>NC_135544.1:46581290-47247361 GCF_045843805.1 Urocitellus parryii
ATTTGAGTCCTTTGGCAAATATGTACTTTATATATAATTTCTTCAGTATGTAGCTTGTCATTTCATCCTCTTAAAAGGGTCTTTTACAGAACAAAAGTTTTTAGTTTTATGAAAGCCAAATATATCAGATTTCATTTTATAAAGTCTAATAACTTCTTGCCTAATCATAGTAAAGATTTTTTCTTTTTTTCTCTAAAGTTTTGTAGTCACCTGCTTCACATTTTATATTCATGATCCATTTTGAGTTAAATTTTGAATAGGATAAGTGATTTGATTGATGTTGGTTCTTTTGCTTATAGATATCAAATTGTTTCTTTACTATTTGTTGAAAAGCTATGATTACTCCAGTGAATTCCTTTTGAGGTTCATCAGAAATTATTTGGCTATATTGTGTTGATCTGTTTCTAGCTTCTCTGTTCTATTCCATTGTTATGTATCTATACCACAGTCTTTATTATTGTACTTAATACTAAGTCTTGAAATTGGCTAGAGTGACACCTCCTACTTTCTCTTTTTTAGAATGATTTTTAGCTATTCTAGGTCATTTGCCTATCCTTACAAATTTTAAAATAATCTTCTCTGTATTGACAAAAAATCTTGCTGGAATTGTAATAGCAATTGCAGTAAACGTATTGATTAATTTTGAAAGAATTGTCATCCATGCTCCACTGACATTCCATGAACATGGTACACAGTTTTGTTTATTTAGACGGTGTTTGATTTCTTTTCATTAGCATTTTGTAGTTTTCAGAACACAACCCTAATACATTTTTCCAGTTGATTTTCTTGAGTATTTTCCACTTTTCTATCGTCAAGTTCTCTGATATTTCCTTGTTCCCTGTATTCTGTTTTTGAACTCATCCATCAATTTTTTAAGACTTTCTTTTTTTTTTTACATATCAGTATTAGGTTCATTATAAAATTGATTTGTGAATAAGACTAAAGACACATTCATGTGCAAGGTTTTTTTTGTTGTTGTTTGTGCGTGGATGGATGTTTTCAACTAATTTGAATAAATACCAAGAAACAAGATTGCTGTACCAAGAGGCAAGATTGCTGTACCATATGTTAAAAGTAAGCTTAGTTATGAGAAAAACTTACAAATTGTCTTCCATAGTGACTGTACCATTTTGCTTTCCTGACAGCAATGGATAGGAGTTCCTGTTACTCCATAACCTTGCCAACATTTGATGTTCTCAGTGCTCTGGATTTTGACAATTCTAATAAGTGTGTAGTGGTATCTCATTGTTTTAATTTGCACTTCTGTTGATGTGTAACAGCGTCTTTTCATATGCTTATTTGCCAACTATATATCTTCTTTGGTTAGGTGTCTGGTGTCTGTTAAGGTCTTTGGCCTATTTTTTAATCAGATTCTTATTGTTGAGTTCTTTGTCTATTTTTCTTTGTCTATTTTTAATAATAGTTTTTTTAACATCATTTTCTTGACATTGTCTTTCAGAGAGCAGAAAAATTTAATTGTAATGAAATTCAGTTTATCCTTGATTTTTTTTTTTTTTTTTTTACATTTAGGTCTGTGGTACATGTTGAATTAAATCTTATGAAGGGTTAAGGTTTCTGTCTTTTCTTTCTTTCACAGATTCTATTTCATTCACAGATGTCTAGTTGTTTCAACACCATTTGTTGAAAATCGCCTTTGGGCCATTAAAGTACCTTTTGTCAAATATTAGCTGAGTATATAAATTCATATACTATAAATATTTGTATAGGTCTATTTCTGGGCTCTCTCTTTTGTCTTGTTGATCTGTTTGTTCTTTCTCCATAGCACATTGTTGTGTCTACTGTAGGTTCATAGTAACTCTTGAAGTTGGGTAGTGTTAATCCTCTAGTATTGTTCTTCTCCTTCAATATTGTTACTTTTATCTATTTTGATTATTATAATGTTCATATCTAAAATTTCTATTCTATTTTTTATCTGAGATTTTCTTACTTTCATTTTTTAAAGGTGTGCATAACATTTCTTGCTGAAGCATTTCTGTGAAGGCATTATCTTTCTTAATTCTAATATCTTTGTATTGCTCTGGCTAGTTTTTCCTTTTTTCTTGAGTTTGAAATTTTCCTTTTTTTTATGGTGAGTTAATGTTTTATTAAAGCTTGGGTATATTGGGTATTTATGAGACTTGGATCTTATGTAAATCATATGTTTAGCTCACATTTGTCTGTTTTTCAGATACTGTTCTAGTAGGGAAAGGAAGTAGAGCAGAGCCTAGGTTTTCCTCTTAGCCTTTGTTGACACTCAAGTAGAAAGGGGTGCCTCATTACTGTAAGACAGGGGTGAAGTTCTGACACCCCACTAGATCATCTCCAGTGCCTGGTAGGAGTAGGGAGTTATGTTGTCACTGACACCAGTAAAGGATAACCTTTTCCCACTGGGCTGAGGGAAAGTCCTGACTCTGCTGAGTCTTTTCCTACACCACCTCAGTGCACAAAGGGAAGAACACAGTGCTGCTGCTGGTGGAGGTGGAAGTTTTGGCTCTGTGTGCTCTCCACCATCACTCTGAGGAGGTTTTGTTACTAGGGCCATGCTCACTCTGACCCTGACACTGTCCTGGCAGGATGATTGGGTGTTTCATTACAGGTGGTCAAGGGTAGAAGTCCGGGCTGTCTGCTCACCTTTGAGAGTATAAGTGGGATGGTGCTGTGGTGGTTTCTGTGGTGTTTGGCTGGAGTCACTGTCTTCAGTGTTTTCTGTCTTGCTTTCTCCCAATCCTTGGGCTTTAAGTTTTACTTTTTCAATTTATTTAAAATTGACAACTTCAAATTTAACATTGTTTTAACTGCCGTATTTTGGTAATTTTAAAAAAGGCATTATTAAAATTTCAAACTGTGCTTTTTGCTATTTTAATTTTGGTTTTATGTATATATTTTTTTCCCCCACTCAAAGGTGAAGATTTTGCTGAAGTTCATCAGAATTGGAATGCTTATAGCCCTTCTTCAGAACATTCAAAAGGATATCGCAACAGGGAATTCACACGAGGATTTTCTAGGGGTAGATACCCTCGATCTTGCCACAGCAGGCCTCCAGCTCAGCAGTTTTATAATTCAGAACATATGGTATCTCAAGAGACTTTGGGATTTCCACCTCAGAGACAAGATAATCCTATTATGCCACAATACCCCTTTCCTCCGCCTGTGTTTGACATGCATAACTTTCCACTCCCTCCACCACCTCCATCTGTAAACATGGGTTGGGCTGCACCTAACATGGCTCCTCATCCAATGCTTAACTTACCATACTCCTTGCCCCCGCCTCCCCCTCCTCCACCACTACCTCCCCCACCCACTCCTGGAGATAGTAATTCTTCTCATTTTGGATCTTACTATTAGGTGCATGTATGCATTTCCAGCAAAATGTAAACTTCTCATATGCTGAGGGTTTTTTTTTTAAGGAAAAGAAAGTGATTATGGAACTAGATTTTTTAAAACACTGTAAAAATGCTAAATGTTTCAGTTGTAAGTTGATATATATATTTGTAACTTGTGAAATTGTATTCATTTGAAAATTTCAGCTTAAATATTTGGGGTGAAATCCAATTATGTAATATTTAATTAAAACTTTGAATCATGCTTTCCCCCACCTAATAGACTATATATATATTGTCTTCGATATGGAACAGATTCCATCATGAATTAAAATATACTGAACACTCAATTGCCTTTTTTGGTATAATCTGAAAATAAGATGTTGAAGTCCTATTGAGAGTCTTTAAAAATAAACTATTTTTATAAACTTATACTTTTGGAATTGATTTGGATTTTAAATGCAGTTTAGCAGTAATTGTTTACATAAATAATTTTTTAAAAGCAATTGAGTATATAGAGGAGGAAAATCATCCTGGCAAAAGCTCTGACTATAACTAAACTTAATATTTATTAATTATGCATAGGTAAGCTTTCATTATATATGCAGATTTCTATTTAGAAGCAATTACTATTTAACCACTTTCACATTAAGATGTATTTAGGAATTATGTCTTCCATGTTTTCCCAGATTTTCACATACCTGGCACAGATTAGGTGCTTGATAAATATTTATTGAATGACTGAAGGAGTTGAGAGTTTTTAATTAAATAAGTGTGGCTGTCACTTTACATCAAGTGTATATGTATGGGAAATGATGGAATTTTAGAGCTAAATTAGTCTAAACTATTTCTCATTTAATAAATGAGCCTTACTAAGGGTTTCAAAAGGCTCAGTAATTTAAGGTCATTTAGCTACTGAGATAGCAAGAAGTTGAACCTAGTTTTTTTCCCTCAGGCTAGCACTTTCATTAAATTGATACTTCACAATATTTTCATTCCTTAACATACTTAGAAAATATTTGTATATATTTGTGTGGCACATGATCTGAAAGCCACTTATCCCAAATCCATGGACTTACCTTGCATTGAGATCCCACCTTTCCCTGTGAACTAAGGGAACTCTGCAGGATTTTTTAGTACACAAGTTGAGAAGTGCCACCTTGGTATACTTGGACTTGATCCTATTTGTATTTTCCTCATTTTTCCTTCTTAAAATGTTTTTGTAGCTTCTCTTTAGAAGTTTGCTTTTTAATTTACGACATTGCCTTTTTCTGGTTGGTAGATGTGTCTGGTTATAGAAATAAATGAGATTAACCCATGTTTTCATTTAGTTTGGTACCTTTTGCCACTTAGGCCCAATATGCCTCTCTTCCTGTAGTTGATTCAGGGCTTTTGCAACTTTGAGGTGCCTAGAAATACCTGAATAGTTTGTTAAAGATAACATTCTTATACTTTATCTCCTGAATTTGTTCTTAGTCTGCAAATATTTTAGGATAAATAAATTTCTTCAACTTTGTGCCCATTCATTCTGGAACTTCATTGAGTTCTATTTGGCTATTTGGGGTTTGTGGTAGAAAAAAAAAAAAAGTTAAACCACAGTGGGTGGGGGGATTTGTATCCTTGGTCCTCTTTTGTCAACTACATTTGTCTTTGGAATTTAAAAAGAAGAATCCAACTACTATGATTTTATTGTTTTCCTCCCAAAATGCATGTGTTTAAGCTTAATGCCCATCGTAGCAGTGTTAAGAGATGAGACCTTTGGGGATGCTATTGTATCATAAAGGCTTCATTCATTAGTGGATTAGTGCCTTATAAAAGGCTGGAGGATTGAGGGCTGCCTTAGTTCTCTTGTGCTCTTCCATTTCTCCCACTGTGTGAGGACCCCATGTTCTTCCCTGGCAAGGATGGGGCAACGAGACACCACCTTGGAAGCAGAGCAGGCCTCACCAGACACCAAAGAGGCTGATATCTTCATGTTGGCCTCCCTGCCTCCAGAACTGAAAACTGAATTTCTATTGCTTATAAATTACCCAGAGTTTGGATTTTGTTAGAGCAGCACGAAGACTCCAACTGTAAAATGGCTGCCTGAGCTATTTTTTTTTTTTTTTTTGTATTAAGAAGAATAACTGTTTCTTCCCTTCCTTTTTCTAGAAAAGATGGGCCCATAGTAACTTACTAGAAATAGTAAGGCAGTTTTAGAACTTAGCCACAGGACATATCTTACTTCATTCTGTGCTGCTGTAACCGAATACCCTAGACTGGGTAATTTACAATGAGCTGAAGTGTATTGGCTCACATTTACAGAGCCTGGGAAACATCAAGGTGCTCACAACTAGCCAGGGTCTTACTGCTAACTGCTACATAAGCATGTGGCAAAAACAAGTTGATCTATAACATCATCAATCTTATTCAGAAAGTGGAGCACACCCTCTTAGGCTAAAAACTCTTAAAAGTCCCACCTCTTAACATTCCCACAATGGCAATTTCAATGTAAGCTTTGGAGGGGACTAACATGTACATTTTATAAAAGCAATATTTTGTATGGTTATGTCAAATTGCCATGTGTCTGTGTAGTGATAACCGTAAGTTATCAATACTAAAGCGACATGGGAGTGACGTGAATCATAAGCCCCAGCAGGTTGTCTGTATGGAAGTCTTGTTTGGGGCAATGAGAAGTATAGCTCGCTTTCTCATTCTCTTTCACTTTTCCCATCCACGTTGTGATTTTTATCCTCTATACACACACCTACTTCTTCCTGTGCTACTTTATGTAGCTTAGTTAGAGCTGGTGATGACATATATTTTTAAAAACTAATATGTCATTTTGGTGAGTAAGAAATGAGTAGAATTCTGAGTTTCAATTCACTGGAACTTTAAGGTATGTAATAATTATAAAAAGGTGATATTAAAATCTTCAGGCACTAAAAATGTTAGCATGTTTAAGGAGGGTTTCTTAAAATGGCAATGATACTGTTGAGGGAGCATCTCAGACATAATGTCATTTTTATTTATTTCCTTTCAATAATAATGGCTGGAATTTCTATTTGATTTTATCAATTTATAAATTTAAGACAAACTAATTTTAATGTCTTTAGTTCTTTTACACAATTTCCCTTTATTGGCTTCTGTTACAGAAATGGCAGTCCCTCTCAACTGGATGCCTCAAGTCAGGGAATATGAGCAAAAGAGAAAAAATCTTTAAAAACATGTCTACTTTTCACTCTTTCCTAATCTGTTAATCTAATGCACCAAAGGAAGGCTTGAGAAGATTGTTTACTTAGGACACTATCCTTATGTACTCAGGGTTTTTAGAATTTTTCAAAAATCTGTAGTCGTATGCTTCCATAAGTATAGGGAAAGTAAGTTCGTATAGTATTACAGTCTTTAAATAAGAGGCAAAAGATAAATTAATATTTTATAGAATTATTTATGTGTTCATACAATGTGTTTATAAAAGATTTATTTTGACATTGAATATTTGTCAGCGTTGATAAGCTGTGAGGTCTAAATATGAAAAATAATTTTGGTAGAATGCAAGCTGGGAAATTTAAAAATAGTTATTTATGAGAATTCTTGTCAGATAATGCTGCATTATTCATAATTTAATACATTCAATGTAAAAAAAACCCTACACATTTGTGTTCTTCAGATAAATTGCAAATATTCTACTGTCTGTTTTCACTCTTCACCTAGTCTGATCTGGAATGTATATGGATGCAAATTAGGATATGAAAAATACATCATGAATGTCAAAAATATCTTATGGATATGGATTATATGAATTATGTTCTAGAAAAAAACAAAACATTTTCTGTACTGTAGTTGAAATTAAAGTTGAAAACATTTTCATAATGTTATCTATTGGACCAAAGTACTTGTTTTGAGCTACTACCAGCAACAACCTCTTTTTGATCTTGTGCACTAGGTACCTAAATTGTTATTACTGGGTTAGACATGTACAATTACTTAGTATCCTGGAAATGAGGTATAAATTTGTTTATCAAATGGTAAAACACTTAATAAAAAAAATCGACAATGAAGAAAAATGTTGAATGCTCTGGATATTCTGCAAAATTATATGTATACCATTATATGTATGATAGCTATCTGTATGTACATACATTTGAAGGCTAGTATAAAAAAGCCTGGTTGTTGTGCATATTTTACTTGTTGACTACATTTCATTTCTGCTTATATTAGATTGATGAAATGGGAATAAACTTTGCATTATAGTACTTTGTAGTTAATCAAATTACTCTGTCCTTCAAACAGAACAAATTGATTTTGTTCATGTGGTAAAAGCTTTCTATATTGAGGCTAGATGGGCTAAATATTGTTTCTAACAGAGGATGTTAGTCAAATAATAATAAAATAGAACAAATACAAACAAATCCTATCAGCATAGAATCCTTCTTACTATGTGATAAATAGACGATGGTGTTCTGTAGTATTCCAGTGATAAGATGGTCTAAAATGATCTCAGTACCAGTAGCCTATTGTACCTCTTTAACACCCTTTGTCATGTGCTCCCATGACGTACAAGAGTGCTGGGGAGCATTTGTTCTCTCCCCTCCCACAACTCTTGCAAATTATTTGTTTGATTATATGTCATGCAGTGTTTTATCTCAGACATGATTTGGTACTGTCAGACACAATTATGGAAGTGTCTGATTCATTCAAAGTAAACGATTAATTTTCTTCAACAGTTTGGTTTTTTGACTGTAATTGCTGCTATATTTGTTGGCAACAATGTAAGTTCAAATCTGTTCATCAGATTATGGGCAGAAAAGTATTTAAGGGGAGAAGAAAATAGTTTTAGGCATTACTTTAATGCTTTTGAATATTGTTTTTTTGAGTTAAGGACTATTTTTTATGGCTTAATCTAATGTATAGACTATGATATATTACTTTCCAAATGGAACATCTTCCTGTACCATAATTCCACAGCTCACACTTGGGGAAATGCTTTCATAGAGGGGAGCAGGCTGAAATTCATGGTAGCATACATATCTCAAACATACCTCATCTTGCTGAGAAGACGATTATTGGCTCACAGGCCCAGAAGAAATACTCAGTCTTTTGTTTTAGATTGGGAAACCTGTGTCCTTTAGTGTGATGTCTGTGGTTCCATACCTGAAGTTTTTGGGTCCCGAATCTCTGAGATACACATTTTTTTCTGGCAGAGGGGGTCTGGCTTTCATTTTGTCTCCAGTTATATCAGAAGGGAGAGAAAGAAAAGGGCTGAAATGCACAGAGGATCCCTCTCAAGGTTTCCCCCTTTTGGAGCAGGGGTAACATATATAAATATTCCCAATTTGATGATACACAGATCTTTTTTCTTAATGATTATTATGGACACACAAGAATATGTCTACAAACCACAGTTTGGGAAACATCAAGTTAATAAACCAAAATTTCATTCTATAAATACGTCTTTTCAATTTCTTGTAGAATTTTCATAACTGTAAGAATCTATGTGTGAACGCCTTCAAAGAACTTGGCCTAAACAATGTTAGGTTTCCAATAGCTTTGTAGGAAAAACTTCCAAATGATGGTAGCCATAAGTAGGATAAATAATTAGTGGTCTTAGACATCTAGACAATCTCTAGCATACCTTTTCTGCCCGAAAGGAAATTTAAGGTTCAGACTGTAGAAGAGAAATTCTTATACAAAAAGCAAGAGGCACTAACTTCAGCTTAATAATTGAATTGTCTCCATTTTCCAGAACTTATTCTAGCCATATTGTGACAAAAATGAAATTTCAACAAGTTCACAAAATCTAAGGACATTCTACAAATACTAAAAAGAAAAAAGGTAGTGAAATGCAGAAAATAATTCAGAAAAGGTTTTAGAAGAGAAATATAGGCAAGACCAGAATGCCATCAGGCCCTTCAGCCTAACTGGCTATCACTGCTCTCCATTTCCTGTCCTTGGATAGAGGCCCTGGCAGATACAACTCCCACAGTTGCATAAATTATGTTAGTTACATAGAAAAGCAAAAGTAATAGATAGCCCTTACAAAAAAAGTGGATTCAATCATGCTAGTTAATACTTTTATTAATTTATCTAAAGTTCTAGACAACATCTTCAGATACTTTTACATGTAGCTCTGTCAATAACACGAAGACTTTCATGGTTATTCCCAGTGTGGACAAGTACCTGTGCCTGTTGCAAAAGCTCATTTAAAAAGTCTTCATTTCTATCTGAATGCAGCATGTGATATAAGAACAGAAGATAGTTCTCATAAAGTGTTCTCCTTCCAATCATTGTCCTAACACTTGATTATACTTGGTTGCTTTATGTTGGTCTTCCTTATTAAGAATATTCTGTCATGGGCTAGCACTATCAGATCAGAAACACAGTCATTGAAACCTTGTTTCTAGATACTAATTTGCCAATTTGGGGGGGTTCTTTTTTTTCTTGCGTGGGGATTGAACTCAGGGGCACTCAATCACTGAGCCACCTCCCCACCCCTATTTTGTATTTTATTTAGAGACTGGGTCTCACCGAGTTGCTTAGCATCTGGTCGTTGCTGAGGCTGGCTTTGAACTTCAGTTCTTCATGCCTCAGCCTCTTGAGCCTACGTAGAATGGTTTATGTCTACTGATATCATTTGGTTGCTGCAAGCATTGGTGACAGACAAGTCTTTCCAGTTAATGAAAGTATTTCTAGGGTATCACAATCTTATTTTACAACAGAAATCCAGGTCATTTGTTTCTCAAAAATGACTTAGAATGATCAGTAGAAAATAGATGTACTTTTTTAAAAACAATATTTTTAGTTATACATGATAGTAGAATGTATTTTGGCAGAATTTTTTAAACTTTATTTTTAAAAATGCATTTTTTGACTGACACAAAAATATAAAAAATTGTTCATGCTTATGGGGTACCATGTGATGTTTCAATATATGCATACTTTGTGTAATATTTAAATCAGATTAAATATATCTCCTGAAACATCATTTTTATAATAAAAATATCAGAATTCTTCTAGCTTTTTGAAATGCATAGTACATAATTATTATCTATAGTCACCCAACTCTGCAATGCACACCAGAGCTTCTTGACACTATTTCACTGTAGCTTAGCACCCACTGATCAGCCTTTCCCCACTTCTATTCTCCTCAGGCCCTGGTGACCACCATTGCACTCTCAACTTCTATGAGATGAACATTTTTTATATTGCACACGTGAGTAATATCATGCACTATTTGTCTTTCTGTGCCTGGCTTATTCCATTTAATATGATGACCTCCTGGAGAGGTTGTAGGAGGACCTTTTCAACTCTGATTTTGAAGTCATAGCATTTTAGAACAGTAGTATTAATGGCTTTTCCCAGGATAATAAAATTTCTTAAGAAGTCAGATTTTAGATGATTCCAAGATATGGCTACCAGACTCTTTGTTAAAGATGATACAGTCCTTAGAGTTCAACATCAGGGAATACACACACAAAGACGCCAGGTGCTACCATACAGACATACGTTTGTGTAGGCTACTGTGGGAACAGAAGTGAGAGAAGTCAGTCCTGCCTTGGGTAGGGAGGAGAAGACAAAGAAGATAGGGAAATAATTCACAAAGAACATGTCTTGGGCTGAATTACAGAAAATTTTGAGATAAACTTGAGGACAGGTGTGGAACTGCGAAATGGCTCAGTAAGTTTTGAAACCAGCAGACAGTTAAGTATGACTGAAGGGGGTTTGGAGATAGAATGGAAAAACAGTCCCTGAAACTGGAAAGGTACTGAAAGTCAGATGACCTCTTTAGGGACTTTACTACGGAGTGTATTTTGTTCTAGAAGTAGTGGAGAACCCTGTCCATGAGGTCCCACACTGTTTACCGACATGTTTTTTTGGTTTTTTTTTGTTTGTTTGTTTCAAAGGAGGGCATTTTTTTTTTTTTATTAAAATGATGACAATGATGTTGGCATTTTGTATCCTACAATGAAGGGACATTTCTGTACAATAAGGAATTATCCTTGCACATATACTATCATGCTGTATACTCATGTAGATATAAATTTATTTACAATTATCTGAATTTAAATTTGACTTAATTTTATATGTAAACAGATGATTTTTCAGTTTAAACATACATTAATTTTTTCTAACAATGTAATAACCCAATTAATAATTGCCCTGTTAATGTCTGGAACTTCACCAGGCGCTGATCATCATTTTGGAAAATTATACAATTGAGAACGTCATCCATGATACTTGAATCAACACAATTATATCCGACTACATTGTAATTGTCACAATTGGTAGAGATACAGGTTTGAGAATCTCATTACTTATGTACTTCTTTTTTTAAAAAAATACTTTTTAATTATCAAGGGATGTGTATTTTATTAATTTATATGTGGTGCTGAGGATCAAACCCAGTGGCTCACACATGCTAGGCAAGTGCTCTACCAGTGAGCCACAACCATAGCACCACTTATGTACTTTTTCTTATTTCAATTTTTTTTTTTTTTTACTGATATGTTTTATTTTATATTTTGAAAATGTTACTCTCCTGGAGAATGAATTAGAGGGGCAAAGGTGGAGGAAGGCAGATTTGGAAATTATTGATAAAAGTAGGACAGGGGGGTGACGATGAGGATGTATGAGTGGTTAACATGGGGAACTGTGTGGATGATGGGAGTTAAGGAACAGGAGTTGACAGGATTTGCAATGGTAGGTATGAGGAAGAAAAGAAAGATGTGAAATGACTCAGGTTTGAGTAGGTTTATGGTAGGCTTATGGTAGTTGTCAGTTCAGGAAAAGGGGATGTATTTTGCACTTTTAAATATTTTAGCCTAAACAGCAATTTGTCAGATAGGAAATAGCTATCACCATTTTACAGAGAAAGAAAAAGAAATTTTTCTCCATTTTTTTTTTTTTTTTTTTTTTACAGATAGTAATTGATGAAATGATACTGAACACAGAGTTGTCTGACTCTGGGATCTGAGCTCCTAACCAGCATTTGCCTCACAAGACAATGATCAGTTACAAAATTTTTGAAAAGTTTGAATTGAGTAGTAGAAAAAGAACTGTTACCAAAAAGATTAATAAAATAAAACTTATTAAATATATATTAAAAGAATCACTAGTGTTAAGAAATTCTATGAGACATATTCAATTCCTACATGCCTTAGTGTAGATCACACACTAAATAGTTCAAGGCCAATTCAGTAGTACAGTTTTCTATTCATCCACTTACAATTTTTACCTGTTGCTCTCAAAATTCCATAATAAGGATGCCTGTGATAGCAGTTTCATCATTGAGTGTTTAATTGCATCATTAAGTGTTTCATTCTTCTATGCTCCATTGAGTTAAAATTCCATGTTCTGGTACCCATTAATTAGTTGGAAAGAATGGTTTTTAAAATAATTTGTAAATTACTGGTTTCAAAAATAGATGTAATTGATAAAAAATTATAAATTATTTTTCAAATTCATGTACAGGTTGTTAATGATCAAATGCCAGTATTAGTCACATACTGTTAACGATGTAGTTGTTGATGTGTTGAATTATTGTAGGAATCTATTTTGAAAATTTTCAGCAAAAACTTAGACTTCTAAGGAATTTATTTGAATTTTTTTCAGCAAAAACTTAGTAGTATGTATCTATTGCATCTTCATTTTGTCTATTTTTGCTTTAAGAGGCAATTTGATATGATAACAATTTTTACTTGTGATTTGGTAAACATTTACATGTAGTGTTTTGTTTTGCTTTAAAAAATATTCATACAATTAGATCTCTACAAATAAGTTGATAGGGAAGAGTTACGTAAATAGTCAATGGCAAAATTTTGTTGTACTCATGCATATTTGAAAATGTACAACTTAGTGTTTTAAATAAGAATGAATATCACACACTATTAATAACATTATTTGGTCAGTGGCCATATTTGAAGAACTTGACATTTTTCCTTTTTTCAGATTTTTACCTGTTCAAGGCAATTCACAGATGAAGAGATACAAATGGTCAACAAATATATGAAAAAATGTTCAAAATCTCTAGCAATTAGAGAAATGCAAATTAAAACCACACTGAGATTTCATCTCACTCCAGTCAGAATGGCAGTTATCAAGAATATAAGTAACAATAAATGTTGGCGAGGATGCAGGGGAAATATTCACTCATACATTGCTGGTGGGACTGCAAATTGGTACAAAAACTCTGGAAAGCAGTATGGAGATTCCTCAGAACACTTGGAATGGAGCCACCATTTGACTCAGTTATCCCACTGCTCCATACATATCCAAAGGAGTTAAAATCAGGATACTACAGTGACTCACCCACAGCAATGTTTTGGGAAGTTAATTCGCCATAACTAAGCTTTGGAATCAATCTAGGTGCCTTTCAGTAGATGAATGGATAAAGAAAATGTAGCATATATGGACAATGCAATATTACTCAGCCACGAAGAAGAATGAAATTATGGCATTTTCCAGTAAATGGATGGAACTGGAGATTATCATGGTAAGTGAAGTAAGCCAATCCACAAAAAACAAAAGCTGAATGTTCTCTCTAATATGTGGATGATAACACACAATAAGGGTGCAGAGAATAGAAGTTCATCAAATTAGACAAAAGAGAATGAAGGGAAGGGCGGAGGATGGGAATAGGAAAAAAGAACATATTAGACATAACTTTCATATGTTCATATATGAATACACAACCTGTGAAACCACATCATTTACAATCAGTCACAAACATGGGATCCTAATTAGAGTAAGTTACACACCATGTATGTATAATATGTCAAAATATACCAGTCATGTATATCTTAAAAAGAACAAATGAAAAAACAATTTTATTGTGTTTAAGCATGTAAATCACATGAAACCCATAGGATGTGTCTGTCAATTCACCAAAATGTAGGCAAACTAAAAATTTTCAAAAAATGCTTAGCCTTCCAAATAAATGTTTAAATGCTATTAACATTAAGTAGTTTTCAATATGTTAAATTGGCCAAAAAAAGACAAATATCATTTGTATGGCAGAAATTACAAAAATTATCATTGTTCTCCACTACTATTAGTATTAACTTTTATGGAGAGTAACAGCAAAATGTATAGTTTTTCATACCTTTGATCCTAGAAATTCTACTTTTTGCTATATATTATGATGATATTATGAAGAAAAACTATTTGATAAATATTTTCTTGTAATTAAAATAAGCATAATGCTATGTATATGGAAATAAGAGGATGTTACAAATGATTTCATGCCAACTTAAAAGTCTTTTCTAGAAAAGTTAAACATGAAAATTGACACAAGAAAAAAGAAATAACAGAGAAGACTCTTAACTATTAAATAGAAATCAAATGGGAAAAAAAAATCAACAGAGAATACCCCAGGCTTTGGTAGCTTTACCAGTGAATTCTATTAAATATTTTAGGAAGAAATATACAGTTTCATACAAACTTTTCCATAAAATGGCGAAGAAAAAACAAGGTCACTTATTTCTCAGGCTGACATGAATAAACATTATACCTGAATCTGAAAAGGAAATTATAAAACAGAAAAACTACAGGAAGATCTCACTTGCAAATATAGATACAAAAATACTCCTCAGGAAGTGAATTAACAACACAAATCCAGCAAATATTTAAGAAAAGGTTCAACAACATTGCCAAAAGTAGGGTTTATTTCAGGAATTCAAGGTTGGTTTAATATGAGTCACTCTAGCAATTCTCTCTTCTTCCTTTCTACATCATCATTTTCACTTATTGGAAAATTTCTCTAGTAATTTTTTAATCATTTTTTGGGACCACTTCACCAGCTACTACCTTGTTTCTCAGCTTTCGTTTGAAAACAAACAAACCAAAAAACGCTTACTTTCACAATATTTGTACTGTGTCTCCACTTTCTCCTCTACCATTTTCTCTTTAGCTTATTCTAACCCATCCTTTTCCCCCTCTGATTGATGGATACTGCTCTCATCAATGTCATCAGTGACTTGCAAATCAACTGTGATCTGAACTCAGTCTTCATCACACTCAGTATTTTGCATGATTGATAAAATTTTCTAATTTCTGCATTTTTTTCCCCAACTTTTTTTTTTTTTTCATTTTCACTGATTGCTCTTTCTCAGATGGGCCACCAATGGCACAATTCCAAGAGATACCACTGACCTACACCAAAGTACAGATGATGGCCCCAGAATTATGCAGTGAGGTGGCTCGACTTCTCAGTCTCCTTTCCCTGCCTTTTAATGCAAGAGTTGCTGTAGGGCTTTGTGTTTCGCTAACTGTAATTTTTGTGCTCAGATCTCTTCCAGACTTCAAACTCAGAAATCTACCAAGTTCCTGCAAACTTATCTACGTTCTCTCACCTGATATTCCTTTCTTCCTCACTTGCCGTAGGCTGGCTGGGCACAAAATCACGAGCCACTCACAGTCTTGTAGATTCAAACAGCAATTCTTTATTCCCGAACTCACACTGGCACTCTACAATCACGTTCTGGGGAAATCCACGTTCTCCACCAGGCTCTGAATTCCAAAATACTTTTTTTGAATCCCAGGAGAACTCAAGGGGAACTCAAGGAGCGGGCGTGCCTGAGGCAGCAGGATACACCCTATTCCCAGCAGGGTACACCTTAAACCTGGAACCGCCCTAAACCCAAGGAGCGAGATACTCCCTAATCCCAGCAGGATACACCCTAAACCTGGATCCTCCCTGGTCCTTTAGCAAGGTCACCTTACTCAAGCATACATGCAATGTCACTGCAAATGACCTGGGTCCAAAGGCAAGCCCATTTCCAGGAGTCCTTCCTCTAAGCAACATGGGGTATGCTGGCAAGGAAATTGTCATACCTACTTGGCTAATGGCTCTCAGCACTCACTTGACTAATCCTCCTCTCTTTGTTAAACATCAAATCAATTTCTTAACTTTATAAGTAGAATATACTCAACAAGACACTTTGAAAAAACAAGGAGTAGGTATACAACCAGAGAGTCATGTCCAGAAATCTATTTTTTTAAAAAGGAATTTTTGCCAGATAGATACATTTAGGTAAGGAGTTTGTTGAGGAACTGTCAAAAAATAATTAGTGAGGTTTATGTCTTTAAAATTTTTTTCTTGGGTTTAATATGTGGAATTCTTTTAATTAATATTAAAGGAATTCAACTCCTAGTAATCGTAGAGAGAAAAGCAAATTCAAGCAGCCCCATCAGTTTTTATGTAGGCCTTTAATCTGTTCTTCTGTGAATAAATCCCTTTAGATTGTGGTTCTTGATTCCTGGGACTAAAAATATAGACATCTATGTTATAAAGTGGCTAAAGAGCAGCAACTCTGGGTTTCAAAAGTCCATACTAGGTCTTAACATGGTGGTGGAAAAACACAAGGCAGCTGCAGATCTGTCTTGACATTCTTTCCACCCTCGCCACCCCTTCCTGCCCCCATAGAAATGCGCTGAAATACACAGGTTCCACTTTTGCTCAACCTTAGGTTTCCAGAGCAGTGAGGATTGTAGACAAAATCCATTTACATTCAAATTACTTTTAAAGCTGACATATTGGTATTTGCAAACAAGAATTCTTACCTATGAAATTAGTAATCTTCTTGTGTTCCTGCTACCTAGGCAAGATGCCACCTCACATGCCATTTGCAGTAAGTACAGGCAAAAATAATGTAAGGATTGCTCTCTGCAGTCTAAGAGCATGCAGGTGTGGTAAGAAATTTTGTTTCCATTTCCTCTGGGATCAGAAGATCAGATACATTTAGTTGCTATTTCAGACCTCACCTGATGCTATTTGGGGCCCCTCTTGATGGCAAGAGCTTGCAGAGTGTGAGGTGATTCTCAGAAACACTTTTCTATGTACAAGGATGTCAGGTTTGGCTGCCCACCCAGTGGAATTCCCCTTCCAGCAGGTGAGGTCTCAGGGCCAGTTGTGTTAGGCTTTCTTCTGGACTCTGACCTAGGGTGACATCACCGTCTCTTGTTCCCACCTGGGCTCTTTCTGTATTTTATTCACTAATTCATAGAGAAATACTTTAAGCAATTATTAACCTCATAATAATAAGAGGATTTTTTTTTCTTTCTAGACACAGTGGTGTAGACACTAGAAAGCTAGGAAGTTAGACGTTTTTCCTTGCTTTCCCAAATAACAATTGTAGGCCAAGATTTCAGATTTCTTCTAGCTCAACTACATTAGCTTTTAGGCACCTCATCTTGAGGAAATTCTTCATGAATTTTATGTTATGATAACCAGTGTCAAGTAGAAGGTATTGAAGTGAGAGAAGAAAGAAATATTCTTGAGTGGTATATGAAGCAAACTAATTGAATCTAGCTGTATTCTCTCATCCCTGGCAAGATCAAGCCTCTACTTAAAAAAGAAAAAATGTGGGAAGGAAAGCCCCCCAAATCTTATGTGGCTAGAGTTGTTTCAAGGAGAAGCTTTGTTTGTGCTCCAAACAGAAATGCTTTGGAATGCAAAAGGTACAGATGGAGAGTTTTTAATAGTTTGTTGTCAATAATAGCAAAGATTTGGGGAGAGGAAGGAGGGAATGCCTTGTCTTCCGTCTTTCAGTAAGGAGTTTATCAAAGAAAAAAAATACCAAGGCTTTTCTTGTAAGGAGCTAATCTGAAAAGGAGGGGACACAAAGATGGGCAGAAATGATCACTTAGCACCAACTTCTCTGGCTCATAATGTCTGGCATGTGGGACTCTAAGTATTGAGCAATTGCTGAATGAATGAATGAATGATAGAATAAATTAGAGGGTGTGTAAAGAAGTCTGGATGGCTCCTGGCAAAATGCCAGAGGGAGTGGTTTGTGAAGTAGCCAGCGAGCCATTAAGTGTGGAGATTCCTGATTGGTTGACTGATGTATTTAGTTTATGTTAATTAGGTAAGCTGTGTGGAATGTATAAATACCTCTGTTGTCCTACAATAAAGGCTTCCACTCCTGCTGTATCAACGTAGGCAAGTTGTTCCTCACCCCCCCCACCCCCCCCACCCCGGTTATTTTGCCCAGCCAGCGGGGCTACGGCAAGGGTGTATTGTTGCCTGTGCTAATTTAATTGAATTTATCTTAGTAATATTTTATTTGACACTTTTAAGACCCCCCCTTTTTTTTACTACTTGTATGAAGCATAATGAAATAAGTTGCTTTAATTAAAAGATTACTTTTTTCTTCTCCTTTTTTTGTTCTAGTATTAGGGATTGAATCCAAGGGTGTTTCACCACTGAGTTATACATCTCTAGTCCCTTTTTTTTTCTTTTTTTTTTTTTGAGATAGGTTTCTCTAAGTTACTGAGTGAGGGTCTTGCTAAATTGCTGAGACTGGCCTCCAACTTGAGATCTTCCTGTCTCAGCCTCCTGAGTCACTAAGATTACAAGCATGTGCCTACCCCTGCATAGGATAAGGATTTCTTGATCAACTAATATGAAGGAAGAAAAGTTCAACTAAATGAAAAAAAACACAGGTTAGTATAAATCTTTTAACAATTATTACTTGAAAGTATGACTGACTTTCTCATATTGAATTCAGTGCTTCAATATTTGAATAATAATTTCTTTTTAGGAAATGATGGGAGATTTTAATAATTGAGGTTGAGGGAATAAAGATATTTTGTAGGTGCCAAGTATCAAAAAAGGCGATTTCAAAAGAGATATGTATAAACAATTGACTAATATGTTTTAAAAAATGGCTACTGGAAAACTAAAAACGTACCATGTACTATTTATCTAGATATAGTCTAGACATCTAGCAAAGGGTCTTGAAAATAGTATCTAATCTTTCAATTACTATATGGTAGTCATTATCAAAGGAGGCAGTACTACTCCCAGGGTTATAAAGTTTTATAATTTTTAATTCTTCCTGAAAAATTCTTACTCTTTTTAAGCGGAGATATATGTATGGTAATTATATATAGGGCATACATAGAATATTTAAATTTTATGGTGAGGGAATTTTTTAAAAAGTCTATAAAGAGTCTTGGGAGGGGCAGTAGCAATGTCAAAAGGGGCTAGGAAACACTGTTGTACATTTGGCTTTTAGTTTATAGAAGATTTTCATCCTCTCCCAGGTTCTGACTTGTGGAACAAATTGTAGAGAACTAATAGCTCTGTGGGGACCAGTTTTTAAAGGGTTGAACCAAAGCAGGACTCTCAGGTAAAAGCTTGTTTATGGAATGTGCTGAGATCTGAGGCTGAAGTGAGGTCACTCTCATTGGAATTGAAGTCCAGTCGTTCCTGCAAGACCACCTGAACCTGAAACAGAAACAGGGAAAGCTCTGTCCCAGGGAGAAAATTGCACACGGAGAACGCAGTGTTCCTGCACCCACAAAGGAAAGGGGCAGGCATGGGCCCAGACGGCCTCGGCGAGTGAGCAGGGGCCTAGCCGTCTCCAGCTCTTGCAAAGGAAAGAGACTTTATGTTACTTCACTTTTGGGAAATGTGAAGTAGGTGTTTTATTTGTGGGATAAAATTTTGCTGATAACAAAAGTGAAATGTAATCCAGTTTATTTGTTATCTTAAGAAATTATCATTTCCAAGCAGTATGGAGATTCCTAAGAAAACTTGGAATGGAACTACCATTTTACCCAGTCATCCCACTCCTTGTTTATGCCCAAAGGAGTTAAAATCAGTATAGTATAGTGACTCAGCCACATCAATGTTTATAGCATCTCAATTCATAATAGCTAAACTATGGAACCAACCTAGGTGTCCTTCAGCAGATGAATGGATAAAGAAAATGTGGTGTGTGTGTGTGTGTGTGTGTGTGTGTGTGTGTATGTGTGTATATATATATATATATATATATATATATATATGGAATGTGCTGAGATATATATATAAATACATCGCCCTCCCTCCTGTTTTCATATATATACACACACACATATACATACAATGGAATATTACTCAGCCATAAAGAAGAATGAAATTATGGCATTTGCCAGTAAATGGATGGAGCTGGAGAATATTATGCTAAGCAAAATAAGCCAATACCAAAAAACCAAAGGCTGAATGTTTTCTCAGATATGCATATGCTAATTCACAATAAGGGTGTGGGGGAAGAATAGAGGTACTTTGGATTAGACAGAGGGGAGTGAAGGGAGGGGAGGGGGAATGGGGGCAGGAATGATAGTAAAATGAATTGGACATTATGACCCTATGTGTATATATGATTAAAAGACCTGTGTAACTCTTCATCATATACAACCAGATGAATGAGAAGTTATACTCCATTTATGTATGATGTGTCAAAATGCATTTTACTGTCAGATATAACTAATTAGAACAAATTTAAATATATATATATAAATAAATTATCATTTTCAAAAGAATCCGACAGCATATCTTCTCAATTTTAGAGACAACATGAGAATATTAATTGGTTTAATATTAAATAGCTAGTACATTGTTAATAATCATAGATAATATGATTATATGTGAGATATATAGATTATATACATATAGATTATATATAGTAGATAAAAATGATCAATTCCATGTTTTCTTCCTATTTTCACTTTGTGATCCATTTGTAGGTCACATCTAGTTAAGCATTTAAAACTACACATCAGACAGTATTAAGTGCTAATTTGATAGATTTTATATCACTTATTGCTTGTTAGAAGACTGTTATAAGAGCTATTATTTTCTACATGATAGCATACATGATACATGATAGCACACAGTGATCAACTGACCAAAGCTCACACAGTCAGCAAATTGCAAGAGTTACCATCTGCATCAGGCTGTACTCAGTCCCAAGCCCATGAGACTTTTGTATCAACTACCTCTGAAGGATTTTCCGACATATAATAGCACATGTCAGGGACAATAGGGACCCTGAAAGCTAGCAATTAGAAAGGACGGGATGCCAATGTCTTGGTATAATATTGCAAAAGTAACTTTTAATATCAGGGATGGAGAAAGATGAAAATCTCAGCTACTGTTTTTTTTTTTTGGGGGGGGGGTTGTTTTGTTTTTTGAGACGTGTAATTTCCCAGCACATGACTAAGCACAGAACAAATTGTTAAGCTGAGGATATAATTAAGTTGGACTTAAACATAAATAGCTTTCCTGGTCATTTATACTAAGACATCCAGAATTTCACAAAACATAAGTGCTCACTGTTCAAACTGGAAAATCCACTCTGCCAGTATTCTTTTTTTTTTTTTCAACTGTATTGCCCATACATTTTTATTTGTTGTCAGCTTTTTGTGTTTGGTGCTAAATTCTGAGATATACAGGTTATAATACCTTTTATTAACTAGACTCAGTCTCAAAAGTGAGCAAATGTCTTTAAAAGAGTTTCACGAAGGAACCATAGATAATACCAATAAATCAGATATATATGAATAACAGGTGGAAGAACTGATACTTCTCTGGCTTCAAAAATGATCTCTTTGTCAGTCACTCTATGAGGTAGCAAGAAGGATAAAGGCATCAGATCCAACCAGAGATTGGCTGTTCTGAAATGGAAATCATCGATACCGTTTTAAATATGACTTGTCATTCCCTGTCTTTAATGATGACTCAATGTGTCTCTCTTGGAAACAGAAACAGCTCTAGATATTTCAAGCAGAAAGGGATTCAGTGTAGGGAATTGCATACAAATTGTTTCTGAATACAAAGTGGAAGGACTGGAGTTGGAACGGAAGAAGAAGAAGCCTCTCTCTCCTGTTTTCATTCTCCCGTGGATAAAACACCAGCTAGCAAGGGAATCTTGGAAATGTAGCCTGAAGGACCCTGCCACCACCACCACCAAGGCCTGAGGCTGAAGCTTGACTCGGCCAGCCTTCTTAGGGGAAGCACTTACTCGGAGGTTATTTAGAAAATGAAATATTGCATTTCCATCATGTTGTAAATTATTTCTTAGTTATCTTTTATTACAACTCTGGCAAATAAATTCATGAGCTCAGAGTCTGAGATGAGTAAGTCTCCTTAAATATAAGTGTCTCTCCTTGTTAATGGAACACAGCTGAGTAAATTTAGAAATAAAAATATCTACATCCCTCTGGGTGCAGTGGCACATTTCTGTAATCCCAGCCACTCTGGAGGCTGAAGCAGGAGGATCTCATATTTGAGGCCAGCCTTGGCAACTTAGCAAGACCCTGTAAATGAAAAGAGCTGGGGATATAGTTCAGTGGTAGAGTATCCCAGGGTTCCAATCACAACACACACACACACACACACACACACACACACACACGAAGAAAGGGGAGTAGAGAAGGAGGAGGAGGAGAGAAAATCAGCATCTTATGTCTGTTTTGTTTGTGTTATAAAATCAGTAAGAGGAACAAAAATCAGATCACATGTATGAAATATAACAGCAAACAGTAAAATATTAGCTATGCTCATGGACACTTTTACAGTAGGACCTTTTTTCGTTGAGTAAGTATATTCAGTTTTTTTTGAAAACTCACTTTTTCTAGATGCTAAGTGCACCAGAGTTTGCGTTAGTAGAAACTGCAGCCTAAACTACATGTTTATTTATATGTTGTCCAAGGATCACTCGAAATCACCCAATGTGTACCCCTATTGTTGCATGTAAAGTAGTTTGACAGAAAGTATATTCTTTATCTGCATCAAGCGACAATTTAGTAGTAAACAAATAGTTAAGAAACAAACATTTCAAATAAATACATAACTACTCTAGCAATCACAACTTTTGTAGTTCAATCAAAATGAAGCAGAACTGCTGTCACTTTTTATGTAATGGTTGACAAGGACTCAAGTGAGCTGAAATACTGACAAGAAAAAAAACATAAATTCCCTGTGAATGATTGTCTCATTTTAAATTGTGGGCGATTAGGCCTAAGTGGTTTTTGACATTTTACTGCTGAAACATTGCTGTAGCTTATTTTCTCTTTTCCCTCTGTCCTTCTTTTTGAATCGTAAATTGGAAGTCAAGTCAAAGGAAGTTACAATCAGAAAAGAGAGAAGTTATTTTCTTTGGCAGTTCACCCTATGATCGATGAAAGAGGAATGAACCGAGTTTGAAATCACAGCCTACAGCACGAAATAAAACCTTGAGGAGTTTATTCGGAAAGAAATTGCAGAGATCAGTGTTCGTCGGCTCTTGATATATCAGAACTGAAGCATTTGAAAAGAAGTGTTTCTTTGAAGCTTGAAAGAAAAGTGGCAAATAAGAAGAAAAGTTAAATCAGAATGGCACCGATTTTTTAATTTAGTTTTTTGTTGTTGTTGTTGTTCAACTTAGAGGTGTTTTTCTGTAAGATAATATACTTAACTGCTGAATGTTTAAGCTAACCTCAGCAAGGTGGTGGAGTAGGAATTCTCCAGCTCCTCTTCCCTCGAAACAGAAAGTTCAGTTTTCAGCTACCCACTGAGGAGACCATCCTCTTCAAAACCAAAGCACTCCCAAGACAAGCCTCAGACCCCCTTGTCGGCTGCAGAACTGAATGAAATTTAAATTAAAAGGGCAAGAGAAAGTCTCACCCTGCTTGTGTTGCTGTTCTCTCTCTGCCCTGTGTTGGCAAAGCCCCAGATGGAAAAGATTTGAAAATAGAAACATAATAACTAAGGGGATACACAAAAGCAGTTCTAAGAGGAAAGTTCACAACAATAAACAGCTGCATCAAAAAGAAGTGTTGGAAGATGTGGGGGAAAAGGTACACTCATACACTGCTGGTGGGACTGCAGATTGGTGCAGTATGGAGATTCCTTGGAAAACTGAGAATGGAACCACCATTTGACCCAGCTATCCCTCTCCTCTATACACAAAGGACTTAAAAACAGCATACTACAGGGACACAGCCACATAATGTTTATAGCAGCACAATTCACAATAGCTAAACTGTGGAACCAACCTAGATGGTCTTCGGTAGATGAGTGGATAAAAAAAATGGCATATATACACCATGGGATTTACTCAGCAATAAAAGAGAATAAAATCATGGCATTTGCAGGTAAATGGATGGAGATAAGAGACGATAATGCTAAGTGAAGTTAGCCAATCCCAAAAAGCCAAATGCCAAATGTTTTCTCTGATATAAGGAGGCTGATTCATAGTGGGGTAGGGAGGGGGAGCATGGGAGGAATAGATAAATTCTAGATAGGGCAGAGGGGTGGGAAGGGAAGGGAGGGGGCAGAGGGTTATAAATGATGGTGGAATGTGATGACATTATTATCCAAAGTACAGGTATAAAGACATGAATTGGTGTGAATATACTATGTATACAACCAGAGATATGAAAAATTGTGCTCTATATGTGTAATAAGAATTGTAATGCATTCCACTGTCATATAAATAAAAAATAATAATAATAAAGAAGGATCTCAAGTAAGCAGCCTAGTGTTACACTAGAAGGAACTAGGCAAAGAAGAAAAGGCCAAGCCCAAAGGTAGCAGACGGAAGTAAATAATAACAACAAAAGCAAGCAATATGAAAAGCAATAGGGTAGATCAACACTATGAAGGGCATGTTTTTGAAAAGAAACAATTTATGAACTTTTAGCTAGACTGAGGGAAAAAAAGAGTGATGATTTAAATAAAATTAAGAAATGAAAAGGAAAACATTACAATTAATATTATGGAAATACAAAAGATTATGAGACTACTAGAAACAACTGTACATCAACAAATTGGATAACCTAGAAAAAAATGGGTGAATTCTTAGACATTTACAACCTACCAAAAATAAGGCATGCAGAAGTAGAAAATCTGAACAGAAGGAATCAGTAATAGAAAATCTCTCATCAAAGGAAAGCCTAATTCCTGATAGCTTCCCTGCTGAATTCTATCAAACATTTTAAAGAACTAATAGTCCTTCTTCGACTTCTGGGGGAAAATAAAAGCAAGGAGGAAACACTTCCAAACTCTGTGAGACCAACATTAATCTGATAAAGCCATACAAGGACTTTGCAAGAAAAGGAAATTACAGGGCATTATTCCTGATGAACATAAATACAAAATCCTCAACAAAATACTGAAAAACTGAATTCAACAGCACATTAAAATGATCATTCAATATGACCAAGTAGGAGTCATCCCTGAAATGCAAGGATGGTTCAACACAGGCAAATCAATAAATGTGATTATCACTTTAGTAAAATGGAAATTAAAAATATGAATATCTCATTTCATACCTAAAAATCATTTGGCAAATTTCAACATCCTTTCATGATAGAAATTCTTATCATACTCAATATAATACAGAGTATGTATGAAAATCCCATAGCTGATTTCATAATCAATGGTGATTCTTTCAGATTCGGAATAAAATAAGGATGCCCCTCTTACCACTTTTATTCAAAATAGTACAGTCATGTGTCAATAATGGGGATACATTATGAGAAATGCATTATTAGGTGATTTCATCATTATGTTAATAATATAGCTTGTACTTATACAAGATAGGATAGATACAATGTCACTAAAAAATATAATCTTAGGGAGCTAGCATCTCTATATACAGTCTGTTACTGTCAGAAACATTGCTAGGCAGTGCTCAACTGTATTGGAAGTCCTTATTTGAGCAACCAGGCAAGAGAAAGAAATGAAAGTTATCCCAATAGAAAAACAAAAAAGCAAAATTGTCTCCATTTTTTCTTATATATAAAAAACCCTTACAAGAGTCCACCAGAAATCTGTTGTAACTAATAAATGAATACAGTAAATTTGCAGTACACAAAATAAACCCCAAATTACTATCATTTCAATACAATAGCAAGACACTATCCAGAAAAGAAATCAAGAGAATAGGTAAATAAAATATAAAATGCTTAGGAATAAATTTGACCAAATACACAAAAAATCTGTGCACTGAAACTATAAAATATTAATGAAAGAAACAGAAAGCAAATGGAAAGACATCCCATGTTCATGAAAAGTGTCCATACTACTCAAAATGATCTACAGATTTAATGCCATCTCTGTCTAAATTCCAATGCAATTTTTATAGAAATAGAAAGCAATCCTAAAATTTATATGAAACCACATAAAAACTTTAAAGAGTCAAAGCCTTCATGGGCAAAAAGAACAAAGTTGGAAATCACACCACCTGATTTCCAACTGTACTGAAAAACCATAGTAATTAAAGTAGCAGAGTACTGTCAAAAAAAAAAAAAAAAAACAATAACAACAACAGATATATCAACCCATGGAATAAAATCAAGAGCCCAGAAATGGACTCCTATATGTATCGACTAAGGTGCCAACAATATGCAATGGATAGTTCCTTCAATAAAAGATATTGGGAAAACCCAATGCCCACATGCCGAAAAATGAATCTAGACTTCTATATTGTACCATATAAAAAAATCAAACCCAAATGAATTAAAGACTTAAAGATGTGACAAGACACTGCAAAACTAATAGAAGAAAACATTGTGAAAATACTACATTGGCATTGCTCTCGGAAATGGTTTTTGGATTTGACTACAAACGTGCAGGCAACAGCAACACAAATAGATAAGTGTGATTACGTCAAACCAAAAAAAGCTTCTACATGACAATGAATAATGTGTAGAGACACCCTATGTATTGGGAGAATATACTTGCAAGCTATATGCCCAGTAAGGAGTTAGTATTCATATCCAAAATATATAAGGAGCCCCAACTACTCAATAGCAAAAGAAAAAAATAGTAACCTGAATGGACATTATTCAAAAGAAGACATACAAATGACCAGTAGGCATAGGAGAATTTCTCTTTTTCACTCATTATTTGGGAACAGCAAATTAAAATGATGGATGTAGTCATTGTCTCATGCCTGTCAGAATGGCCATTATTGAGAATATGAAAGATAGTAGGCATTAATGTGGAGAAAAGGAAAGCTTTGTACACTGTGGGTGGGGAGGGGAATTAGTACAATTATTATGGGTAAGCAGATGGCCTCCTTAAAAAATTAAAGTGGAATTATATAATCCAACAATCCAACTTCTGGATGTTTACCCAAAGACTTAAAAATCAATTTGTTGAAATGTTTGAATGCCCATCTTCATTTCAGAACCATTCATGTTAACCAATTTATAGAATCCACTGAAGTGTTCATAAATATCTGAATGGATAAAGAAAATGTGGCGTATATACCTCGTGGAATCATATTCAGCCTTACGAAAGAAGGACTTCCTGTCACTTGTGACAACATGGATGGGATTGAAGAATGTTATCCTCAGTGAAATAAGCGAGGTATAGAAAGACAAACATTGTATATTCTCACTTCCATGTGTTTTTTGTTTCTTTCATCAATATTTTATAGTTTCAGTACACAGGTCTTGAAATGTGAAATTTTCAAATCCCAAACCAAACTACCAGGAGCAGAGAGTAGACTGATGGTCACAGAAGAGGACAGTGGGCAGGGAATGGGGAGATTTTCAACAGTTGAAAATCTGTCAGCAGGAACACTCTTTTCTTTTAGTTCTATTACACAGCCTGGTGAACATAGCTAATGATATTGTACATTTCAGAATTACTAAGAGTAGGTTTCAAATGTTCTTATCACAAAAATGTTGTTCATATTTGAGCTGAAGGGCACGTTACTTAATTTGATTGCATTATTCCACATTGTATTAGTAGATTGCAGCATCATTTTGAACCCCATGCATTTAAATTATACACTGTGAATTTACAATTTAAAAAAATGCAGAGAGCCTGCTATTTTTCACTCAGGACAGTAACATAAATAGATTTTGTCCTATTTCTGGGGGCTAGAGCCAATATACCTCTGCTAGCTGATGGGTAGCATTCCTTAATTAAACCAAGTTTCTTCAGGTCACTTTTTTTTTTCTTAAGCAAAAGACCTCTGAAAAGCTGGTACCAATAGACTCAAAAAGTTCTATTTCAAGTTGCCAAGTTTATTTTCAAGTGGCCGCGCCCAGGTACATAAGGAGAAAAGGAAGTAATTTTTTCCTAGAATAGCCTACCCCCACCCAGCACCCCTTGGTCTTAACAAAGTTTCTGTCTTATACACAACTATGTGCACACACAGACACGTACAGGCTAGAGAACTTGAAATTTGGACCCAGAGCTGACCACTTTACTGTTCTCTCCCCTCTCCCAATCTGCAGGAAAACATTGACTCTGTAGATTTTCTTCTTTCTTTCTTCTGATTCTAGCTAAACTTTAATGATATGCAATAACAATATAAAAATTTCTATGAACTAAAGTTATTTACAATTGGTTGTTGACATACTAGGGGGAAGAAAAAATCATTTTTAAAGTATTCTCTTAAGACTGGCCTTATCTTCCTACATAATCCTATTTGGAGATAACACTTTTTAAGTTTTGTTAGGTGAATAAAAATAAAACATTTGTGGAATTCACTTTATATGTATGACTGGGGAAAAAAAGAGAAACAGTCTTAACAAGAACTAAAACACTCTATGTGAAGTAACAAGTTCTATTTTACTGAATCAAGAAATGTTCTTCACTTAGGTTCTTGGCCTTTTTTTGTTGATGTTGTTAAGTAAATGCAGGTACTTATCAGCATACATGGAGAAGTTAAACTGAAAAGATCAAGTTGAATGAGCCACAGAAAAACTCTTTTAAGTGCTGATTTTCTTTGTATATAATCGTCTGATTGCCAGTAAGGTTTAGAGATGCTTAAGAGAAAAGAAAGAGGCAAGTATCCTCAGTATACTTCCGTGCCTTGTTGGCAAGTTGTTGAAGCTGATACAGTGCTCAGATGAATCCAGAAAGAAGGCTCATTGTTTCCCTCCTAAGTTCACTCCAGGGGTCAAGAAGCCACTTATTCCTTAAATTTGTATTCTAGCATCAATTTTCACATTTCATTATCTTTCTACACAATATGACCTTCTTGATATTGGAATTTTTTTTCCCCAAGTGGACCCTTAACAGAGAAGATATCCCTGACGCATAGTTTAACTACTTTTCTATTCTGGTTCAAACTTAATGAGCCAGAAGCATAAGAAGGATACTTAACATTTTTCTTTATTGACTACGCATTTTCCAGGCATTGTTTCAAGTTCTGGAGACACACAAATAGCTTAGCCATGAACTCTCTATCCTTAAGGATCCCACAGTCTAGCAAAAAATGAAAGGAGAAAGGGATAAATGGTTTCCATTCAGGGGTACAGGACCCTTCGTAGAGATAATTGTGGAGCACAGCAAGATGATCCAGGAGAGAACCGAGAAACAAGGCCACACGGGAGGTGACACTTAGGCTGTGTCTTGAAGGATGAGCAGGAGTTTCTGAGGGACAAAATGAGGGAATATCCCTCAAAACAGGCTAAAACTTATGCCATGACAGAGCAGGGCCAATGCAGGAATATGAAATAATGTCCTTCCTTGGTTACATTCTGCTTGATTCTAGGAAAAAAGAAATGCAATCTATTTATTTGATAATTATTCTTTAAAAATGTGGAATGGAGGACATATTTAGCATTTTCATATATTAGTATGGAACATGAAGGGTGAAATTCATCCTTAAATTCAGAACAAAGTTGACAAAGTTTCATCCAAATAATGTGCAATCTGTTTTCCTTTATTTCTGTAAAAGATAAGCAACAGTTAAATGATTGAAATGGGCCAAAAGGAGGAGTTTTTATAAGTAATCTTTATGTGACTACTTTATTCTAACAGACAGTTTCAAGGGAAGGTATTTAGTCTGGCATAAGCTGGCTGTTCCTTTAGGTCATGATTTAACACCTGTAGAAGGGCATTTCTACTCTTGGTTTCACCTGCCTCTGAACGTGCACCTGAGACGCTGCATTGATACATCAGACTCCAAGACGTGGACTGCACTTCTTTTCAGCAAGAGTGAGGTGGTTTTCAGTCAGAAATTCACATTAGACCAGAAATATTCTCCTCTCTCTCTTCTGTATTTTATGTGGCTGGTTTAGAGAATTTGCCAACAAACTCAGGTCACAAGGGCAGAGGCCTCATGAATGGAATTTGTGTCTTTCTAAAAGGGGTCAGAGAGTCTGTCCCTGCACCAACCTCGAAGCAGAAGGGCCCTCTTCAGACATGGAATCAGCTGCACCTTGAACTTGGACAAAACAGGCTGCAGAACTGTGAGTGATACAGTAATTTAAGTAATTTAAGGTATTTTTGTTATAGTAGACCCAAAAGACCAAGAAATGAATTTGGACAAAGAGATAATGACATGTACCCACCAATATAGTATGTTAAAGAGTATTTCCATCACCTTAAAAACTCTCTGAGCTCCTCCTGTTTGTCCCTTCCTGCCTACTAACTCCTGAGAACCACTTGTCTTTCTAGCCTCCATAGTTTTCCCTTTTCAGAACGTCAGATGGTTATAATCAGGCAGTACACAGACTTTTGAGATAGGTTTGTTCTGCTTAGAAATATTCATATAAGGTTGCTCTGTATCTCTTAATAACTGGATAGCTCATTCATTTTTAACACTGAATAATATTCCATTCTTTGTGTGGACCACAGTTTGTTTTTATTTGTTGTTTATTTTTGTTGACAAATAATATTTGTACATATGGACAAATGGATCTTTTCTGTCCCAGATTAGACTTTGTATAGTGGAAAGCAAAGAGAAAACAGTAGAGGAAGGGGAAATCCTACCAGCATCTTCAAGGGATACTATAGCATTAACTATATACTGACTATCGGAAAATAAATTAAATGTAGAATCTTTAAACATCACAAAAGCTTGTAATACTGCATTAAGCTCTACCTTTTGAGCTGATTGTTTGGGTACTAAAAATGTAAAAGTTTGATCAGGTGTAACTATTGCTGCTGTACCATTATTTGACCCATCAGTGAATATATTCGGAGCATTCATAATAGGTGTTTTTCATGTCATTTTTGGAAAAATTACAGGATGCAATGACCAAAAATACAATAAAGGATTAGATGGTAAGTGGTTATCAAATGAAACATTAGATTTGCACATGATTATTGCCCAAGTATTTAACTCATTAGCTAACTCATCAATTTGATTCATAGTATATGGAGTAATAATTTTATTGGGAGAAATTCCAAACACTCCCTTTGCTGCTTTTATTCCTTTGAGTATTAATTGTCCTACAGCCTCAGGATACCTAGTAAGAATAGTGTTAGGAGAATAAGATAAATGTATCCACAATAATGGACCTTCTTTCCAAAATACTCCTGTAGGAATATTTTTTTGTTGGAAGTACAATAAATAATAAAGGCAAATTTATATCAATTCTATCCAAATGCATATTTTCCATATATGTTTCAATAATTTTTAATGCCTTTCTTGCTTTAGGAGTTAACATACGGGGTGAATTTGGATCTGATGGACCTTTTAGAATATCAAATAAAGGTCCCAACTCTCCTGTTGGTATACCTAGATAAGGCCTTATCCAATTTATGTCTCCCAATAACTTTTGAAAGTCATTAAGTGATTTGAGTTGATCTACTCGTATTTGAATTTTTGATGGACGGACCACGGTTGAGGATAATAGAACTCCTAAATAATTAATTGGAAAATTTAATTGTACTTTATCTATTCCTATCTCTAGATTATAATTTTTTAATAAGTTTGTAAGTGTGGCATAACATTCCAGGAATGTGTTTTTATCTTTATGTGCTATCTTTATGTGCATCATCCATATAGTGAAATATTTGTAGTTCAGGATTTTGATTTCTAAGTGGCTGGATTGCTTTGTTAACATAGATTTGACACATAGTTGGGCTGTTAGCCATCCCTTGAGGGAGTACTTTCCATTCATATCTCTGATCAGGACCTTCATAATTTAATGCAGGGATAGTAAATGCAAAACGTGGACTATCCTCGGGATGAATTGGAATCGAAAAAAAACAATCTTTAATATCTATAACTAAAACATACCAAGTTTTTGGCAAAGCAGACAATTGAGGAATCCCTGATTGAGCAGGTCCCATAATAACCATCTCATTATTAATGGCTCTTAAATCTTGCAATAATCTCCATTTACCAGATTTCTTTTTAATGACAAAAATGGGAGTATTATGAGGAGATACAGAAGATTGTATATGTCCTTCCACTAATTGTTGTTTGACCAGATCATGGGCTACTTCTATCTTTTCTTTAGTCAGTGGCCACTGAAGAACCCACACTGGCCTTTCTGATTTCCAAGTAATTTTTATTGTCTCAGTGGCCCTTTCTGAAAATCCAACCCATGTCTGTCTGTTCCTTGATCTATTTGAATTGGTGCTGCTATACCTTGTTCTTGTTCTCCTAATCTTTTTTCTTTATAAAACTTTGTCTAGCCGTAGTAGTGGGCGCATTAGGATTGATGTTATTTGTTAATGTCAAACCTAATTGATCTAGGACATCTCGTCCCCATAAATTTATAGGAAGATGATCCAATACATATGGCTGTATAGTTCCTTCACATCCTTCAGGATCCTTCCAATCTAATATCATTGCACTTCTATGGGGATTAGTCGCCACTCCTAGGCCTCTAAGCGTTTGAATGGCTTGTTGTAATGGCCAATGTTTTGGCCATTCTTGATGAGATATGATGCTTAGGTCAGCACCTGTGTCCAGTAGCCCATTAAACTCATGTCCTTGAATATTTAGTTTTAGCATTGGGCGAGAATCTAAATTTAAAGACAGCATAGCCCAATCTACATCTGTGGAGCCTAATCCCCTGGAACCTCTTTCTATACTACAGCTGGAGAATTTATCATGTAGGCTGGGTATTATTAACAACTGTGCTATTCTATCTCCTGGTTAAATTACTGATATACCTCTTGGAGAACTAGCTATAATTTTTATTTCACCTACATAATCGGGATCAATTACCCCAGGACTTATCATAAGTCCTTTTAGTGTAGATGAACTACGTCCCAATAATAAGCCTACTGTTCCTTGGGGAAGAGGTCCTTTTACTCCTGTGGGAATGATTTGAACTCCCATCTCTGGAGTTAGTACTGCTCTGGCACAGGCGCAGATGTCCAACCCTGTGCTCCCTCGGGTTTGTCTGATGAGGGATTTAATGGACAATGTGTCCTGGGCACTACCCTGATGGTGTTGCTGGGTTCTTCCACTGCCCCGTATATTTGTGGTTGTGGGCCCCTGAGCATTGGGCCCCCCAGTCCGTTTTTTGGCAATGGAGCCTGATGCCTTTCTCCATGATATCGTGGGTAAATACCTGGTCCTTGTCCGTTTTTTGATAAGGGAGTACCCTCTATGGTGGTTTGAGAACGGCATTCATTAGCCCAATGTCTCCCTCTATGGCATCGTGGGCAAATACCCAGTATTCTACTCCTTTGATACTTACTTTTGTTAAACCCTCCTCCTATGAGGCAACTCCTTTTAAACTGTCCTGTTTGTTCACAATTATAGCATGTTTTTGGCCTGGCATTTAAAGCCTGTTGTACTGCAGCTGCCAAGACTTGCCCTTGTTCATTAATGTCTCTACATAATTTAATATATGTGTTTAAATTTTCATGTCTCCATGGTCTAATGACCTCTCTGCAGCAAGGATTTGCTTGGTCATAAGCCAGTTGTTTTATTAGTGGCATTGCCTGTTCTGTATCCCCAAAAATTCTGGAAGCTGTTTGAATAAGCCTATCTACAAATTCAGCATAGGGTTCATTAGTTCTTTGTATTAACTTAGATAGCTGACCTTGTAAATCTCCATGTCCTTGTAAAGTCTTCCATGCCCTAACTGCGTCTGCAGCAATTTGTGCATATATAGCAGGATCATATTCAATTTGTTGCCGTTGACCCTCTTAAGGTCCTTTTCCTAACAACCTATCTAGATTTCTTTGAGGGTAACTGGCTGCTGCATTTCGCCTAGCTGTCTCCGTGCAAAATTCCTCATTGGCAACCTTCCATAACAAATACTGTCCTCCATTTAGCACAGATTTACACATATTAGCCCAATCTGCTGGCGTCATGTCCAAGTTAGTAATGGACTTGACCATGCTTACCGTGAAGAGTGCTTGGGGACCATAGGTTGTTACAGCCTCCTTTAACTGCTTCACTGTTTTAAAATCTAAAGCACGGTGAATTCGCTGCCCTCCTACCTGTTCAAATACAGGGCATGCTAATCTTTGAGGTCCTGTCTCAGGATCCCATTTATCAACTACGGGGTTTGAGGGCCACTCAGCTGTGGGGCTGTTGGTTGAATTACGCCCTCTGGTGATAAAACGGAGTTAGTAACAGCCTCCTGTTGTAGCCTTTTTCCTAATAGCCCCTTTTCCTTTAAATTTTCTTCCTCTGTCTGACTAGCTCGAGAGACCTTCTCTTTTGCTTGATCTAAAATGTCTTTCTCCATGGTCTGAACCTCTAACAATTTACTTAACACTTTTTTGGTTTGTTTTTTTACTAATTTCTAATCTACTATAAAGATAACGCAACCCAATAGGATAACACAAAAGAAAACCGAAACTGAATGAAACAAAAACGGAATAAAAAATAGTTGTATCAATTTTCTCTTCCTCAGTGCCGACAAACTTCAAACGTTGAGCCAACCATTTTTCCCAGTTTGCCTGAGAAATTTCTAGGGATAGGCAGCTTGATACAAAAACAAAATAAATCAAAACAAGAACACATTGTTTTTTGAAATGGTCACCCATTCTCTCGCCTTCCCTCAGGGGCGAGCAATTTCACTTACCTCCAAGTTTCAGACGTTCCGAGTGCAGGCCACCAAATGCCGCAGTCTGGCTGGGCACAAAATCACGAGCCACCACACACCTTGTAGATTCAAACAGCAACTCTTTATTCTCGAACTGTTACCGGCACTTTACACACGTTCTGGGGAAACCCACGTTCTGGCCAAACTCCACGCTCTCCACCGGGCTCTGAATCCCAAATACTCAACCGGAACTCAAGGAGTGGGTGCCTGGAGGCAGCAGGATATGCCCTATTCCCAACAGGATACACCTTAAACCTGGAACCGCCCTAAACCCAAGGAGCGCCCTAAACCCAAGGAGCGCCCTAAACCCTGATCCGCCCTAAACCCGGATCCGCCCTGGTCCTTGAGCAAGGTCACCTTACATGCAATGTCACTACAAATGACCTGGGTCATGCCATGTGTCATTCCTACTTGGCAATCTCAGCAGAACACCTGAACTAATTCTTCTTATCTAATCTGTTTTGATGATCCTTATCTAACATCTTTGTATCTCCTCTACCCCTTCACTTTCCAGTCTCTAGTGACCACTAATCTAGTCTTTTTTTTTTTTTTAGATCAATTCTTTTATTTTTCACATGTGTGTGAGACCATGTGGTACTTGTCTTTCTGTGCTGGACTTATTTCACTTAACATGATGACTTTCATCTCCATCTACTTTGACACAAATGACTACGATTCATTTCTTTTTATGGCTGAGTAATATTCCATTTTGTATATATACTACCTATTTATCAATTAATGGGCAGCTTTGTTAATTTCACTGGATTATGTGTATACTGTTGTAATAAGCTGGACAGTTCAGGTATCTCTTTATAGAATACTTTTATTTCCTTTGATTATATACCCAGTTGTGGGATTGCTGGGTTATATGGCAGTTCTAGTTTTAGTCTTTTGACTTTAAAGGAATTTCCAAACTACTTTTTATAGTGTGTGTGTGTGTGTGTGTGTGTGTATTCCTTTCAACAGTGTATTAGAGTTCCCCTTTCTCTGCATTCTTGCCAGAATGTTATTTTTTATCTTTTGATAATAGCTATTCTAACTGGGGTGAGATGATATCTCATTGTAGTTTTGATTTGCACTTCCCTGATAATTTGGAATGTGCATCATTTTTTTCGTTTGTATGTCTTCTTTTGAGACTTATCTACTTAAATCATTTGCACATTTTAACATCATCGTACCTTTGTTCTTTGTATTTATCCTTTGACAAATTAATAGTTTGCAAATATTTTCTCCTTTGGTTGTCTCTTTGTTCTGCTGATTGTTTTCTTTGCTGTTCAGAAGATCAAGTTTGATATAATCCCATTTGTCTATTTTTACTTTTGTGCTTTTGGGATGTTATCCAAAAAAATCTTTGTCTAATACTAATATCTTAAAGTGTTTCTACTGTGTTTTCTTCTAGTAATTTCATAGATCCAGGTCTGACATTTAGGTCTTTTTTTTTTTTTTTTTTTGTACTGGGTATTGAACTCAGAGTCACTAGAGCACTGAGCCACATCCCCAGCCCTATTTTATGTTTTATTTTGAGACAGGGTCTCACTGAGTTGCTTAATGCCTTGCTTTTGCTGAGGCCAGCTTTGAACTCACCATCCTCCTGCCTCAGCCTCCTCAGCCTCTGGAATTATAGGCATGTACCACGGCACCCAGCTTGACAGTTAGGTCTTTAATACAATTTGAGTGATTTTTTGTGTGTGTGGTGAGAGGTAAGGATCTAGTTTATTTTCTTCTGCTTATGGATATCATGTTTTCTCAGCAACATTTATTGAAGAAACTGTCCTTTCTCCAGTGTATCTTCTTGACACCTTTGTAGAAATCAGTTGGCTGAATACACTTGGGTTAATTTCTGAGGTTTCTATTGTGTTCCATTGGTCTATATGTCAGTGTTTATGCGAGGGCCATGCTGGTATTTTACTGTATAACTCTGTAGTATATTTTGAAGCTAGGTATTGTGGGGCTTCCCGCTTTCTCCTTTTTTCCACAGCATTATTTTGGCTATTCTGTATCTTTTGTGATTTTATTTTAATTTTAAGATGTTTTTTCTATTTCTGTAAAGAGAGTAATTAATTAGTATTTTGATGGGGATGCCTTGACTCTGTAGATCACTCTGAGTAGTATGGACGTTTTAATAATATTAATTTTTCCAGTCCATGAGCACGTGTGCCTTTCCATTTTTTGTGCCCTCTTGACTTTCTTTCATCAGTATTTTATGATTTCCATTGCAAATATCATTCATTTCCTTGATTGTATTTATTCACAGATAATTTATTATTCAGAGTTATTACAAGTGGGGTTACTTTATTGATTTTCTTTTTCAGCAGGTTCATGATTGGCACATAGAAATGCGACTATTGTTTGAATGTTTATTTTGTATCCTCTGACTTTACGAAATTACTTTATCAGTTCTAATAGCTTTCTGATGGGCTTCTTTAGGTTCTTCTATTTACAAAATCACGTCATCTGCAAACACGGATAATTTGTCTTCCTCTTTCCTGATTTGGATATCCTTCATTTATTTCCCTTGCCTCGTTGTTCTGAAGACATCCAATACTATGTTGAATGAGAGTGGTGAAGGTCGTCATCTTGTTTTATTCCAGGTCTTAGAGGAAACATATTCAGTTTGTCCTCTTAGTGTGATATTTGTCATAGAGAGGTGTGTTCACTCTATGCCTAATTCCTTGAGAGTCTTTACCATGGAAGAACCAATGATTTTTTTTTTTACTATTATTTTTATTTTTTATTTATATATAACAGCAGAATGCTTTACAACTCTTATTACATATATAGATCTCAGTTTTTCATATCTCTGGTTGTATACATAGAATACTCACACCCATTCGTATCCTCATACATGTACTTTGGCTAATAATGATCATCTGAATCTACTGATTATATGGTTTCTGTTATTCATTTCATTTATGGGATGTACTTTGCTTATTGATTTGCAAGTGTGGAATCATCCTTGCATCCTGGGATGAATTCCACTTGGTCATCATGTACGATCTCTGTGGTTTGCTGTTGGATTTGGTTTGCTAGTATTTTGCTGAAAATATTTGCATCTAAGTTCATTAAGATTATTGGTCTATAGTTTTCCCCTCCCTCCCTTCCCTCCCTTTCTTTCTTCCTGTCTCTCTTCCTTCCTTTCTTTCTTGATCTTTGTCTATTTTTGATATTAAGGTAATGCTGGTCTTGTAAAAAGAATTTGGCAGAATTCCTTTCTTTTCAGTGTTTTGGAATAGTTTTCAAAAATTGGAATTCACTTTTCTTTAAACAGTTTTATAAAATTTAGCTATAAAACTATCAGGGCCAGGATTTTTCTTTAATGAAAACTTCAGGTTACTGTTTAAAATCTTGCTGCTTATTATTGGTCTGTTTACATTTTTTGTTTCTTTTAAATTCAATCTCAACAGGTAATATGTATCCAGAAATTTATTCGTTTGTTCTATGTTTTCTAGTTTGTTAGTATGATTGTTTATAGAAGTTTCTTATGATGTTTTGAATTTCTGTGGTATCAGTTGTAATGCCTTCTTTTTCTACCTTTAATTTTATTTATTTAATTTTTTTTCTCTTTTGTAGCTCAGTAGAACAGTGCTTGCTCAGCAAGTACAAAGCCCTGGGTTCAATCCCCAGCACTGCCCAACAATGAATTTACTCTCTTTTTGTCTTTGTTAGCCTGGCTAAAATTTTGTCTATTTTGTTTATCTTTTTTTTTTTTTTTAATTAAACCCAACTCTCTTCTTTTTTGATTTTTTAAATATTTTCTTTTAGATTCAATTTCCTGATGTTGTTTGTTTATTTCTTTCTACTAATTCTGGGATTGTTCTTGCTTATTTAAGTCCTTAAGGTGCACGATTATGTGTTTATTTGAAATGTTTCTATTTTTATGTATACAGTTATTACTGTAAGCTTCTCACTTAATGCTGCTTTTGCATTAGGGAGAAGCTTACAGTAATAACTGTATATATAGGTTTTAGTGTGTTGTGCTTTTATTTTCATTTGTTTCAAAAAAGTCTTTTAATTTCCCTTTTAATTTGTTCAATAATGCATTGTTTATTGAGGAGCATGTTGGTCAAATTCCATATATTTATATTTTTGTTGTTCTTATTGTTGATTTCTAGTTTTATTCCACTGTGTTCAAAGAAGATATATAATATGGTTCTAATTTTTTTACACTTATTGAGACTTTCTTTGTGCCCTAATATGTGTTGTATCTATGTGCCAATGAGAAGAATATGTATACTGCAGCTGTTGGATTAAGTGTTGGGGCCATTTGTTTAACCCTTAAGTATCTTTGTTGATTTTCTCTATGGATAATTGGTCCATTGAGGAAAGTGAGATTTTAAAGTTCCAAACTATTACTGTATTAAAGTCTATCTGTCCCTTTAAAAATAATAATATTTGCTTTATATTTTTGAGTATTTTAATATGGGCTACATATATGTTTGAAATTGTTATATCTTCTTGATGAGTTGATCTTTAAATAAATCTATATTGACTTTATCTATTTTTACAAATTTTTGAAATTCAAAGTCTGTGTTGTCTGATGTGAGTACTGTCATTCCTACTCACTTTTGCTTTTGTTATGGTTTGGATGTGAGGTGTCCCCCAGAAGCTCACATGTGAGACAATGCAAGAAGGTTTGGAGGAGAAATGATTGTGTTGTAGCCTTAACCTTATCAGTGAATTACTTCCTGATGGGATTAACTGGGTGGTAGCTAGAGGCAGGTGGGGTGTGGCTGGAAAAAGTGGTTCACAGGGGAATGGCTGTGGGGTATATGTTTTGTATCTGGACAGTGGAGTCTCACTCTTTCTGCTCTCTGATCATCATGTGAGCTGCTTCCCTCTGCTACACTCTTCCACCATGATGTTCTGCCTCATCTTTAGTGATCCCCAAGGAATGGAGCCAGCTTTCTATGGAGTAAAACCTCTGTAACAGTGAGCCCCGTTCTTCCTTTACAGTTGTTCTGGTTGGGCCCTTTAGTCACAGTCACGAAAAAGCTGACTAAAACCGCTTTCTATTTTCTTTTTTTTTTTTTTAATTGATTTTATTTTTTTAAACACATGACAGTGGAATGCATTACAATTCTTATTACACATATAGAGCACACTTTTTCATATCTTTGTATATAAAGTATGTTCACGCCAATTCATGCCTTCATACATGTACTTTGTTTTTTTTTGCATTACATTTCTTTTTACACATATATACCACAGTTTTTCATATCTCTGTTTATATTGTTTATATATAAAGTATGTTGACAACCAATTAAAGTCTTCATACATGTACTTTGGATAATGATGTCCATCCATCACATTCCACCACCCTTGCTAATCTCCTGCCCCTCCCTTCCCCTCCCATCCCTCTTCCCTATCTAGAATTCATCTATTCCTCCCATGCTCTCCCCCCATGCCCCCCCCCCCACAATGAGTCAGCCTTCTTATATCAGAAACAACATTTGGCATTTGGTTTTTTGGGATTGGCTAACTTCACTTAGCATTATCTTCTCCAATGCCATCCATTTACCTGCAAATGCCCTCAGCCACATCAATGTTTGTAGCAGCACAATTCACAATAGGTAAACTGTGGAGCCAAACTAGATGCCCTTCAGTGGATGAATGGATAAAAAAAAAATGCAGCATATATACATTTTACTCAGCAATAAAAGAGAATAAAATCATGGCATTTGCAGCTTTCTATTTTCATGGAATATTTTTTTCCAGCCCTTCATTTTCAGTGTATGTGTATCTTTGCTAGTTAAGTGAGTTTCTTGTGGCAGCAAACAGTTGGGTCTTGATTTTTAAATTCATTTATCCAGTCTTTATCATGGTTCTGGAAAATTCCATGTATTTACAGTCAAGGTTATTATTGACAGTTAAAAACTTACGTCAGTCCTTTTATTGATTGTTTACTGTTTGTTTAATATGTTCCTTTTTCCTTTTTATCTCTCTTATTATTGATCTTTGTGGTTTGGTAGTTTTCTGTTAAGGAGAAGTTTTTTTTTTTTTCAATGAATTATTCCTTTGTATCTAAGAAGCCATTGCCATCCAAAGTTATGGAGACTTTCTCCAATGTTATCTTCTAAAGCTTTATGGTTTTATGTTTTACATTGAGGTTTATGATGTATTTTGAGCTAATTTTTGTAAGTGATATAAAGTTTGTGTCAAGATTCTTTTTTTTTAGCATGGGAATGTTTAGTTTTTTTCATAACCATTTATTTAAAACACTGTTCTTCCTTCACTTTATTACTTTTGTTCTTATGTCAGCAATTATATATGGTCTATTTCTGGGCTCTCAGATCTATTGATTGGCTTGTCTGTCCTTTCACTAATACATACTGCTATCATTACTGTAGCTTTATGGTAAATCTCGTTGTTGGGTATCTTCAGACTTTTGACATTGTTCTTCTTCAATATTGAATTGGCTAATCAGGGTCTTTTGAACTTCCTTACAAACTTTAGAATCAGTTTGGCAATGTACACAAAATAATTTGCTGAGATTTTGACTTATATTGCCTTAAATCTATTGATCAAGCTGGTAAGAATTGACATCTTGATATTATTGAGTCTGCCTCTCCATGAACATGGCATATCTCCCTGTTTGTTTATTTCTTCCTTGATATTTTTTTTTTTTTTAAATCGGGGTTATGTAGTTTTCCTGTTTACATCTGACTTAGAATTTTGTCATATTCATTATTCCCCATTCTCTCTCACAGTAATTTTCTTCTCTCATTGCCGCAGTCTCTCTGGGCACAAAATAACCGAGCCGCCTCAAAGCCTTGTAGGTTCAAACAGCAACTCTTTATTCCCGAATTCTCACTGGCACTCTACACACACTTCCCGGGAACACACACCCTCCACCAGGCTCCAAGCGCCAATTCTCCGGGAACCCCACGGGCGCCTGAGGCTGCAGGATCCGCCCTAATCCCAGCAGGATCCACCCTAATCCCCCGGAGCCCCCCTATTCCCCCAGAGGATCCCCACTAATCCCCAACACTTCTCATTCACTCCTCATCCATTTCCAACCAATCCAGATACCATGGTGAGCCTATTACTATCTCACCTATCTACTCTTTTCTGACAGATCCCCACCATCCTTGCTTTCATAACTCTTTATTGTATGGAATAGTTTCTTGGACTCCAAACCTGGTGAATACTGACTCATTCTTCAAGATCAGCTCAGCTGTGGAGGCCCTTCCTCTGGGAAGCCTAACTCCCTCTGCAAGGCACTTGGCCTCTTCTACTATACCTTGTAGCTCTTTATCTTTATGGTAGCACTGTTATTGTTTATGCAGGTCTCATATTTTTCCTTTCTAGATTGCAAACTCTTTGAGCTTCTTTTTTTTTTTTTTGGTTCTTCAATTTACTTCAATGACTCACAACAAAAGTGCAGTAAATGTATTTTTAATAATGTAAGAATACAATCTCTTCATTTGTGTTATTTTTCTGTTATTAATGAAATAATGGATGAGAAATTGTGATAGAAATTAGTGCAAAGAATTAATTATCTCGAAAGCTGTCATATTTCCTTTGAAGACATTAAATAACATTTATTTAATAACTACAGGATTTCATTCTAGATTTGATTCCTTTTCTTGGCTCTGCTTCTAATATAAAGGAAAGAATATGTGCTTTTCAAGTTGATTATGGCTTTGTCAACTATTACCAATCATGTAGAAAATGAAAGGAAGAAATAAGGGGAAAATAATATCAATTTTGTTACAAATTATGTAAATATACCCAAATCAGGGTCAATGGAGTTATATCTTTTTTTAATATTTATTTTTTAGTTGTATTTGGACACAATACCTTTATTTTATATATTTACTTTTATGTGGTGCTGAGGATCGAACCCAAGGCCTCGCACGTGCTAGGCAAGCGCTCTATCATTGAGCCACAACCCCGACCCCTGGAGTTATATCTTTTGAGTTTTAAAAACACAGAGGCTCATCAGTCACTTGGTCATTTATTTAATAAATACCACTAAGTATTTATTTTGTGCTCAAAACTTCCCTGAGGATTTATCAACTAATGAGGACTAGGGAAGATTCTTCCTTTTTGTAATTTACCTGCTTCATAAAATTGAAAATAGTCTATTTTTGACTCATAATTTGCAAGAGCCATCAAAGACAAATGAATATGGCCAAAGCCTGCTCAAAAATATCAAAACAACTTCATAGATGGAATCTATTAGTTCTCTTTCCTGCTGGCAATGTTTCTTTATGGCATAAAGAGTTTTTTTTAAATGCATGAACAAAATTGTGTTGTCATGGTAGAAAGAAATGAACAATCAAACAAAAAAGATTTCAAAAAGATATTTGACTTGGAGACTTATGCTTTTATCACTGGGAAGTTAATCACATACACTTTCTCCCTTCTTTCTCTACCCCCAGATTTTGTGGAAAGCATAGTAAAAAGAACCCATAACTTGTCTTTAAAAATGTATAATGCCTGGCTGGGGATGTGGCTCAAGCGGTAGCGCGCTCGCCTGGCATGCGTGCGGCCCGGGTTCGATCCTCAGCACCACATACCAACAAAGATGTTGTGTCCGCCGAGAACTAAAAAATAAATATTGAAAATTATCTCTCTCTCTCTCCTCTCTCACTCTCTCTCTAAAAAAAAAATGTATAATGCCTTAGAATTGATTAGGGTAAAAATGCATTTCTATGCAATCTATCGTATGCTAATTTTCCTATTGCTCACCTTTGGAACTGACTGCTGTATAAAACTAAGAGCCTTAAAGGTAAGTAGGCCTTAGGACTATATGTCTCGTCCATGTTAAGAAACTGCTATTGTTACAGACAAGGTTCCCTGGGAAGCTGACTGTTAAGAGGTGATTGGCATGCTTGGAGTTCTTTAGGGAATGCTCTTAGGATCAGAATGTATCTGGAGGGAAGAAAACAGGTTTGGGCAGAGGGAATCACAATAGAACCAATTAACCACTCCTACAGCAATGTCCAGGGATAAGAAAAAATTTCATTTACCAGAAGTTGAGGAGGAGGGCTGGATCTTTATATGTCTTCCTCTGTATCCATCAACTAATCATACACTGAGAGTTGCCCTGGAAAGAAATTTCCTTCAGCTGGGAGCAGTCACCTGGTAGGGGGACCCTGTGATCTGAGAACCATCAATACTCTACCACCTGGGGGAGGAGAGCTTCAGCTCTGAAAGGTGGAGGTATGAGTGGTGCATCTCTGGGTCCAATGCAGTGGATGAAGGGGGGGATGATTGAAGATACCAGGGAACCAGGACTGATGTGACGTTTGTGTAAATAACTGTAGACTGGGGTTAGAAGGCGCAGAACCTAAATATTTGTGCTAGAGGGGAATTTTATATACAAACTAGGAGGATATTGTGTTTATTCATGTCCAGCCATCATGTTATATAGTCTTTCCTCACCTAGACAGTTCACTCATTCATTCATGCATTCATTCCCCAATCTATTCATGATGGTCTCTGAGAACAAATTTCAGGATATTCTTTAGATGATTTAAAAACATATTTATAACATATTATCTTAGATTATATAAACTTAACCTCTTGCTAAAAAACTGATAAAAGTGTTTACTGAAAAAAAATGATGGAACCGCAGTTTGAAAGGGACTTTAAAGTCCTTAAGCAGTAAATGGAAAGTTGATTTCTTTGGATTAGTGAAAACAGTAAAAGGGAATTTTGTCTTCTAAAGATAAAAGCACTCTGTGTCTTTTTCCTGTTGTGTTTCTCTGGAGGAAAGGGAAATTGAAGTCTGTGGGGAGTCCTTCAGCAGGACACTGTGCAGCCAGAGGACTAACAGCCCCACCCACCACCTTCCTGGGAAAGAACCAACCAACCGGAGGCAAAAGCAGAAGCTCTGGAAACATGAACACACACACACACACACGTGCACATATGGATTTTGATCATGAGTTGCAAATTAATAGCCTTCTAATCAACATCTATGTAACCTTGAACCTTGAAGACTGAGACTTAAGAGTAGTCCTCAGTAGTTACCCTGAAGAATTAAACTCATCATTCTACAGTGATATATGCATACTCATGCTTACAGCAGCACAATTCACAAGGATCAAGAAAATATGGTATCTATACACAATGGGTTGTTATCCAGCCATAATGAACAATAAAATTATGTCATTTGCAGGAAAGTGGATGGAATCAGGGACCATTATGTTAAGCAAAATAAGTCAAACTCAGAAGGTTAGGTTTGTATGTTTTCTCTCATGCAGAAGCTAGACAGGAAAAAGGCAAAGAAAGACGGGGGATGGATCTCATGAAAATCAAAAGGAGATCAGGTGAATTTAGGGACCAAGAGGTGGGAGGTGAGTGGGATGGGGAAAGTACTGGTGAGTGATATTGGCCAAATTATAGTGTTATGTTGTGTGCTTTGTGTGCGTGTATGAATATGTAACAACAAATCCTATCAGTATGTACAATTATAATGCACCCAAAAAATGTGGGAAAAAAGAGTAGATATTTGTTAGCAACTGATGTGAGCATCAATTTTTTTTTTTTTTAATATTTTATTTTTTAGTTCTCGGCGGACATAACATCTTTGTTGGTATGTGGTGCTGAGGATCGAACCCGGGTCGCACGCATGCAAGGCGAGCGCGCTACCGCTTGAGCCACATCCCCAGCCCGTGAGCATCAATTTTACCTGAGCGCTTTTCTTGGAAAATATAAAAGGCTCAGGAGTACTAATGTAGTCTTGCCTCTTATGTTTTTTCAGTTTTCTGATTTTCCACTTAATGCCTTCCTGTTCCACCTATCCATCCTGAATTGATGCAGTTTGTGTGGTTTTAGGCATCTCTCTATATATATTTTAGGCTACTTTTGTCTCTGCTCTCACTGTAAGATATGTCTCGACTGAGAAATACCTCACAGGTTAACAGTTTTATGCTGTTTTCATGATAACTTTACTGATCTAAATCCTGATCAAGAGCTCCTGATTTACAGGTTTTCTTAGTTTATGCCCATGATAGTTTAGATCTGTGATGTTCCCCAAAGTCTCATGTGTTGAAGGCTTGGTCCATACTGCAGCAATGTTCAGAGGCAGAGATTTTAGAAAGTGATTGGATCATAAGGGCTATAACCTCATCCATATATTAGTGCATCGATGGCTTCTTAAATTTAATGGACTTTTGGATGGTTGTGGAAACTGTCAGAGGTGGGATCTAGTTGAAGGCAGTAGGTCCTTGGGCACATGCACTTGGGCAATATTCCTTGTCCCCAGCACTATTATTACCTTCCCCCCCCCCTTTTTCTCTTCCCAGCTGCCATGAGGTGAGCAGCTGTGCTTTACCACTCCCTTCTACCCTGATGTTTCTGCCTTACCACAGGCCTGAAAGCAATGGAGCAGCCCACTATGGGCTGCAGTCTCTGAAATTGTGAACCAAAACCAATCTTTCCTTCTTTAAATTGTTTGCTTAGGTCTTTTGCCACAGCAACCAGAAGGTAACAGAACACCCTTATCCAGCAGAATCTCCAGAGCATTATGCAGCCATCAGCAATCTCTACTAGAAAAATCTCTCCTTGGGAACAACCAGACGTAGAGCCTGGACCCTCCTCCAGTCCCCCCACTGCTCGTGATGGACTACCACTGGGGGAGCCGTTTATGTCCTTTCCTACTAGCAGACTGCCTTGATCCACTAGTTTCTAGCATGTTGCTCCTAAAACTCGAGAGGACATGGTGCTTGATCCCATGTCTACCCAGAGACTCCTCAGTGTTGTCACGGTGGCTCTTTCAGGCTCATCATCAGCTCTTTCATTTCTCATCATCAATGCCCTGCCTTACCCTTTCCATAGGGCAGTGCAGTCCTACTCATCAAACATTCGTGTACCCAAGTGGGCAAAAGCAGTCCATATTCTCTCTGGGGGAGGAGGAGTTTCCATCTGTTGCCTTAAAGTCATTGCTTGCTATATAAACCAATTATTTAAAAGGATTTTAGTTTTTCTTCTTCTCACCTGTATCACTGTACCAATGATGAAGGCACTTGAAGGCACACTTTCAAGATCTCAAAAAGCATAACCTTAGAAAGTGGGGACAGAGAGCATCACATTTTAAACACAAATCGCTACTTTTTAAAGAGGCATTATTTGGCCACATAATTGTGCCTTCATTTTGTATCGATCTGTACTCAGTTACTGAGGCGTCAACTAACCCAACCAATTGTGAGTGGGCAGTTCACAGTCCTGCAGGTCTAATTCTGGTTGGTGCACCCACCGGCTTTCCTGCTGACAGTTTCTCAAAGCCAAAATCGAAGCACAGGCTGGACTGTTTTTGAACCTGCAGGGTCTTAGAAACAATGTCCTTTCAAGCTCATTCACAGTTTTGGCAGAATTAATTATAAGACTGAAATTTAATGCTTTACAATGTGTTGTTGTCAAAATATTACCTGATGTATTCAACACTTTACTATAAAACCAGTTTTGTACTGAATGCTTTTGTCCAATTATAGGCTGATATAAGTGTTCTGAGCACGTCCAATGTAGGCTAGGCTAAGCTATGATGTTCAGTAACTTAGGAGTATTAGTTAATGTAATTAATTGTAAGATTGAATTTCCTTTCTTCTTCCTAGCTATTGTTAGAGGACTACTCTCAGCAGCAGTTTTCAGGTTGTGTGCATGTCCTTGCATCTCAGAATTTTGTCACCATCTTCAAACAAGTAAGTGTGGAAGTTCTTGGGGGTACTTAGAATCTCTTCCTCTTCTGCCTAAACCTAGAATAGTCTTTACTCCGTACGGGGCTATTTGACTAGATGATACCCATTATATTTTGTTATATAATTTAATATACTCACTGGGGAGATGCCTCATCATATTCATGGAACCATCAGCCCTTAAGGGGAGGGATCTTACAAGGGAAACCACTAGAGGTCATTTTAGAATTTTGCCTACTGCAATGTCCTTGCGAATTTTCAGGAGTCAAGCCGAAATCTCAAAATGCCCTAATATCTGCTTTACCTTTGGATATTTTCCATTGTTATGAAACCAGTGTAGACTGGGGAATGAGGACTTTTGGTTTTGTTGTTCTTTGTGACTTATAGGAGGGTCATGCTGACATGGTACTATAGATGCTTTTAGACTTAGGATGTGGTTGACTCCAGATAAACTCATCACAGGATTGAAACTATCATGAATTGAAAATGCATCTGACACACATGACCCACTGGACATCACAGGTTATCCTAACCTGCGTCAAATCTGCTGGGAACACTTACCCTCGCCTATAATTGGCAAATTCATCTAACTCAAAACCAGTTTCATAATAACATTCAAATATGTCATAGAGTCTATTGAACACAATACACGGAAGAGTGTTGGCTATTTAAGCTTCAGATTGAGTGGCTGACTGGGAGCTGTGGGTGGGCTGCAGTTGGCCAGCATAGCAAGAGGATCATGCTGCATGTTACTAGCCTGAAAAGAGATTGGAATTCAAAGTATGATTTCTCTTGAATGCATATTGCTTTCACACTATAATATAGTTTAAAAATCATAAATTGAACCATAATAAGTTGAGGACTATCTACTATCATAAATTGGACTATTTTTCCAATGCCTCTGCTTTTTCCACATATGGAGAGAAGGTGGTCAAATTTCTTCTTCTTTCTTTTCCTCATGGGATAACTAGTTGGTTTAACAATGTATACCTACTGGTTTACTTTTTCCTCACTGACCTGGAACTCCTGCTGCATCCTCTACTCAATCTCTGTAGCTGTACTGGTGTGCCTGCAAGCTTGCCCTTCCCCTTCACTGACCTATGGATTTGTATTTGCATCAGTGCTTCCTTTGCTGAGTTATTGTAGCCATTTAAGAAAATGTTGATATGGTGAAAGGTATCTCCCTCCCACTCCACGGTGCTTTTATTCTTCTGAAGTGTTTTGGTACATTGGTCATTTGCACTTATCAAGTTCCACAACAATGATTTATAATCGTGTTGATTCTTTATCTTACTCTGGGAGAATGAAAATCTTTATAATATTGAATCTTCCTAGTTCTGAACACAGTACAAATTCCACCTGTAATTTGATTTTTTTATGTCATTTAATACTTTGAAAACAATTTTCTCTCTAAAATGGTCTCACATTTTTTAAAAGATTTGTTCTGAGTGTCTTTTGTTATATAAATGGTATGCTTATCAAAAGCACTCTAATTATTCATGCATCTGTAGAAAAGATCAAATTTTATACACTCATTTTGTGATCTGCAAATTTTCTAATTGTCTTGGTAATTTTATAAGGTAGTAATAAAGTTCCTTTGAAATTTTATGTATATGATACTAAAAGTATCAAGTGATGACAATTTTCTTACTTTCTGAACTTTCTTGCCTTTTTATCTACCTACCAATCATCTATCACTGTACTATCTTAAGAAGTTCAATGCCGTGTAGAATATGGTGTCAACAAGTATGTCTAGGGCTTCCACAACAAAGTACCCCAAACTAGGGGGCTTAAACAACAGAAATTTGGTTTCTTAGAATCTCAGAGGCAGTGTCCAAGATCAAGGTATTGGCAGTGTTGATGTCTGTGATATTATGAAATATAAACTTGTTCTTCTTCTGTTTCCTGACATACCACTCTTAAGCCCCTGGGAACCTCCCTGCCTGACATTTGTAGTTGCCAGAGTCTTCTCTGTGTGTTTTCTCACCATGAAAGTTTCCATGTTCCCAGTCATCCATACTGAATGAGTTTTGACTACAAATACATTTTCATTCCATCAAAGATGGATTTTTTTCCTATTTCTTATTGTCTCAAGATGAATTTTAAAAGGGGAAAATGGTGAGACATCTTTCACATTTGACCATTTTTTTGGCTTAAACTTTCCTGAACAATGTACTGAAAATTTTGATATTCTGTCAAACATCTTCACAATTTTAGATAAAGACCCAACAGTTCCACCAAAAAAAAAAAAAAAAAAACAGAAAATAATAGGCTTATACAGAGCTGAGCTCATGAAAAGAAAATTTGATTATTTTCCTTTTATACATATGCACAGGCCAATAAAGAGGCTAAAGAACATAAAGATTTCCTTTGGAGAGAAGGTGACAAGCGCTGTTCAAGATTTCCCCTTAATTCCTCTATGGCAATCTTTGAATGGAGTTCTCTGCTATTGACAGTAATTTTCTTGTCTGAATAAGTTTTATGTGATAAGAAAATATCTCTATGTACTTAGGATATGAACATAAAGATATTTTATTTTTAAAGTGATAGTAAATAATTCACCCCCTCTCTAAAAGTATTTTTACTTTGTCTAAATGACAACTATAGAGAGGTTGCTTGGAGTTGACTAATACAAAGAAAATGATTACTTTATTTATTAATGACTAATAATATTGGTTATTAGTATTTGGTTTTGGGTGTTGCAATTTTTTCTCCTCTTTATACTTCCCAGATCCATGCTAAGTCTGATATAACTCCTCAATAGCAGTTATTTTTTTGTTCATTTATTTATATTCCTTTTTATTTCAAAGTTTTGAAAGTCCACTATGTATATAGCTGGAAAATATTAATGACCTTAAATGATGTGTCCTCTATCCCAAAGTGGGTATAAATATAAATGGACCAAATCTGTCAATAAGTATGTTAATTTCCCGATCTACAGTGTTGTTGTCTATGATTACTAACATTTTTGTCAGGTAGGTTTTATTCAAGCTATGTCTCAAACCAAGAATATAATCTAGAATAACTAGACAATAATATGCTCTGTCCTATGAGCTTTAAGGCAATAAAATGTCATAGGTTTTCTGCTAAAAATATTTATGTGAGCTTTGTAATAATTTGTCTTGAGCCATTCCTTGGGGTAGTGATTCATCGCATCACAGGGCTAGGCTAATGGCATTCCTATTTTATGATAATAATGTTTAGCTTTCTCTTTTCTACAGAAAGTGGAAAGAGAACATTCTTTCATAGCTCATCCAAGATAATATTAAAACACAGAGTCAAAAAGAATGAGATAGAGTCTAGCCTACTGCATTCCTGTGGAAACCAATAGTGATGGCAAATCCTCAGGTTTTATGGGAGGTCTATTAAGTGGTCAACCTATGAAGGGTTAGGGACACTCAGTTCATTCAGAAAAAGCTTCACAGTTAAAAACTGCACGTGGGGACACTTGAGTGAGACAATTCAGGGGATTTCTGGCGTCAAATCATGCAGATCCAAAGGAGAAGAGCTGCTGCCTTCACTTTTCTTTCTGATGCCGAAAGAGCACCGGCTGTCATAAAAGTCTCTTGCCTGAGTATATTTTGAAGGCTAGTCCATGATCATCAATCAGGATGTAATTATAATATCATTACTGGATGGAACTTGCTGCTCCCACCAAAAGAAGTCAGATCAAACCGGAATCCCAGCTGGGTCTCTCCCAACCTTTCTAAACCCAGACCTGAGAATCCTGCCACTGCTTGTAATTACCATTCATAAAAGGAGGAGAAATAAAGGCTGCAGCAGGGGCCTTTCCACTCCTCATACACCTCATAGACATCTATGCCTTACATGGAAGCTATTGTTATTCTACTGTGAAAGAAATGTCGAGTGATTTTTTTACTCCGATCCATGAGAAAATTTCTTCAGGGAAAACACTGGGCTTTTGATATAACATCCTTCTTCTAAATCTATGACTTAGAAGTAAAGCCATGAGTAAGTGGTTCACAGTGTTTTCAAAAGATTGCAGAATCTTGGGGAATGTGAGGAAAAATGGGATTTTTTTTGGCATTTTCTGGATTTTTCCAAAATTTTTTAAATTTTGGAATTTTCTGATACCAAGTTAAGTATTTGAAGTTAGCAAGAATCCAAAGGTTATGGGTTGAAAAGAGATTAATTCATGAATACTTGCCAAAGTTATAGAAAAGCTTCCAAATGACCGCTTTGATATCAGCATGTATTATGTATGTGTGCAGAGAGAACACAGCATTTTTAACTTATCAATGGAACTCCTATGGAGGCAAAGATAAGACCATTTAATGTCTACTTTCTGGTGATTTGTCTAGATAAATTTACAGAAGCTGGAATAACGTTAATTGAGAGTCTAGGAAACTGCTCAGACTTTCTCAGATATTAATTAAATGCCTCAAGCCAGCGTTTGATTTGTGTTCCACAGCAATCAATTTTAAGGATCACTGTAAGGGAAAGGAATCAGTAACCTCGGGTTTCCCCACATCCTTTATTTGCTCTTTATCCTTTCTCCCATTGAATCATAAAGATTAATTCATAACAGCGTCAGTGAACAGTATCCGTTCTACTTTCCCTTCCTAGTTGCTTGGTCTTGCACATGAGTGAGGCTTGTACTGCAGGTGATAGTCAACAACATTCATGGCAGGATACTTAGAATCTGACCAATAAAACCAATGGGAATGTCCAAAGTGATAACTAATTCCGTAGTGGTCCATTCTGTGACAGCAGGACATGCTCTTTGCTTCAATTCTTGTCTTTTCCTTTGATACTTTTAGGATGATTCTGTAATCAACTACATCACCTCACAAATCTCAAAAGAAAAATCTATTTTCTCATCATTTGAAAGACAAACTATTCCTCTTCCTGCTTGCATTGTTGATGTTCATTAGTTGAGAGGCCAAATAAGTATTTGTTAAATATAGTTAAATTTTACATGTGAAGAAACTGGAAACAAGACAGATTATTAGAGTTCCTCAAGGTAATTTATCTAACTAGTAATGGATTAAGGATTATAAACTTGTTGTCTTAAAACAATCTATTTCCATTATAGATGAAATTCCAAGGTATTTTATGTGGCCATCTGAAACTTACAGTACAGTTAGGACACTAGGACACAATTCCACAGGGAATTTCAAAATCTCTGAAGTTCCTTTAGAAAATTGAATCATTATAACAGAAGAAAGCACCAATAAAAAAATTGTTAATATTTGTGGGCACACCTTTAACCAAGTTCAGGTGGTGGTCTGCTAAGAAATCCTATTTGCATTTTAATTGTCATCCAAATCCAGGAATTAATCAAAAGATACAATCAGAAGCTGGTCTTACTTTTATTTGTTGAAAATTATCTCGTTCTTTTTTTTTTTTCTTTACCTGATTTTTTTTGGTATGTTGAAATAAAACTATTCTGTATCTCCTTCATGTAACATTTTTCTTATTGTTTTCATACAATATACATCCTTTAATGCTTCATAGCCAAATCTAGCACGTTATACTCTTCTGCCCTTCTCTTAAAGATGAAATAAGAGATCATGAAGAAGCTGGGTAAAAAGTGACATTATTCATTCAACTATTATTTTATGTTTGTTTTCGACCAGATGAGAAATGCTAAGAACTCACTTATTTTTCTAATTATTTAAAAATTTCTTATGTATAAGTAAAATAAAATGATTTCCCCACATCATGAAATGCTTTTCCTGTAATAATAATGGGCATTGTGTGCATAGTGAGGCACATAATATGATTTTTTTGTTGTTTTCCTCTTTAAACATTTTATTGATATAAATATTGAGGAAATTGGCTACTAATGAAGCATCTAATGGAAACAGATGACTCCATTTATCCTTTTTTGTTCGGCTATCAGGAGAAATATAACTTCTTATTGTGAGAACAATATGTAACTCTTTTTATTGAAAGGGCCCAAGTGATTGATGGCTAGAAAGCTAAGTGATGGTCGAGTTGTCATTTCCGCAGAGAATACTTCTGGTTGCCGGATATAGCAGATGCTCAGTCTACATTTGTGTACTTCAGACACACTGAAAGCATCAAGCCAGACTAAGAGCTCTTATTGCTGAATGAAAGATGCAAGTAGATGAAAAGTCCGTAAATACAGCAGGAATTATAGTGCAGCAGGTTCTCTAAACCATTTGGTTGGAATGCTTTTGAAGGATCCAAACAATGTCTTGCAAAATATCCAACCTGGGAAGGTTAGGGAAAGAACTTCAAAGTATTTGTCATGTATTTTCAACTGAGATAACAAATATCATTTTGAAATATTAAAGTCCTTAGACAGGAAATAATAGAAAGGAAAGTATTAAATAGGAAGGAAAGCAAACTCTACCGTGGATTAATTCCACACTGTTTGGTGGCATGATTGGCCTTCCTACAATAACACACTTCTAGAGAAAGTCTGTTCTTGCCTTCATGTATTATAAACTGATTTTCAACCATACACTCTCCCTCCCAGAGAAGGGATATACTGCCTTTTGTTTAGTATGTTACTACAATGAACTTGTTGAAAAAGCACTTCATTCTATATTAGGGTTCCTGTGCCCCAGCACTGTTGATATTTGGGCTGGGTAATTCTTTGCAGTGGGGGACTAACCAATACACTGTAGGATATTTAGCAGCATCTCAGCCTTTACACTCTGGATGCCAGGAACATCTCCCCAACCCTTGTGACAACCATAATGTCTCTTGGTGTTGCCAGATGTCCTCTGGAGGGCAAAAATCACTCACTATGGAAAATCATCACTCTAGATTTTGGTCCTGTGTCATTCTTTTTTAGGTTCATGTGAAATCTAGTTCACATGACCTTCTATTCTGAAATTCTAAAGGGATTAGTACCACTAAAAAAAAATGCTGTTGTGATGTGAAATGCAGATTTATATCAGCCCCATAGCTTCAACCTTTGGAAATTTAGAAAGATAGTGTTTTTATTTAAATTAAAATTCATAAGTTTATTGGCAATCATAAAGGGGAAAATGCTTCCCCATGAATCAGGTAAGCATTTGGTACTCCACGGGAATAGCAGCTATAATCCACGATGTATATACACTTCAAAGCTTCATACCGTATGTAATAAACACATACAATTTTATCTGTCAATTTAAAAAACTCCATTCTCCTGCTGCCTTCATTTTTTAGCAGTCATCTTTTATTCATTGGATAATTACTTACTTGGCATGTTTTAGCTGAATCTTCTAACTCATAAAGTGCTATAAAAGGCTTTCATGGTTCTTCTATGTGTAACATACTAGTTTTTACCTTTTTTTTTTCTTTCAAAAAGAAGACCCACATGAATCCCAAGATGTAAGAATGGTCTTCTCCTTTCACACAGTAAATTTACCAACACCTGCTGTGGGTATAAATAAACGTAGTTGGGATGGAACATAATTTGGCATTGTGTCAAGTCCTATCATTTCTAGGACAGGACAGATCCTAAATTTAGGAGAGCTTCTTTCCCAATGAGAAAGTGGCACAGATACTTACACGGCAGCATGGATTTTTCCAAATTCATTGATTCAGGATTTATCCATCCTACGATCAGTAAATAAAGTTTTTTTTTTGCATTAAGTCCAGGCTGAAATACCAAGGGACCTGATATTTGGGTTGCACAACTTGGCAGAGCCTATGGTTTTATAGTTTTGTAATTATAGGTAGGAAACTAAGATGGGTGTAGTTTATGTGAATCTCAATGTGGTGGATTATGGAAGAAAGCAGTGTCTCTAGCATCAACTATAATGCACACAGCATCAACATACTACCTTCCCTCACTCACATTCTAGATTACTGCCTTAATTTTGTAAGAATGCAAATTACAAAGCAGAACAATGATCCGAGAGCTGTTGAGAGGTTATATGTAAAGAATTTTTAATAGGGTGTTATATAGAGCAAGTGATGAAATACAGAGGAGAAAGGGGTCCACTGCAGTATCATAAATTACCATGTGAATTTTGATCTGGGTTATCTGGAAATATGAATAGAAGAAAAGGCATTTCAAAAGGGTAGAGTGGCATGACAGAGCATAAAAGGGACAATTAAAACTGAGCCCTCTGGGAGACAGCATAGACCATTCTGGTTTGAGTGAATGTTTAGGGTGTGCAGTAGAGGGCTTTATTGGAATGAGGTTGTAGAAGGTTTTATTTTTCTTTTATTTTGTTTTGTATTGTGGTACTGGACATTGAACCCAGTTGCACTCTACTACATATGGTACAGATGAATTCTGAAGAATGACCCGAATGATTCCAAACAAGCGGTAGCTCTGATTCTAGCTGCTGTGCCTGATGTGGTGATTTTGCTAGAGCAGATCAACAGAGCCTAACATACATGACAGCAGCCACTGATGTACTAAATGCAGGTATTCGGCGTCATTAATGTGTTGGGACATATTTTCAAAGAACGAATCTTTTCGTTTTATACCTTTCATCATAATAAAGTACAATTTCTACTAGGCTTTTTTGAATTCTGGAAGTAATATATTCCACCCTTGGGAATCTCACTCTGATTCAAGTTGTGTGGAATGTTTCCAACTTTCAGTGAGATTTACAGCAGGAAAATTTTGCATTAAGTCCAGACTGAAATACCAAGGAACCTGATATTTGGGTTATACAGCCTGGAAGAGCCTATGGGATTATAGTTTTGTAAAATTATAGGTAGGAAACTAAGATGTGTGTAGTTTATGGGACTCTCAATGCAAAAATTATAAGACAGACTCGTGGATTATGGAAGAAGGCAGTGTCTCTTGTATCAATTTTACATATCTTCTCAAGACAACTGAAATTTTACCGGCACTGAAATAAATGGTGAGCCTGATCTATGGGCCATCACTTGATCATGTGTCCAGAACTTTCCAGAATGAGCTGGATTCTTTCTCATCACCAACTTCTAAGGCTAAATGGGTCCAGCAATAGCCCATTGTGATATAGAAGTGGTACATTTTGGGCCAAAGATAGACAGAATTTTAATCCACAAATAGGCTGCACGAATTAAGTAGATCAGACTTTAATGTTACCTGCCATGGTTGTAACAGTGACCACCTCTTAACTCATATCTATGACAATGAAGCAGGAGAGGAATAAGTTCTCAGATAGCCAGATGATAAAAGAAAAATGTCTAAGTGTGGTATGATTTAAACACGAACTGATTTGGTTTGTGGGTATCAGACACAAATTTTTAGCACGTACACTTCAGTTTCACTTAGAGTTGCCTTTAAAAGATAGTAGAGAGGGAAAAAATTGAATTTAGAGAAATTTTCTGTGTATTTGATCATTCACTTGGTCAGTAAGGAGAAACCAAAGGTTTATACAAAGAGTCAAGGATGGTAGGAAATTACTTGAACAGTTGTTTGTTGAAAGCGAATAAAATTTGAAGACTGGATACAAGGACTTCTTATGGTAGAGTATGTAGATGACCTATGGTAGTAAGCTTGAGTGGCCAAGATCTGTGTTTTGTATGCTAACACCTATTGGATTACAGTGTCCATGCTAGATCAAGTACTCACAATTAAGTAGGCAGAAAGACTCATCCAGTTAACCCCAGCCAGTTGAGTTATTGGCCAAACTATTGACCTAATAAGCATAAGAACAGATTAACAATAGTGATAGAGATGAAGGTGATCATATATCCAGCAGCATGGGTTCCTACTGTTTGATCTAGCTACTGCCACTGCCCAAAGTCCACTTGCCTACAGTGGCAACTGATGCTGAAATACTTGATCTTCAGAAGAGCAAGCAGCCAGTTTCTGGCAAGTTAACATCACTGATCTTCTTCTACTCCAAAGAGCATTAATTTATTTTGATGGCAACTATCATGTATTCTAGCTATGAGTTTGGTTCATTGACATGCATGGTATCCCACATAACATCCTATCAAAAAGCTTACTTTACAGCAAAAGATGTACAGCAATGAACATGACCCAAAGATCTACAGGTTCTATTACATACTAACCCATCCCAGACAGGCCAATATATACAACAAGCAATGATCAATGGGAGGCACAAGCTCAGATATGAAGCATTGAAAGGGTAAAGCACCATCCTCCAGGATGCAGCATACATGCTAATTAAGGACTATTGCTTGGTGCTGTGTTTTCAATAGGTAGAATATATGGGTCTGGGAACCAAGTGGTAGAAGGAGGCATTGGCCTGATGACCATTATTTGTACTTCCACCTCTGTAAGGTCTTCTGCAGATCTAGGGATCTTAGTTTGAAGAGTGATAAAAGATTCAGGGGTACATGAAATGTTCCCAACTTTTATGGGATCGAGAGGAGAATGATCACAATGAACATTAATCTTTGGCTCATCTGATCCCTTTGGCTCTTGTCAAGTCACCCATCAGGGGAAAGGAAAATAGCACTCTGATAAAAATAATTAGCCCAGATTACTAGTATTAGCTTATCATTGTAATTATTAGATTATTATTATTATTATTATTATTATTATTAGTTGTGGTGTCATTGTACAGCAGGGACAAGGGGCAATACCTTTGGCACCCCACTGTCCACTCAGGTGCCTTTTGGTGCTCCCTTGCAAAATTTTCATGGTAAATAAACAGACTGGTGTAACAGCCATTACTTGAGGAAGGACTGGTGGCCCTTGGTTGACAGACCTTAAGGATGAGAATCTAGAGCATGCCCATCAGGTAAGCCACCTAGTCTAGCAGCAATACCAGCTGAAGGTAAGTGGGATCTAGCATGGATCGCAGGGGAAGGACATGAACAATATTAGTCTAGAGATCAGCTGCCTAAGTGCGAGTTGTAGATCATCATACAAACCTTGCCCTTCTATGTTTCACCCCCAAAAAAGAAGATCATCAGATTCCTAGAGGAGCTAAGTGGCTGAAAGCTAAACAGTACTGGCTACTGTGGTGCACCATCCAGCTCCCATCCCAGCACAGAAGGACTGGCTCTCCCAGCTGCTAGGAATGATACCTGCCAATAGCGTTCCATTCTTTGCCTTCTCTTATCAACTCATTACAATAACACCCCTTCCCTGGGGCAGCCTGCATTTTTACTCTGTATTTGTTATGGATTTGAAGAGGATTTAGAAGTTTGACATTTGTTTAAATTCTGAAAAACTACCCCAGTTTCTAACTTCAGGGTCCCTTATTAGGGATGCACCCATCTCTGCAATTCTCTGGAAGTCTCCCTTTTCAAAATCTGCTTTCTTCCCTTCCCATTCCAATAAGAGATTTTCAGGGTACAACATAAGTTTTCATGCAGCTCAGAGTTTGTTTCAGGGAACCGACCTGTGACAGTTGTATATTCCTTCTCTACTACTCTGCTTGCTTTTATTATAATTATAAAATTTCATAACACACTTTTTATTTTCTTCCCTGGTCTCCTCCATTTGCATTTTAAAATAGATCCCATATCAAATAAAGTCATATTTCTGTCGTGTTCCATTCCCCCAAAGATAGGTTTAGCACAGTCTCTTCAAAAACTAGTAAAAGAAAGCTCACATTTACACATTAAACTGTGAAATCAGGTGATGACTTACATAATAGTAGGTCTTCCACTTTTAGAATCTTGGAAATTGCTTAGTTAGTAACTTTTCATGCCAGTTTTATCACAAGTTGTTATCAGTGACTGATGAAATTAAAATGTAGTTCATTCCCTCCCTGTTTTCTTTCTTTTATTTTTTTTAAATATTTGTAATGTAATTTTCCCTTAGCTATTGATCCGGTATCACATTCTCCCTCACAAAACAAATCTATATTCACACATTGCTTAAATTTTTTTCTATCATTTTATATGTGTTTCCTCTTGAATTCCAGAGTAGCCATAGTTGAAAAAAGACAGGATAATAAAAAGTACTATACTAATATGAATTGTGTATGAACACATGAAAGTGTTCAAGGCAAACAGAAAATCAACACAATATTTTCTTCCTATTAAAAATAATAAAATATTAAGAAGAAATGAGTTCTTTTACTATTTTTGTCTTTTGACTCTGATAGTCCTAGAAAAATATATTTTTAGCAGATACCAAGATACAAGGTAAAATAAACACATTTTCTTCATTGCACTATTTTAAAAGCCAGTTTTTCTCTAAAATTAGATGCAAAAATCTATTTGATTTGCAAAAGCACAAGATACCTGTGACTTAGTTTTTATCCTTACTTTGTTCTAAGACATCTTCCCACAGGTCATTTTGAGTTTCTCATTTTAAGCACATTTAAAAACCAGGTAAGGCTGGTGTTCTTATCTCACAAAGTTAAGATAAATGTCTATACCAGCAGAAGAACAAATACAGAATAAATAGATCTAAAGATTGTTCAGTATCATTGTATTTGAAGAAGTTACATTGGAGGTGGAACGTTTTCTAAGTGAAAAAAAAAAAATACATCCTCATTTACCACAGTAGGAAGCTCATTTGAAAAGTTGAAAGTTTATAAATGAAGAAACAAGGGGGAGGCACCTAGAAATTTGGAGATGGCCACTAGAAAAAGTTTTTAAAAGAGGCTGAAAATGACTTCTCAGGAGTAAAGGGTGGGAGTTGAGAGGTGAGGGCAAGGTGAGACTCTTTCCATTTGTTATTTACTGCTTTTAAATGTTTGCTTATTTTGCTTTGATTTTTAAAAACTGAATTCATATTTTTATATGAAAAACTCTTAATAGTTTGATATCTGCAGATCATAAGGAAGGAAATTTTCCTATCAAGAACAATTTGTAGAGATGTAAAAAAATTACTGTAGATGATCTGTGCATTTGTGTCTTCTTACCATTTTTTTTTTTGTTTCAGTAATTGCCATTGTCTTACACTGTACCTATCTTCTCTGGATTAAATATAAGTAAGGTACAGAAAATCCACCCACCCCCAGTGTCTTTAGTTTTAGATTCAGTTTCAATTTATATGGATAACAGGGCATCTGTGTTCCTTGTCTTCTCCCTGGTCTCATGTTTTTTGTATTATAATCATCATGATGGGAGGTGAGGACTTGGAATGTACAGCTCAGAAAATAAATTCTGGATTTGAATTGTAGAATTGATAACCAAAAATATTAATTTATTCCTCTGAGATATTGAGTAGAATATAGTTCTGGCCCTAAACAGCTGTGGTATCTAGCAGGATAGGTATATCTGATGGTTAAAATGACAATATTATTGAAAACATTATTACTATCATTCAGTAACAATGTTAGGTGGCATTTCCTAGAAACAAAGTATTTGTGGAAGGACACAGTGTTGTCATGGTTGATGAGAATGACGGTGGTCCCAATGAATGACACAACTCAGCCATAGGAATATGAGGGATTATGAAAACAGGAGTTGTTATATTTCTTTCCTGTACCACCAATAAAGTGGGTAGACTTGATTGGAAGTAGAAATAAAGTGGAGTTTGCAACCTCTTACATATTGAAAAGTGTTGGTAGTACAAGTTAAGATTATGTGTGATTTTATATGCTAGGATAATGAGAATGCAAAGTCTCCAGAATTTATTTTCTAAGTTGTAGATTCCAAGTCCTCACTTTCTGACATGAAAGACTATAATACAAGAAACATGAGACCAGGGAGAAGGCCAGGGACACAGATGCTCCGTTACCCATATAAATTGGAACTGAATCTAAAACTAATGACGTTGGGGGGAAAAGTCTTCCACAGTAGGAAGCTAATTTGCAAAGTTGAAAGTTTATAAATGAAGAAACAGGGGAGGCACTTAGAATTTTGGAGATGGCCACTAGAAAAAGTTTTTAGAAGAGGCTGAAAGTGACTGCAGAGGGTTAGAGGGTGGGAGTCGAGAGGTAAGGGCAAGGTTACTCTTCCCATTTGCTATTTAGGATAATGAATGTAGATTTTGCTCTGTGGGGAATGAAGAATTGATAAAAAAAAATTCGGTAAAAAAATAATACTAAAGATTTTGGAAACTTGGCCTTACCAGACCCAAGTCTGGCTGCTCACTGCATGACAGGCCAATTAAAACAGGAGACAACTTATTGAGGCAAGAGAGATGACTTCCCTGGAAAAAACTGGCTGACTGAAAAGATGGAGGACTCTTGTCCAACGTCCATCCTGCCAGGAAGCTGATTTAGGAGCTAAGGTTTATATAGAGAGATGATGCGTGTCACAGACCAGTGGTGCCTTCTTACAGAGGTGAAGGTCTGGGTTGACAGCCATATGATGCACACAGTCCTATAAATCTGAAAAAAAAAATGTACTGATTGTTTTGTTTACTGATTAGTTTGCCTGCACGCAATTTCTTGCATTTAACAAGCTAGAGAGAGTAGCTGCCCAGAGCAGAAAACAAGGGGAAGTTGAAGTTAAATATGAAGTTCTTGGAGCTCAGTTTCACTGAGCAGGTAAACGAGTTCAGAGGTGAGGCAAGATGCTTAGGTAACTCTCCAAGTTGTATATACACCTCAAGATTTAGAACTACTTTTTTATGTTCCTTAGGCAGTCATTTTGCCTTCACAGATCTTCAACTAGTTTATTTATTTGATATAAACCAATTTTTATTTCTTTAATATTCCTTTTGTTTATACTTAATAATACCATATTGCTTTGCTTAAAAGTAACCATCTGCATTTCTTGACACTTTTTTTTCATATTCCTGCCATGATGTTCAGCCTCACTTCAAGCTCCAAGGAATGAAGCTGGCCTACTATGGACTAGACCTCTGAAATTGTGAGCCCTCAAATAAACTTTCCTCCTCTATACTTGTTTTGGTCAGGTCCTTTAGTCACTGCAGTGAAAAAGCTGACTGAAACTGTATCTGTGTGGGTCTGTCTCTGTGTCCTCTCTTCTGTACCATTGGTCTATGTGTCTGTTTTGATTGCCAGGACCATGCAGTTCTTGTTACTGTAGCTCTGCAGTATAATTTGAAATCAGGTATTTGATGCCTCCAGCATTGCTGGTTTTTTTTTTTTTTTTTTTTTGGCTTAGAATTACTTTGGCTCTTCCATGTCTTTTATTCTTCCAAATGAATTTAGAATGGACTGTTTTTCTAGTTCTTTGCTTTCTAAATAAATCATTCTTTGATAATTTTGGTTCATAGAAACACTATGAGCTAAAGAAACTATTCTAAGTACATGGGTAGTATAAGTAACTCAATTTACTACAGTGTGGAACATGGGAAAAATTACTGGAGGTGGAGAATAAAAAGATGGAGACCAGGTTCAAAATTTATAATTATGTCTTTGTTAGGTGTGTCTAGATCAAAACATAACTTCTCTAGGCCTTCACTTAGGCTTTTTTTCCGTATCAAATGAGGTGATTGATGTAAATGCTTGGTAATGTCTTACTAGGTTTAAAAATAACTTTAAGTGATTTATTACAATTCTGTGGGATCAAAGATCCATATTTGTAATACTCTTGTTTATCTTGATTTTTTTTTCACTAAGATTCCTCTCTTTGTATTGGCATAGCAATTTGGAAGAGAAGTGACTTTAGGAATTACATTTTCTGTATCCATATCAGTGATATCCTTCATCACTATGATAAGAGGTTCCCTGCCAGCATTTACACAAAACTGCTTCTATCATCTGCTTGACATTGAAAACAGAATTCCTGTGGATGATTTTGCTCCTTCCATTCTTTTTAGACAACAGTGAAATCTAGTGACCGATTTTCAGAAAATAATGCAAGCTACTTATCTCTTTTGTAATTCTTCAAGTATAGATGCATATGTCAGTCAAATTGTGGGAAGTTTTTTTCTTCCATTGGCTTATTCTTCAATGTCAATTTTATCTGCATCACATTTTCTTATCTAGACTATAAGAAATAGGAACTTAAGCATTTTCTAGTGACAATGGAAAAGCTTTTAGCAACTAGTCAATCACTTTGGTCTTATGATTTGTAGAATTGACTTCCCTGATGATCTCTTCTTTAAATGAAATAAGTGTGCTTTTAAAACCTATTCAATGCAAACGCTGAAGCTCTTTTTGCATTCCACAAACAGGTAAAGTAGGGAGAACAATTTATTCTCTATTTTTCTTTCTCTGTGTCTTTTTAACTTGGGGGAAAAAATTAAAAATGCCTGTATTAGTTCTCAGTTCCAGAAAGTCACCAGTATGCTACCATTTATGGTTAAACAGACCAAGTAAGTGGATATGAGACTTTATTCCAAATAAAATGTCTTTTCTTAGCAACATAAATGACTCCATGCTGTACAAGGAGGGAGAAAAAAAAAAGAAAAGAAATACACAGATCATGGCGGATGGCAGTTTGAAGAGCAAAACTGAAGTGAGGAATAATACATGAATTATTTAGGGAATCTGAAATCCTAAAAAAAAAAAAAAAAAAAGCCCTAGGGAAAAGACTAAAGAGCTCCACATTGCTTTGTATCAATACAGCAGAACAGGAATTAATTACCCACTAAACACACGGATGTGATGCTAAAATACAATAAAGTTGATAGATAGTAAACGACATAATCACAAAATCCATCAGAAACAGAGGCAAATAATATGAATAATAACTACCATCTCTTTGAAATCTTCTCTTAATGATATTTGAGAGATACATAACCAACTTAAGAGAAAGAACATATATCACAGTTTGTTTCCTTAATATACTTGCTGGTATGTTGCATTATTATTATTTATCTGACTTTCTTCCTCTGTTTTATGTTGGGTTATTTATGCTTGGCATTTAATAAATACTAAAGAAATATATATTAAATAAGTGCCTTAACTAAGTGAATAATTAAGGAAAATAAATGTGCTACATCATTGACAAAGTTTTATTTTTCTCAGTTGTCAATGATTTCAAAGAAATCCGATTTTTTTTTTCTCACTAGAAAACTCTAGGAGAGTTTAACTCAGTGCCTGCATGTTGAAAAACTAGGTTATTGCCTGGAAGGCATTTGGCCACTGAAGAACATATTTTGTCAGAATGTCTAAAGCATAAATCAGTAAGAAATACCCCCTAGTATCTACAAATTATTTTCAAATGCCTTAGAGAGAAGTATCTTTTTCTGGTCTTCCTTCCTGGAATGGAGCGAAAGTACAAGAGGAAAACCTGTATTGTAAGATCTTTTGCCCTATGTAGATCTTGGAAGCAATTTTAGAAGCAGCATCTTACAGGTTGTTAGGGCAGAACCAAGATCAACATTCCAAAAAGCATTTCTAATCCAAATGAGGCAATGTTTTTAAAAACATAGTCAAACATGAAGCCATAGAGCTTGAGAACCAAAGCAAAATGTACTTACAAAGATGCAAAAGGAAGGCAAGCTTAGAGACATTGCCTGAGAAGATCTCAGGAGAAGTGTTTCATGGGATGCCATTGGCCTCTAGAATTTTATGGAAAGAAAGGACCATAGGTGAGTAGGCATCTCTGAACTTAGCATCAATTTCGATGAAAGTATTAGAGTAGTACAATTACAGATTGTTATTCTCCATCCCAGACCCACTACATCAAAGTTTCTTGGGTGTGTTAGTCAGCTTTTTATCACTATGAATAAAATACCCATAAGAACAACTTAGAGAAGGAAAGTTCTTTTTGGAGATTCCGTCCATGGTCAACTGATTCCATTGCTCTGGGTTCAAGATAAATTAGACCATGATGGTGGGAAGGCCTGGTAGAGGAATGCTGCTCAGCTCATGGCTTCCAAGAAGTGTGTGTGTGTGGGGGGAAGCCTGCCAGGTACAAAAATATAATCCCTATGTGTCATCCCTAGTGATCTACTTCTATCAGTCTTGCCCCACTTGCCTACAGGTAGCACCTAGTACAGTAGTTCTGTAAGTTACTGATCTACCAAATAAAGCAATTTGCTGACTGTATCAGAGCTTTCATGATTGAATCATCTCACTTCTGAATATTTTTGCATTGACTTAGAAGAACTTTTGGGGGCACCTCTTATTCAAACCATAATAAGGGGTGTGTGTGTATATGTGTGTGTGTGTGTGTGTGTGTGTGTGTGTGTGTGTGTGTGAGCGTGCAGGCGTGAATGCTTGTGTGTTTCACAAGGTCTACATATGAGACCTACTCTTCCTAGTGATGTCAATGACGGAAACTATTTGCCCATTATACTCCTAGGATTATCCTTTTAATTCCATCCTTTAAAGTCAAACATGACATAAATCAACACTTCAGAGTTGAACAAATAAGCACTATGCCTTCTCACAAACGTTCCACAGTTCTGATTTTTTTTTTTTATCTTGGGCAATTACTTGGTTAAACAATGGCAAGGTTATACACTGAGATGCAGGAGAAACATAATTCTCTACATTTTTTTCCAAAACAAAATGTCTCCTCTGAGCTTCCCTCCTATCTGATGGAAGCTTACAAGTCAACAATAATTGTTTCAGGTTAAACTCGTTTAATTTGGGATATGTCCCTCAGGCTCTCTCCAGAGAACCACTGGAGTTCTAGGAACTGGGAGTTTAAGTGGTATGGTAGCTTTAGCGAAGTGACTGGTCATTATTTAATAACTGTCCATTCCGGCCTCGCCTGAAACAGACAATATCATCAGACATAGTCAATGTCCATACTGTTAATTGATGAGACAGTCTTTGTTCTCTGCTGTATTTGGCTATGTGTTCCATGCTAATTCCCACTACTGAGACTCTTTCTTTGCAACCTGAGACACCCTTTTGGTTCTACTTCTGTTCACTTTCTTAATAGCATCTGGACTTTCCTTCAGGAGCACAGGGGGATCCAGCCTTATTCCCACTGGGTCCTGCAAGGTGGTGAGCTCCAGTAGGGCTTCTCATTCCTAGTGTTCCAGACCGCTACCCACATCCCTCCAAATGGCTATTGATCACCACTTTAGGAAACTGAAGGATCAAATTAGACCTTCCTTTCTCTCTCCTCCTTTAGAGCTTACTTTTTGAAGTTGGGGAGGTAGGGCAGTATGCATTCTGACCTCCTGGTGCACTTTCAGTAGGCATTTCTACACTGTTGGGGAGAACACTAGTCAGTGAGTAGGGAAGCTTGTTGTTCTGGGCAGTGAGACAAGAAGGACTCTAAAGAGTGTAATAATGAAGGAAATGGAGAGGGGAAACTGGCCACTTCCCTTGTCTCCAATCTTCAGTTGAGGATGAAAGCAGAGTGACTTTGGTGGTACAGTAAGAGAATGTACTCGTAAAACATCAGAAGAAATCCCGCCGTGCAGTGGGAATGCAGTCTGTCCCCTCTACTCCCTCTGCTTGTGGGCACAGCAGGACCCTTTATGGTTTCCTGGTTGGAGGAATGAATGAGTAATAAAATGTCCAAAATGTTTTCATTGAGTCCTTCAAATTTTTCTTTCTCTGGGACCAGTAAATAGTATGTGTGGGGTGTTTGCAGCCCTGGGGTTGAACGCATGCCACCCCACATTGTCTATAAATTAGTGATCTCCTTGCCTTTTTAATGTACATTTTTCAAACAATCCAACTCTGAAGGACAAATTTCAAGATGACCCCCAATAATCCCTGCCTCCTGATTGTCCATACCCTTACATAATCTGCCCCCCTTCAATGTGGGTAGGGCCTGTGAGTCTTGCTTCCAATCAACAGAATACAGAGATGGGGTGCCACATCTACAACTGCAGAAGATGGTAGCTTCTTTCTTGCTAGAGATGTGTTTTCCCCAGATAGCTTTGAACAAGTGGCCTGGTTGGGTGACCCCATGTTGCAAAAAGTGAGGGTGACTTCTATGAACTGAGGGCAGCCTCCAATAAATAGCCAGCAAAGTACCAGCTTTCCTTATCTATGACTTTTTAATTACTATGACTATATTCATTTTCCTTAGGAAGTGTTATAGTTTGGATGTGAGGTGTCAAAAGCTCACATGTGAGACAATGTAAGAAGATTTGGAGGACAAGTGATTGGGTTGTAGTCTTAGCCTAATCAGTGAATTACTCCCTGATGGGATTAACTGAGTGGTGATTGGAGGCAGGTGGGGTGTGGCTGGAGGAAGTGGTTCACTGGGGGGTATGGTGTGGGGGTATATATTTTGTTTTGGAGAGTGGAGTCTCTTTCTCTGCTTCCGGATCATCCTGTGAGCTGCCACACTCTTATGCCACCATGTCCCGCTTCACCTCAAGCCCTGAGGAATGGAGCCTGCTGTCTATGGATTGAGACCTCTGAAACTATGAGCTTCCTCCTTTACAGTTGCTCTGGTTGGGTCTTTCAGTCATAGCAGCAAAAAAGCTGACTAAAACAGGAAGCAAATTCTGCCAGCAACCTGGGTAAACCAGGAAGTAGATTCTTTCACAGTTGAGCTCCAGATGAAAACAGCCTGGGTGACACCTTGGCTGCAGCCTTGTGACAATGTTTGGACACCTAAGCTATGTCTAAATCCTGGACCCACCCACGGGGTCTATGAAAGCCACTGGGTCTATGAAAACTATTATATAGCAACAGATAACTTACACACTAAGATTTTTCAATATGAGCCCTGTCTTGGTCTGCTTTGAGTGCTGTAAGAACAAAAACACAATCTGAGTAGCTTCTAAAAAACAGAATTTCATTTTTTCATAGTTCTAGAAACTGGGAAGTCAAAGATCAAGTTTCCAGCAGATTTGGTGTCCATGCAGGCTGCTCTCCCACGGTGGTTCCTTCTTGCTGCATCTTTGCATCCGGGAAGGAATAAGCAGCCTGCCAGGGCCCACTTTATAGGGGCACTAACCCTGTTCTTGAAGGTGCTTCCCTCTCGGCCTAATCTGTTCCCAAAGGCTCCACCTCACAATACCATTCTTTGGGGCTTGGGGGATATTTATATATATTTTTATAATTTATACAATCTGTATATCGACAATTATTAATAAAATATCTACATTAAAATACCCCCAAATTTTAGATTAATTATGAAAGAAAAAAAATATTTTACAATTTTTTATAAACATAAAGCACTTTTTTGCAATAAAATCCTTGTTAATAATACTTTTTCATAAAAGCATGACTTAATCTTGTAGTTTATTTTTGGAAATTATAATGTAGACATCCAATGGCTTGTCTCTTACCTCTTGTGAATTTTTTTGAGATGTATTTTCAGCCATGAAAGCCATGAAAACCCAGCATGCAAACTGATCTTAGGAAACTGAATATTCCTGCATCATAAAGTATTAAATCAATATTAAAAAGATAAGGAAGGTTATTCAACCGCATTGCCATGATTTAACATAATAACAGTAATATAATGTCAGTGGAAACAAATATTTTATGACATTAGTAATTAAAATTTTAAATATGAATTACCTGTGTTGAAGGCTTCTGAAAATGTACATTTTATGTAAGATTTATACTGTGTATAATACTGCCGATGGTATGTATTTTATATCACTTATCCAAAAAGCAAGTACTAAGAATATATGCTATGATTTTTGCAAGTCAGAGTATATTACATCTTTTGATCTAAATAAAAATAAAAGGAGTACTGTGGGCAAAGTTCATCTCAAAGGTGAGCATTTTACACACACAAACAAAATCTTTAGAATCTTGGTTCTCCTTCAAGTTTAAGGCTACCTTTTGAGGAATCCTGTGTTTTACCTGAGCTCTTCACCCGAGCTGCAGCTTTTTGGCACATCTGGATTCTGGTAGGTTAAATTCTGGGATTGCTTCAAAAACAGGCCTCATGAGGTTCCTCCTGAATCTTGACGTGACCTAGTGCTGCAACGTACCAGTGAGTGCTCTCAGAACCAAATTCCACAGTTTACTTAGAAAGTGCCACGAAGGCATCAAATGCTTGTCCTCTCATGACACAATGCTGCCACAACTTAGCCTTTCCTTCCTTCCTTTCTTTTTTTTTTTAAATGTCTGTAACTTAATGGTAAGAAAGAAGCTTCTAAGAGTTATTTTATCTAAGTAGCAAAATATGTTATAGTGTATATTGATGTTATGGAGAATGAATTAAAGTCTTAGCTGGGCAAGAAATTGACTCAACTACTTAAGAGGGGTCAGCAAAAATTCCAGACCACGTTACAGGGAATATCCTTCAGATGTTCAGATGTTCAGCAGCAAATATGGTATTTAAAAATCAAGGAATGACATGGGGACTCATACACTAAGATTTTTGGAGCTAGAAGCGGCCTTACAAACTTCCATTTCCTAGTTTTCATTTGGTCCACAACTCTTTTTAGATCCTCCAACATTCACAACCCTCAACGGTCAGAATCTATGATAAAGTGCTGAGTTACACGCTTCACTGCTGCCGATGGCATCTGGGAGCTCTTTCAGTGAATTTTGTTTTGCTTTTCACAAATTGCGCTTGATTTCCTTGGTGGTCCATTAAAACAACACACTGACACCCATTCTTGATTATGTGATAGAGTCCAGAGAAAGTCATAGGATACATTCTAACGTGCAGCTCTTTTCAATCTGTTAAGAAAGCAACAAACTGATGACATTAAAAGTGCATTTCTAGATATAACATTGAACAGTGTTGATTTATAAGAAAATATTATTGGGTTATACAGTTCTCGGTCCTTATTATTTTGTCTTTCAAAATATACTGACAATAACTAAAAGGATCAAATTTTTAAAAGAAGTATACTGAAAGTCTCCATGGTTAAAGATAGGTTAGTCATGTAAAACCTGTTGTACCCTTTTTAAATTTAAAGGATGGATTTTGTTTTGCTTTTAACATAAATTGCATTTTTTTGTTTGAACAATCTTATTAAACCAAAGAAATCAATTAAATACTACATCAAATGAAGATTATTTCAGAATATAAAATTCAGTGATACTTTGGAGTTTATAACTGTCAACCCAAATGATAGGAATTTGCTGGAAGTCTTTCATATTTAGTCTCTTGTCTGAAGTAGGACGGTTTCCTTCGTCCTCTGAAGTCTCCACCTATGGTGCCCCACCCCTCCAACTGTACTCACAGAAGGCAAGTAGACAGGGAAAGTGTTGTCATGTTTGACAAACTGACTTCTTTCAAGAATTCCAAATTTTCAATGTTTTCTGTGTCCCTTGCTTTTCACTAGCTCCATAGAAAGTTATGACTCTTATTTTGTACAGGTTTCTCCTATTATTGTCTTTTCGTATCCTGCCTGGAAGCTAAATTTCTTACATATGCAGAAAAAAGTGTTATGGTTTAGATAAGAAAATGTCCCCCCAAAATCTCATGTGTGAGACAATGCAAGAATGTTTAGAGGTGAGATATTTGGCTTATGAAAAATCTAATCAGTGCATTAATCCCCTAATAGGGATTAACTAGGTGGTAACTGTGGGTAGGTAGGGTATGGCTGGAGAAGGTGGGTCTTGGGGGACATGCCTTTGGGTATATATTTTGTTCTTGGTGAGTGAAGCTCTCTCTCTCTCTGCTTCTTATTTGCCATTTTCTGAGCTGCTTTCCTCTGCCATACTCTTCCACCGTGATGTTTCACTTTACCTTGGGCCCAAAGCAGTAGAATTGGCTATCTGTAGACATGGCAGAATATGGGGGACTTTGTTCTCTTCAGACTCCTGTAAGGGTGCCAATTTATTTCCAGAGAGCTCCACTCTCATAACCTAATCCTCTCCTAAACGCCCTCCCTAATACCACCATACTGGGGATTAGTTTCTACATATGAATTTTAGCAGCAACATAAATATTTAGTCTATAGCAATGATTTTCATTATTGAAATGAAGTGTTCAATTTGAGGCTAGAATTATTGAACAGGTAGCTTCATCCTTTCATGAACAGGGAATGAGGATTTAGACAGCTGAGTAGCCTACACCTTTCTGAATAGTCTGGTAAAATTGTTGATTACATGTGGTCTTATGATGGTTGCTATTGCTTAGTTCCATCTAGAAGGTTGCTGGGTTCTGTCACTGCAGTATTACCGTGTCTACCTGGTTATATTCACTGTTCCTGGGCTGGCCAATAATCATCTTAAGTATTCATGTACCCAATGTAAGTATTTGTACCCAATGTTTCTTCCTAATTAGAAGCAAGTTATAGTGTCGGACAGGTACTAAGCTTATAGGTGTTGTAATTTTCTTGTCAAAAAAGGGTGTAGGATACATGAAATAAATGGTAAAGTGGTCATTTCCAGGTGAGTGCTGAAGCTGTGACAAAGGATCTCATAGAAAAACTGCTTAAATATTGAAGGAGTAGATGACAGTGTGAGGTTGGCTCCGGAAAGCAGCACAACAGAGGATTCAGCAGCTTCTTTTTGCAGAACTGAAGATGATAAATTGTGACCGAACAGTAGGCTATCTTCACTGGAGTGCCTCATCCATCTTGCCTAGAACTTTAGTTTTATTTTCAGTGATTGTCAAGTTACAGGAAGAAGAATAACATTCTTAAATTTCTGGTTTAGAAAATTTTTGACAATCGTGCCATTCCCAATAGAAAAGAGCTAGAAGAAGAAGATAGAGGCACAAAATCCATTTTCCCCTCCTCCTGAGCATACATCAGATGTATTCCAATTTCTCTTCAGGTCCATGAAGCCATAGGACTGAGTTCTAGCCAAAGGGAAGTGGACAGAAGTGACGTGTGTCAGTTTGAGGCGGGCCGCCCAAGACCCATCAACCTGCAATCCTGCATATTCTTTGCCCTTAGGAAGTGATATAGGAAATTAGGAATGGTGGAGCATTATAGAGAAGTTGCCTGGGTCTCTAAGACGTTATTTGAAGGTGAACCATCCATGAAATTAGAATACCTATTTGGACATTTTGTGAGGAATAAAAAAAAAATGGTACTGTTAAGTCACTGAGATTTTGAGGTCAATCAGCAGATTCTTTTAAATGAAATAGATTGCCATTATGGTTTGGCAAAGGATGAAAAGATTCTGAAATAGTGCAGTTATAAGGCTAGAAAGAAATGGACTTTTACAATAGACTTTGGGAAATAGAAGTGGTGAGGATTGTTGGCTGGTTTAATGTGAAATAAATGAAGGAACAGGGAATGACTTTTAGATTTTTAGCTTGGGCAACTGGGAGGATGGTAATAATAGTAATATAAGAATCCTCAAGGGATAATAGGTATTTTAGAAAGATAATTGTCATTAATTTGAAACTGCTATCTTCGATATAATTGGAAGACTTATTATTAAAAGTTTATTTTCTTTGACACCTATTTGTACATATTTATGAAGTGCAATGTGATTATTTGATTCAGGTATGTATCTCAGGAGTGATCAACTCAGGGTAGTTAGTATATACATCACCTTAAAGTTTCATCACTTCCTTATGGTAAAGAATGCAAAATTCTCTCTTTTAACCATTCTGAGACATCCAATGAATTATTGTTAATTGTATTTACCTGGCTGTGCCACAGAACATCAGGAGTTATTCCTCCTATCAAACTATAACACTGTACTTGTTGACTGACCTCTTCTCATCTCCTATTCCCCTACTCATCTCAGTCTCTGGTGATCACTCTTCCCACTCTCAGATTCTGTGGGATCAACATTCTTATATTCCACTGATGAATGAGATCCTGTGGTCTTTGTCTCGCTATGTCTGACATGTTTCACTTACCATAATGCTGTCTCTTTATGTTGTTGTAGATGACAGGATTTCATGTTTTCTGTGGCTGAAATAATATTCCACTATGTATATTTACCATATTTTCTTTATCATTTGTCCATTGATGGACATTTAGCTTGATTTCATATCCTGGATATTGTGAATATCCGGGGGGTACAACATGTTGAGTTCATTTTCTTTTCAACATTTGAGTTCATTTCCTTTGGATTTATACCCATTGGTGGGATTGCTGGGTCATATGGAAGTTTTATTTTTAGCTTTCTGAGGAACTGTAAGACTTTTTTTCCATAATGGTTGTATTAATTTACATTTCCTTCTATAGTGTTTAAGAGTTTCTCTTTTTCCATACATGCTTTTTTCCATATAGTACTTTTTCCACCAGCATTGCTATTTTTTGTCTTTTGGGTAATAGCATTTCTAACTGGGATAAAGTGCTATATCTTTGTTATTTGTGATTTACATTTCCCCAATTATTAATAGTACTAATCATTTTCCACTTATCTTTTACCTATTTTTTTTTGTCTTTTTGAGAAAGGCCTATTTGGATCTTTAGCACATTAAAAAAAACATTTTTTTTTTGAGTTGAGTTCCTTCTATACTCTGAATAGTAACCCCTTGTCAGATGTATAGTTTGCAAATATTTTCTCTCATTTTTTGGGATATCTCTGCTTTGTTGATTTTTTTCTTCTTTGCTGTGCAGAAACTTTTAAGTTTTATGTCATCCCATTTGTTAAGTTTTGTTTCAATACCTGTGCATTGGGGCCATGTCAAAAAACCTTTATAGGCTAATGTCCTGAATTATTTTCCCTAGATTTTCTTCTAATAGTTTTTGAGCTTGGGTTTTATATATAAGTTGTTAATCCATTTTGAGTTGATATTTTTAATTGAGAAAAGATAGGGATCCAGTTTCCTTTTGCATGTGGATATCCAGTTTTCCTAGCATCATTTGTTGAAGAGATTTTTTCCTTCCCCATTGTGTGTTCTTGACTCCTTTGTCAAAAGTCAGTTGGCTCCAATTGTGTGGGGTTATTTCTATTCGGTTCTATTGGTCTTTCTGTTTTTATGCTTATTACAGGTGATATATTTTGAAGTCTGGTAGTGTGATATTTATTTTTCCCTCAAGTTTACTTTGGTTATTTGAGGGCTTTGGAGATCCATAGGAATTTCAAGACTGTTCTAGTTCTGTGAAAAGGTACATTAGTATTTTGATGGAGATTGCATAGATTTTGCAGATTGCTTTGGGTAGTATGAACAATTTTTTAGTTATACATGGACACAATATCTTTATTTTGTTTATTTTTATTTTTATGTGGTGCTGAGGATTGAACCAAGTGCCTCACATGTGCGAGGCAAGTGCTCTGCCACTGAGCCCCAGCCCAGTATGAACATTTTAACAACATTAATTCTACCAACCCATGAACATAGACTATCTTTCCATTTATTGGCATATTCTTTGTTTTCCTTCACCATTTTTCTGTATTTTTATTATAGAGATATTTTGCCTTTTGATTAAACTTATTTCTAGGTATTTAGTTTATGTAGCTATTGTGAATGGATTGTTTTCTTGACATTTTTTTTGAGATATGTTAATATTAGCATATATAAATACTACTAATTTTTGTGTGTCAGTTTTGTATCCTGCAACTTAATTTAGTAGTTCCAACTCCATTTGTTAGTTTTTTGGTGGAGTCCGTAGGGTTTTCAATATCCCATTTCAACTACAAAAAAAAAAAAATAAAATAAAATAAAGAGCATCCTAATTACAAAATAAGTCAAATTGCTCTTTTTGTATTATATTGAGTAAAAATGGTAAAAGGGCATCCTTGTCTATTTCCAGATCTTTAGAGGAATATCTATTGTTCCTCATTCAGTAAGATATTGGCTGTACGTTGTCATAGTGATATATGGATTTTATTATATTGAAATAGGATCCTTCTATATCTATTATATTTACAAGTTTTGAAATTTTTTATCACAGAGGGATCTTGAATTTTATCAAATGCATTTTATGCATCTATTGAAATGGTCTCATACTTTTTTTTTACTTGATTCCATGTTGGTGTATCATGTTTATTGATCTACATATGTTGACTCATCTTTGAATTTCATTTGATCGTAGTGAATAATCTTTTAGATTTTTGCATCTATGTTTATAGGAGATATTGGCATGTAGTTTTGTTGTGTCTTAATCTGGCTTTGGATCTTGGTAATTTCAGCCTCTTAGAATGAGTGGAAGGCTTCCCCCTTCTTTGATGTGTGTGTGTGTGTGTGTGTGTGTGTGTGTGTGTGTGTGTGTGTTTTAAACTAGTTTGAGAAGAATTGGTATTAGTTCTTTGTTAAATGTTTGGTAGAATTCAGCAGTGAAGCCATCAAGTCCCAAATCCTTGATGGAAGACTTCTTATTTCCAATTCAATGTCAGTGCTCATTATTGGCCTGTTTAGGTTTTCTGTTTCTTCATGATTCAATTTTGGCAGATTGTTCATGTCGGGGATTTATTTATTCTAGATTTTAAATGGAAGATTATTTAATTTGCTTACCCTTTTTGTTCTTTTCTATCCTGTTCAATACCTTAATGTGAGAGAATTATATGTCCCTCTCTCATTGATTTGTGATTGGCTATGTGATTTTCCTGGACCAGCACAATTAAGATAGGAGTTTCAACATGCCAGTTCTGAGCAGAGGCCTTATGAAAATTGCTTCCCATGAATGATCCTGCCCTCTATCATGAGAACTTTGGAAATCAGGATTTACTTCTTTAGGCATCCCATAATGGTTCATACCTCACATAATGTGGAGCAGAACCACCACAAATGATCCACAGACCTGGATGAACAAGAAATAAATATATGTTTGTAATAGATTAGGTTTGCAGTGTTAAAACTGAAAAAAAAATTGACTTATTTAGAATGAGATAGTTAAAGCATCTGGTAGAGTTGAGAATAATATTCTGGAGAAGAATAAACTGGAGCTATAGATTTGGATTTGTGGTTGAAGTTGTTAATACCATCCAGGTAAACTATAGAAGAGAAGACCAAGAGTAGAAATAAATCCAAAACCAGAAACAATCAAGGTGTATGCTGGGAAAAGGATTCAGATTGGAATGAGAATGAGTATAGCTTAAGAACCAAGGGAATATTACATAATGAAAACAAAGGGATAGCAGTATCTCAGGGAGGGTGTTATTAAGAATAAAAGGAATCACAAAAAAAGTTCAGGTAAACAAATGCTGAAAACAGACCTGTGAATATAGAAATTAGATGACATTGCTAAAAGGCACCCTTTGTTAAAACATTTCCAATGGACTTAATTAATGCTTATTTAATTAATGTTTGTTGAATCAGTGTCTTTGTTTCACTGCATCTATACAAAAAGCTTAATCCTTTCATTTATTCAGTATTTTGTAGAGTTAAAACAAGAATCCAAAACATTATTGTACACCTCAAAAAATTACTGTTTACTTTTAATTGCATAAGATAATGCTTTATCAAAATGATAAGTTAGAAATTAGACTCAAATATTTTTAGGAAGTTTAATGCTTAACAGACAAAACACATCTTTTAGTTTTTACTTCAACTCAAAAATAACCTTATTTCACTTAATAGATAAAACTTGAAAGGACCATTTACAATGACAATATGTATGTCTGGTTAACAGAGTTACAAATTATATGTATGTGCTCTTTTAATTTGTTAGATGTAAAAACAATAAAATATACTCTTTCCGAGCACTAAAGAAAAACTGGAACATTATATTCATAATGTGCTTGATGGATTGCCTTTTAGGAAATAGAGAGTCACGACCTTTTGTGAACTACATCATCAAATAAATATATTTTTATTAGGAAACTTTTATAGTGACTGCTATTTCCTTAGGGACTTTCATAGATGATGAAATACTAGAAATTTTGTTTAACAATTTGCTGCCTAAAAGCTTTTGCAATATACAATTTTTGTCATGTTGAAAATCTTTCAGAAAGAAGGTGGAAAAAGGTTATTGTTACTTAATTTACTAAACTAGAAAATACGAGAATAGCTTTTATTATCCAGAAAGATAATGTGAAAAGATCTCTACAAATATATTTATATTATTATTCTGGTATTCCCCAAACTTACACTAAATACAGGCACAACATTGTTATCACAAATGGACTAAGTGTGAGTATAGTAATTATGAAATGAACATATTTTTGAGGGCAAACATAAAAGATAACTGTGAAAGCTTCCAAGCCTATTTCTGAAATGCGCAGACATTATTTTATAGATTAAAGGTTTCAGTCTACATTATGAGAAAAGAATCATTTCGCTCTCAGAAAATTAAAGTTCTTTTAAGCTAACTCCAACTCCTCCATCCCAAGAAAGGTGAACTCCTTCTGGATTAACCTTGATTAAAACCTGCAGTTGGGTGAGTTTCCTACGGAAACAATAGCTTTGTTTTGTCTTATACTGGACACAATAAGCTGAGTCTTTCATTTGGACTCATTAATGTTTTCCTTTTCCTTTGTGCAATACTGACTAATAGCCATAACAAATTGATTACTTGCCCCTAGCCTGTGACTTCTGCACACCTGAGTGCTTCTCTTGCTATCAGTCTTATCACAGGTCAAGGGTATTAGCAATTAAGTCTGCTTATGCCCGTTAATTGCTCTTGCAACTATGTAATTTAGGTATAATGCTAAATGGTAAAATGGGAATTGGGAAAAAACTTTGTAGTCAGGAAAATTAAATTTAATATTTTGGAAAACTTAATAAATACATTCCATTAGATATATGTTCAACAACTCTCAAATAATAGAAAGTCACGAAAAATCTAAAATCCAGAGAGATTTTTCAGTCAGGTTGACTATAGGGAGCTTTATGTTCTTGCCCCACTTTTAGGAACCACAAATCAGAAATCATAGATAATATATTATGGGTGTAGATCATGCGAGAAAGACACATCAAGAGTTTGAGCATGAATATTTACCAAAAGAAAGCCTTTGACGCAAGAATCTGAAGTTTACACATGAATACACATATATAGTTAAGTAAAACAAATGAGTTGGAATATGTGCGGTCTTTGTTGTGAACGCCAATTTTAAGTAATTTGAACCAATCCACTTCATGTTTCTCTCATTTGGTAAGAAAACTTTGTGGTGCTTTCCAGACCTGCAGAAGCTCCCTTGCCAGCCTATGAAAACTCTTTCCTTAGACTTTTGGCTGAGTTATTTGTTATCCCATTGAAACTTGATTCTTCATTTGGACCAGTTTCCCTACTGATGAATTCTTTACCGTGACCACAGGCAGCTGTAACCCCACGTGTCACCACACATGAAGCAGATCTATGCCCTAAGACAAAGAAGACAGGCCTGAGAGCCACATGAGGCCAGAGCTCTCCCAGGGTCTCGAATACAGCAGGGTCAATACATATTGGTAGAAGTAAATGTTCCAGCTGGGTAGTGACTTTACTCAAAATTGATTTTTTTTTCCTTTAGAAATGTGATTGCTTCTATAATTTTCTTTCAAGCCTTGCATTGTTGTATAAAGAAGGTTTTATTTTTCTGTCCTGTTATTGATTAGACAAACATTGGCAATTCCAATGTTATCTCTATATTTGTATTGCCCTAATGGTGTATATATGATTTATAACTAGTTGCTATTGTTGATCTTATGATTTTAAATGAGCTTTCTACTCAATAACAGCACAGACGTAAAATCAGAACAGGCTCAAGTCATAATAAGCTTGCCATTCTCCTGCAGCCTAACTTTAATGACTCAACCTCATCTTTTCCTTTGAGTATTATTTCCCCCATCTGTAAAAGGTGAATGGCTGCATGTAAGCAGGCTGTGCATGCTATAAGTTTTGACACACTCAGGTGACACGTCATTGTTGCAGGTATTACTCATCACTTCTTTGACTAGGATTGTTATTTCGATTTTTTAAAAAAGAGCTTTATGGCATCCTGCTGAAGCTAATGTTTAAATAGCTTTATAGTACTCCTCTATTGGGAAAAATGCATATTTTAACTTCTTGGTTATAGTATAATTTGAATGAGAATCAAGTTCCTTTTCAAGTGTAAATCAACACAGGGGCAACTGTCCTGTTTAAACTGTACACTCCCAATAAGAACCTTCCTCCCTAGAACTGTTTTAATAATTCAGACTTTCGATGTGAACTGGAATACTGGATAAAGGGTCATGCGACTTGGTTTCTATTTCTGAGACTGTAACTAATTTGCTATTCTTTGGGGACAAGGCATTTAACCTCTTTTTATTTTAGTTCCACCAGCTGTTAAATTGGTTTAAAAATGGTTTCTAGAATAGAATGTCTGCAAAATTACTTTTACCAAGGCAGATACAACTTTAAAAATAATTATGAGTAATAGAAAAGATAAAATCTTTTGTAAACGAATGGTGATGTGGAGGCAAAAATACCTGTTGTCTATAGGATCATTATTAATTTCTGTTATTCTTCAAAGGAAATGTATAGGATAAGTATTTGGTTTTCTCTTAAAAATATTTTTAAACAACACAAAGGCAAAAATGTGTAGTGTTTTTTTTTTCTTTTCTTTTCAAAAACAGAAAAACACATTCAAAAAACAAACTTCTTGTGGGAAGTAGTGAGAACTACAGACTTGGCCATGCTCAGACTCTAGCAGGACTGGGCTGATGGGCCTCATCCTTCTAGATTGTGCAGAGTGAGCATTAGGATGGAGGTTTTCAATAAGTTTTCTCCCTAAGGTTCCTTCCCAATTTTGAAAACTTAACATATCCTTACGATTCTTCCTTCTAAGACTTTTTTTTTTTTAACTCTTGAATTAAAGTCACCCTCAGGATGAAACTCCTATGCAATGGGAATCAAGTGAAACATCTCTGGAAAGCAAGTTTTAATTAATTGGATGTGCTGATACTTTCCGTCACTACGGAGTACATGTTGATTTTAATAATTGCTAACTCACTTGAAAAAGGAGACACTCTTCACAGCTCCTAAAACAAAAATGGCTAGCCGAGACCTAAATAATTCATATTATGCTTCACTTCCTATTTTTAACTGCTCAGAAAATATTGCTCCTGTCAAACCCAGCCTCTTAGAAGTAACCTCGTGAGAGGATCAGACGTGAGTTTACAGCACGGAGCAGTGGCTGGGTGCTGTCTCTTCTTTCCCCAGCCATTTTTAGTACCCAAGTTCTCTGGGAAAGTGAAGCAGCCAAGTCTTACGTCAGAGATGAAAAGATTTCCAAATTAGTTATGGCTCTCCAGAGGGCACCTAAAGGATTTATTATTAGTAGATATGTTTATTACCAGGCCACCATTACATTTAAAATGCCTTACATTTTAAAAACCAATAAAAAGAATTCCTTTTAAAAATATTTCATGGACATAATTAAACATTTTTATTGACATAAAGTGTCAAGAGCCACCTGTGGACTGTATGTGAACTCTGGGCATTGAAGCCAGTGAGGTGATAGGTCTGGCATTGGGAACTTCCCAGGGTATCCCCAAAGGGATAGACCACCTGATGCAGGTGCATTGCCCTCTCTGATCTGCCAGAAGTTCCACCCAGCACCAGAGAAGGGATGACCTGCTGTAGCCACACAACCCCTCTCAGATGAGTGTGACCTGCCAAGATGCTAATCAACCTTCTGACTGCAAGATGTAGGAAGCAAGACTCCACCCTGGAAACCTCATTCCTGTCCTCGATATGCCCTCTTAAATAAACCACAGGAGCCATTTTCTAATGATCTGGCTCCAGCTCCTGTGTGGACTGGACCTATCAGGAGCTCCACGTTTCTGAAACTGTCTTTCTGACTTTGCCTTTTGTTCTTCACTAATTATTCTAGACTTTAATTTCTTAGGTGGCTTCCACCCTCTCTGGCCGGAAGAAGAACCCCCTAATGAGGTGCTGGCTGCCTCCCCATAATAAACAATTCATTTTTTTAAAAAAGCTAAAATGCCAACACTAACTCCTCTGTCTATAAAAAGAGGAGAAAAAAGAGGGAGAAAAATGGAAAAAAGAAATATCTAGAAGAGGGAATGAAATATAAAATTTTATTATTATTATTATTATTATTATTATTATTTTGCTAAAATGAAGTGTAAGTTAAGCATTTGGATGAAATTAGATGGAATGTGTTCCTCTCAAGCATTCCCCAAACTACATGCCTTGTCTAAATGTCTTTCCTCCTCAGTGGCCTCCAGCACTGGTAAGCATTTGCTTTCTGAGTCATTCAATAGTTATTGAAATCCACTGGGACCACCTCTTTATAAAGGAGCAGGAATTCTGTGCTAGGGACTTTCTGATGAATAAAGACATCAAGCTTTCTTTTCCCTACTTGGTGAAGAGAATTGTAAATTTTCTGTACTTACAGGCACTTCTGTTCACATTTCCTTTTCATAGACATCCAGTATAACCTACATTCTCTTATAAGCAGTTAGGGTAGGCTGGTAGAAGTCCTGTTATTTACCCAGATATTTAACTACAGAGAAACTTAATGGGGGATGATAAAATATTTCAGGAAGGCCTATCTACAGAATAGTGCACTATTTTTTTTTTTTTTTGGATACTGGGGATTGAACTTGGGGGCACTCAACCACTGAGCCACATCCCTAAGCCCAATTTTGTATTTTATTAGAGACAGGGTCTCACTGAGTTGTTTAGTACCTTGCCTTTGCTGAGGCTGGCTTTGAACTCGCCAACCTCCTTGCCTCAGCCTCCTGAGCCACTGGAATTATAGGTATGGGTCATCATGCCCTGAAAATTACCATTAATTCTGTTACCAGATGGATTGAAAATCTCAGGATATTGTCTGCTCTCTAGTAAATCTAGGACCCTAATTCTCTCTCTGTCACACACACATATACACAGATGCAGATGCACATATATGTATGATGACAACAATTAGCAAGAAACAGAAGAGTTGCCTCAGGGATGAATGGTTATTTCCCAGAAATGAGGAAAAGAGGAAAATGGGAGAGGTAAGAAATAAGAAATACTTTTAGATAAATGACAATTATATTCACATTTCTGATTATATTCCAAATCTCAGAAATATGCATGTTTTGAGGTATAGTAGTATACTAAAAATATGACATATCTCTAATTCTCCCAGGAAACCAGTCAGAAATCTCTTTTAGGAAAAACTGAGAAGAAAGCATGAAGAAGGCTTTGTTTGCTTCCAGAAAATTAAGTCTACTTTCACCATTTTAAACTGAGAATAAAAAATAAGAGTAATCAAATCAAACTTTCCTACGTAGAGGAGGTTAGATTGTTCCTTAGTTTTATGTTAACTGTGTTACCATTAAACTTTTCTGGGAGCTGGAATTGCAGCAGCAAATTCTCCACTGAGCGGGATGTGAATGGTATACTAGCGCTCTCACATAGTTAATGGAATTTCAGCTCATTTTAATGCCGTCTTGGAAGACCGGATAGACTGGCCACAAGTCTTATCTCTGTACTTCTTCAAACATCTCATCTAGAGCTTTTCTTTAAGAAAATAATGAGCAAGTAAGAATAAGACTGTCAAGAAGTGGGGAGACTGTGTGTGTTATTGAACTCCTTGTGTATCGATTTCCATAATTGTAGAATAGGAGTAACAATATAATTTGCTTAATGTGAAACTTAAACAAGATAATGATTTTAAAACATCTCAGATATAATGTGTATGAAACAATGAATTTAGGTATTTTAACTAATATTATAATTAGGGGTGTTTATTAATGTTGAAATATTTGAGTACCTACTTGTAGCAGGCACTTGTATTATAAAACTTAGGGTGTTCTCAGTAGTCTGCTCTCCTAAATTATAATTGATATATAATGTATGATTTGCCTGCCAGATAATAGTAAATAATTCTAAATGCTGCAATTTTAAATGCAGGCAAATCTTTCTAAGGAGTTCATATAGTACTATAGAAGTTAAGTTAATGATATTTGTCATAGCTAGAGAGAATCTTGGTTCAAGTAAAAAAAAAAAAAAAACACTGCTGTTAAGAGAAGTTCAGGTTCTATAATTGCTACTCCTTAGCATTACTTGTTTAGGGAGCAGCTGTGTATTATTAGTTAGTAAAACAACTATTTGTTACATAGTCATCCTTTAAGTTCCTTCAATAGAAGTGTAAGACCTTGGATTTTTGTCCAAAAAGAAAATACAAAAATCAAGCATTGCCCTTATTTACATGGGATCGCCTATATCCTTTTGGTTGTAGATTACTATTCCTTAATTTTGGTAAGGATCTAACGAACAGATGGACAAATTAAAAGAACCTTCTGTTTTCGTGAAGAGACGCTCTGTTCTCTTTTACATAGAGATGGAACTGTTGTTTCTATCTTGTTTGGAGCATGATTCAAATATGGTCCACTCCAAAACAGAAGGGCCCAGGGGATGGGGTCAATGTCAAAGTCAACATCTGAGTGCTTTATCATGGTGACTGCCTTTACTTGTGTCTCATAACTACCATCGGAGTAAATAGAAATATCTTTCTCTTGTATTTCTTTCTCACTCCTCACTTTCTCACTCCTCTTGTTTTTGGTTTATTTGTTGTTGTTGTTGTTTTGCAGTGCTGAGGGTTGAATCCAGGCATGTCAATCAAATGCTCTACCACTGAACCACATCCCCAGTCCTTCTCTCTCTCTTTTTTTACTTTCCATTATTTCTCTTTCCATTATTTCTTCTTTATTCCTTTCTTCTCCCCACCCTCTCTTTCTTCACATGATGGATATTATTGTTTAAAGACCAACATGCTATGTGTTATGGTTTAGATGTGATGTCCCCCAAAAGCACATGCGTGAGATAATGCAAGGTTTGGAGGATTATAGCCAATGACTATAACCTCAACCTTATCTCTGAATTACTCCCTGATGGGCTTAACTGAATGGTAACTGGAGGCAGATGGAGTGTGGCTGGAGGAAGTGGTTCATTGGGGACGTGGCTATGGAAATGTAGTTTGTATCTGGACAGTGGAGTCTCACTCTCTCTGCCTCTGATCATCACGTGAGCTGCTTCCCTCCGCCACACTCTTCGCCACGATGTTCTGCTTTACCCGGAGCCCTGGGGAATGGAGCTGGTCTTCCATGGACTAAGACCTCTAAAACTGTAAGCCCTCAAACTTTCCTCCTCTACAGTTATTCTGGTTGGGTCCTTTTAGTCACAGCAGTGATAAAGCCTACTAAAACACTATGTTATTGTATTTTTATTCTTTACAATAGGAATTTTAAAACGTGTTATTTCCTGCTATCGATGCCTGGGGAAAACTAAATAAACACACCCGAGTTTCTCATAAAGGTGGTTTTAAAGAGAGCTTAGCTATGGACTGATTTGATTTTCATTCTTTCAATATTTGCATTTTATCCACATTGACTTTTTTCTAATCTAATTTAAGAATAATGGAGTATATTCAGTGAAGATTTTATATAAAGACCTGGTTTTTCTCTATAAGACAGTGAACACCAAATTGGGCCCACCTCTGTCAGTAGTAAAATGCTGAAAAATTCCGTTATTGGATTGAGATCTTACTCCTTTTTTGCATATTAGACATAGTAATTACCAAAGAATTCATATCATAGTGATCATATAGAAATTGTATGCCAATTTTTGTGGTCCGGAATGATGATCCTTGGAACCAAAGAACGAATTGGACTGAGAGCTATTTCATGGTGTATATCAGTTTCTGCATCTCAGACTAAACAATTCTTTTCTGGCATGGCAATACAATAAATTACCACCAGATTGTCATGTATGTATAACCACCAGATCATATGTATTTGAAAGTTAAATGACTCTGTCCACAAGATATTCACGTACAATGACCAAAGTACTAAAAAGTTAAATCAGTTATTTTGGTTAGTACAACAGGGACAACCCAAGGTATTTCAACAGGGAAGTAGTTCAGTACAAGTAATGGGATACCTATAGAATTTCTGTAAAGACAAGGGAGCAGAGGTCACTGCCACTAATCAAAATACCAGGATGCTGCATAATGTACGTAAAACCAATGCCTGTGATCTCAACCACCATAAAATGGAAGACACATGGAAGATGAGGTCCAAAGGGGATGTAATCTTACACCTGCTTTACCAGTGTTTCTCACTGGTAGATTGGACATAGACTCTGCTGATGCAGGTGAGAGTTTGTAGATGATGGAATACTCTGGATTTGACACTTAATCATCTTATGAAAGAGTCTATAGGCCATTGTGTTTAAAATATCCAAATCCAAAAGACTTAGATTTTTTCTCATAATTTGTACTAGTATCTACTAGATGTATAAGATTTACTAATTCACATAGGCATCTATCTGTTTTTATTCCTTTATTTTTTATTGGATGACTTTAAAATACAAAGATTTATGAGGCCTTAAAATAATTATATTCATGTTAATAACATTTGGATTGTTAGCCTGCAAAAGAAGACCACAGTATTTTTTTTAAAATCTATTCTAAAACAGTTTCAGTTTACAGAAAAATTGTGAAGATGGTTCAGTTTCTGTGTGACTGTAGCCCATTTCCAATTTCCTCTGTTAGTATTTTACGTATTTTTAATTCATTTGTTACAATTTACTATTCAATATTGATAAATTATCACTAACTAAAAGTTCATACTTTAATTAGATACTCTTTGTTTTTACCTAACATCTGTTTTATTTCTTGGAGGGTGTTTAAAATTCTTCATTATACTCCATCATATCTGTTTAGGCTTTGCCGCAGTCTGGCTGCAGCAAACTAACCGAGGAGTGAGGCAGACTAACGGGGAGGGGGGGGGTGAAGAGCAACTTGTGTACATTGATACAGCAGGAGTGGGAGCCGTTTATTGTAGGACAGGAGGGGTATATATACATTCCACACAGCTTATCTTAATTAACATAAACTAGATACAGCTGTCAACCAATAAGGAATCTCCACACTTAATGGCTCTCTGGCGCCACCTCACAAACCACTCCCTCTGGCAAAATGCCAGGTGCCATCCTGACTTGTTTACAGACTCTAACAAGGCTTCTTTTGACTGTGACAATTTTTCATACTGTTTTTATGATTGTGATAGTGTCCAAGAGTCTTGGCCAAATATTAATAAAAGGCCTCTCAACTGAGATGTCTGATGTATTTCTCATGATTAGATTGAGGTTATATGTTTTTAGGAGGGAAACTACAGGTTTAAAGTGCCGTTTTCATCACATCATATCAAGGCTGTACATCAACACGATTTATCACTGTTGTTGACTATGGTCACTTGGTTTAGATAGTGTTAGGTTTCTTGAATTACACTTACTCTTTTTCATCTTCCATTCTACATTTTTTGTAAAGAAGTCACCATTTCCAATTCATACTTTATGAGTGGGATGTTATTCTCCTCTTCTTTCACGGTGAAATATATAAATTATTCAAAATTTCTCTGCTAGGGGCTGGAGATGTGGCTCAGCGGTAGCGCGCTCGCCTGGCATGCGTGCGGCCCGGGTTCGATCCTCAGCACCACATACCAACAAAGATGTTGTGTCTGCCGAGAACTAAAAAATAAATATTAAAAAAATTCTCTCTCTCTCTCTCTCTCTCTCTCTCTCTCTCTCTCTCTCCTCTCTCACTCTCTCTTAAAAAAAAAAAAACAAAAAAAAAACAAAATTTCTCTGCTAGGGAATTCTTTTTCTCCTCCCTTTTTTAATTTATTCAATCATTTACTTATACCTATGTTTACTCATGGATATTTGTTTTATACTTTGGGTTACAAATCCAATAATTCTTGATACGTTTTGTGGCTAAAAGTATGTCAGCTTTGACCATGTTAAGCTCTGTCTCAGTTGACTCCTATGTTTTTTTTTTTTTAATGCACTTACTTTTTGAATTACAAGATTTTCTTAGATTTATCTTGTGTATTTCCTAAACTCGTTCCAAGATCTGCCTTTTCTCCAAGAATCCCTGGTTCCTTTTGCTGGATAACAGTGTTAGAAACCAAGATCTTGGCAGTGGGTATGCTCACTGCCACTGGGGTATCATTGTTTCTGGGATATCTCAGCTGCCAAAGCAAGGAAATATATGTGTGTGCACTAATCCAGATACATACATATCTCCATAACTATTTTCATATGTAAACATCTATCTATGTAAAGCTAAAGATGAATCCATACTGATGTATATGGCTCAAATCCATTAGCACAATGTACCATTTAAACCTACTTCCTTTGCTTATTGGTAAATAGCCACTTTGGCCACCTGATTTTCACCACCCACCATCCATTTACTTAATTGTTCACTTTCAGTGTACATGTATAATAGTCAGAATTGTTAATTATATCTCGGTGGGAAACATCTTTGTCAACTAAAGTACAGTGATTCTGCAAAATAAGTTGCCTTTAGTCGTAGAGGTGAATTTCCAAAGTGACCTCTGTTCACACTTTAGACTTTTTTATTATGATAAAAAGCATAATGTATCATATGTGCCCAATTCTGCATCTGTGAAGATAAATAATTGGAAAAAAATTGTCAGTTATAGAGCATGGTATAGCAGGAAAAGTTGTTTATCTTATCCCCATAGTTTATTTAAGTTAAAATAACAAAGGATTAGCACAAAAGAATGAGATGCTCCTTAATTTTTCATGTCATTTATTGTGTGACATATTTTTCATGCTTGCTATTTCATAATAACTCTTTTATCAAGCAAAGAGAGTATATTCTCAAAGCCCAGAAATCAGAAATGAAAGATTTTATTATATCATTACTGTCAATCATATTGAATAGAGAGAAAAGAAAAAGATTAAGTCAAAGGAGAGTAGCTGTCATCGGGTTTTTTCCTATGGGCTTAGTCATGGGCGATGCTCTTTTGCTTGCCCTTCCTGGAATAGTTCCTGCATCTCTGCTCATCCCTGTAGAAAACTTGACCATTAAGTGAAATAATTCAGCTCAAAAGCCTAAGAAAAGGAGGAGAGAGGATATCTGATAATCATCTATTGTCGTCTGTGGAAAAAAAGTAAAGAATATATTGTTCAAACAGTCCTTCTTACTAAAGTCTTTATTCTTAGAGTTTTCAACCTTTATATACTGCTTATAAAACAAATTCATCAGTTTTTGACCAGAAAAGTAAGGTGTTCTTTGGATTTTTGGTAAAAATTCTACTAAAGCACTTTCCCACGTATTATATTAAAAACGAGTGTTTTGGAGGATACTAAAGCAAAGAGGTCTCAATGTATCATTTAAATGAAATTTTGAAATAATGAAAATGATATATGCTAATGATTATAAAATTATAATTCACTCAAATACACAATAATTACAGGAAGCGGGACTCAAGAGAATATACTGAAAGGATGTATATTTCCAGGACAGAGTTTATCTTGTGAAGTGGACATTGCTTGAGAAGGTTAGAGGAAGATGTAATTCAGACAGATGAGGTCATTCCTGTCAGAGGTCAAGGTGGAGAGGAGGAAGTATGGACTGTGTTGGAGGAAGAGCCGGGTGTTCTAGAATATATGGTATCATGAAAATTATTATGAAGTAGGATTTAAAAGGTAGGTAGAAGCCAGAATACAAGGGACTCTGAGTGCTAGTAGAGGATCTTAAACCTGAAGCACCATGGAAGGGTTTCTAGCAGGAAGTGACATCATCCGAGCCATGCTTCCAAAGAAGTCAGATGGAGGAGCAGAAATAGACTTAGGTAAAAAGGTTGAGGGACACTGTAGGTGAGAGCATTAAATGACCATGACAAGGGGCCGAGGGCCTGAATGAAGAGGGTAACAGCAGAAATGGAAGGAATGGGGTGGGATCCAGAAGAGAAAGGACAGTGGGCCCTTGCACATGATTGACCACAGGCAACTCACATAGTGGGAGAATTGAAGGCAACTTCCTAGAATCAGACCTGTGGCCACCAGATTATTACAAGGGCAGGGACCAGTTAAAAGTTGGGGACTTCAGCCTGGGGCCAGTTGTTGAATTTGAGGTGAGATAGTATCAGGCTGTAGTTTTCAAAACAGGATTGCTCAAACTTGTCTTGCTAACTATGAGGCACCCCTTGTGTTAGTATTGTCAAGGGAAAGTTGAAACCTTGAGAATGTTAACTCAGCATTTGTAGGAGGTAAATGCAGAGAGTAAAATTAGATGGAATTTTTTGTTTATTGGGGATTTTGATGTACTTGTTTCTGACAGTGTGACTTCATACATTATTAGAAACACATTGTACTAAAAATGATGCAGGCTTGACAGTATGTCAGCGATAAAAGTACTGTGGGAAATGCCCTAGGAAAGTTCCACCCCAGTGGCTAGAGTTGGAGAATATTTGCTCATGGTTAACCTGACTTTGTTAACCACTATTCCTAAAGCTACACCAAAGCAGTGGTTCTCAATGTGTGGTCCCTGGGAACCTGTTGCATGAGGAACTTAATTGGGGCCCTATCCTAGACCTGCTGAATCAGAAACTGTGAGGTTGGGGTCCAGAATTTCATCTAGGTCATTCTGATGCACACAGAAGTTTGAGAACCACTGCACTAGAGCTGTAGTAGCCCACAAGTGACTCACCACATTAAGCAGGTGGAAAGCAGGAGCAGCAGTCCCGGGAACACTCATGTTCCTAACACAAGCACAGCAGCTTCATTGAAGTGGGGGTTATAACTGGAGCCTCGGTGAAGCTAATCCAGCTCCTGCCTCCACTGGCCACAGATCCTGAAATTTAAGAAAGAAAGAAGACGTTTAGCTCTTATTATCTTTTTCTATGTGAGGCTATTAATCCTTCCCGTTTGCTATGAATTACGTCCCCTCTCCCAAGGGTCACTGAATGAGTACTTCAGAATGAGACTTATGTGAAATTGAGTTCTTTACAGAGGTTTCAAACTGAGGTCACTGGGGTAGGTCCTGAACCAATAAGACTAGTGTTCTTTATTTTAAGAAATATGGATTTTGGACATGGAGACAGATACATACCAGGGAAGATGCTGTAAAGACACAGGGCATTGGAGTCATGCATCTAGAGATAAGCCAAGGAGTGAAGGTTTGCTGACGGCTGCTAGAAGTTGGAAGAAGCAAGGAAACCTACTTCTCAGAGCTACATGGAGGGAACAACTTGGTCTCAGACATTTGGCTTCAAGAACTGTGAGACAGTCCACTTTTGTTGTTCTTGACTACCCAGTTTGGGGTGTTTTGCTTCAGGTGTCCTTGGAAACAAATACACGGCTCTAATCTCTGACACTGATGCTCACCCAGTCACATCAGAAACTATGCAGGATTCAAAGGGAATGAAAAGATGCCCACAGAAATGGGCTAATGCTGCTCACTCTGTGGATGGAGAAGCCTATGTGGAGAGGAGGGGCTTCACAGAGAGGTCAGCTCCAGACTGGACGTTCCGAGAAAACCCAATGTAAACACAGAGAAGATGTGACTGTTCTGAAGGTATGTTTTGTTGATCTAAGTTCTATATTGCTTGAAAAATATATTCAGGGCTTTTCAGAGAAGACAGCCCGGGATTAAATGCAGGCATCAGGGGTGCCTAAGAAGGCACTTCCTCTCATAGCCACATGCTGCAGAGTGGGTGGGAAGGCAGGTACCATAACTGTGCATAATAATTCTCACACGAAAACCGGGTTGAGTCATTCCCATAGTTATTCCATTGAGTTGGAGTTATAGCTGAACACCGCAGAAAGGACTTTTGATATAATCTTGTTTCATCTGCTCTAATGACATAGACATTCATTAATTAAAGAGAGGATTTAAGTGCTGTCAATAAAAACACTGAAGCTGTAAATTGCTTAAGTCCAAGACACACTCTAGTGGCAGTTTCTGGAGCTAATTTAGAAAGACAGACTTCAGCTGGGGACCGCAGGCGTCTGTGCTGACAACTTAAGCAAGTCTTCAGGGAGAGGTCCTTTAGGCAGGAAGCAAAGCTGTGTCTCTCAGATGAGAACTGGGAGTGGGATTTGGAATGAAAGTTCCCTGTCCCTGCAAGTTCCTTTGGCAAGTTCCTCTGCCAAAGGAGATAGTGGAGAAATGGAATTTCCAAATGCTGCTAAAACAGTAAACCAGCAAGCAGACAAAGACGCAAGTTCATACGTCCAAATATCCACGGCTCCCCTGCACCCTGCTTCTCTGTTCATTGACTGGCTTCTTCAACAAATATTGATGCTGTTTACCATTTAAATTCTTAAATACTGTCCCCATTTCCCATTTTTCCTTTTTATGGTGCTAACTCCACTCCATTTTATGACATTTTATGGCTTTTTTTATGGCGCTAAAATTACAGATTTTTTCCAGCATATTAAAATATTCAAAAGATAACCTCAGAGATGTCTGAATTTTTACCACCAGTTGGAATTTGGAATATATTGAGTATAATCCCCAAACCACCTCTTTTTAAACAGAAATAAAACCTACTAAGTGCTTGTATCATTTCGTACCTGCCATAGAAATCACCAGTCATTAGAGGCGTGGATGGCATCTGCATGTTTGAGTGATCACAGGCACTGTCACCATGTCACTCGAGAAGCTGATTTTTTTCCTGCCATTTCTCTCGATGCTTTTTCTCTTGTAAGTGGCCAGCGCTCTGTGATAGCATGAATCATTTGAAGAGGATTTAACAAGACACTCGATGCTCAGAAGATGAAGTGCTCCAGCGAGGCGTCTGAAGTCTTCGTGGTGTGTGGATTGAGTTAGACCTTAGAAAGCATGAGCTCCGGCAGCTTTTCATAAATTCAGGCTTCTCTGACCCAGAGTTTGGAGGACTACATTCTATGCTGCTGCCTTCTTTTGAAGTTTAGCTGCTGATTGATTTTTGATACTTAGAACATCATTTTCTTTCAACAACTGAAAAATTTGGACATGAGCATGAGCATCATTTTACAAAAGGTCCTGATGTTGTTCTAACTGACTTGTATAGCAAAGTGAATTGGCTCATTTATGAGCTGTGTATTAAAATGGGGCTTTGGTAGTGCAAGTATCAAGTCCCTCATTGGTGTTCCCTTCTCTCACCCAGGGTCTGCAATTGTCCTATGTGTGTGTTTGCGCACCCACACACACACACCAGTGCTCAAGTGTGATAGGGAAGTACCAGCATTTCCCACTCTCAAGGGGCCTGTGATTTGACCCGGGTAAACTAAAGAGTCCAATTGACCTTGACATTGTAAGACATCACAGAAAGAACAAGATTCCCAAAAAAGACTGAGAACAAACTTCTTTCCAATTTAGCAGCAAAGAGGGCCAGAACTCATTAAAATTAATTTATATAAATCAAAGAAATGTAACATCTCTTATTTCTGAACATCTTGGCTAGTTGTAAATTCTTAGTTTATATGTATTAACTATAATTAAATTATAGTCTGGATGACAAAAATCTCAAGATACGGAAAGATTAAAGAAGACTTCATGTTATTTTACATAATGTGGGAAACAAACAAGTTAACATCTATTCTGTTAAAATTAATCCTGAAGTCATAGTAAATCAATATTTATTTAAACATAAATTTTTGGTATAACTACTATAGTTTTCTTCTATTTAGTATTCATATTCAGATCCTGACATCTCATTTACAGTTAGTCTGTACAAAATAACTAATAAAAGCCGTAAGTAAAAATTAGTTTCCATATATTTTTTAAATGTTTATTTTTTAGTTGTAATTGGACACAATCCCTTTATTTTATTTATTTTTTAATGTGGTGCTAAGAATTGAACCCAGGGACTCACACATGCTAGGCAAATGCTCTACCACTGAGCCCAAACCCCAGCCCTTTATTCTTTTTAATACTAATGATTATATTTATTTTTTAATAACAATGTCACATGCTGTTTTACGAAGAGAAAACACATTATATTGGCAAATGAAAGCAAGCAAGGAAGAAGAAAAACTAAAAGAAAAAGCTAAAAAATTTAATTATGATGACTTTAATTTTGATAAATTTAAAATATTTTTTATTATTTCTAATCAGTTATACATGACAGAAAGATTTTTGATTCATTGTACATAAAAGGAACACAAAGTTTCATTTCTCTGGTACACATGTAGAGTCCCACCAAGTGTGCAATCACACATGTACCTAGGGTAATGATGTTTGTCTCATTCTACCAGCTTTTCCTATCTCCCTGCCCCCTCCCCTTTCTTCCCTCCCCTTGTCCCAAAGTTCCTCCATCCCCACATTCCATTATGGATCAGCATCCACTTATCCCAGAAAACACTCAGCCTTTGGTTTTTTGGAATCGGCTTACTTTGCCTAGGATGATATTCTCCAACTCCATCCATTTACCTGCAAATGCCATAATTTTATTCTCTGAGTGATACTCCATTGTGTGTATATACCATAGTTTCTTTATCCATTCATCTATTGAAGGGCATTTAGGTTAGTTTCACAGTTTAGCTATTGTGAATTGTTCAGGTATAAACATTGAAGTGGCTGGGTCACTATAGCATGCTGTTTTTAAATCCTTTGGATATAGACTAAGGGTAGGTCAAATGGTGGTTCTGTTCCAAGTTTTCTCAGGAATCTCCGTACTGCTTTCCAAACTGGTTGCACCAATTTACAGTCCCACCAGCAATGTATGAGTATGAATGTGCCTTTTCTCCCACATCCTCACCAACACTTATTATTGTCTGTATTTTTGATAATTGCCATTCTGACTGGTGTGAAATGAAATCTTAGAGCAATTTTGATTTGCTTTTCTTTAATTAATAGAGATGCTGAGCAATTTTTCATATATTTGTTGATCGATTATTTATCATCTTCTTAGAAATGTCTGTTTATCTCCTTAGTCCATTTATTGATTGGGTTGTTTGTTTTTTGGTGTTAAATTTTTTAGTTCTTTATTTATCCTGGAGATTAGTGCTCTATTTGACATGCATGTAGCAAAATTTTTTTCTCCCCAAATGTAGGCTCTCTCTTCACCTCATTTATTGTTTCTTTTGCTGAAAAGAAGCTTTTTAGTTTGAATCCGTCCCATTTATTGAATCTTGATTTTATTTCTTATGCTTTAGGACTCTGTTAAAAAAAGTCGGGGCTTAATCCAACATGATGAAGATTTGGGCCTACTTTTTCTTCTACTAGGCACAGTGTCTCTGGTCTAATTCCTAGATCCTTGAACCACTTTGACTTGAGTTTTGTGCATGGTGAGAGATAGGGTTTAGTTTTATTTTGCTACATATGGATTTCCAGTTTTCCCAGCACCATTTATTGAAGACACTATCTTTTCTCCAATGTATATTTTTGGCACCTTTGTCTAGTATGAGATAACCGTATTTATGTGGGTTTGTCTCTGTGTCTTCTATTCTGTACCATTGGTCTACATGTCTATTTTGATGCCAATACCATGCCATTTTTGTTACTATAGCTTTGTAGTATAGTTTAAGGTGTGGTATTGTGATGCCTCCTGCTTTGCTCTTCTTGCTAAGGATTGCTTTGGCTACTCTGGGTCTCCTAATTGTCTGAATGAATTTCATGTTTGTTTTTTTCTATTTCTAAGAAATTACATTGGGATTTTAATTGGAATCATACTGAATCCATATAGAGCTTTGTAGTATGGCCATTTTGACAATATTAATTCTGCCTATCCAAGAGCTTGGGGGACCTTTCCATCTTCTAAGGTCTTCTTTAGTTTCTTTCTTTAATGTTAAATAGTTTTCCTTGTAGAGGTCTTTCACCTCTTTTGTTAAACTGATTCCCAAGTATTTTATTTTATTTTAATTTTTGAGGCTATTGTGAATGGGGTAGTGTTTCTAATTTCGTTTTCAGAGGATTTATCAACGATGTATAGAAATGCATTTGATTTATCAGTATTGATTTTATATCCTGCTACTTTGTTGAATTCATTTATTAATTCTAGAAGTTTTCTGGTGGAGTTTTTTGGATCCTCTAAGTATAGAATCATGTTGTCAGCAAATAATGGTAGTTTGAGTTCTTCTTTTTCTATTTGTTTCCCTCTAATTTCCCTTTAATTTCTAATTACTCTGGCTGGAGTTTCAAGGATGACGTTGAATAGAAATGGTTTGTTTGATATACAGAGATGCCCCGTTGTTTGGGGCATAGATATTTATGATTATTATGTCTTGTTGATGTAAGAATCCCTTAACAAGTAGGAAATGTCCTCCTTTATCCCTTTTCACTAACTTTGGTTTGATGTCCACTTTATCTGATATGAGGATGGAAACCCCTGCTTGTTTACACGGTACATGTGAGTGGTATGTTTTCCCCCACCCTTTCACCTTCAGTCTATGGATACCTTTTCTAGTGAGATGAGTCTCTTGAAGGCAGCATATTGTTGGGTCTTTTTAAAAATGCAATCTGTCAGTCTTTGTCTTTTTTTTTTTAATAGAGGAGAGAGAGAGAGAGAGAGAGAGAGAGAGAGAGAGAGAGAGAGAGAGAATTTTTAATATTTATTTATTTTTTTTTAGTTCTCGGCGGACACAACATCTTTGTTGGCATGTGGTGCTGAGGATCGAACCCGGGCCGCACGCATGCCAGGCGAGCGCGCTACCGCTTGAGCCACATCCCCAGCCCCAGTCTTTGTCTTTTAATTGAAGAGCTTAGGGCATTCACATTTGGGGTTATTATTGAAATGTTATTTGTATTCCCGAATATTTTGGTTTATTTTTGGTTTTTAACTTGACTTGGTTTCTCCTTTGATTGGACTTTCCTTTAGTGTTGTTTCTCCCTTTGTTGATTTTCATTCTGCTGTTTTTCACTTCCTCCTCCTGGAATATTTTGCTGAGAATGCTCTACAGTGCAGGCTTTCTTTTAACTTTTGTTTATCATGAAAGGTTTTTATTTCATCATCAAATCTGAAGCTTAATTTTACTAGATATAAGATTCTTGGTTGGCGTACATTTTCTTTCAGAGCTTGGTATATGTTGTTTCACGATCTCCTGGCTTTGAGGGTCTGGTCTGAAAAATCTCTTGAGATATGGATTGGTCTCCCCCTATATGTAATTTGATTCCCTTCTCTTTCAGCTTTTAGGATTCTATCCTTATTCTGTATTCTAGGCATTTTCAGTATAATGTGCCTTGGTGTACATCTGTTGTAATTTTGTACATTTGGTGTCCTGTAAGCCTCTTGTATTTGATTCATTCTTCACATTTGGGAAATTTTCTGATGTTATTTTTTTGAAGAGATTGTGCATTCCTTTGGTTTGAATCTCTGTGCTTTCCTCTATCCCAATAAATCCTATATTTGGTCTTTTGATGCTATCCTATAAATCTTGGGTGTTCTGTTCGTGTTTTTTTTTTTTTTATCATCTTCACAGTGTGGTAAACTTTGTTTTTAAGATTGTCTATTTTGTCTTCATTATCTGAGATTCTGTCTTCCAAATGATCTGTCTGTTGGTGATGCTTTCTATTGAGTTTTTTATTTGATTTATTGTTTCCATCATTTCAAGGACTTCTGATTGGCATTTTTTCAGAATCTCTATCTCTTTCTTGACGTAATCTTTTTGCTACCTGTATTTTCTCCCTTATCTCTTTGTTGGTATGATCAACGGTTGCCTGTTTTTGCTCTCTTATGTCATTCTTTAATTTGCAGATCATTTTAATTATGTATATTCTGAACTCCTTCTCTAACATTTCATCAACTGCACTTTCTATGGGTTCTGTTACTGTAGTATCCTGATTTGTTTGGGACACTTTCTTTCCTTGTTTTTTCATGTTATGTATGTGTCTTACTTTCTTGCAGTGAGGATCTGGGGTGTTACAGTGTCTACCCTATAAACTTGTAGTGTCCCTGCAGATTACCTGTGCCTCTTCTTGAAGTTGGGCTTCCAGATCCCAGTCAGTGTCCCAAGATGGATGCGACTGCGGCTAAAGATGGTGGCCGTGGTAACAGAGGTCATTCAAGATACCAGTGGGGGTGTCCCAAGATGGATGCAACCACTTTCAGAGAAGGGGCTGAAAGGGCAGGCCTTACAATGGCTTTGGGCTACCTGTTCAGAGATGCAATGCTGTGGCGAGACACGGTGCAGTGGGCGGTTGCCTCCCTCCAGGTTTTTTCTGTTGTTCAAAGGTGGAGGCTAAAATGTGGGGAGGGCTATGGCTATGGCTGCAGTGTCCCAAGATAGAGGTGGGATGGGGGAGCAACGTGTTGGTAAATGGGAATCCACAGCGTGGTCCTCCACTCTGTGTGGGGGTGGTCTTGGGTCTGGGCCTGAGCTCCTGTGTGAGTTGGCAAGGTAGTCCTGGGCCTGACCTGGGGTTGGGCTTCTGCATGGGTCTGCAGGGGTTGGCCTGAGCCTGGGCCTTGGCTCCTGCATAGGTAGGTGGGGGCGGTCCTGAAAAATTTAGTCAATTTTTAACCCAATTATTTGCAGGTTCTCATATCAGAATTGAAACTTGTATCTACATTTACTCAAATGAAATTTAGCAACTTGCCCCATCTAAGGTATATTGGGGGTTCTCAACTCATTTTCTTTGCCCTTCCTCTCCAGCATTGCTCTCTCTGGGTGTCTGTGTCTGTGGGTCTGTTTAATAGCAGAGAATATATTAATATTAGCATACACTTTATGCCCATATTACCTTTGCCATTCCCAGGCCATCCTTCCTACATGTTCCACTAATGAGGACAATTGACTATCACCTGTGGGCTTCCCTGCCTCACCATATCAAAGACCAATTGTGAATTCAGACAAGAGGAAAATCTCCTGATCAACCTCTAAGACTCAGCCAAACCTGGCTGCTGGTTATACAGTGATTGTCAGAAAATTGTAATTTGGATTTGGTGTCCTCTGCATCTTGTGCACAGCCCTTGCTTTCTTCCATAATTGTTGCTTTGCCTGAGTTTAGTCGACGTCTAGCACAGTTCACATGTCCTGCTGTGCATTGTGCTCTTGCCCTCATCACATACCCATGTGCCATCCCTGGTCAGTGTTCTTGATCTTGTCACCTCAATCTACTTCTCTCAGTCCTTTACCGCTCAAGATGGCTACTTTATCCATTCAGTGGTTCAAGATGAAAGTGTTGGTTCATTTTTGATATTTTTCTTTTCTTCATACTTAGGTGACCCATAAATCCAGTTTGCTTGGGATATCCAAGATTATGTTTATTTTTTTCCCCAGCATAAATTTTAAAAGAGTTCTTATTCATTCTCAAGGTGTATTGGCTTGGAGAATAAATGATATGCTCATCCAATTCTTGCCCCATGGAGTATTCTATACAGTGCACCAAAAGTCCTCATTGGCACTACCTTCAAAATATATCCAGTATCCACTTGCTTCTCCCCATTTCCCACACACTGTCTGGGTCCACATTTTATTCTCTCTTGGACCATAGCAATAGTCTTCAGGCTGCTCTTTCTGCTTCTGTAATTGCTTCACTTCAATCCATTCTCTGCACAGGGTGGGCTTGTGTCACTCCCTGCTACAACATTCCTGTCACTTCCAAATCAGAGCCTCTTGCCATGGCCTATAAGGCTAGAAGCTATCCTGCCTGTTGGTCTTTCCATAATTATATGCTAACCCTCTTCCTCTTCAGTTTTCTTCCCAGCTGCGGCTTATTCTTCTTGCTGAGTGGTGAACACATCGCACTCCCTCTCATCGTTGTAGTTTGTATTCTCTCTGCCTAGAATTCTTTTCCCCTGGCCTTGCATGCAGAAAGCCCTAAATTCATTCATCTCTCTCTCCGTTCAAAGGTCAGCTCATCTAAGATGCCCTCTTTGGGGTATCTGTCCTGATGCTGGGCAGGAAACAGAAACAACTGTAGATGTTCCGAGTAGAGAGAAATTTGATTTAAAAATTAGGAAGGTTATAAAATCATTAGAAGACAGAAAATCAAAGGATCATTCCTCAACCCCAGGCTTCAGGTCACATTGCAGCACAGTTAAGGAAATTGCTGATGGTACTGCTGCCTCCATGGCTGCTGCCCCGGCCACCCCATAACCATGAAGGAGATATTAGTGGACACATGCTTTTATCTGTTGAATTCTGCCAGAGGTTTCCACCGTGCAGAAAAATGACCCTTTATTGCCCTGAATCTTTCACATGTTTTGCAAGGGCACTACCTTACTGGTGGTACTTAAACCATGCTTACTGATCTAGCACAAAGGTAGGCCTGGGAAACATTTTTCCAATTCTCTTGTAACTAGAGGACACAGGCGGGGAAGGACCTGGGTCCAGAGTGCCAACAGGCTGCACATAATCCTCTGGACCCTGTTCCAATCTCATCTTCACACTGCTTAATTTTTCTCCAGAGCATTTCTCACCACCTAAAATATTTACTTGTTTGTTATACCTGTCTTTACTAATAAAGTTTAAAACAAGCACTAGAAAAATATTCTGTTGGCATAGAGTAGAGCACTTCAGAAATAGGCGGGGAACATATGAATGAATAATGAAATCCTTCCTGTAAGACGTATCTTAGATGGATGATCCTAAGTAAAGTGCAAAAATAAATAGTATGTTCCATATTGTATAGGAATCATTACAGAGGATTTTTCCATTGGATAAGAAAAGGGGAAAACATCAGTAAATTTAAGAAGGAAGCAGTTTTAGGTCAGCAAGAATTTGTGGGAATAAAAGCAATCAATTCACTGTACTCTTGCAATTATAACTGGAAATTATATTTTCTTCTCCTGGGGAAGAAAAACAAAGGGATAGCTGATAGTTGGAAGTAGCAGCAACTTTCTGTTATTTTTTCCGTCTCTCACTACTCTTCATGGGAGGTGATCTGATGGATGAGATTGTGGAAACTCTGTATATGCTGGCGCAGCTCTTCTGTTGCTCACAGGACCTGACAGCTGGCAAACCAAATGCTAGAAGCCAACCAGGCCAACTTTCCCCCTGCAGGGAGTAGCCTGCAATTGTCCAGCTTCTCTGCTTTTGACTGAGGAGTTAAGTTCAATTTATAAACAAAACAAAAAAAAATTGAAGACTATTTTGATCTCCTTGGTGAAACTATTTTCCTCAATAATAAATCAGATTTTTTTTATCTTTAGTTTTTTTTCCTGTGATTATTTATTATAGTTCTCACACTTAGATACACATTGGAATCACCTGAGAGATTTCAGATATATTGATGCCTGGGTCCCACCTCCCAAGATGCAAATTCAATTGTTCTGTGATACAGGCTTGAGGATTAGAATGCTGAAAAGCTCCTCAGGTGATTCTCAGAATCATCTACGGGTTTCTGTGGTTGCCTAGAAGACGGGTGTCAAATAGTGCCTTCCAAACTCAATGCAGCAGATTGAAATTGGTATTCGTTTATTGCTTGCCATATGTTATGGACTGAATCATGTCTCCAAAAAAGAGAGGCTGAAGTTCTAATTCTTGGTTCTTATGAATGTGACCTTATTTGGAAATAGTCTTTGCAGATGTCAACAAGTTAAAATGAGGACATCAGGGTAGGTAACCCTGAACAACAGGTGTCTTTATGAGAAGAGATGAGACAGAGAGGGATATGCAGAAAGATGAGGACCCGGTGAAGACTGAGGCAGATATTAAACTGCCACCAGCCAGGAAGTCCTGGGGCTACAAGAAACTGAAGGTCACAGGAAGTTGTTGCACTGGAAGCTTCAGAGGGAGTCTGACCCTACCGACACCTTGATTTCAGACTGTTAGCTTCCAGAACTGGGAGAGAAGAAATTTCTCATTTTAGCCACCAATTTATGGTACTTTGTTATGGAAACCTTGTAAAGTAATATGCATCACTTGAACATGCTTTTTAATAGTGCCTTTCAAAGACTAGCACATCCTTAGAGATTGTACATTCCACTTACATTCCTTGAAAAAAGTTGCTGGATTTTGCTAAACTCTTCATTATTCAAAACTCTCTTATGCTTCATTATACCATAATCATTCTTCAGACTGTAGTTGCAGAATCTCCTGGGATCTCACTTAAAGAATTTTTATCATATCCATTTGCAAGAAAATGGGCTCAATGAGATCTTACAGAATAACCCCATAAATAATGTACACTCAAATAAATATCAATTGACTTTTCCTAGGGCATTACCATGAGTCTGACAAAACTTCTGAGTTCCTAAGGATCATGGTCCCTATAAATCAGGGTCGTTATCTCATATTCACACATATGCATAAATACTGCTTTTGAAAGAATCGGAGTTTCCTGCACCTTTTAGCAGGCACATGTTTTATGTGTGCTCTCTCCCTATCTACCAGGTAATTGGACCAGGAGTGTTTCTGTGATCCAACATTCCCATGCTCATAGATTAGCCTTGAAATATTTCATACAATGAAACACAGAAAGATGATCTGAATGTACCAAGTTCCCCTTTGAGAAATTTGAACCCAAGACTTCCAAGGAATTGGATCCATTAGTAACAGAGACACATTCTCTGAAGGGTTCATTTTTGTCCAGCCCAAGTTATGAAGAAATATACTATTGAGACATGCACAAAGAAACAGAAGAGATACACTAGTTGGAACAGTGTCTCTGGAGAAATAATACTGTGAAGTAATACTATGAGAAGGGAAAAGGAGTTGGATAGGGTGAGAGAGAAAGAAAGAAATGAACCAATTCATAGAAATGCCTCCTTTTACATGAAAAATTTTGCTCTCTATGTGTAATAAGAATTGTAATGCATTCTGCTGTCCATATATAAATAATAAAAAAAAGAAATGCCCCCTTTTCTGAAGCCAACTGCCATGATGCTACTTCTAGTCTTTATATGACTTCTAATAAATTCTTTTATTATAGTTCAGTGTCAGTTTCCATTTTAAAAGAAAGATCCAAATTAAAACAAACTCTTTATGTCAAGTCATTTACCTTATATGTAATCTACTACTCAAGTTTATGTATATGCAACTTAATAGAACTGGGATTTCCTAAAAGATATCTCACCAGCCACAGTGAATCTTGGAGAACCTCCCTGTTTCTAAATTACATCGCAAACATTTCATACCTAAATCAAAAGTAGAAATGCTGGGCCATGAGTAGCAGTCAGCCTACAATGGTATCTGATTGGTCTATTCTATACTTTAAAGTAGAAGAATACATAAAAATGTAGACTACTGCCTTCTCTTGAAATTTATGTCTGAGAACAAAATGCTAACTTCCTGTGGAACAACAGATGTCTGGATTTGAATAGGATGGGAGCTACTGGCCTTGGATTGTATCTGTATGTCCCAGTGAGCTATAGTTCACCACTCTGTAGGGTGGCCAACTATTGGTTGCCATTGGAGATGGGTTTTACACTATTTTGTGTGCATGTATGAGGGAGGAGAGAAGTGATAGTACGACTGTCCCTGAAGCAAGAGAGAGAATTTTTTTATTGCTATAAGACTATTCTTATATACTTAATCTAAAAGCACAGAATTATCCAAACAAGAAAGAATTGTATAACTTCCCTAATCCAGAAATATATTCAATACAGTAAGCCCAGGCTGACATGAAAGACCAAAGTTTTTTGCCTTAAAATAAAATACCCCAGGGAGATTCATGAAAAGATATTGGCAAACTTGCTTTCCTTGAATTTTTCTAGGGCATTCAGATTAAACTATAAACCACAACCTTCTCTTAAAAATATAATACATAAAAGAAAAAAGTGACTTGTGTATATCTTGCTACATAATTTTGCACAATTGCACAATGTTCTTCTTTGGGCGGGGGCCATTTTTTGTTGTTGTTGTTTGTTGTTTTTTTTTTTTTCACTGTTTGGTTGACTTTCTCCTCTTTTGTCCTTGACCCCTCTGCCTTCATCAGTAACCTCTCCAATCCCTTTTAAGCAAATAATTTGTGTTAACCATTTAATATTATCCCTCTATATACTCCCATGTTCTTTGGATCATCTTCTGACATAAACACGCACACACACAAACACACATCCATACTAAAATGTTTTATTATTAAAGTTTTATAGTTTCCCAGTTTGAATTTGGGTTTAGCTTCCATTATTGGGATTTTGAATCTCATTGAATATCAAATGATATCAGGTTGCATTCCAGAAGATTCTCAGCAATGCATATTTTGGTAGCAATACATAAGAATATTATTTTGTTGGTATTAATTAGTGTTAGGTATTATAGAGCTTTTAATTTTTGCTTGCTTGATTAATGTAAGTTGATTTCCTTGTTATATTCCTATTTAATTTCCATAACTACTAGTGGATTGAGTTTCTCCACACTTATTAGATATTGTATTGCTGTGTTATGAACTGATTATTCGTGTACTTTCTCCGGTTTTCTGTTTCCTAGTCTTTTTCTTGTCAATGTTTCAGTAAACCTTTTAGTGTAATACAGATGCTAACTTTTTGTTTGTATTATTTGCTATCATTTTAGTTAGCTATTACCTACCTATATGTAGTTATCTTAACATGATTGTTCAATGTTTTAAATTATAGGTAGTTTTTATTTTTTAATCTTCTGTGTTTACACCTGGAATAAAAACTCCTATTCTCTGCCTGACTTCTAGGTTTTCTCAAAATATTCATTTAATTTTATTTTCGTGTTTAATATTTTACTCTATGAAGTATATTATAAATGTCCAATTTTGTTTTTATCTAGATGGACAGTTTTCATGTTGTTACTTAACAAATTATTTTCCCTTTGATTTGATTTACCACTTTGTGAGATATTGAATTCTCAGATAATATTGATTTTATTTCTTGATTCTCTGTTCTGTTTCATCTTTCTATGTGTATAATGTGTAGAATTATAATTTGAGCATAGTGGCAGATGTTTTATGTCTTCAATATACTTCTATAATTTACTTATGCCTTAAATTTATTCCAAATTATATTTAGGAATTGTCACTATTTTAAATAGAATGATCTTCTTCTTTTCCCTTTGCAGGTGCTTGTTGCTAGGCCAGAATATTCTACTTGTTTTTTAAGTATATCTTCTCCTTAGTTACCTTAACAAATCATTTAATTAATAATACAATTTGAAAGACTGGGGATGTGGCTCCATGGTAGAGCACTTACTAAGCATGTGTGAGACTCTGGGCTTGATCCCCAGCAACAGAAAATAATAAGGATATTTTTAAAGTATACTCCTTGTAAATTTAAAAATATACAATCTTAGTAGTTTGCTGAATTTTACCAAATCTTACCCTTCCTTTCCCCTTGAATTTAAAAAGGAAAAGAGATTGAAAGTTCTCACCCAACTCCAGCCGGTACTGATAAGAAATGACACACACTTCTGTGTAGATGAGTAAAATATCTGAACAAAAAGATAATGAATTACAAAGTTCCAGACTGAGAACAAACATTACCTATGAAGGACAGAACCTCAGACTTCCCATCTGTGACACTGGGCACTAGAAGACAACCAAATAGCATCTATCAATTTCTTGGAGTAGAAGTTTAGGATCAAGAGGCACATATACACCCAAATACTTTCCCCTATTAGAGCCCAGGAAGTATATTTAAGGACATAAAATATTTTAGGTCATGGTATTTATGAAATAAAATATAAGTGCAGTCAATTTATTCTGGCAATATTAAAAGGAGTGCCAAGTAAGTCTTTTGAAACAGGTGATAGATGCGCTAAGGGGAATTCTAATAATATGAGACCAAAAGAGGGGCTAAGCAAGGGGCTGGTAGAGTGTCTTGTGGGGTATCAAATGGTGCATCTTCATGAGTAGAAAGACATCATCCTGTTGCCAAATAATAGTATTTCTTGTCATGGTAATAAGGAAATGAATGGTAACCATTTGCAGAATTAAATCATGCATTTAAATTTCCAAATTACCTGGTCACATTTTGCAATAACAAATGAGGAAAAGGAAAACACAATGTAAAGTTAAAACTAGGCATTCATATTTTGACCCTACAAGTTGTGCTGCCCCCTTCTTTCTGGGATCTGTGAGTAATAATCTTTCTAACATCCTACTCTTGTGTTCTCTTGCCATCCAGCACCTGGCCACACTGAACCTAACTTAAATACTCCACTTAAGAAAACACAACAGTTCCTTAAATAACATAGTGTTTTCCAATCTCATTGGCCTGATCATGGAGAGGGGCACAAGACTGGCAGAAGGTTGGACCTGGGAGAAGCCTTGTTTCCATGGCTTGGGGGTAGGAAGAGTTCCATCTACATATTTGGCTCCTTTTTGTGAACAAAGCCAGCAGTCACATACACACGAAGGGATTCACGGCTTTCTGCAGGCCAAATTATTCCCTGGATCTATCACTTTCTGCTTTCTCACCCAGGGCCCCCTGCTTCTGGACTCAGAAGCTAAGTTCAAGCCATAGATGAATAAGTTTCCCTCACTTCTCTCCACCACCCGTGCTACAAAATCCAGACATATACCCCACCTAGGACCATCATCACCAGGAACAAATTCAAGAAATGCAAGGTTTCTGAATTGGAATGGAGAATGGTGAGAAAGGAGGCCTGTTCATGTCATGTTGGTCTCAGAACTGTCTTCCCCATGACCAGCTAGAATTCAAGGATCACACAGCATGAGCAATCAGCCAGCTATGACATTTGTTTACTTGGATCTCAAGAATATGATGATGGACAATCATTCCTCTTTCTTGGTGCAGAAGAATAAAAGCAATACCCAACACTCAATGATTAATAGAGTTCAAACATTATTCTAAGGGCTTCGCCTATCTCTGATGTAACCATAAAAATCCCACAAAGGAGGCTGAATCACTATCCTGTTTTACAGATGAAGAAATTGAGATTAAGTCATCAGTCCAACATCACATGTATGGTAAATGACAGAGGAGGATTTAACTGCTGGAAACCTGGCTTCAATATATATATCCCTAACTGATATTCCATCCTGTTCTTGGTGATGTGTCTTGTCAAAAGAAAAGGAACAATTGATTATAATCTTTATTAAGTAATAGGTCTTTTTTTAAAAAAAAATCTGAACACTGAAGAAAAATGAGTAACATAATATTTAGTATCGTATTTTAAATTTAATGGCAAAATAAACCCCTGGCCACAGTAAGACACCTTAGAAAAGTTTGTATTGTGCAATTGCCCTTCCTTCAATATTTTGGGACATAAATGACTGGAACTCACCCATTTGGGACCTTTAGGTCAAGAATTGGTAAACTATGGCCATCCAGCCAATTCAACCGAGTGGCTGTTTTGATAAGTAAAATTCTATTGGAATACAGCTTTGCCCGTTTGATTATGGATTGTCTAGGCTCCTTTTGCACTATAAAGTTAGAGATGAGTAATTGCAAGGGACTGAACAGCCTGAAAAGCCTAAAATAGTTGTTATCTGATCCTTTATAGAAAAAGTTTCCTGAATATTGTACTAGGCTAATATATTCTTCTGAATAATTATTCTGGGACTTTCATCTCCCCAGTATCACAATTCAATATAAGTCCTATTCCATTGGGCTTTTGTTCTCTGCCTTCCAATGGGAGAGCTAACTCTCTGAAATCTAATTTATATTAAGGTATTGTTTGTTATGTGGGGTTTTTTTTTTTTTCCTAAGGTGGAATTTGCTCTCTAATAGAAGGCTTCTGAAGAGAAATGGTGCAGAACAAAGAAATCAATATCTCATTTTATAATTTCAGAGCCCCTGGCAAATTAGAAAAGATCTTTCTAGAGCCTTTCTAATTATATTACCTACTTCACTTCTGATCTTCCTTACCACGAGTGGGCTTTGTTTGCTTTGCCTGATATTTCTTTTTCTGGCAGCTGGACACTTAAATAAGTCATTGACTTTTCTATTGGCTCATTGGCTCCAGTCTGGTTACTTCGGGTCAGTAAGTGACTACAGTCACAAATGTTGGAAAGAGATGGTCTCATGGTATAGAAACCACTGGGGCTGACAACCCGTTCATTCAGGAAGAGAGTTCTTGGAATGGTTTTATTTATAATGGTGGGGGAGGGAGAGGAGAGGGAGAGAGAGATAACCCACTGGGGATAATTATTACTTGGCAGAAAAAAGAAGAAAAAACTATTATAGTGATGGCAGCTGGTCTGTAATTGTAAATATTTATATAGGGTTTGCAGGTTTACAAAGCACTTTCCAAAGCTCATCTAATGTTTTCTACACATTTAAGAACATTATTTGTATTCCCTACTTCACAAATGAGACAACAGTTTCAGACTGAGCTGTGCATAAGTGGCAGAGATAGAACATGTCTTTAGGTAACACCATGTTTTCCTAGTGTCGGTTTTGTTTTTATTGGAAAGAAGGTAGGGAAGCATGATGGGGAAGAGTTGAGGGTCTCTGCAGGGATGAGGTTGGGCAGGGAAAGGCAGATTTCCTGTCTGTAGACATAGGCAGGGTTTTTTTTTTTCACTACAAGGAAGGAAAAATGAAAGGAATTCTTCAGAAGTCTAACATTGACAATCATTCATTAGGCAAATATTTATTGAGAGCCTGGAATAGGCAATCCTGTCCTCGTGGAGTGTGTATTTGGTGGAGACAGGCAATAAACAAGATAAATATATATCAATATTTTGATAGACTTATCAAACATACAATGAATAATATATTCATAAGTGCTAAGTAACAAGGAGAAGAAAAGTAGAGAAGATATAAGCTGTTAGGATACCAGGTTGAAATTTTAGAAAAACTGTTCAGGATTGAGGCAGTCACTGAGAATTACCTGACACACCAGTAATGAATTTACTGAATGCAATGGCTCATTTTTTCACTTTCTCTGGGGTGATTCTTATCATCATTCTATTCTTACCCCCATGTTAATTAATTAATAGATGAGTGTTTTTAATTAGTTAAAGTCTACTAATTAATTAATTGAATGATTTTCCAACACATTATAGTGGCAGGTAACACTGTATCATCTTAGTTCAGCAATATCTCAAGTAGAATGTATTTTTTTTATGACTTTGTGCTAGGAGAAAATATAACAATACAGAGACTGTGTGTGAAAACCTGTAGCCTCTAATACTGTCAAAATGTTAGCTTAGGTACAATGAATCAGTGGATAGCTTTGTGCAACAGTCCTAGAAATGCTGGAATTAGGAGTTATGTTTAATTTCTTTTGCTATATGAAAAAAAGAGAAGACAGTTAACTTAAAATTGGTCTTCTCAAGATCAGTGGGCAGTCAAGCCTCTTGAGATATTCAGAGAGTCTATAGGTAAGAGATATCTGCTGTCTTCTTTTGGTGTTAATGAAGCAATTTACCCAAGTATTGTTGATGTTGAAGGGGGCCTGTTAATAACACCCCCTTTTCTGAACACCTACATTTGAAATGAAATGGCACAGGATTAAAAATATATACATATCAGCTTCATTAATGTGAAAGCTGTTTGATTAACAGCTAGATTTGCAGGCAAGTAAATGGGTTTGTTAATGTTGCTCTCTATAGTTAATTTATCCCCTCCAACTATCTGTCCTGCTGTGCTCACCACATGGCTGAGGGCATATTGTGTGTGTGTGGGGGGGGGGGGCGTTGACAAACAAAACAAAACAAAACAAAACCCTTTATGCAATCAGATTCTGTAGAGAGAACAGTCACCAAGTAGACTACAGTGAGAATAGTATGCCCATGGAGCTGTGAGAACAGCAGTCCCTGCCTGAGGCAAACACTCCCTTAACTTTCTCTGGGGAAATGTGAATTTTGACTGAAGAGCACCACTGAAAAGGAGCCTAGGTGTTACTGTAATGAAGTTCCTTCCAATGGAAACATCAGTAGAGGGAAGATAAGAGTTCCTCCCTAAAGATTTCATTTGATCTAGCAATGTTTGCCCACATTTCCATTAATGCAGCAACAGAAAAAGACATATTATTTACTTCTGAAATTAGTTTGATCTTAGTTTCACTCAACTCACAAAGAAGATTCGCAAAGGCGCTGGAGAAAAAGTGGATATAGGAATATTATTGACAACGAGTATTAACTGCTTGCCAAAAATGTGCTCAGCGCTATCACTGCGTAACTTTCTAGAGAAATCATAGAATCAGACATAAACCTTACTCCCAGGAAATTTGTAATTAAACAGTTTTACACAATGAAAATAAGTATACAATCAGTAATGTAGCACAGAATATTAATTGTTACTTACTGTGATTAAATGCACTATAGAATAGAGGACAACATGGCATATTGTAAGATTTTGGAGGCAAAAGAATTGACTTGTGGGAAAAGGAGGCCCAAATTTTCATCATGTCAACTTAGGAATTTCCTGAACAAGACTCCTAAAGCGCAAGAAGTAAAATCAAGAATCAATAAATGGAGGGATTCAAACTAAAAAGCTTCTTTTCAGCAATGGAAATAATCATGTAAGGAGAAAGCCTACAGAATGGGAAAAATACTTGCCACACACACATCAGATAGAGCACTAATGTCCAGGATAAATAAAGAACTCAAAAACTTTACACCAATAAAGCAAATAACCCAGTCAACAAATGGACTAAGGAACTAAATGGACTCTTCACAGAAGAAGAAATACAGTGGACCAACAAACATATCAAAAATGTTCATAATCTTTAGCAATTAGAGAAATGCAATCAAAACTATTCTAAGAATTAATCTCACTCCAGTCAGAATGGCAATTATCAAGAATACAAGCAACAATAAGTGTTGGCAAGGATGTGGGGGGAAAAGGCACACTCATACATTGCTGGAAGACTGCAAATTGATGCAACCACTCTGGAAAGCAGGATGGAGATTCCTCAGAAAACTTGGAATGGAACCACCATTTGACCCAGCTATCCCACTCCTCAGTTTATACCCAAAGGACTTAAAATCAGCATCCTACAAGTAATGCAGCCACATGTTTAGATGGTGTGTACCCTGATCTCTTCAGCGGATTAATGCAAGGAGTTAATCTGAACTGACCACCAGGAGGTGGCAGAGGCTGTGGAAGGTGGAACCTCGTTGGAGGTAGTCGACACTGGGGACATGCAGGTGGAAGGGACTGTACAACACCCTCATTGATTTGGGGAGGAATCTTTTACTGATTTTGCACACCCCTTTGTCATTATCCCTGATATTGAGCCCCAAATGAGAAAAGTGTGTGTGTGCGTGTGTGTGTGTGTGTGTGTGTGTGTGTGTGTGTGTGTGTGAAAAGCAGGCTTTTGAGGGCATCCAGGCAGAAGCAGTCAGAATTCCTCTCTAAACAAACCCAGTGTCTTCCTTTTGTTTTTGTTCTCACTCCACTTCAAAAATATTTTTGCAGTGGACTTCTTCTGGGAGACCTCTTTGGAATTAAGAGGGCTGAATATATATAACTTCATTTCATATAAAATTTTTTAAAATAATCAAATGACCAATCACGATTCAGATTTTTCTTAGCCCATGTGGGAAACCAATTTCCCAAAGCTTCCTTTGTGTTTTCATAGACTGAGATGGAGTGCAGCTGCCCAAGGATTTCATCTTACATTAAAAAAAAAAAAAAAAAAGTTCAGCTTCAATTTTTGGTCAGTGTTATGTGTTTTAAGCTGGAGATGACAGGCAACAGGTCTTGTTTGGGAAAAACACTTCAGTAATCCTTTTTGTGTGCAAGACAAAGAATTCGGAGGAACTAAGTTTTGCTTAATTGCTTAATAAAATAGTAATGATGCTGAGTTTTGAGCTGATGGGATCTTGGACACAACTCTCCAAAATATGGTACCATTGGCATTTCAGGAAATTGAAGCAGGAAGTCCACCCTTACTTTCCCCTTGACCTTCTTCCCAGAAGGAGATCAAAAGACCCTCCTTGGAGAGGTGCTGTTTCTATAACAAAGAAAGAGGAAGACACAGAGATTCCAAGAGATTCCAAGAAGATCTGAACAGGCCTTGCTAGTTCCCCAGTTTATCCCTAGTAGCTCGTACCCTTCCACCCCCTAATCAATTTCTTCACTACTGTCCACACCTTGCCAAACCTAAGCATGGAAGTATTCAAGCTGACCTGCTTCCTTGACTCACTCTTTCCTGGTGAAGGCTGTGTCCTGTGTCTATGTTCAATAACTCTTGTCTTTTGTTATAGAAACTTAGTCATGAACCCTGTGACAATTGATGAAAAGGTACCTCTCCTCCCCCAGACCACTCTTCCAGGACATTGTGAAGAAGATGGGAGGGAGAGAGCAACTGCTAGGACAGATGAAAACACAAACATTTAAAAACAGAGACCTGGATGAAGGGAAGCTGGGGAGCAGGTCACTGTGATAGTGATCCCTAATGTCATTGACAACACTGATAACTGGTGACAAATTTAAAATACCGTTCTCTTTTCAGGGGGTTAGATTTCTTTTTAAAAATTTATTCTAATAAGTCATACATGATAGTAGGAATGTATTTTGACATATTATGCATAGATGGCATATAAGTTCACATTTTTCTGGCTGTACATGATATAAAATTACATTGATTATATAATCATATATGCATATAAGAAAGTAATGTCAATTCATTCTACTCTCATTCCTATTCCCATTCCCCCAAACTTCCCTTCATTTCGCTCTGTCTAATCCAAATTGCTTCTATCCTCCCCACCCCCACCTTATTGTGAATTAGCATCTAAAGAAAACATTTGGCTTTGCTTTTTTGTTTTGTTTTGTCTTTGTTTATTGGTTTGGCTTATTTCACTTAGCATATTCTAGCTCCATCCATTTACCAGCAAATGCCATAATTTCATTCTTCTTTAAAGCTGAGTAATATTCCATTGTGTATATGTACCACATTTTCTTTATCCATTCATCTAGGTTGATTCCACAGTTTTGCTGTTGTGAATTGAGCTGCTATAAACATTGGTGTGGCTACATCACTATAGTATGCTGATTTTAAGTCCTTTGGGTATATATCGAGGAGTGGGATAGCTGGGTCAAATAGTGGTTCCATTCCAAGTTTTCTGAGGAATCTCCATCCTGCTTTCCATAATCGTTGCAGCAATTTGCAATCCCACCAACAATGTAGGAGTGTGCCTTTTCCCTCACATCCTTGCCAACATTTATTGTTACTTGTATTCTTGATAATTCCGATCTCTCTAATGCTAGAGATATTGAACATTTTTCACATATTTTTCATATATTTGTTGATCAATTGTATTTTTTTCTTCTGTGAATTGTACGTTGAGTTCCTTAGCCCATTTACTGATTGGGTTATTTGGGGGTTTTTTTGTTTGTTTGTTTGCTTGTTTGTTTGCTTCGGTGTTAGGTGTTTGAGTTCTTTATATATCCTGGAGATTAGTACTCTGTCTGATGTGCATGTGGTAAAGACTTTTCCCATTCTGTAAGCTTTCTCTTCATGGTTTTGATTGTTTCCTTTTCTGAGAAGAAGATTTTAGTTTGATCCCATCCCATTTATTGAATCTTGATTTTACTTCTTGTGCCTTAGGAGTCTTTTTAAGGAAGTTAGTTCCTAAGCCAATATGATGTAGATTTGGGCCTACATTTTCTTCTATTAGGTGCAGAGTCTCTGGCCTAATACCTAATTCCTTGGTCCACTTTGAGCTGAGGTTTTTGCATGGTGAGAGATAGAGGTTTAATTTCATTTTGCTACGTATGGATTTCCAGTTTTCTCAGCACCATTTGTTGAAAAGGCTCTCTCTTCTTCAGTGTATGTTTTTGGCACCTTTGTCTAGTATGAGATGACTGTATTTATGTGGGTCTGTCTCTATGTCTTTTATTCTATCTCACTATTGCTTTACTGTGTTCATGGAGGGACCCTTCTGGCTTGTGTCTCCAGCTGCAGCTGTAGGGCTGGGGATTTTTTTCCCTTATTTTATTATATTTAATCTTCTGAATCCCTGATCTGTGTTTTGAGCATTCAGTATTGAATTCCTGTAAAGTCCCCCCACTCCACAAATTCTTGTTCATTTGCCCACCTGGCTGAAAAACTGCCTGTCTGCTTTTCTTGGTTTCATGCCATGGAGCCTCCAGGGAAGTGACCTATCTATTCTGCCATCTTCTGTAAAGTCCTAAAATACTGTTCTTTTAAGTGTTATGCTAAAGCTCTTCCTTCTTGTCAAAGCCTTGAGTAAAAGTTGGTGATCCAACAAAGGATTTGAATGGAGGTTTGAGAGAAAGGATAAGGAATTAGTTTCACCCATAGAGTTGTAGGATAGAAAAAAAAGAAGAAGAAGAAGTTGTTCAGGGTAAGATCACAAGCAGAGATCAAATCATTCAGTAATAATCTGAATTTAAATCTGAACATACAAGTGACAAGGGACACTTAAGAACCCCCTCTTAAGAACTTTAGAAACAATCAGGACAGGATTGTAATAAATTTCCCAGAGCTGGTGTATTAGACTGTTTTCTGTTACTATAATGAATTCCCAGAACTGGATAATTTATAAAGAAAAACAGTTTGATTTGGTTCACAGTGAAAGTCCAAACAGCACAGTGTCGGCTCTGGAGCGGTACCCCTGTCTGCTCTACCTTATGACTCCTGGCAGCAACACATGTGAGAGGGTAGATCATAGGGTCACACAGAATAGCAAGGAGAGGGGTCAGGCCTCCTCCTTTTCTAACAACCCTCTCACAAGAGCTCCCAGAGGTCCCAAGAGAACTACATTAATATTCTAAGAGCCTTCCACTAGACCTCACAATTTCAATGTCCCACCTCCTCCTAACATCACCATGATAGGGATCAGATTTTCAACACATGAACTGTGGGAGGACCTACCACATCCAAACTAGGGTAGTAGTTGAGATGAAAAAGAATTAAATCACTTTATTTTAAAGGAAAGAAAGAACCCAGAGTTGAAAGTTTTGAGGTTCCTTAGATAACAATTAATTTCTAGTGCTTCCAGTACATAAGCTCTTTCAGACTCAGGTCTCACTTCTGATAGGGAGTTATTTGTTATGTTTAGATAAGCAAACACAATGCAAATCATGCCAAGAAAATATACTTAATGCAACATGTGAACAATGACATCTTTACTTAATTTTGCTCTTTTTGAAGTCACATAAATATTATCCCCCGTGAGTCATCAAGCATTATTGCTAATAGCTCACAAATCGGGATATAAATTTTATAACCTGGAATAATTATGCTTGCTGTTCCTGTGTGTGTAAGTGGAAGTACATGCATATGTTCCTAGGAAGGTGTGTGCACTGGGTCTTGGTGAAAAGGAAGTGAAATCAGGCCTCTGAAGTAATAAAACGAAGGTTCCTTTCTTCCCCCATAATGGATGAAATGTCAACCTGAAGCCAAGGATTTTTAAGATCAACAAATAAAAACCCGTGTGTTGCTTATGAATTATTCATGACGGATTCGGGGATTTCAGTGCCTGGCATTGCTGTCAGAAGAAAATGAAAGACATAGATCAACATGGGCACTAGCTTATTTGTGTTCAGAGAGTTGATCCTTTTTCAATTTTTAAAAATTTTGTTATTGAGCCTTCCTCAAAAGTAATCTCTGGAGACACTACTCTCTCGGGAAGTATTTGGAAACAGCGTTCATAACAGATGGAGGTCAATACTTTTCACTGCTGAGCCATCTCAAATGGCTTTGCTTTCAGAAATGCCAGTAAGTGAAATGCTATTTAAAAAAAAATACAAAATCTGTCAGTTTGGGTTCCTTTTAATAAGCTATTGCCCAATAATGCTTATTTAAACTCTGTTGGCCTCATAGTATATTAACTCTGAATAGAATAATAACCTAATTTTAATTTACTCTTTCAAAAATTCTGTTAATATCGCTTCTACGTTCTTGCTGTTTTCAGACCCAAATATACAGCTAGCTTCTTTTAGCTTCACTGATGAAGCAACACTGATGACTTAATTTTCAATTTATTAAGACTGAATGTACATTATTCCCATGCTATTGATTAATTAAGATTCAAAGGCACAGAGTCAACTGTGGAGAGAAATTGTCAGAAACAGAAAAGTGGAGGTCACAGAATCCTGTGGCCACTGGCACGAGCAGACGAAAAAGCTGTCATGTTCTTATTTCCTTAAGAAAAGCGGACATAAATGTCATTTCCTCATGCTCTGAATTCTGGCTTGGCAAATGGGTATAAAGCAAAGAGCACAGCTGTTGAGGTGTTCACCTTCGGGATGGAGTTTTAGCTTTTGATTTTACTGTCTAGGTTACCTTGGACAATTTGTTACTCTTTCCGAGCCTTAGAATCCTTATTGGGAAAATAGAGTTAATACTATTTAAATTAGACATTTGTTGTGAGCATTATATGATAATGAATATGACAGAGACTAATATAATACAGACATTTAGTTGTTATTATACCCAGAGTGATTTAATATCATGTGTCAGCTGCTCCTAAAGCTCAGCTGCGTCCTTGATCTTTTCCAGCTGATTATTCAACTTTTCCTTTCGATGCAAAAGATTGCAGGTGTCTTTGTTCTGCACTAGACTTTATCTCAGAGCACAGGAAAATAGGGACTTATTGTTTAATCTCTAAATATCTGGCCCTTAGCAGTATCTATGAGATATAATTAACAAAAATAAAGACATGCTTTTTGAGTGAATCTATTCAATATTTTTTTTTTAGCCTAAACTGGTTAAAGCTACGTTTCTATATCTTTCAAATGGAGTCCTGAAATATGCAGGGATTAAATATTTAGAAGTGGGATATTTCTATGATTGGTCATAAAATCCAGAATTAATGAGCTAAGGGAGGATGGGAGACCATAAATTTCATCATTCTCATCTGGAAAATAAGCAATCCTTGATATTTGTTAGTAGAGATGCTATTTTAAACGTTTAGAGGTCTGTAGGGGATAGTTTAGGAAAATGTCATAATATTGGAATATGTTGGCTACTCTTACTGCCTGAAATGCTTCTAGAAAGACTTTACTCTTGGATTGGGGAGCAAAAGCAGGTGTATAGGTTTAGTCAAACATATCTTGCTTTAGCTTGTACCTAGCAATCTGAGACAAAGCTTCAAACGGTCATTTGTCTCTTCTCATTTCATATTTGTATCTCATCCCTAGGCAATATTATTCATTCACTGAGATACAACTCTATGCTAGTAAACTTACAGTTTTACTCTTGGTTCATTCTCTGAGCTCCAAATATATATAGGCTTCAAAAGTTATCCCAAACGGAGTATGTCCAGAATTGAACTTCTGTTTCTTGCTTTGCACTTGCTGTACCCGAATCTGTTCTTCTTCCAAGGCTCCTATCTCAAAACAGTGCACCACTTTCCATTCAACTGTGCATGCCACAGAACAAGACTGCATCCTTGTTCTCTCCTTCTTCACTGTCTGAATTACTTTTCTGTTGCTGCTACAACACAATGGAACCATACACTCAATGGCTAAAAGTAAAATCACATTTATGATCTCACAGTTCTATAGATCATCAGTCGGGTAACATGTGGCCAGATGCCCTGCTGAACAGGCTAACTTAAAGGTCTCATTGGATTAAGGTAAAGGTATTCGTCAGGCCTGAAGGTTGTTTCTGAGTCTTGGAAGCTTCTTCCAAACTCAGAATGATGACAGAATTCATGACTTTTCCGTATGGTCCTCTCTATTTTTGAGCCAACAATGACATATATCAAGTTCTTGTGCATCAAATTGCTTTGATGTCTTCTTTTTTGTACATCTCCCTCTTCCACACATGTGCATACATTGAGTGTCACCACTTAATACTAGATAATATCTTTGTTTAAGGTCAGATGATTAGCAATCATATCTTGATTATATCTGCCAACATTTCTTATCTGACTTAGGCCATCACCTGCTAAGTTGTCTTTTTTACGACATCATTGTCCTAATACAAGTTGCCGCCCTTCTCATTTTGGTGTAAACTGCTTTGCACATGAACTAATTGTCTTTAAAATATCCACAGGTAGTCCTATTTAATAATGCATCCCCAATCTGATGTTTTAATCTTTATATATTGGTATGACAATAGTGAAAATGGAAAAGAGAGCTCTCTTAAAAGTCTTTCCTCCATTAAAATGATGAAAAAAAAAACTGGCACAAACAATTATCAGAATCAATTTCCTCTGAATTCTAGAAATTAGTCAAAGTTTTGCTGGTGTCTAGGAGTATGTATTCAGTAAAGATGGTTGAATCTCAATAAGAGCAGTGAGATGCGGGGTGTTTTTATTTTCCTGTTTCTCACTCTTTCCTCTCCAACTCTGTCATGGCCTTATATGCCAACTTTTCACAGAGAAAATCATCACCCTGACAGCCATTGGAGAGAACAGAGCTCCTTCAAAGACTGTCTCAGAGAACTGTCATTCTTTGATGTGTCTGATACTCCTCTTAAAGACCCCACTTACTGGGATTTTTTTTTTTTTTTTAAATCTGACATCGAGCTTGCCCACGGTGAAAAGCATTTTTCCTGGGGAAATTTGATGAGTAGGTTAGAGGCAACTGTGTATCTTCACATTCTTGCAAGAGCTGCATCATAGGACAAAGAACAGGCTAACATAAGGTTAAATGGAAGGAGGCCAATCAAAGTGTCCAAGCTGGGCCAGGAGATGTCTAAAGCAAGGAAAGGCTCCGAAGCATCCAGGAGGCTCCATTCACAGATGGGCTGTACGTAGGTTAAAGTGATGCGCACACTCAGGAAACTCCTGAAAAGGCCCTAGGACCTCAACTTTCACCAATCCTGAGGTTCTGAGCAAGCAGAAAGTGGAGGTTAAGATGGTGCTGTCAACCCAGTGGCTCAGTACTGAAACTGCGCCCCAATATGCACACAGAGCCTCTTGACCAGGATTAGAAAACTTGGTTGCAGACATTTGAAGGAATCTCTGTCCAATCATTAGATGACCCCTGAGCTAAATAGGCAGAGGCACCAGTGACCACACACAACAAAGCATGCAAACTTAAGAGAATTGACTCACAAAAGTCCCTTAGCAAGTAACAACCAACACACAGAGAAAAAGTAACAAAATGGTGGGGGACAGGGATTCAGGCTTTCAGTTATTACGTGATGCTACCTAGAATTTTCAGTTTTTAACAAGAATGAAAAGACCTGCAAAAAATATGTATAATATATAAATATAAAAATATATTTTATATATAAATATTAAAAATTATATATATATATATATATATATATATATACAAAAAAAATCACATATATGATTTTTTAAAAATCTGACATGGATCTTGCCCACTATGGAAAGTGTTTTTCCTGGGGGAAATTTGATGAGTAGTTTGGAGGCAATTGTGTTTGTGTGTGTGTGTGTGTGTATGTATATATATATATATATATATATATATATATATATATATAGAGAGAGAGAGAGAGAGAGAGAGAGAGAGAGAGAGAGAGAGACAATGGCCTTGATACTGAAAAAGAGCAATCCATGGGAATTGTTTATTAAGCCCAGGTGTTGAATTTGCTAAAAATATAAGTTTAAATCAACTATTTTGAATCCATTTTAAAAACTCAAGTTAAAGGCAATTATGTCTAAGGAACTGATTTTTATGTAATTTCTTCATGAACTTAATTCACATTCATTCACCAAATTAATCTTTCTCTTTATACTCCTGCATCAGAGTCTCTGCATCCTGGAGGCAAGATCATTCAGTCCTCATCATCCTCTTCACACCACTGCCCAACATTCCTAAGGGCTCTTCCCAGGTACAAAAAATGCCGAATAGCCAAGATAGACTTGATATTTGCAATGGACTGAAAGCTTGTCCCCCCTCCTCCCCGACTGCTCTGTTGAAATCCAAATTCCCAGTGTGATGGCATCAGGAGGTGGGGCTTTTAGGAGGTGAGTAGGTCCTGGGGGTGGAGTCCTTATGAATGGAATTAGTTTCTTATGAAGAAACCACATTTTTCTCTTTCTCCCACACAAAGAGAGGAGGCAGTCTGTAACCTGCAGGGGATTCTCGCTAGAACCTGACCCCATGGCCCCCTGATCTCAGACTTTCCAGCGTCCAGAACTGTGAGAAATAAATTCTTGTTGTATATAAGTCACCTGATCTATCCTGCTTTACGGATCAGCCACAAGGGACTGAGTGCTCCGACAGCCTGGCCCCCGCTCCTTGGCACATGCATCTTACCCTTTAATGACATATTTGCATGCTTCATGGTGCCTGGAAGAGTCTGTCCCATAATTACAGACAACAAGTGCTTTCAAGTTGATGTCGTGGGCCCCTTACGTTCTTTTCATTTTTGGTATTCTGTTCGTTGTCACAGTTTTAGAGTAGAAGTTCATGTGAGTGAGAGGACCTAGCAAAGATACTGTCTACAGGGGGATTGTGTGTTTCTTCTCCGTGACTCATATTTTTCCCTACATTGGTATTCATATCCTCTTGGGAACATTGGGAGAGATAGATTGTACCCTTATTCATCTCTGTTCTTTTTTAATTGGTGTAAATGTGCATGTGTCGCCCAGACTCATTGCTTCCCTCAGGACCAACTAGATGAGCTGCTCTCACTTGTACCACGAGGTTCATCTATTGGAGCTGGAGCTGCTTTTACTGGAGGAGGTTTGCATTTGTCTAGCAGCCCCTTCTGTGAATTAGGCTAGCTTGGGGAAGAGTGAGCATGAGTTGACCTTTGCTGTGTCCTTCTTCAGCTTTACTGACACTAAAATCCATATTTTTTTCCCTCTCTATTGGATCTTGGAGAGCAGAGGGGCAGGTTGAAATGGTACGTTCAAGCTACAGCATTTCTTGAGTAAATATAACCAGAAAAAAAAAAAAAAACTTTGTAAAGAGATCAATAAGAAAGAACATAAAATAAAAAGCGGACTTTTAGTTCACTGTAAAAACAGATGAAAGTATAAGACATTTCTTAAACATCATTTTTGCCTGCTTTCTCAATATTAAACCACAATAAAGGCTTCATCAATATGCATATCACCTATATTCTCAAGAAATGGGGCTTATGAAACCACTGTTGCTCTATTAAAAGTTTCCATACCATTTCAGTAAGCAAAGCAATGGTTTAGCTAAAGATGTTTTAAATGCCAGACCCTGTGAATATGCAACTGTATATGGCAAAAGGGACTTTGCAGATACAACTAAGGATCAGGAGATTACTCTACATGTTCTGGGTGGGCCCAGTGTAATCACAAGGATCTTTAGTAGAAAGAGGGAGGCAAGAGAGTCAGAGTTGTGGAAGGAGATGTTATGATGGAAACAAGGTCAAGGTGACCCAAAACCACAGCCAAGAAAACTGTGGCAGCCTCTCAAAACCATAAAATAGGTAGAAGTAAGTTCTCCCCTACAGTCTATACCGAAAACCTAGGCCCCGGATGATGCCTTGATTTTAGCTGCGTGAGGATCATTTTTGGACTTCTGACTTGCAGAACTGCAAGGAAATTTTTGTATTGTTTTAAGACACCAAGTTTGTGGTCATTTGTTGCAGTAGCAATTGTAAATGAATGCATGCATTACTAAGAAAAAATGACTAATTTTTAATCTGTATATATTTATGGTATTACATCACTTAATTAGAAAAATGAGAACAATTAGATGAGTAAGGATTTGGGGGAACAGGGCATATATGGGAATATGTGAATCAACAAAGGGTGTGAGACAATCCACTTCCTGGCTTCATAATCTTGGAAAGTTACCTGAGTCTCCATTTTCTCATTTTGAATTAGGAAGATTTCTAACTGTGAGGGGAGAATAGAGATGATGTCTATGAAGTGCATAGAGAAGACATGAGCTAGGGGAGGTGTTCAGCTAACTGCCCTTTGTTGGCCTTGGCAGTTGTATTTTCATACCCTGTTTCTTCTTCTTCCTCCTACGTATATACTTCCTTCTTCGGGCCTGAGCAGCTGCTTACCTTGAGAAATTTTACAAAATATCTTTACCTCCTGTTTTCTACTGCTTTTTCTTTTTTTGGACTATATAAACAATTCTGCTGATACTTAAAAATAAGCCATACAAAAATCTTAAGTAAATCTCTTTGCTGCCAGCTCTTGACACAGAGCTTCTAAAACTCTTGTACCTAAGTTTATAGTAATTTCAGGATAAGGACTGGTTGCCGTAGGAACCAATCATATGATTGGAAGGTAGGAATTTTCAGCTTCTCCACCCTGACCCCCAGCACATACACACCTGCCCTCCAAGAAGGGAAGAGGGCTGGGATTTAACACAAAACTCTACATGGAAGTTTGGAGAATTTGAAGAGCTTCCTGGTTGGTGAACACATCAGGTGCTAGGAGAGTGGCATGCTCAGAGAGCGGGGGAGGTATGAAAATTCCATGCACCTCCCCAGCCGCATGACTGCAGATACATTAGTATGGTGTGTGCTTGAAACTTTGGCCATGGGTGTTCATTTCTGGGATAGACGTTGACTTATGAGTGGTAAATCCATTTCTGTACTTGTGAATGTGGCCTGTGAAAAATCAAACACATCGGAAGAAAGATGTAAAGATTAAATATAAGGAACTGGGATTTCTTGAGCATTTCCATTTCTAGTTCTATCCAAGACCTTGCTTTATCCTTCCCCTTATTTTTCCATTGATTACTTGTAGCAGTGAGTGCCAGTAAGCACCAACATTTATTATTTTAGTCATCTGTCCAACAAGCATGGAGCTCTCAACATGTGCCATGCATCTTGCTACTGCAGGGAATGTGGACACTTGTTTTCAGAGGTGCAATCACTGTAGAACGAAAATAAAGATCTCTCTGGGAATGATGTGTGGGAGGCATTAATTCATGGAATTCAGAGTGCATGGTCTGTATTTGTAGCTAATCAGAAATTGAAGGAGAAGCAATACTCCTGTTTCCTTACATTTTTATCTAATTAGAGGGTGATTATTCTGATGTTATGGTTTCTCGTCTAAAATGAGAGGACATATCTAATTTGTATTACAGAGGCAAAGGTGAAAGGGTGGCCCTGAGCAATCGATCACTAAGAACATGCTGTACGTTTCAACCTGTGCCATGCCTCACTAAACAGCAGGTGTTAGTTGTGAGAGGAAGAGGGGGCTTTCCAACAGTCTATACAGAGTCAAGTTAGTGCAAGAAAATGCAAGACAAGCTGGAAAAGAGCCTTCTGTACTCATGATACCACCGTTTATTGGTGACGAACAAGTTCTGCTTCCTCACATGTTGAAGTTTGAACATTAGAGAAGCAGAGGAGGTAAGCAAATAATAAATAAAGCAAGGTTTATTTAAAAGGGAGTGACATAGACTTCTCCAGAGAGGGAGAAGGGGGCCAGGGCTGGTATCCTGGTATCCCAAGAGGTGAGGTATTCTGCCCTTTTTATATGTCCTAGGATTGAAAGGGTAAAGTTTCTAAGCTGCAAAGCCTAAATTAAAATGTAAAAGACTAGGTATTGTTAAGTTCCTCTGCTACACCCAGAACCTGAAATTCCTGAGATGGTTAAGACAACGCCCTACTGGCCATTTAGCCTAGGGCCCTGTGCAGTTTGGCACAGGGCCTGAACCAATCAGTTTGAATGTGTACCCTGCTTAGGAGTGACCAATCACCCCCGCCGGACCTGTTCCCGCCAATGAATGTGCTAATCATGTCTCAGAGTTGTTGTTCAATTTTCCCGTGCCTCATGATGATTTGTTCTGATGTATGCAAAGCCCCCTGCCCTCCCCCAAAAGTGTACTTAAGCTCTGCTTGACCTCTGCTCTGGGCTCTGGGCTGCTTTCCTTTCTTGAGTGGGCACAGAGCCCCAGCATGCTAGTTCAATAAAACTCCCTCCTGCTTATTGCATGAAGCCAGTCTCTTGTGTGGTCTCTCCCTCTGACACGACACTTCGCAGGACCCTTACAGGATTCCTTTGTTCTGCCCATCTTTCTCCTTCCTGCCTAGTGACTAGGCCCAAGAATGCTGAGTGGGATGGCCAAAAGGTGGCTTCAGCAGGTGGCTGAAGAGGGAAGGGCAGGATGGAGCAGCCCAGGACACATTAATTAACAACCTATAGCTCCCTGGAGGGAGGGGCAATTCCTGGGACAGGTTACCTTGGCAACAGATTGGAGTTGGGGCAGGTTCTTGATAAGGCTGGAGGAAGGGCTCTGAAGGAATTAATATTTCAATCCCTCAGGGGACAGTCTTCAACTTCCGGGACTCACTCAAAATTGGCCTCCTTGATCCGACCTGACTCGATTTACCTATCTATACTGACTGCCTGTCTAATTCTGGCTTCCCGAGGTTGTAATGAGTTTGAGTTTTATTCTCTAAGCAGTGGGGAAATATATAAAGAACTGTAGAGTAAAAAATGTCTAACACCAATAGGATCAGAATTTTTCATAGTATGAGCTTCTGGACTTCAAAAGGTGTCTAGGATTTTCACATTTTCTGTGGGACAGTAATGGGAAATAATCTGTGCTCACTGTGCCTGTCTTCCAGTCCTATCCTCTAGGGACTGATTTCAAGAGAGCAAGAAGGGCAGATAATGAATGGCTCCAGCTGCTTGATCAATAGAGCAGGGGCTGACAGGCATTGTCTTTGTCAAATCTCAGGGAAGCAAATGCAAAGTCTCTGAAAACACTCTAATTAGATGCTGGACTTGAAAGTGAGCTGTGTTATTTAACTTTATCAATTACCAGAAAAAAAAAAAGAGTTACAAGCTCATTAGAGTAAAACCTAGAAGGAGAGGAATTTACACAAAATTGGGAGGAAGGAAGGAAGGAAGGTGAGACCAACTTTGATTTGTATTATAAAAGAAAGGCAAAAAAAAAAAAAAATAGCAAGAATGGTCTAAGAGCCAGAGCTCAGGCAGGTGACAGAAGGACAGAAAAGCCACAGAGGAGCCTTCAGATGGGAAGCCTAAGTTTTGTTGAAGCCAAGTTTCCAAGCTGAAAATATTAACTGTTTAGTGTCTGTCTTGAAAGGATGAGGTTGACTTATTCAACATTTTCAGAAACAGTTGCCTGGCCAGGCTTCTTCCGGGGATATTCTCACCGATGCCCCGGCCATCTGTTTTGAAGTGTTGCAGACTCTCTTGGCTGAATGCTGGACAACCCATTCAATTTCCAGCTGGCTGTGTTTCTGAAGAAAAGACATTTGTAAGCATTTGGAAAATGAGTCACGGAGTTCATTTTGACTGGCAGGCCTTGGGTAGAGTTCAGTGCATTGAACCACATCGTCACACATGGCCTTCGACGCTGCAGCTGACTCACAGTGTCCGAGAAACAGCGGACATACGGGCTGTCATTGATGCTATACCCCATTCATGTGCTGACAGAAATGAAAGGTGGACGTGTTAAAAAGAAGAGCTCATATGCCTTCTGAAATTAATTGTTTTTACTGAACTGAGCAATTAGAGATGTTTTTCAGATTTTATTAACAAGTAGTTCAATTGATTTTTTTAATGACATGATTCATTGTTTGGTAAGAAATGACATTTGAGTGGTTTCACTTATCATTTGTAGACACAGCCGTAAGCTCTCAGAAATTTAACAGGTTAGCATATGACATTCATTAGTTAAATAATTACCTTTTCATATTAGAGATTGATTTGTTAATTTTACAAATAAAGACAGATTAAAATGGCCGATGCCATTATGATTTTTTAATCATTCCCCATTTGACCACTGAACATTCACTTCAAGTAATTGAGCATAAACATATCCAAGAAATTAAAAATTTAAGAATTCCATTGTAAAATTGTTATTTAATTTTAAAATATATATTTCTACTCTTCATATGTGAATGAACCATATCTACCATATGTCAGTTTCCCAGTATGAATGCCATTAGTGTGTTAACACAATTAAAACTCTAAGCATTCAGAGGGGGGGAAAAGCAAACATAATATCACATGGTGCTTATACAAAATTTATCTCTCAACACTTTGAATTTTATCTCATTATAAAGGTGGAATATTCTATACCTTTCAATTATTTTTGAGTGAAAATTAATAGTCTACAGGGATCACAGGTATTTTCTTTCTCCAACAAGTTTTTATTAATTGAATTTTTTTAAGGACCTGTTGTAACTCAGCCAGGATGTTGGAACTAGGGACCCTACATTAATAAGATATTAACACACCCCGAAGGCACAGTGTGGTGTGTCCTTGGAATTACCACCCCATTCAATAGACTCCTTGTCATCCTATACTGCTTTACTTTTTCTTCATAGAGATTATTAATTTCTAAAATACTATGTAACTTACTCATTAGTTTTGTGTGTTGTCTTCTCTAACAATATATAAGCCTAATAGAATATTTTTTGGATTAGTTCCAATTCCTGAGTAGAGATAATTACATTGAATAAATACAATAGAATATAATTAAAGATGGGTGAATATATAATGCAATATATATATATATATATATTTATATATAATACACATAATGCAATATAATTGAAATACTAAGCAGAGTCTAGACTTGTTCTTATAGATAAATTTGCATTTTAGGTAGGCAAATAGATTACATAGATTTAAATTATATTTAAAAATGACTCTGGATGCTTTATGGGAATGTTATGAAGAAAGGGAAGTGAAAGTTTGAAAATAAAAAATGTTGGTCTTGTAGGACCACTAACTGTATTTTAGAAGATTAGTTGTAGAGAGGCAGGGATGTATTTTTGAGGCACAGATAATATGAGTTACTGAAAGACTGATGTGAAAAGGGAAAGAAATTAAGGTTTTGAGGATGATACCCACATGTTGGTAATTATTAATTGAGTAGATGAACTGGCTAGTTGAAACCATTGAAATTGGAAAGACTCTGAAAGGGACCATATTTGTAATGAGAAATTGAGAGTCTTTTTCTTTTGCATGAATTTAACCTTGAGAGATCTACTGACACTGGATTATGATAGCAAGAAAAATTATATATAGGAGTACAATTCTAAAATCTACAAACCCTGAAGGTGGAAGATTTGGGTCACAAGAAAACAAAAAACAAATTTATTCACTTCTCTATGATGATATTGTGAGAAAAAAAGGATGAGAATGTGTAACTTCATGATGACAATTTGGGTAATGCTACAGCTTAGTAGTGAAGGCCATGAATCATGAATTTCCGGACAACTTTTAGTTCTCATATTAGAAATTTGCTACAAATTTAAGTTTTCTTTTTTAGGTTATCCTACTTGATTGGATGAATCAGGAGTTTATTGAGTGGTTATCTGTGTGCTGAGATACAAGTAGAATTGCATGGCAGGCATCCTCAAGCAGAGTATCTAACATGGTTCCCTTGACTGTGGGGTTAAGACAATAGAACCAAGGATGCCTCCAGTGATCTTCCACTTGTGGTCCTCTGCTTGGTTGTTATACATCAGGCACTAGAATGATTTTTGAAAACCAGTTCTCCGTCTTCTGAAACCATGGGGGCATATTGGTAGGCAGGACATCTGAAAGTTCATAGCAGCAGCAGCAGAACTGGGTCCCATGTGTAGAAAGTTCATATAAAATCTAATATTCCAGATAGACATGTCAATGTAAAAGCTGTATTTCTTAGTCTAGAGATCGTAGAAGATATCCATTCCTCAGAGCTCAAGGTGAGGCTGAACATCATGACAGAAGAGTATGGTAGAGGGAAGCAGCTCATATGATGATCCAGAAGCAGAGAGAGAGATCTCCACTTGCCAGATACAAATATATACCCCAAAGCCACGCCCCCAATGCCCACCTCCTCCAACCACACCCCACCTGCCTTCAGTTACCACTCAGTTAGTCCCATCAGGTGATTAGTTCACTGATTGGGTTAAGGCTCTAGCGACCCAATCATTTCTTCTGTGAAACTTCTTGCATTGTCTCAGACATGAGCTTTTGGGATACACCTCACATCCAAACCCCAACAGAAGGAGTGGTTATTTGTGTCCAATGCTGCTGAGAATCACCGAAAGATAAGAAAATGAAAATGCTTATTAGAAATGACAACTTGGGGGTCATTGTTGATTTCAGGGTAAGTAAAGTGGCAAAATTTAGATTGTAATGTGTTGTAAATAGCATGAGGTGACATGGATGGCCTATAGGATTAGGGGTCACTAAAAAGCAGCTGTGTGCTTCTTATGTGGACCTGGCCAAAGAAATTTGATGGTCTAGATTTGGTTCGGATTGGATATGCCTGGGCACAATTGTGAATTTATGGAAGTCATTAAGTAAAAAGGAAGGTGTTTATGAAGAAGGTGAGGAAGGGTAATCAAAAGACTGTCTAATATATAGATTGGCGATAAGAACACAGATGGATGGACACAACATACTTTTATGTTAACGGATATAAACATATGTGACAATGTTAAACTTTACCTTTACTCCTGGAAAAAAAAAAGATAATGGTAAAAAACAAAAACAAAACAAACAAACAAACAAAAAACTCCTCATGTTGTGGTTCAGGAGATGGTTTACTTTAGAAACACCCCTTCCCCATGCAATTTAGACAAGACATTTAATACACTCTTTGTAACTCACAGTGTCCCCATAGGATACAAAGACTCTCCAAATTCCCATTATTTGCCTCACAAAAGGTTAGCTGAACTGTTTGTACCCATTAAACAACTAGAATTTCTTATAACTGACTGGACCAAAATTGCTTCTCCTCCCCCAGGTCCTTCATTTTTGACCCACCTTAACCCCGAGCTAACTCCTTCATGACTCCTCATTATTACTGAGGAAACGGGAAGACATGCCTTGATCAGTTGTCCCATTAAAACATGCCATCCACCCTGGCACACTCCTTTCATTCTAGGCTCATTATTAGCCCTTCTAAAAGAAAATTCCATTATCTCACCTTTCAGATGTTTATGGATTTCAGTCTGAACACTCTCCCTGTACAAGTCTCCATTCCATTTATCACATTAACCTTTTTTTTTTGCATTAAGTCTCCCATTATCTAAGTCAGATTTGTGTTTTATTTGACAATATGAAAGATAAATAAATGTGCATATAATTTATAGATTTGGCACACTGAGGGATTAGAGTTTCTATACGATGACATTCATTTTCTTTGGAAGGAAAACAATCAGTTGGGTTTGAGGATGCATTAACAGATGTCAATAGTATAAGAAGAGAGGATTAAATATGCAATAGACATTTTTGAGAATAAAAAGCTGATCTCACTAAAGAAGTGTGGTAGGTTTTAGGGTAAGCTACGAGTGCCCATTTGTAGTTTGTGACCATGGATTTACACTTAAGTCAATTGGATTGTTGGTGTGATTATTTTTATTTTCCATTAACATTAAGCTTCTTGGGTACCAAGAAGAATATAGATCATTTAGCACAACCAAACATGCAGTTTTTCAAAGAGACAAAATATTAGAAGAGAATGTGCAAGAGAAAAGAAGGTATTTTCAAGGGCTTCACTGACAACGTTGGACTAAAAATCTAGGCTGGGCATAGAGAATAAAGACAGGAGGGTGTTAGAGGACTGTGATTGATTAATGAGGTTAATGTATTGGAACTGCAGGGGGTTAAATATCTGAAGCAGAGGGAAAGTAGATCCATGAGCTATAAAGATAGGAAGAGATGTTTTTAAAGTAGGATATTCAGGAAGGATTTTAGAGATGATGAAATTGTTTTTGATCATGACCTACAATATAATCAGTGTGGGAAGCTGCATTGAAGGGGAAATAATATTTAGAAAGATGAGAAAAGCCAGAAATCAAGAAGACAAAGTATGACATGGGTTGCTGGCCCAGATACAGTAATCACTAGAGAGCCATGGTCTGATGGCCGCAAGTGTAGAGAGGAAGATCAGAACCAGGGCAGCTGAGCAAAGAAACAGCAAGTCAAACTTCATTTCCTCCCTCCTCCCCCTCCTCTTCCTCCTCGTCTTCCTTCTTCTCTCCCCTGTCTTCCTCTTCCTCCAATTCTTCTTTGTCTTGCTTTTCTTTTTGATTTTCTCTTCTTTTTTCTGGTTACAGATGAGAGAGTTAGTTTGGCTTTGAAAGTATTGTCTGAAAATGACACACAACTTTTTTCAACACACATACACACAAAAATGACATAGTAACTACTAGGAAATCAATGAGAATAAAACCTTTTAAATGTATTATATATATATACATATACATACACACACACACACACACACATATATATATATATATATATATATATATAATTTAAATGAAAAGAATGATCAAATAAAAAGATAAACTGGTAGATTTATTATTTAAAAGTATATTTGTGGAAACAGCAGCATTTACTAATACCCGGTTTGGAGCTGGACAGATAATGAGACTATTTAATATAGTCAGTGTCCTACAGATGATCATTTTGTTGTTGTTGTTGTTAGTTCCCTGAAAACACTAAATAAACAACCTGCAAGCAATGATTGTAAATGGCATTTTCAATTATTTTGTTGTATCTGGATCCCATATGAATTCCTTTTGTGCAAAGATGACTGAAATAGATTAGAGGTGTAATTTACTGTGATGGTCCTCAGGTTGTTTACACAGGATAATCTAGAATCGAGAAGTTTCCTTTTCTAACACATTTGTTTAAGTGGATATCAGTTAATTTGATGAAATTTGAGGATATAAACACCTCTTTCAGGAAAGGTATTGAAAACTAACTAAAGTTTTAAAATTTCCTGCACTGAAAATTATTTTTACCTGATTTCATACTTTTCGTTTTCCTCGTATTTTTATATTATTGCTTAAAAATTTCTGCTGTTTTAAAATGTGGGTTTATCAACAATCAATGAATAGAATTTTTCTTCAGATATTTTAATTATGTAGAATACATAATGGTACTAAAGTTACTTGTTCAGAGTCAGTGAACTCGACCTATTATAGTTCTGTTCACTAAAATTAATAAATGGTATCTCAGATTTATTGAACCAACTCTCTAAATTAGGATATATATATATTAGGATAGCATTCACATGAATGGGATTAAATTCCCACTCTCTTAAAGACACACACTCTCCACCTACTCAGTCTGTTGGATACATATATACATACATACATACATACACAGATACATACTGTTCTCCAAGCAGCTTTCATTCTATCTGCTGATAATGTACAAGCAATATGCATGTAAATGCATGGGCCATTATCTTGTTGTTGAAAAAGAATGCTCATTAATCAAATGCTTCAAAATCCTTCCTGATTCCAAGATTAAATTAAAATTTGTCCTCTGTTTTTTTTGGCAGTTACCAGATAATAGTTTATTTTGCTTCAAATCATACTTCAGTGAGAGGAGAGAGTGCTTTATTTTGATTTCCTTTTCAAATGAAATCTTTCTTTCACATTCTATCAGTCCTTTACTCAAATGGAAATAATTAAAAGAGAAGAAATAATTCAAACCAATCTTGGAATCTTTTATGCTTCTCAAAGTGCTTAGAAATTTCATTAGCATAGATATCTGAATCTTCACAATAGTAGTTGACTGTTAGAGTCTTACTCATTTAAGAGTAATTATATTCCAAGCATAATGGATTCCAGATAATTCTTTAAGATAAGATAAAAACTCAATTTGCAGGTGAAAGCTCTGCAGCTTTCTTTGTGATTAATTTCAAGGATTAGAAACCCAAAGGAATAGATTGTTACCAACTTAAACAATTAAGAATAACAGACTGACATTAAGATTAAAAAAAAAAAAAACGATGCAAATGAAAATCTGAGCTAGGGCTGTCTGTTATTTTAAAATCATGAATAATTAATAAAATTGTAAGATTCTAAAATGCATGAATGTTTGTTCACTAAGAAATAAAATGGAATTTCTCCTATTTAACATTAACAAATAAGCCTCAGATTGGACATAATTAATCTTAGTTTCAATTTATCTTTTAATGATAAAAGACAAATAAGAGACAAGAAATTATCTTATGGGAAAAATTATAATTTGTTCTCAATTATAACCAGAATAACCTTAATATGTTAGAAGTTTTTAAAAGCTTAAATAAATTTTAGAACATCATGGAAGAACGAATATAGATATTTCTTTTTGTAAAAATCTAGAACATCATGGAAGAACGAATATAGATATTTCTTTTTGTAAAATTATTTCTTAGTAAAAATGGGGTATTTTCAAGAGGTAAAATTATTACCCATTATTCTAACTGATAAACAAGTTAAAAAGATGAAAAGGAGACAGGAGCAGTAGAAACCTAGGTCAAGGGGATATTGGCTGACCCACCTGCCCCCTCCATCAATATACTTTCTTTAGGAAAAAAAAAAAAAAAGAACTAAGAAAAAAAAATTACCCAAAGCCATTCTGTCATTGCACTGGCTTAAGTCTATAGGATCCGCTATATTCCGCCACTCTGGCCTGTTATCCTCTAGGCTTCTCTCTCAGGGATTATAAATTGAAGATGCCTCCCTGTCATGATAAGAACAAGAAGAAGACCTTGAAAAGAGGAACTTTTATGACCTTCATACTGACCAAAGATTCCCAGATTCAGAAAGACAGGATAATTGAAAGCTGTATGAGGGTTCTCTAGAAGAAGAGAATCAACAGGAAGTATAATTATGAAAAGGGGATTTATCAGGTTGGATTACGTGACCAGAAGCTGGATGGTCCACATGGCGGTCTGCAGGCTGGAGAGCTGGGAGAACCATTAGCTGCACAGTCCAAAAGGCTGAAGCCCCAGAACAAGAGGGATCAATGCTGCTACCCTAGTCCAAGACTGAAGGGTTCCGGCGAATCACTGGAAAAGCCCGCTTTGGGAGAATTAAAAGCAGATACAATATCCTCAAATGATCACAGCAGCAGTCAAGAACCGGTTCAAGAAGAATAGATGTGGCAAGTCTGCTGCTGCTTCTTGGTTCTTCCAACTTTTATTCCATCCCAGCCATCATCCTATTGGATGGTATTGCCCATGCTTAGGGAGGGTCTCCATTTCAGTTGGCAATACTACATGCCAATCATTCCTAGACACGCCCTCATTGTCACACCCATAATCCTCTTAATCATTGACATCTCTTAAACCAATCAAGTTGACAACTCAGATTGGCCAATACAAAAGCAAACACCACCACCATAAAATTACCTGTCAGCCAGTCAGCATGGGCCAAGGTCAACTAGAATTGCCTTTAGATCTTTAGGATGTCATTAGTATATGGATGTCACTATTATATACCTAGGGGTGTTACTTGGGTACCTGTGGGTAAGACCGTATGCAGGAGGGACTTAAAAATCTGCTGTAGGACTGGGGATGTGTGTCTTAGCATATGTGAGGCCCTGGGTTCAATCTCCAGTACTACAAATAAAAAAAGAGGAAGGGAGAGAGAGAATCTGAAGTAATCCTACTGTCAGTCAGAAGCTGAAAGGTGGTACCTGCACAGGACTCTCCAGAAATATCCCTCAGACTATCAATAAAACTGGGACACAGAGGAGGCACATCTTCACTCTCCTTTCTGAGAGAACCCATTCTCTCCCTTGACAGTGTGTTTTAGTCAGTTTTCTTCTCTGATATGACAAAAGGACCTGGTAAGAACAATTTTAAAAGAGGAAAAGGTTATTTGGGGGCTCACAGTTTCAGAGGTCTCAGCTCATAGAAGGCTAACTCCATTCTTTGGGGCTTGGGGTGAGGCTGAAGAAGGTGACTGGGAACATGGCACCCAGGAAGCAGAGAGAGGCTGTATTTGTTGGTGTCAAAATATAACCCAAAGGCATGCCTTCATGACCTGCCTCCTCTAGTCATACCCTACCTGCCTGCAGTTTGCACCCAGTGAATCCCATCCGAGGATTATAAGGCTCTCATCACCCAATCTTTTCACCTCTAAATGTTCTTGCATCGTCTCACACATGAGCCTTTGGGAAACGCCTCATATTTAAACCAAACCACAGTACCTTTTCCCTTCTAATAAAGTGTGCTATCCTTTTATGAAGTTCTGTGTCTTGCCTGAAGTTTTATTATATAAGAACACAAAAGTTGAGAACATAAAGAAATCCCTTCTAACAAAAACCTGTAACACATGAATTATATGTCCTCAAAGTATGTGCTGGCAAAGATAGAATAAAAAAAAAATTTTAAAGCATAAAAAGAAACACAACTGAAAGAAAGAAAGTGAACACCAAACTATAAGATGACTGAAAAAACATATTGGACTCTTAAGTATAATAAAGATGATTGAAGAAAGGATTAAAATAGCTAAGAAGAAAAGCAAAATTTTTTAAAAAAGCAAAAATCACTAGTGATAAAATTATATAGAAGATTATCAAAGAAACTTAAAAATACCTATAATTAGATGTGAAAAACATGCTCACCTGCCCAAACCCAAAGAATGGACTGAGTGACAAAAGCCATAGAGATAGAAAGGCTTTTACTGACAGCTTATAAAATCTGATATCTGGGTGAGCAGGCACAGCCAGAGCAGTTACTGTCAGTATTTTATTCCCTAGTTTGCAAGGTCCCTCCCCCAGTTCCTCACTGGTGGAGTACTATGGGGTGTCCAGTCTTCCTGCACCTCACCTAAGTTTGACTGTCTGCCTTACCTTGTCCCCATGTCCGCAATGTGCCTTACCTTGTCCCCATGTCCCTTTGTTCTCTTGTGGCAGGCAGACCTTCTTAGGGTAAGTGGAGGTATGTGGTTTCTCTTTGTTGGTCGGGGCAGCTGCTTCTGCTTACCCCTTTGTCAAGGGGCGGTGACTCTGTCACACTTAGGTGTTCACTACTGGTAACCATTTGTTCATCTCCCCTTTGGTGGTTTTCTTTTTACACTCCCAGGAATTTTACATATAAAGCTAAATACTGCACTTTGAAAAATGGACCACTGGGATTTCTATTTATCACATTAGAGTCCCCCAAGAAACAAAGAAAACTAATACTCAAGGTAGAATCCAAGAAAAGTTTGCAGGATTGAGACCTAAGTTTTCATGCCTACCACGTACCTGTTAAAATTTGGTCTGGGAGATCAGCTTTGAGAGGTAGGCTAAAGAACCTTTGGGGTTTAAGTTGAAGAAAATATCTTCTGGGCATGGAAGAAAAAAAAAACACTAAATTTATTCTACATGAAAGAAAAATCAATTTGACTCAGATTTCTTCTTGGCAGCATGCAAAGCAAGACACTGATGAAGAAAATTTTCTAGAAATCTAAAGAAAATGTGATTCAAGGATTTTAAATCAATCCAAGCTCTTCTTGATGTTTCAAGGCATTTAAAAATAGTAGTGTGCGTGTGTGTGTGCAAATGGGCAAACAAATTTGAAGAGTTATTGTACTGATAAACTCTTCCTAAGGAATCCAGTAAAAGATAAATTTCACGAACCCAAGAAATAATTAGAAAAATTGGACCTGAGAATCTAATATACGGAAGAGCAAATCTAAGGTTATAATAAAGGTAGGAATATGGGTGGGAAAATATGTAAATATTATGGACTATGATAAAGTGGATATAAAACACCTAAAGTGTTAGAAAGAAAAAGAGGAGAATAGAATGCACTCATGAGAGGAAAGTTGGGAGTCAGGATAGTTAAAAGCCTAAATTAAAGAAAAGAGACTGAACATTATACAAAGCTATTTATAGAAATGATACCTCTAGAACAAATACATGAATCTTCTTAAATAACACAAAAAAATAAAAAGCTGAGAAAATGTATATAATGGAAATAAAACCACATTAAGTATAGTATGAATGAAAAAGTTGAGAATAATACATAAGTATGAATAAAACATATTAATTGTTATATACGGGCTTATATATTTAATGAAAACTATTTCCAGGTTGGGTCACGATGCAAATCCTACTCTCTGCTGTACATAAAAGACATCCTGGGGCAAAATGAATCAGGAGCACAAAAATTAAGGGCAAAGCAAAGATTTCTCAGACAAATGCAAACAATAAGACCTCAGGTACTGGAATGTCGTTATAGACATAGTTGAATTAAGACCTAAAAAAAAGAAAATGAGCCAAGAAGGATTCCTGCACAACACTGAGGACCCCAACTCATAAACAAAATATGAAGGAATATCTGTGCACCTAACATCACAGAAGACCACCTCCTGAGCATGGATGCCTTGGAAAAGTAAGATGCAAGCAGAAAGAGCAAGGCTGACTTCAACAAAGCATTCTCAATCATGCCATATCAAGTACAGAAACAATAAGTAAGGTAGTAGTTATAATTATGTAATTTATTAGTGAGGCAAATAATTTAATCATTGTCATGACTATAATTAAACTATTCTGCTTCAATAATAGGGCATACTGCCTCTGTTCAAATGCCCATGGGACATTTATAAAACTGGATCTAATATTAGTTCACAAATAAAAACATGGTAAGTTCCAAGGAGAGATAATAGATGAGCATTTGATAATTGAAACTTAATAAAATTATATTTATTAAAAATATAAAACAATTCCCCAAATATTATTTCCACCTGGAAATTAAAATGATTACTAAATAGCATTTAGGGAAAAGGAGATACAAACTGAAATTGCAGAGTTTTTACATATTAACAAAGGTCAATGAGTTATAACTGAGGAAAATTTATAGTCTTAAATACCTATATCGATGTAGTTGAGACTGGACAGACAGGTCTAATACCCAACTCAAAAATTTAGAAAAATTATAGAGTAAATTAAAATGGAACAGAGGAAAAGAGATGTTAAAGGATAACATAGAAATTAGCAACACAGCAAGAGAAAAAAATAGTAAAAATAAAAATGGTAAAAATGTTGATTGGCTCTTGGAAAAAATAACAAGACAGATGAATCATCAGCTGACCCAATAAGAAAAAGAGGGACAATAAATGCATACCACAAGTAAGGATAAAGAAGGAAGAGAGTCCTTGATGAAGTGTCCCATTAAAACATGTCATCCACCCCTGCACACTTCTTTTTGTTCGAGGCCTGTTTCTAATCCTTCTAAAAGAAAATTCCATTCTCTTGCCTTTCAGATGCTGTGGATCTTAGTCTGAACATTCTCCTTAATACAATAGTCTCTGTTCCATTTACTGCAATAATCTTTGTTGCATAAATGAGTTATCAGTGCAGTGCCTATGTGATCTATGACCTTGGTAGGGCTGAACTATATTTATTAATCATTCTGTTAAATACTTATGTGTTACTGAGAAAGGATTTTGCCTATGTGATTTAAGTTTCTAATCAGTTGACTTTATGTTAATGAACAGGGAGATTTTCCTAGGTGGGCCTGACCTAATCAGCTAGGTACTTTAAAAGAAGGATTAATCCTTCCCTGAGCTTGACTCTAAATAGCTTATGCCTTTGAGTTTCCGACTTAATTATAATTTTTTCCGTCTTGACTGTCCACCCTACGTACTTTAGACTTGCTTAGCCATCCTCTACAGTTGCATGATAATTCCTTCTCTATCTACACAGCTGTGTGTGCAGACACACACACGCACACACACAAAGCACATCTCATACTTTGGTTAAACCCTGACAAGCACAATTAGTAAAGAGAATCTAATAGCACATTAAAAAATCATTACAATTAAGTGAGGTTTATTCCAGAATTGTAAGAATGATTCAATATTAAGAATTGCATTAATAGAACTTATTCTATTAAGACATGTAATGAAAAAATTATGTGATCATCCCCACAGAGGCAGAAAAACCTCTTAACAAAATGTAGCCCCTTTTTCTGATAGTAACACTTGTTTATAGGAACTGATGGAGAATTCCTTAAAATAATATACCTCAATCTTTAAGATAAACTGATAGGAAACACACACACACACACACACACACACACACACACACACACACTCACTCACTCCTTCTAAAGTAAGAACAAAGAAGCAGAATTAGCTTTCTCCATTACTATTCACTACTGTACTAGAGATGCTAATCAATGCAAGAAGACAGGGGACAATGCCTGGAGACTTAGGGATCAGACTAGGACAAAGGAAAACACCTGCATTTGCGGAAAACCAGGATATTATTCCTGAAAAACTCAACAGGATCAATGTTAAAGTTGATACAAATGATAAAATAATGTAATAAAACTAAGTATGAAGTTAACATATACAATTTAATAGCATTCACATATGTTAATGATAGCTATTGAAAACTCACGATGAAAGATTAGGTCACATTTACAATGTCAACAGAGGAACAAAATTCTTTGGCAAAAAAACTTAGTAGTAAAAGCTTCCCAAAGAATACTTTAAGAGGCACATGAGAAACACAAAAGTAGATTTGAAAAATGTAAAGATATTTGTATGTAAATATGTATATGTTTATACATGTATGTTTATTATATACACATAAATTATCTTCTACATGTATTATATAGATATACATGTTATATGTATTTACATAGGTATATAGATATATATCCCCCAGCAAGTTGAGTTAGGAAACGTTATTCTAAATCTCCTATGGAAAGCCAGACATGCAAGCATGTAGAATATGAAAGCCAGTTATTCAAACACACTAAAATCTGTATTTAAAAGAGTGTCTAATGGACACAAATCTGTAGATCAATAGAACAGTGTGGAGAAGCAGAAGTTGACTCAGGTACTCAGGGGCATTTTATTTACAATGAAAGAAGCATCTTAAAACCTGGAACAAATACAATTTTAAGTAAATGGTGTTAATATGGCTGGTAGCCACTTGGAGGAAAGGTGGGAACTGGGTTCATAACTCACACCAACAGGAGCTCTGTAAGGACCTAGAAGTACAAAGTGTCTTCTGAACAATGAATAGTCCAAAACATAGAAGCAATATGAAAAAGATTGATAAACTCAACTTTGTGAAATAAGGAAAGCACTTGCTAGTGGCATTAAGTAAATGGAGCAAATCAAGACTATAAGTAAAAAGCAAATGATAAAATGGAGAAAATTTTGCAATTGACAGCTTGCATAGAGAGGGCGAATCTCCTTGATCTAGTAAGGATTCTTAACAATCAGGAAGAAAAATTTTTGATCATAAACCCTACTAACAAAGGAGCAGAAAACATGAGCAGCTGGGTGAGAGGAAAAGAATACAAACTGCCTTTAAATAAGTGAACAGAACTTCAGCTTTCCTCTGAATAAGAAATGTACGAATTGAAACCCCACAGATATTATTTTTCATACATCAGATTGTCAAACAAAAATTACCCAAGATTCGCTTGGATGGAGCTCACCCTTGACAAATTCGATAAATTTTAGCACGGAGAAAGAATAATGACAGTAATTATTATGCATTGAATAACAAAGAAAAATCCCTTATTCTTTGTTCACCAAAAGTACAAATCATTAAAGATTAATAAATGAGATCATTAAACCTCAGCCCTTCTGTTTATCAAGACAACACAATGGGAGTGAAATGACAAGCTTCAAACTAGAAGACATTTGCTTCGTGCACAACTGACAATGATCTGTGCCCCAAATATTACAAGGGGCTTTTGAAGATGTGGAGAAACGATATCCTCACCTACTGCTCATGGAGGTTTAAATTTGTACAGTCCCTTCTAGAAACCTGGTTGGGATCACATATGAAAGGACTCTACTCTGGGATCCTCCTGCCTCTGACGCTCGATAGTCTATTATGAAATTTGAACTGGTTGATCCTATAGGTCTAGTTTTTTTTCATATTCTGCTTGTTCCGTACTCTGTTGCAGTAATATAACAAAATTGGTTTTTCTATCCTAGGGTTGTTCAACTTTTGTCTTTATCCATTTTTTGATTCAATATCAATGTGGGCATGAGAAAACCCCTGCATCAGGCCTGTTGCTGAATCAACTTAAATGCATGGTGTTGGAAAGTGGCTGAAATAGGACTCTAAAGGAGTCCTCTTTCACAGATCCATCAGTCCACTCCCACTGCTTCAGGAACAGCCCGGGTATTTTGGGGAGGATAAAGATTTATTCTGGACTGGATTAAAGCACAAGAAACCAGTATGGCCAGTCTGGAGGTGCTCAGACATGGACTAATGAGTAGGAAGCTATGTCCCTCCCCAGCACATCTTTTCTTGAGGCAAGGGATAATCTAATTCTCACTTGGAACTTTAGTCGGAGGCCAGATGTTTATTAATTACAAATTGACCTAGCAGCTCTGCTCACCATCTGACTTAATTTTCACAACGTGAGAGGTTCATATTACTTTCCTATTTTATGACCAAGATAGCCAGGAGTTCAGATGATTAGGCAATTTGCCCAAGTTCAACCAGCCAAGAATTAGCAGAGCTGTCTCCCTCTTAAGTTGGGGCTCTCTCCTCTGCACTCTGCCAAGCCATGAAACATGGACTCTCAAGCACATTGGCTCTGCCCAAGGCAATTTAGGAAAATAGAAAGTTTCTCTGTTGTTTGTTGTGCTTTTGTTTTTGTTGCATTATTGTGATCTTATGGAACTTCTGTTGGGGGTGGTGTGGAGGGAGTGTTTGTTTCAGCATGAGGGTGATTTTCCTGATAAATGTAGAGACTAGAGACTAGATATCTAGCAAAATGTCTGCTCTTTTTTTTCCCCTCCCCATCCCCATAGAGTTTTTTTTTGTTTTGTTTTGTGGTTTTTTTTGTTTTTGTTTTTTTTTTTTTTGGTGTGATGGATGGAACTCAGGGGCACTTAACCACTGAGCCACATCCCCAGCCCTTTTTAATTTATTTTTATTTATTTTTTTAATTCAGAGACAGAGTCTCACTCGGTTGCTTAGGGACTTGCTAAGTTGCTGAGGCTGGCTTTGAACTCATGATTGTCCTGCCTCACTGCTTCAGCCTCCAGATCCACTGGGATTACAGGCATGCACCCACAGCACCTGGCCCCCACAGAGTCTTTAAAGGGAATTCATTTGAACAGAAAATACTATGGTATTGGTTCCCACCCTTTTCTAAGGCAGCCAGGAAGTGAGTAGATTCCTCTATCATATCTCTTACAAAGGCCTATAGCAACATGGCCAAGTGACCATAGACTGGAACCTCTGAAACTGTGAGGTTTGTCTTCTTTTAAGATAATTATCTCAGGTATTTTGTCACAGCAATGCATAGTCAGTACAACACTCTAGCTATCTTTGAATAATGCCTTGAATTTACTACAAGTGAAATATAGGTCACTCTGAGAAGCATACTGTATATTTCCCCTTGATTTTTAAAATGAGAAACTGATTCTAAGAGGAAAAATAATTGGATTTTCTATCAACTGGTATAATCACTTTTTTTTCAGTAGAAGGTGCTTCACTTTTTTGTTTTAATTTCTAGTTAAGCCATAATTATATCATATCATAAGCCTTGGCCTAAGAAAGAGGAACTCAGATTCTGATATTTGGCTTTTGCTAAGTGACAGCCTCAGGCTTTTGCATATAAAGTTACTCTAAAAAGAGGAAGGTCTGGGGAATATAATTAGAAATGTGGAAAATGCATATTGGAAATAGAAACAATATATAAGGGCCTCCCTACTTATGTTGGGCATGAAGAAAATAGCAATGGGCATGGAGAGAAGTCAGAAGCCTCAGCTGACCCCATGGGGACTCTGATGTAGGCATTATTTTAGTGAGCAGGTATTTCACAGTTCTGGGTGGTGGCCAGGCATTTACAACATCTTCATGACCAGTCATTGGATGCACAACAATTCAGGGAATTCATGTCCTTGGGTTTGCATAGCTCTCTGCAGCTGAGGCAAATTCTGAAGACACAGACACACCAGAAGCTGAGGTAAATTTAGTTCTTTCCTTGAAGTGGGATCTGGGCAGTGGTCTATCTCCATGTGCACAGCACTCTATCCCTTGAGCGAATTGTCTCAATGTCTAAAGAGGACATTTGGGGAATCGCCTGTCCAGGATTGTAAATGGCCTCTCCTGTAAGGTGGACAGAGAAGAGGAAGACTAGTAGTATGACAGCTCCAACTCCTGCAGTTGATCATGGGACCCACATGGTCCTGACCATCTTCCTCCTCAGTTTTCCACTATAGAGTCTCATCACCCTCAGATAGACCTTCATCACTGGTCTTGAAGATCTACCACTGGGATTATGTGAATGCTCTGAATTCCTTTCACCAGAGCCCTCTCAGGCTGTGATCACTGGTCTTCTTCATTAGTCGTCACAGTCAGGCAAGAGAGTACCATTATCCACCAGAGTAGATCATCTAGATGCTGCATATATTCCTCCCTGTTTCCATTGACAGAAGCCCTGCCCACCGACTGTCAATTATTCCTGTTGAGATTCCTCTTCTTTTTCTGCTGGTCTCTGGACACCAAGAGGTAAGCATACAGTTCAAAAGAACTTCATTGTTCCCCTGTGGCCAAATCTTGCAGCTTTGGGGACCAAGGACCTCTGAGCATTCAGTGTGGAGTTGGCAGGGATGAGGGGGCACAAAATCCCTGGTGGATGGTGGACCATGAAGAGTAATAATAGGTGGAGCCTCCTGCTTCTGCTCCTAGAGTTCCCTAGGTATGTGTTTTTTCTACATAGTGCTATATAAAGTTCTTGATTCAATGGGTATTCTGCATCCTGGAAGTTTAAGTGCATCCTTTTTGAATATTGCTTCTAATATTGCTTTCTAATGCTCTCTCAGGCCAACAGCTTCTGTTGGTGCAGGTTTTAAATCATTAGTGGGTAACATGATCCTGGCTGCACTTCTGCACCTCCTTTTCTATAAAGAAGCTATGATCAATGCTACGGATTCAGTACTGGAGAATCCAACACTTCATCCATCCTTGGATGTTGTACTTGTGACATCTTGAAGGCAGGAGTAGCAAAATCTTCCTTACAGTATATACCTTGACTGACTAGAGAAAGTCTGTGTCCCTTTACAGGTTGATACAGTCAATGGGCCTGATATAGTCAATTTAACATTAAAAATGTGCTTGATCTCCTTGAGGAAAAGTTCTATTTAGGGTCATTGAATTCATCTCTAATTCTGGTAGGTTGCACATTTAGTTGTAGCAGTAGCTAAGTAATCTCTGGTAAATAAAAGCCCATTTTGTTAGGCCAAGGCTTGGCCTTCATTGCTTCCACAGTGGCCACTGAATTCATTAAATTCACATGCCCATGATGCCCATGCTTGTATTCCTTTAATCTCAGGTGCTAGATAATCGGGGTCAAAGTAACAGGCTGATTAAGACACAGAGCCCTCTTCTCTAAGGACATTACCATAGTAACTAGATACTGCACTTGTATAGTTATCTTACTAGCTTCAACGAGAAACTGCTGGGCATTCCAAGGGTGGAGGACAGAGCTCCCATTCCCCACCCGGAGTTTGCTCACCAGAAGAACGCTTCCCTGTCCATTTCCATGGTCAGAATACCTATAAGTCCCTATATTCCCAGGAGCTGTGTGCCTGAGACGAAAGTCAAAACTGATAAGACTCCAACACAGAGTTTCCTCGTGAAGTGCATTGCTATAGCAGCCAGGCATCTTCTGTCTTTGCACAGGAGTTTCCTAGCAGCCAGGCATTCCATGTCTTTGCACAGAAACTTTCTACTCACCAAGCATGCCACAATCACAAAGTTTATCAGAGACCCCAATCTCAAACACAGAACCCCTACACATGCTGGCATGGCCAATGACACAAACTGGCTGAAGTCATTTGGTCAAAAAATTACTTGCTACTTGGTAGATAATCTCCTGTGAGTGTTAACATGTGATATGGAGATATTCACGTTTTTTTGTCCATTTGCATATATTCATCTCCATGTCTGCAAATCAAATCTTCTTATCCACAATTTTGCAAACATTTTCCTTCCAATGAAGCCATTCAGTTCTACCTAGAGTTTGATATAGAGCCCCAACTCTGGGTACACAAGTGCCCAGATTCATCACCTGAAGCCCTACCTGTGCAGAGGATTATCTTTCCAACTCCCCACCATCTTCCAAGGCATTCCCTGACTGAGGCAGCTTTGTATTGCTGCCATTTCCTGCTTGTACTCACATCTCAAATAGTCCAGCTGTAACCCAAGGATGGGCTTTTCTAGGTCCTCTGCAAGCTCGTCATACCAAATAGCTATGAGCCAAGAGAAGAAAACTGATACAGAAGTGGCTGGTGTGGGTCTGGCTTGTCTGTTCAGGTGGTTTGCACGCGCTCTTTGTCTGGGCTGTGTGTAATTTGGGACATTCCCCTTCCATCTTACATTGGATTACAGTTGGATTCACCTGACTGTATTATTTAGTGGGTCTGAAAAATCAGATCAAAGGTTTTAGTTGCATGAAATCCATCGTCAGACACTCCACTTCTAACATAATCCACTATCAAACCAGCAATTGTTTTTCAAAGATACCCAGTTCTTCTCTCGCTCCAGCACCTCATATTCCTGTACTGTGATTCACTGAAGAGTGCCATGTGTCACATTTTGTCCCTTTTGGTAACTCTAGTATCATAGCATCTCTGGGTTATCTGGCTTAAGTGGCCCAATTACTTCCACTGAAGCCTGAATCTGCTACCGAGGTCTCTCTTTCTCTGGAATACACTCAAAGCTGAAAAATTCCATGTTGCCCACATTGAAATATAAAGAGACTTACCAGCCACTGTGTTTTTTTTTTCTTATTATAGGAGATACAAAGAACAATAATGTATCCCTTAATTTTGGGGTAATATCTTTTCAGTCCCTGAAGAATGGATGGCTAATAAGTATAAGGATGTGCCAGGCTGGCTACTGAACACTGGTAGAGTTGGCTTATCTCTTACTCTCTTGAGTTCATGTCTTACCATGGCTTTTGGCTTGCTAGCCACTTTGGATCATCAGCCTCACTCACATAACATTATTGATGCAGTGAACAATGTGATACTCTGTGGATTGACCTGGCAGTTCAGACCCCTGAAGAGGACTTATCCTTATAGAGATAGTGTAGTTTACAACACTCTGAAGAAAAACTGTAAATGTTTAATTTTTTTCCATTTCATATAAATACAAACTGTTTCTGATCTGTCTTATCTGGTCTGAATTGAAAATAACACATTTGCCAAATCACTGTGCCAATACCCAAGGTTGCACTAATCTTCTCCAGAACAACTCATCTGGCACAACAGCTGCAATCAGGCCTCTATCCTGTAGGGTCTGTGGAAGTCTGTAATTGTCCTACAGGTTTCATCTGCTTATTTGTTTGTTTGTTTGTTTTATAGTAGCCAAACTGGTGATTTAATTTATGAAATGATGGAGAAAAACCATTTCTTAAGCTCCTTAAGATCCTTAATAGTGATATTAATTACCCTGGGGTGGGATGAGCTGCTGCTTTGATGGCTTGCACTCACCTGTCCTCACTAAGATACAACTTTATCTTACGTGTCTGTTGAGAGTGGCACACTTATACTTTCAGGAACTTTGCATTGACCGCAGGCCTCTATCCCCTGGAGAGTGAGATGCAGTTGGGCATTGGGTGTAGGATACTCTGATCTCTGGGCATTAGTTGCAAGTCAGAACTTGCTTCCAGTTGATACTACGCTTCTTTCCAATTATAGATTGCACTAATTACTTTTATCATTACCAATTATGATTGGTAGGTTTGCATCTAAAAATGTTCTGTATCTAGATTTTTAAATATGCATATGTTATAGTTTAAGCATAACTCATTTATACTTTGGTTAGGCAACAGCATGCAAAATTCATCCTAATCATTACAATTCGATTTCTTAGTGACTCTACACTAGTAATGTGGCGTGTCAGTGGTGTCAGAAGCTATGCTCTTTTGATACCTTGGAACTTACAATCAGTGTAAGGGTATTAGTATGCCTATAAAATTTTATTGTCTTTTAAGATTTAAATACGAAATCAAATGCATATCATGTATTTTTTCCTATAACATAAATAATATGGGATATGTATGTGTGTAGCATTGTGGTGTTTGTTTAAAACTGTATAAATTTACAAACTATTTGTGCAAGGAATTAAATTCATGATCTCTCAAATCCTTTTCACTATAGTCATTTTCTCCCTCAAACTTGAAAGAAGAAACAGATGACTCAGGTGGTTGCTGGCTATTTTGTTCTGATTTTCAGTTCACATGACACAGATCCATGTGGGAATGTGCATATATGTATGTGTTCCTGTTTGTGCATGTGTATGTATATGTTCATGCACCTGTAGGTGTGGTGGGAAAAGATGACTAGATGGAGAAACAAAAATTTGGTAGGGATGCCTTCTACCTTATGGACACATTGGTATTCTTCTAAAGCAATTCTGATGCTTTAATCACTATTTACTAAAGTCAAATCTCAACAAAACATCTTCAGTAACAAAATCCAGCATTGCTAACTGATCATGTGGGAACCTAAGAGATAAGATCAGTTCACCTGATAAGTTTCACCTTCCCTGGGCTGGTCGGGTGAGGGGTGATGATGACAAGAGTGCATGCCACAGTGGAAGCCATGCGATGAGCTGAGGTAGAACAACTGGCCACACATGAAACAGACAACAGGGGGAACAGAAGGACTACTTCAATCGCATAATGATCTAAAGACAAGTGCCAGCTAACCGAGGCTTGGAAGTGTGAGCCAGAAACTTCACAAAGAGGGTGGCAGCTCTTGTGGAGATTCCGACTCACTTAGACAAAGGCCTAGCATCACGGATAGCAGGTGTGTGATCTGATGCTCAGTGTTTGCTGATGACAGCCAAAGGCTTGCAAAGAGAAGGCTTTGTGTTGTGTGTCTGAACTTTGCAGAAAATTCAAGTATACATGGAACAATTACCTCGCTGCTAGAGAAAAAAACCAATCTAGGCTAGAAATCTGAGGGTTGAAAGATTTTTATCTGTGACACTGTCATCTTCCACTGACAGTGTGTCTCTTCAGTTCTGTTTCTCAGTTTTCTCATGAGAGGAAGATGAGAAGAGTGAAGTGAATGAAGGAAAGTCCTGCCTGGTGCCAGCAACCTCTGGTTCTAATCTCTGCAGATGAGAGGCAACAGCAGGATACCCACAGGGAACACTAGATTTAGGCACTCAAAGCCTTCACTTGGTACTAATGGCTGGAGGTTTGAAGGGGAAGTGACAAGGAAGACCGAGACTCCTAGGACAGAGGTCACTTGGTTTTAATGAGCAAAGTATTCAAAAAGGTTCCAGCAAAAAAAAAAAAAAAAAAAAAAATGGTATTGGTTATGAGGACACAGGTGCATTTCACAGGATCAGCCCAGGAAAAGCAACTGGGCATCCTTGCACCAGCCAAAGTCAGCACACAAAATTCTCCCCCTCTTCTCTCTGTGTGTTTATTTCCCTCATGGTGATGATATTCTTTACTCTTTCCATCTGTTCTATGGCACATTTGCCGTTTGTTGGGTTTTAAATCTTTTCCCCAAAAAGCCAACTCTTCTTTTCACTGTATTATTTTTCAGTCCTTATTTCATTTATTTCTGCTGTGATCTTTAATATTCCTTTCCTCTACTAATTTGGGGTTTACTCCATCCCTGTTTTTCTAGTTCTAGGGTATTCACTGGAGTTCTTTATCCTTTTTCTTTGTGTGTGTGTGTGTGTGTGTAGGTAATATTGCTATAAACTTCCCTCCTAGAACTGCTTTGTGAAGCCTACTTTAGAGGATTGTGTTTCTATTTTCTTTTGTCTCAAGGAAACTTGTTAATTTATATTTTAATTCATTTATTGAATTATTCATTTTTCAGGACGCATGTTGCTTAATTTCAATGTATTTATCCAGCTTCCAGGGTTCCTCTATTTGTTGATTTCCAGTTTCATTTCATTATGTTAGGAAAAGTTGTCTAATATGATTTTTATAATTTTTAATTGCTAAGACTTGCTTTTTGGGGCCTAACACATGATCTGTCCTGGAGAATGCTCCATGTGTAGTTGAAAAGAATATGTACTCTGCAGCTATCCAATAGAATGTTCTGCAAATGTCCATTAGGTTCATTTGGTCTAGAGTGCAGTTGAAATCAATGCTTCTTTATTGACTTTCTGTTCAGAGGATCTGTCCATTACTGAAAGTGGATGTTGAAATCTTCCACTATTGTACTGCAGCCAACGTCTCTCTTTAGATCTGTTAAAATCCATGCATATAGATTTTACAAATGAGTAGATATATATTTACAATTGTTAGGTGAGGACACATTTACAATTGTATTTTCCTGCTGTATTGACCCCTTTATTGTTATGTAATAGCCTTGTTTGCTTGACTTTATACTTTTTGACTTGAAGTCTATTTTATCTAGAAGAAGCGTAATGACTCCTGCTTTCTTTTGGTTTCACTTTTCCTGAGTTATCTTTTTCCATCCATTCACTTTCAGTCTGTGTGTGTCCTTTCTGTCGAAGTGAGCTTTACGTAGGCAGTTAGGTCTTATTTATTAATCCATTCTGCCACTCTATTTGTTTTCATTGGAGAACTTAATCCATTTACATTCCAGATATGGACTACTGCCATTTTATTGCTTTTTTTTTGTATTAATTTTCCCTAGAGTATATTTTAATTCCTCGATTTTTTTTTTTAATTTTAGTGTATCCACTTTAAGGTTTTGCTTTGAAGTTATCATGGGGCTTACTCAAAATATCTTAGAGTTATAACAGTTTATTTTAAATAAATATCAACTTAATTTTGATCATAGGGAAAAAAAAGGAAAGGAAAACATACTCTGCACTTCAGTTCCATTCCTGTTACCCACCTTTTGAATTTTTGATGTCACAATATGCAAATTTTCATATTGCCTCTACATTCACAAATAATTTTCGTTATTGTTTTTATTGATTCTGTGTTTTAACTTTCTTATTTAGCGTAGAATGGCTTATGTGCAGGTGCTCACTTTGACCTGTGGACTTCATATCTGCAGGTGTTGTAATGTTGCACATTAGTGTTCTTTCTTCTCAACTTGAAGAACTCCCTGGAGCATTTTGTGGATCATGGGGCTGCTCTCTGCATGGTGGGTGCCAACATGGTGGGTGCCAACATGGTGGGTGCCACTTGAAGGGAGGAGGAGAGATGGTGCAGTTCCAGCACAACCCTTTCTCCTGTCTACCAATGAAGACTTCTGCTGGGTTGTGGACTGTGCAGTGACTCAGTGGTGTTCTCCTGCCTCCAGGGTTTCATAAAGGTGTTAGTTTTGGTGGTGAGCTGCTAGCTCATCTGTGGAGGGGAGCACAGCCTGGGAATTCCCATTTAGCCATCTTGGTGATGTCACGACTTTCTCTCTGTTATATAACCAGTCTACTAACTAAAACACTGAAATAATACAGAAACCAGGGAAGTTCCAGAACTGGAACCAGAGACTTGGGTGATGGGTTCCACATTGGAGCAATGTGGCATTAGGGGCGTCAAGCTTGCACATCATCATATGTCTTTCTTTCCATCTTTTTTCTGACATTTCTGGTAAAGTGTCCTGACTGGCCCAGCATATTCACTTGCCAATCTTTTATTCAGTCAGTGTGATCAGAAAGGTGAAATCCTAGGATGGGTCCAGTTCTGGTTAGACTCTTATTACTTGGCCCATTGCTTTAGCTAGGGTTGTGTAAAGATATGATATTTACATTGGATTTTCAAGATGAAGGAAGTTCAAGAGAGCCAAGTCCCCAAGAGAACTGAAAAGTCATCCTTGAATGACCTGTTGGAAACTGGAATTTCCAAAGACATGTATCAAGGATGATAAATTTTCAAGGGTCCTCACGTATAAGTTGTCTACTTTTACCCTTCAGTATTAACAGGATGGGACTATGAGAAAAATGTCATCGGTATATTTCTAGGCAGAAACATACTAAAAATCATATTTCAGATCACTCAGATATCATCAATGGTGTATCTCTTAATTAACTAATTGTTATATAAGGATAAATTCTTAAGTGTAATGTTCTGCCTTATTTATTATGTGTACATTATTAATGCTAAATGGTTAGATATGATGATTTATTACTATCCAGGGACATCTGATGAAACTCCCAATACAAAAGATTTTCATAAACTTTAATATGATAATCCTCACTAAGTATCTGGGAGAAAACACAATTGAAAGAGATAGGACTGATACCTAAAAGTTTTGTTGCCCAGTAGTTATAATAGGACAAACTCACTTTCCTGTTAAAGTCCCTGTGTTCCCTATAGAAATGTCAACCTTGGAGCTGACCTGCTAACTGAAATTTCCAACTTGTTTACATAATTTCCTGATATAGTACCAGCAATCATTGGCCCTAATACATGCATAAGAAAAACCTATGTTTCAATTATTGGAAGAAATAAAAAGTATATGTTTAACAAATGAATGGTTTTAGCCTTAAAACTTGGTAAAATTATGCCAGTCTTGCCTGGAACAGGTCCCAAATTTGTGACAAAAGAAACTTGCTCCATTGTGACATGCATAATTAATAGGTGACCTGGATTTTTTATCTTCTCTCCATTTTTTTCCATGAAGGTAATACTAAAAATGATCATGGGGGAAAAAAAAGTCCAGCTTATTTGTACTAGTTTGAGAAGAATTGAAACTGACACAAACAAGGAGAAAAATATCCTCCCCAATCTCATGCTGAGAACACGAAGTGAATGTACATTCAGAAAGCCCTCATCAGGAATCATGCTGTATAATGGAGAAACTAGTTTCAGCGCCCATGCTGGTAACTGAGAATATCTGTGGAAGGAGACCATCTCTCTCTATGAAAGGTTTTCCAAATTATGAGGCACAGATGGGGGTACCAATACAATCTCCCAACCCAAGAACACTGGAAAGGCTTTGGTAAAAACCGCTTGTAAACAGAGAAAAAGCATGGTAATTTGGGGTTTTGAGATTCAGTGTGAAGAGACCTATTCAGTTGTCACAGGGGATGTTCATGGGGTTATTCCAGGAAGTCTATTCTATGGATCTATTTGTTTCCTTCAAAATGACAGAAATCTTTATTGAGCATTGATTTAAATAAGACTACAGTTTGTTTCTTTCTCACTATATGAAGTCCAAATAAATCTACTTGGATATTTATAGAAACCCATTTATTTAGGGTTTCTTTTCCTAGCAAATTTTACGCACACATATGTACACACACATAGCTTTTGCATAATGTTTTAAATTTTTTAGATAGTATCATACTATATATATATATATATATATATATGCAATTATTTTAACACAGTGATATATCGTGAATGTTTTGTAAAACTAATACAAAATTTAAAATGTTTTCTTGCATTTTCTAGTGTGAATTTATTATACTGTGTTTAGCCATCTTCTTGTTGGTATACATTGGTTTCCAATCTTTCATTTTTATCAACAAACTCACAATGTATTTGGATGATAGATGCTTAGAAGTAGAATCATTGGATTATAAAATATATTTTTATGTAATTTTATATATCTCCATCATATTTTCTACATGTTTAGCATTTTTATATTCATTTTTTCCTGTGGGTATTTTTGGAGTTATTACTTTTCTTTTCTTTATTTACTTTTCTTCAAAAACTGGCTTTGTTGAAATTATGACTAGGATATTTTTCCTTATATTTGCAGCCAGATTATTTTTAATGACTGGAAACTTACTGATTTGAGGGTCAATATTGTCTTGACTGCATTATTTGACTGATGCATGTGTTTGAATAACCTCAGAACTGAGAGTAATGTTTCCAGAAGAAGCAAACTATCTTATCTCATGGATCTGAAATTTGCTTCATAACAATCAAATACCAGAATTATTGCATCCCATCAAATCTGTGTTCTGCTTTGAGCTCAGACATGTGACTGGTGAAAAATTAAATACCTGTCATTGCTGAGCTGTCCTCTGCCCACCCTCTGGACCAAGAACCAATCCAAAGTTTTCTTTGTGTCAGAAATTGGAGTAAGGGGAGTTAAGGTCGCAGATCTCTACCACATGGTGGTCACTATCATTTCTATTACACAAAAGCTTGGTTTGCTTTTTTCATATGCAATGGCAAAAGAAAACTGCTCACAGCAAATAGCATATACACTTTTAGTATAGCAAATGGTCATTCTTCACTTATTTGAAGGCCACTTACAGTCGGGCCACTTTACCTGATCCATCTTGCCGCACTCCAGTCTCCAACAGCACCTTCTTCTCCCATCACAGTTGGTCGCTTTCTTCCATATGTTCCTTTCACATTCATCACTTGGTGGTGGTACTTCCTTCTTTGCAAACATCATTCTTGTTTAGTCCAGCTTTTAAAACTCTGGTCAAGTTTCAGACGTTTGCATTGTTCTTAGTGCTTCGGGACAGCTGGACTTCACAGGTTTTTGATTAACACTTGCCAAAGTGAGTAAAATCAGGGTGTCTAGTATCCACTGCTCAATATGTTGTGAAATAACCTATGGAACAGCTATAGGATGCACCTGTGTAAAGCAGTTCTGGAATAGTAATTTTTTTCATACTTAATTATAAATTGGAAGTAAGGCAAGGGAATTCCTTACACACCTTGACTTCTATTACAACCTCACCAAAGTCAGGAACACATCAGGATTAAACAGTTACAATACACCATGGGGAGAGTGATTAGGAGTTAAGATTTAAAATAAGGCATTGAGAAGGTGATGGTGATATGGAGCTATTAATAAAGTATATTTACAAATAATAAAAGTTCTTAAATAATTTAGAGCATAGAAATCTATTTGCTCAGTCTCCAAACACAATTGAAATGAAGAGCAGAACTCTGAAAAAAAAAATCCACATTGCCAATTTCAATTCCTTAAACTAGATGTTTACATAGAAGAGCAAAACTCAGGTCATGAAACAACTGTAGAGGGATTGGGGTAACAAGATGTCAGAAGAGTCTATGTGAGAAGATTTTTCATGAAGAAATTACATATTTTAATTGTTTGATGAAATTAATACTGCAGGGTAGAAACAGTTGTCTTTTTCCGTGTCCTCCTGAGCTTACATGTCGTAAACAAATCCAGAAAAACATGAGAAGTACCGCTGTTCACCCTGCTCCATCCAGAGACCTTTTACAGTAATGAGGCATTTTCAAACCAAATGTTATATTACTAAAATGAGAAATGGTGTGAAAATTGAGTTCCTTTAACTGGATTAGAGATTATTTAGACTGTGTGATAAATAAGCTCTGCAGTGGGGAAGAAAAAAGCTATAGGAAATTGTGAGAAATTGATTCTCTACAGATGCAGAAAATTAGTGTCAAACACAGAATTTTGAACAAAAACAAATCAACATAATCAGGTGAGAAGCCGAGAAGAAAAACTTTCTCAATCAAGGAAAAATGATGAAGCTAATTGGGTAAAAATTTTACTTGCCTAAGATCTTTCCTTTATTCTCTTTTTATGGTAACCCATCAATGTTACATTTTTTTTTCATTTTTCAGTCACTAGATGCACAAAGTTATAACCACACAATGATATAAAACTTATGAAGTAGTAGCAATCCAGACTCTGTGCTAATAGTAACATACCCCTATGAACCACAATATTCTGATGAATTTCATTAAGACACAAGAATAAAATTTTATTTTTCATGAAATGAAAATAAAAATTAAACTGTCTCTCTAATGGTGAGGGTATAGAATACTTTTTTCCTCAGGAATTTAAAACTCTCTGTGTCTAGAGGCTAAAGATATTCTTTCTGCTTTGAAAATATAGGGAAAACTGCATTAAGAATGTTCCTCAATTGGGCACAGTGGCACTTGCCTGTAATCCCAGCAGTTTGGGAGGATGAGGCAGGAGGATAGCAAGTTCAAAGCCAGCCTCAGCAATTTAGCAAGATCCTGTGTATAAATAAAATATAAAAAGGGTTGGGGATATGCCTCAGTGGTTAAGCACTCTTGGGTTCAATCCCTAGTACCAAAAAAAAAAAAAAAAATTCCTCAGGTGAACTGCCAGGAAAATAGTCCCCCATGTTCCCAGGGAATGTGTTCCCAAACCTCAGTGGATACCTGAAAACAGCACAGAACCCTATAGAAACCCTATAGAACCCTATATACACTATGCTTTTTCCTAAATATATATATATATATTTTTTTCCTAAATATATATATATATATACCTTTGATAAATTAGGCATAGTAAGAGAGTATTTACCATAGATTTTAGCAACTTTAGAATACAATTTTTTTCTTTTTTTATTAAGTCAAGAACTTTCACCTTTTTTCTTAAATAAGCAATTTACAACTTCTCTTTAGTATGTTTGAATTTCCAGCACCACTACTCTTGTACTTTGGGGTCATTATTAAGATAAGGGTTTTTCCAGGCACTGTGGTGTTTGCCTGTAATTCCAGCAGCTCTGGAGACACAAAGTTATAATCACACGATGATGGCAGGAGGATCATGAGTTCAAGGCCAGCCTCAGCAACACTGAGGATCTAAGCAATTCAGTGAGACCCTGTCTCTAAATAAAATACAAAATAGAGCTGGGGATGTGGTTTAGTGGTCAAGTGTCCCTGAGTTCAATCCCTGGTTCCTCCCAAAAAAAGAAAAAAAAAAAAGATAAGGGTTGCTTGAACACAGCACTTTGATACCGTGATAGTCAATCTGATAACAGAGAAGACGACTACCGAGTGGTTAACAGGTGAGTAGCGTATACTGCATGGATATATTGAACAAAGAAATGCTTGATATCATGGTGGGATGGAGGCAAGACAGTGCAAAATTTGATCATGCTACTCAGCAGGGTATGCAATTCAAGACCTATGGATTGTTATTTCTCAAATTTTCCACTTAATATTTTTGGATGACAGTTGATTATGAATAATCAAAAACCATAGATAGGAGAGGATGATTTTATTGGGAATGTAGGTTTTTTTAACTTAATAGATAACTAGAAAGTAATTATTTGAAGCATACTGCCTAGAATAGGGAAGGTATACACACGCACACACACACACACACACACAATATCTGATGTTAAAACAAAAAATACGTACATCTCTGGTGGTGAGAATACACTGAGATCTAACTATTATTTTAATGCACATGTATTTTACCACTGTGAATTCTTAAAATGAATCTGAACATCTCATGAAAATGACTAATATCACTTTGTTAATAATCTTCATTTCTTTGTGGCATTTGCCTCTAAATGGATGGCCCTGGAGAATATTAGGCTAAGCAAATAAGCCAATCCCAAAGAACAAAAGGCTGAATGTTTTCTCTGATATGCAAATGCTAATTCACAATGAGGGTTGTGAGTGGGAAATAGAGATATTTTGGACTAGACAGAGGGGAGTAAAGGGAGGGGAGGGGGACGGAGGTAGGAATGATAGTAGAATGTATCAGACATTATTACCCTATGTGCACATATGATTACATGACCTGTGTCACTCTATATCATGTACAACTAGACAAATGATAAATTATACTCTATTTATGTAGGAAGTATCAAAATGCATTCTACTGTCATGTATCACTAATTAGAACAAATAAAATATATTTAAAAATCAAATTAAATTTTTTAAAAAAGAATCTTCATTTCTAAGGACATGTGCATTTCAAATTGACCTACTCTGCCAAGTTCTGTCACCCTATTGAGTTTTCTGAACCATTGTTCAAACATTTATTAGCATCCTCTTTAATAATTAATAAATAATCAAGAAGATCGGAATCTATTGCAAATTTAAAGGCAGTGGAAACAATTGGCCTGATGTAATATGTCACATGAGCTCAGCAGAATGCGCTATCGGAATTATCTCATCTTCACAACTCTTCAAGGTAGGAATTCTCATTTACTTTGTTGTTAGAATGGAAGACATTGAATCTTAGGGAATGTAAAATATCCAGAGTCACTCACAAAGGATTCAGACCTAGGTTCAGGGTACATCACACACATACTACTGCAGAGAGAAAAGATGCAATTGAGTTTTGCCTCTTAAGATCTTTTATTTGTAATGGCCAAAACAAACTTTCCTAACTCATCCACTAAGTTTGAATTCTTCAGTACTTTGCTTTCTTTATTTGATTTAGAATGCAATTTCAATCTCTTTAATTGTGTATTTCAAAATAAAGAGTATACAACATACTGAGGTGGAAATAGAAAAGAAAAGAAATTATTGATTTTAACTTCTCCTTGAGTTTTCTCTGATTCCTCTGGTTCTAATTCTACCCAGGGACAAGTGATTTGTTCTCTCTCAGCTTTTGTGTCCATTCTCATAAAATGGGACCCTGGACAATAAATATTTAAGATTCTCTCTATTTGTGCTATAAAAAATATTTATTTATTTTTCTGAACAATGTACTGTTCTTGATGAATCACTGAACAGGAGATTAATATATAAGCCGTCTATAAGTTGATCAAACCATATATGTATATTTTATGTTACTCAACCATGGGGAACTCGTGTAGCTGAGATTTATAAAAGCTGTTCTTTATGGTTCTCTTGGTGCTGAAAATAATTCTTAGTTACTTTGAAAGCTGCACAAAGAATGTTATGGCCCTGGGTTCAGGTAAAATTAATGGCTGTACTTTAGTGGCTTGACAAAATTCATCATTTAAAACTAGCAGTCAGCTCCAGTTCCTGGGGTTTTAAAACAGTCTTGGGTTTAACCACTGGCTCTGTCTTTTATTAGAGTTTGACTTTCACAAGTTACCAAACTTCTGTAAGCCATTCATCTGTAAAATAGCATAGCACAATCTACTTCAGAGGTGGTTCCAATCATTAAATGAGATGCAAGTAAGGAGCCCAGCACTGTCCCTCTGACAGTGAACACCCACTCACAATGGCCCTGCAGTCACACCCACTGTTCCTTCATCTTTTATCATGCCATCCCTCTTTGGAAGTTTCTATCATCATTCAAACTTCCTGTAAACTGCCCATCTTTTAAAATTGAGCTCCACATAGCCCTGTCCCTTATACTGTAATCCTCTTCGAATTGATCTTTAATTGCTTCAAACCTCTTCTCGCCTCCCCTCGTCTCTTCTTTCCTCCATGCTAGGATTGGACACGGGGCCTCATGCACAAGGGCTGTCACCCTGAGCAGTGCCCCCAGCACATTTCCGCATTCTCGTCCTTTGTTGGTGGTAGGAGGATGGAAACCAGGGTGTCACTCTGCTAGACCAGGGCTCCAGTGCTGAGCTATACTCCCACGTGTTCCCCTCCCCCATTCTCTTTACAGGACACTTTAACTGCGTTTTCCTCCCCATTTCAATTCCAAAGCACTCTGGAAGGCATCAGGACCCAAACCATGACAACTTTAAGTTCTCATTTAATTTGATACATAAACGATACTTGACAAATATTGTTTTCTCCTTATAGAAACACACTTCTTATCCTCTCTCCCCTCACAGTTACCTCCCTTTTGGTGGCTTCGGTGAATGTCATAATTCTCAGGAAATGTTATCTCATTTCCTATTGTCTCTGTCCGCCTGCCCATCTCAGTCGCCTGTCTGCCCTCCTCTGTCTCTCCCTGTCACTTCATGTCTATGTATTTGTGTCTGTGGCTCTGTCTTCTCTCCTTCCTCATGGTTAGTCCATCAGCACGTCTTGTTGTTTGCACTGTCGACACATGTCCAGAATTTTCCCCTCCCCAGACTCACCACTTCAAATGTCACCACTTCACCAGCAAGCCCCTGTTATTATGTCTTGCAGGACCTCCAAAATAGCCTTCTGCCTGATGTTTCTACAGTCAAGGCGATGAAAAAATAAGTAGAGCTATTATCATTGTTTTAATATAATAAACATATAATCCTAAACATGAGCACACAGTCAACTGTCTTCCACAGGGTAGAAGCCCATCCTCAAGTGCCTGTCGTAGAGTTATTTCTTCCTAGTTGGAAGTGTCATTCATGGAAACAACACACTTCCATCAGGTACTTAACTATTCAGTGGGATTTGTGCTAGGGAATGAAAGATGCCTATCTTGTACAATCCCTCTGGGACTTTTTACAGGTAGATGGCATGCATAGTTGGAATACCCACAGAAGTGTGGGAATAGAATGCTCATGTTTCTCTAAGGGTCAACGAGGGTAGCTACAATCAATTGATAATGGATATGAAGCGCTGTGCCCATGATCGTGGATTATGACCTCTAGAGGTTGCTACCTCACACTTTCTTAGTATTCATCACGGTTGGGTGGTTCATGTGAAGAATACTGAAGCCATCAAATATTATCTGTTTAGAAACAAGAGCACTGTGTTGGAGACTTGCTCACTTAGTGACTGGGCCATTTGCTAAAAGCAGAACGCAGTCCCTAGACCATGGAATAAGACAACTCCGGATCAGAAAATGTGTGCCCAGCCTTGGTCATAAGCAGACAGCATGGGTGCTCAGTTGGAGAGCAGCTACTGCCTAAACATCTGGCCCCTGAGGCAAATTGCTATCAACAGGAAGTAATGCTGTCAAAGGCAGCAATTTCAAACTCTGCAGGCAATGCTGCATTTCTTTTTAAGTGTTATTTGTTTTCTGGAACGTAATTCAGGGAAAATTATTGTGCCATTTTAGATGCCACAACTTGGATCTTCTTAATTTATAAGCGCTTTGTTTTTTTGTTGGATGAACCCTTCCCTTGTGTTTGTTGAGAAATTCTGATGCCTCATTTGTTGATGGTGGTTTTAGGCAGTGCTCTTATAATTAGGATCATCAACAGCAGGTGCGTTGGAGTTTGTGAACTGTCAAATTGTGTGTCGTGAGAAAAATGGCAATTATGTCCTTGAATACTAACGATTCAATGCTTGGAAGACTGTCTAATTGTGCAGTTCTAATAAGTCTATACCCTGGTCTTGATTCACTTTATCCCCATTCTTGAAATATTATGCACATGGCTGTGTTCCAAACAAATTTTATATGAGAAAATGAATTGCTGGCTTAAAATGCTCTACCTAAAAGTTAAGAGCACATTTTCTCATGTGGCAACTCAACTATTTTAATTGCTAAGGACATGGTAGTAGACATCTATTAATTACCCACTCAGATTCTTTCCCCTTCATTCTGGGATATATTATTATCTGTACTCCAGTCATGTGATTTTGGTAAAGATGAATACGGCTACATTGATTGATCTAGAATGTGGTACCTGACCCAAGTTGGCCCTATTGTATATATCAATTCCCTGATTACTGTTTTTTTTTTGTTTTTTGGTTTTCTTTTCTAAATAGGGATAGCTTATCCTTATCCAATTTGGGCCAATTACAACCCTTCCTAGGATTTTTAGAATTTAACATTAGGTAAAGAGCATTTCAGTTCTTCGGAAGTAAACATTTTAGCATTGCTAATACCATGTTGAGTGTTCTTGCTTCTGAGCCAGAGGAAGAAATCAAATTGATTGGATAAAACAGAGGCATGCAGAGAACCAAGAGCAAGAGGAGCAGGAAGCAGACCCTGGAGATTCCTTTGGTCTTGTGACCTGTGGCCCAGCTATGTCCAGGCCTTGATGGAATTTTGTTATAAAGTGATGAAAAATTCTTTGTATGAAACTGAGTTAATTTGAGTAGATTTCTGTACATGAAATGGAAATATATCTAACAAATATGGCAAAAATAATTTTCCCCATATCTATATTCTTCTTATTCTTTCCTACCCCATTTCCCACACAGTATCTCAACAATAATAGCACATACTCATTTCTCTCTATGTGTGTGAGAGAAAATGAATAGCAAAATTAAAATTTATTGATTAGAAATGGGTTTATTAGACCACGGTGACACAATACTTTTTTCCTTACAGTTGTCCCAAATTATCTTTAGGAGTTTTTTGCGCCTCACCCCTCCCCCCCAAATTGGCATAAGCTTTAACTACTTTAAAGTGAATTTTAAACAATAAAATTTTCAAATTAAAAAAAGAAGAACAATAAGCTTTTCAGGCTAAAATAGTACCAAAGTAAGCATATATTTATGATATGGGTAAATGAAGCCAAAATTCTAGATAATGCAGACAAAAAAAAAAGACCTTATTTTTTAATCACTGGTATGTTTAAGAATGTAAGTTTGAATAGAAATAGAAATATCATCTATCCAAATGTTCAAAGAATTCAATTAGATTGAAACCCACAAATAAAATTTCATTTTACCACAAAATTTTAAAAGCTTACTATAGAAGAAGAATTTTAGGAAGTACCTTTGTACTGTACTATTCTGAATCAGATATATGATATCACTTGTTTTGTTAAAACACGTGAAACTAAAGAGGTGGAATTTTTGGTAAACATAAGCATCGCTTAAACACAAATTTCTGTCAAAGGACTATGTCTGTGACTATCCCAAAATGAGGTTTCAGTTGTCCTCTCTAAAGGAAAATGAGCCCCATCTACAATGGTAAAGTTAATTAATGACTCTACTTCCCTTTCTTGGTGCTTCTCCTGGGGCAGTCATGTTTTTGTGCTTTATAGATGTTCGTGGGCATGCTTTATTTTTCTTACATGGTTATAGACTCTTTAGGGAAGAATCCACTTGAGAAATCTTCATACTAGGAAGTGAGTTCTGGTGTGTGGTAGATACGCCATACATTTAAAATGTTATTATAGCATAAACTTTAGCAAGTAAAGTGTATTCAAATAAAATCAGGTGGTACAGAAGGGGTACAGTGGTAGAATAAGACCGTGCCTGGAACTGGGCCTGACAGAGAATGGGGTTCAAGACGTATTTGTAAATGTAACGGAGTAGAATAAGACAAAGATGTAATCAGAACAAAACAGCAAAGCAATAGAATATATCAATTTCTTCTACTTGTTTTGTGAGTAGTTCTTCTTTTATTGTGGTTAATTTTCTAAAACAAAAATGTAAGTACTTTAAAAATTAAGCTCCCCTATGCACTCTCCCTTTTAAAGTAATCATTTAGGGAAAATTGTCGCAAAAAAAAAATTTGGAAACTATTTTTGGAGTTAATACCTTCAGAATCTGTCACTTTCCCCCCCCCCCCTGTGATATACTGGGATGCTCTACCACGGAGCTACATCTTATCCCTTTTTAGTTTTTTTTAAAAAGAATCTCACTAAGTTGTCCAGACTGACCTCAAACTTTCAATCCTTCTGCCTTAGCCTCCTGAACCACTTATTAAAGGCATGAGCCACCATGCCTGGACAGAATTCATAGCACTTGAAAAAATAAATCTTAAAAATTTCATCTTTTGAGAGTACAGCTGATTTTTTTTTTTTAGAAAATATGAAAAGTCAGTAATATCTAAAAACCAATTCAGCTTCAAGCTGGGCAATACTATGTGGTTTTAAAAATAAGGTCGGGCTCAGCACAGTAAGTCTGATTTCCTTAGATAGCTTAAACAGGGCTCCAGATAAATCAGTGGGTATTCAACTGTGTGATGGAGCATCAATGTAGCAGGAGCTTGCGGTCGGTGCATCCGAATAGTTACTGGGTGAATAGCATATGTGTACTTAAATGTTTACCTCAACTATTTTCAAACGTCATATGAAAGTATGACTTTGTGGTGTATTCATTTTTTAAAGTGAATATTATTAGAGAAAATTAATCTGTTCTGTACAGTTTAATATTTTGTGTGCTCTAACAAAATGGCCTGTCATAAGAACAAAATTCTACAATTAGTAGAACAAAAACTAGTCTCCGAAAATGCATCCTCTGAGGATAGCTTCTCTCTCATTTTGAGAGTCTCAGTTTGCCCACTCGGCCAAGTCAGAATTGTTTGGTTTTTGAATACCACGGTGAATGCCTCTCCCAGATCCAGAGCTCCCTGAAGGAGGGTCTTAATTTCTTGCAATGATTCCTGAAGCCCCAGGATGAGAATCAGTTGCTCTCCCTGTCGAGAGCCTTCTTTTCTCAGCCAGTGACAGGAGTGATGATATTTCCTGATTATATTCTAAAGGTCAACAATCCTGCTAATTTATCTGGAGAATATCTGCCATTTCCTCCTCCTCTTTAGTATTTTGCTCAAATAATAGAGGGCTAACCTGCTTCAAGTGTTAGCAAGAATGTCCAGGACTACGGGCAGGCTGCATTTCTTCTAGACAAACCAGATGGATATTCTAAGCTAGTTTTATGTTCAAATAAAGACAAATAGGTCATATCTGAAAGGTAATTATGTTTAGTTTAAAAGAGAAGCTTGGTTACCATCTAATCCTTCTGACTGTTGTGACCAGGGCATGGCTACCTGTGACAATAGTGTTTAGATACATTTTAGCTGCTCCCAGAAAGGGCGTTGGAAGAGATTCCTAGAGAGTTTTCGGTGGACAATTTGAACATACATGTAGTTTACCTCTAAAGCAGGGGGATTTCGATGATAGCAACAAATCAGAAAGGTGTCAGCCATGATGAAGCTATTGTTCTCTCCCACACCCCACAATCCCTTTGTGGAACGCTGCTCCCCTTCTCTCTGTTATCAACTCCATTTTAATGCCTCTGCAGACTGGTTCCCTTGGGTTATTTATAGTGCTTGCTCTTACCACTTCATCTTGTGACTTAGACTTCCAGCTCCAGCTCTCTCAAGCAACTAAACTTTTCATCTTGGAATCGTTTAGTTCGCATTCCAACAGGGTGAGTCTGGCTCAGTACATGTTCAAGTTGGCGGTGATTGCAATTAGCCATGGCTAAAGGAAGTGGACTTGGGTGAGTGGTGTGAGTGAAAACTTGTCTGTCTATGGTCTGCCTCGCTTGTCACTGCAGTGGGGATGGGTCTGGGCAGCTCCTCTTAGAAGAGATACTATGTAACTAGATAGCATACCAAATGCAAGATAAAGTACTAGTAAATTTTTCAGCTTTTGAGTCATATGGGATGCTACCATTTAAAAATTACGGTTGTCTAATTGTTAGAGTTGCAAAAACATTTTAACTAATTAGCCTGAATTATTTTTTAAAATAGTGCTACAAAGAAATTTCAAATAGATGATGAGGTGAAATGGCATTAATTCTAAAAAAAAAAAAAATGGAAATAAAACCAAGTAACAAAGTCTAACAAATAAGCAGGAAACTAATCAGATATATATCTGCTGCTACATTCATATTGTTATGATATTTCATGACATATAGAGTGGAAAACTCAACTCTACTCTCATGGGAGGTATGAGAGCACAACGGCAAATAACATCTAAGTAGTTTTACTCTGAGAAAGATTTGGGGGGTTCCGAGGAGCACACTGCTATTCCAGAACATTATACTCTGGAGCACAATATCACAGATGGAAGTTGGTCTAACACTGAGCCCCTAAGTAAAAGTCATTCCCGTCTTTTCTGTACTCTTTATATGTCTCATGGGCACCATGAAATATAACTCTTCCCATGGAGCTTATCTCTTGGGTCTCTTCCAGATGTTTCATTTCTAAAATTCCCAAAGACGTCATGATTAGGACAAGCTGAGTGGAAACTCACTTCACCAACATCACTTCACCAACCCGCAAATAAGCGGGTGCCCCCATGTTTTCTTTAACTGTAAAATAAAGTGTGTAGACTAGATGTCCAAAGGAAGAACTAAATGTTCTTGATTTTCTTCCAGAGCAATGACTTTTTGATCCTTTCACTTTGATTTTCTAGAAATATCTGCCATGAAAGCAAATACCACCATTAAGAACATGGATAGAACTATTAAATTTCAAAAGAAAAAATTAAACACTCTCTATTGGGGAATGGTAGTCTGATTTTATTTTCTTTTAGATTTTTATTGAATTATAAAAGCCATATTTTAGAAGAACAGACAAAAAAAAAAAAGAATTTGTATAGAGAACAATTATAAAAGAAAAACGCCTAGAAATCTTTTTCTAAGAATTTATTTCTATAATTCAATCCATTTATCTATCGATATACTTCATGCCTCTCAAAAAATGGCTGACATATTTCTGATTTGTTGCCATCATCAAAATCCCCCTGCTTTAGAGGTAAACTACATGTATGTTCAAATTGTCCAAGTAAAATTCAAGTAGAAAGGTACAAAAATTTTAAACAAATGTATTTTCATCCTCTAGCTTGCCATTTCCCAGATGAAATCATTACTTAGTTTCTTCACATGCCTATAGAAATTATTTATATGTGGAAGTATATTGCATATGTGTATTCTATCTCTTTCTCTACCCATGTGTCTATCTACTTTCCCCTCTAAATTCGAGCACTTTCTATGTGAAGGACACTGCTATTTGCTGAAAGTAAAATTGTGAGTAAAACAAATTTAATTTTTATTCTTTCAGTGCTCAATTTTATAGACAACTGGAGGTGCTTATACCACAGAAAAGATAGGTGCCTAAGAAAATGAGAAATGTGGGCAGCACTGTGGGAACCTTGGGAAAGTTATTCTGCTACAAAAACAATTTTAAAATATCAAAACAAATAAAATTTCATAACTCTGAAAATTAACCAGAGCTACTGAGCAAACTGAAAATCATGTATCAATCAGAAATTACTGAACATCAAACATCCATAAGGCAGCAAGGCACGGAGCAGTTTTGCATGTGGCTAGTCCCCTTACCCCTCCACCTTTAGTGGGGTGGTATGGTGGCTCGTGAAAACCAGCAGTCTTGCAGCCAACAGTGAGAACTGATCACTTAGTGTTCTGTTAAAATCCACCCCAAAAGCACAGTCAGTAAGTAAGCTTTGTAACCGCAGCTCGGAAAATCTCTATTCCCAGAGTGCTGAGGCTATTTGATGTGACTCAGAGTTCACAGAGTGCAAAAAAGTCCCATCCCTCGAGAATAGAAGTCTGAAAATAATAGCAGCCTGCTGACAACATCAAAGCCGCCAAAGACTGTGATTTCAGTTGAAGAAACAAGAACCTACTCAAAAATTTAAAAGCAAGTCCTGGAGAACTAGGTGACCTTAGGGAAGCTGGAGAATAATTAAATATAGCCCTGGGAGGGAAGCTTACACTCATGTTCCGGGTTTTGTGCCATGCCTAGGAAAGACTTGGAAAAGTCACAGCCACTCACCTCCCTCTGAACCTGAAGTCCTGTGAAAGCAGGAAGTGAAAGATACGATCATCTTGCAATCTGCCTGAAAACCGAAGCCCTGACTGGTCACGAAGATTCCCTTGGCAAAGGTGGTAGACAGGCAACCAGGTAAGGACATCTGAGTGGCCACTGGCTAACTGCTGAGTTGTAGTGACTTAATGATGAACTTTAGGAAGCCAGGTTTAAAACTAAAACCAAGAACTTAAAAAAATACTAGCAGGAAACTTAGTGACCACACACTGGTGAGAATACAGGATCTTCGGAATTAGTCCAGGAGAGTCTGTGTTAAACAAGAAAAAAACCCCCCCCCCACACACACACAAAAAAAAAAAAAAAAAAACAACCATAGCAGCAGCCACAATTCTAGAGGTGGAAAAGGGATACCAGGGTTGATTCAATATCATATCCAAAAGGTATAGTTCAACGAAGAATTATGAGACAAGAATGTATATCACATGCATCAAGAAAAAAAAAAGGCAGATGAAGAGTTGGTAAAGATTTTAAATGAACTATTATAAATGCATTCAAAGAACAAAAGGAGGCCATCCTTAAAGAGTTAAAGGAAAGTATAATAATTATGTCTCAGCAAATATTGAACATCAATAAAGAGATAGAAGTAATCAGAGTCGAATGCAAGCTGTGAAGTTGAATGCATAATAATTGACATGCAAAATTCTCCAGAGGAGATTTAACAATTGATGGGAATTGGCAGAAGAAAAATCACCTAACTTTAAGATATGTCAAAAGAGATTTTCTAGTCTGAAGAACAAGGGGGAAATAGAAAAATAAAAAATAAACAAAGCACTAGAATATTATGAGATACCATCAAGCATACTAACATAGATATAACGGTGTTCCCAGAGGAGAGGAGAAAGAGAAAGGGGCATAAAATTATTTGAAGAAATAATGCCCCCCAAATTCCCAAAATGGGGTGAAAAACATAAGTTTACATATCCGAGAAGCTTGATAAACTCCAAGTGGAATGAATTCAGAGACATCCTTTAAACGCATCACAGTCCAGTTGACCAAAGTCAAAGACAGTGAGAACATCTTCAAAGCAGTGAAAGTAGACCCACTCACCACCTAGGAGGATTCTTCAATACGATGAACAGGTAATTTCTCATGAGGGCCAGAAGACACGAACCAGTGGACACCCTCAACGTAGCGAAAGACAAAAACCTGTGACCCCAAATTATGGATTCATCAAAAACTCTCCTTCAACAATGAAGGAGAAACGAAGAAATCCCCAAATAAACAACAGCCAACAGACCTGCCTTACAAGACGTACCAGAGTTCTTTAGCTAAAGTTAAGGGTCACTGAATGGTAACATGCACCTGCTCTCATAAAGATGATCTCTAGGGATATCTACCCAGATAAATATAAACTGTAGTAAAAAAAAAAATGTATTTTTTTGTTTGTGATTCTTTTCTTCTCCTATATGATTCAAAAGACAATTCATGAAGTAATAATTATAAAACCATGTCGATGGGCTTATAGTGTTTAAAGATACAAATACAGAACAGAAGAAGGAACAGAGGCATATGGGGAAAATGCATAATTATGAAATTAAGTTGAGATTAAGCCAGACTAGATTGTTTTTTCTATCACGATGACAATGGGTTGTTATTCTAAGGCAACAAATAAGAAAATAAGAGAGGCAGGTATGGATTTGGAGTCAGCCGGAGACTGAAAAATCATCTCTATAGAGATGATACTTGAGATCCGAAAAAGAATCAGATGTTTGATGTCACAGGGAAGGGATTTTAACTGCAATGACAAAGAGAGATTTTTAAATTGTTGGAATTGCTTGTCCATGCAACAGGCTGGAAAGAAAAAAATTGGATTGATATCATTTCGGTTTTAGAGAGGCCACATGACCCAGTGTTATTTATATTTGGAAATGAGATGTCTCATGTTAATTTTTTTTTCACTTTTAAGATTTAATGAAGATTGAAAAGAACAAATGGTGATGAACTTAATTTTGATAGGTTTGACTTTTTTAAAAAAATAGAAAACCCCACAAATATTAAATCCATGTCTGCTTATCTTCCTTTAATATTTGGAAGATAAAGATTTTCTAGCCATCTTGTCCTTTGCATGTAACTTAACAACTAAGTGGCTTTTTCGTCTCTGACTATGTGAAAGTGGCAGATTTTTTAAAGTCATGTGTATTCTTCTAATTTTTCCTTGAGCATCATGCTAAGGGATCTCTTAGGCTTTGTTTTATCTTAGCTTCTTTGTTTCCAAGATTTCAGGCATTCTTGTCTTAATACATTTTCACACAGCCTTCTCTCCTGGAATTTCCAGAGAAAGGCTATAGGATAGGTATTTTTATTTTTGAGATTTTTTCCTGTCTGCTTGTTATGACTTGAATCTGGGATGTCCCCCAAAAGTGCCTGCATTGAAGACTTTCTTCTTTCATTTCAGTTTCTTTTTCTCTAGTTGTTTCTTTTCTTTTTGTTTTGTTGCTCTGTATTTCATGTGATATGCTTTTTTTTCCAACTCTAGTAATATTTCATTTCTGCTTCTATTGGAGACGGAGACAGGAGAGAGCTGAACGGAAGCCCTTGTGTGCGTAGGCTGACCACTCTTCCCACAAATGGTCAAGAGGCAGGTTCATTGACTGTCCTTGATAATTTCGTTACTCCTTGGTGTTTCTCGCTGAGTCTGTTCGTACTGTCATGTCTGACTTGCTGTGGAGGTTGGCACAAACCTGGCAGCCAGAGCTCTGGGTATCTGACGTGATTATGTGGGGCCAACTTAGAACCCCAGCATTGGTATAAAGATTATTTTAAGCTGAAGACAACTGAAATTCAATGGTTACACGAAGAAGTCTATGTGGAGCTTCCATTATCTGATCAAAAGCAGCAACTTCTGGGCGATGAAGCTGCCCAAATTCCCTGTTTAAGGAGACCTATTCCCAGGAAAAGAAGATGGTGAGGAAGTTCACCATAGATTTTCTATCCGGGGGATTTTTAGGACCATGAAAAAGATGAAGAAAACCACTGCACCTGCAAAAACAAACACTATTACAAACTTTCTTATCTCCTGTTTATTCTTCTAAAAACTCACTTGTCTTTCTTAAAGTATTATATTTGTTCTTCCTGTAGAAGTTTTTCCCCTCTCTTGATTTTCCCTTACAATTTTAGGTGTATAAACCTCTGACTTTCAGTGTTTAAATTGCTAGCTACTTCGCATATGAATAAACTCCCCTCCCCCCATTAATCTACCTTTGGTCAACTTAATTCACATGCCCCTTACCATGAACTTAACAAGGTAGAGAAAATTTGGGTGCTTTTTTTTTTCTCCTTAATAAAAGTAAGAGGTCTTTCATTTAATTCTTCTATTTTCAGTACTGTGTTTTCTTGCTCAATTACGCCTGACGACTCCCTTGTGAGATCTGCTGTTACAACCTCTAGAAAAATGTCTCTTCCGCCTTGCCTTCTTTTTCAGGGTGAGGTGCAAGAATTTTTTCAGATACACAGAGCAGGAAGACTACTTGATTAAATGCTTTCAAGTCCTTAACTAGTTCTCCTGGTTTCAGCTATCCTGTGCAGAGGGCTATGGTGCTAAGCCTCTGGAGGCTCCCTGGCATTCCTGGATGGATTCTCAGCTTTGCACACTGCTGGCTGAAGGGGTGTCTCCACGCTCCACCTGCTTTCCAGTCTCCACTACTCGATGGCTGTTGTCTCCTTCCTGTTCATTGTGTTATCAGGCCTTTGTGGTTGAAAATCCCTTTGGTAATTTTGGTAGATATTGGGAATAAAGTCCTGTATACATTCCATGCTCCACTTTTTGATCCAGAACCCAGGATCAAAAAGTGGAGCATTAAATGATTTTTGTCTAGAAATATTGTTAACATGGGTAAGCTAAAGCTTGCATAATTGAATTAAAGAGGAGGCTATAAAATGAATAAATAGTATAATTGAGTTGGGTTATTAAAAAGCATTTATCATTGTAAGTAATCTGATAATCATGTGGAATGTTATTTTTTGCTTGCTGTGGGGCAGCCATTACTTGGTGCAATTTATAATGTCAACTTAATTTTTACTGAAGTCTTCTAGGCATATGCTACTATAATCTCCATACGAAACTAAACAAACATTGAAGAAATTTAGACCCTAGCCAATTATCTGAGTCATCCAAGATCACACACGGTGAGTAACCACTGAAGCTAGGATTTAAACCCAGCAGATCCTCTACAAATGCCTTGTTCTGTATAATTACTTTTATTGTTTATTTGTTTATATCCTCATAAAGATCTTGTAAACAAGTTGTTAGCCGGGATAATATTAACTGCTCTAATCAAGAAATAAAATATGTATAATGGCTTAAATATGATGAATATTTAATTCTTGATTGTATAAGGTTCATAACAAGTGCTGATGATTTATGGACAGTTCTCTCGAAAATGGCAATTACTCATGGCTGAGGGTTACAGAAGTTTATGCCTCAACTACCTTCACAGTGTGGCTCCCAGGGCCTCTATGATTACTGCATGGAGGTGGAGGCATGCATTAAAATGCAAAGGAAAATGCACACTGCTCCATAAATATCCCAGCCACGGGTATAACAGGCTTCTCTCCCTTTCCTATTCTATTGTTGAAATATTTTCACACAGTCAGACCTGCTCTCAAGAGATGCTGAGAAATGCCATCTATCTCTGTGTCAGGAAGAAGAAAAATGCCCTGTTGCTTTACAAACCAAACTCTGCTACCACTTGCCTTTCAGTATCTCTCTCTTCTTCCATACTGTGATGGGAAATAACAGGACCATTTCTAATCCACGTCTGCAAACCCAGTGTCCCTGCTGATTAATGGGCAATATCAAGGTGTTTCTCTGGCAAAGATACAGAAAAAAAAAATTATTAAACTCTCTTAACTGGATATTGTGTATTTAATGTGGTCAAATACACAATGTCTAGGAAAACCCTCAATAAATGTTAATAATCACTACCTTCTTTTACTAATCATTAATTGATTTATATAACATAATAACAAGAGACTCTGCCACAGCAGAAGTTGACTTTTATGTAATTGCTCTTAATTTATCCTTACCATCTGAAGGCAGGATCTCCCTCATATTAGGAACACACTTACAACCTTCCTAGAATCCTTGGTCCTTATTTGGAAAGACAAGGAGAAACAAAGACCTCAGATATGAATGGCAATGATCTTGGGTACTAGTCATCAAACAATTTTTTGCATTCTTTGTACTTTATATAAAATAAACATAGATCACATTTTTATATCTATACTGGCAAAATACCAAACCTATATAGTATTATATTGCTCTCCAGTGAAGTCCACAATAGTTATTTGCTTAGATCAGATGCAGTTCTATCTGGTTGAGAGGGGGGGGGCGGCTAGAGAAGAGGGCTTAGTGACGGAAAATCTGTTCTACAGCTCTTCTGTACAACTGCTTACTTCTACTTCCTCTTAACCTTCCACGCCCCAGGAGGAAAGAGATCCCACTTTAATCTCCCCCAACCTTTTCTTTTTAATGAGTCCTGAACCCCTCTGGTTCAGGACTGAGAAACCCCAGAGATCCACTAGCATGTAGGCTACAGGCCATTGCATAATAAGCTCATCCCCAGGAGAGACTCTTGGCAAAGGCACCGAGGTTGTGTCTCCTGTTTAGTCTGATTCCCTAAAGTTCAGAGGCGATGAGAGGTTCAGCCTTTATCATCCATTTTACTATTCAGAGGCTAATTAAAATATTGAATAAAGGCCAGTCCTTTGGGAACTGATTTTATCGCAAAGAGTTATTGATTCCTATGAATATAAATTACAAGTGTATGCTGATGAAGCTGAACCCGTCTCTCTAGAGAAATTCTTACTTGTTCATAGGAAAGAAAAATCAGAGTTATATGCTGCTAAGGGATAATTGCTCATTTAAAACACCAGTTCTGTCTCTGAAAGGTTTTTAGCAATTACTATATCACCTTTCTGATTTTTATATGACTTTCTCCATGTCTCCCACTCCCTGTAGTGGCAAAGAAACCAAATCTTTTTTTTATTTTAATCAGTTATACATGGCAAATGGAGCACAACTTCTCATTCTTCTGGCTGCACATGGCTCAGAGTCACACCAGTAGTGTAATTATACATGTATATAGGGTAACAGTGTCTGTCACATTCTACCGTCTTTCCCGTCCTCAGCACCCCAGCCCTCCCCTCACTTGCCTCTACACAATCCAAAGTTCCTTCATTCTTCCCTACCTCCACCCCACCCCAATATGGATCAGCATGTGCAGAGAAAAAAATTCAGTGTTTGGTTTTTTGGGATGGTTATTTCTCTGAACATGATATTCTCTAGTTCCATCCATTTACCTGTAAATGCCATAATTTCATTCTACTTTAAGGCTGAGTAATATTCCATTGTGTCTATGCACCACATTTTCTTTATCCATTCATATGTTGAAGGGCATCTAGGTTGATCCCATGGTAGAGTTATTGTGAATTGAGCTGTTATGAATATTGATGTGGCTGTGTCACTGTGGTGAAGGGAGACCAGAAGAATAGAAGAAGGGGAACACAGAAAGGAGCAGAGGGAAAGGGGGAGGTTCTGGGGAATTAAATTGGTCAAATTATACTGTTTTATTTTGTGCACTTATGAATATATTTTTACAAATCCCACTGTTATGTATAATTATAATGTGCCAATAAAAAGGGGTTAAAAAAAAAAGAAAGTAAATCTTTGGCTAGGTAAGCCAAATCCAGACTCTTCCAAATATCAACTGTGTCTCTAGGTAATTATTTGGCATTTCTGAACTTTAGTTTCCTCAAAATAGGGGTAATACTCAACTTAAAGTGTTGTTAGAACAAAATGGTGTAATGTGTATAAAAATCCTATTCAGTGTCAGACCTTGGGGCTTTCCTGTTCCCCTACTGAATGTAAAGCAATAACAAAAAGCTGCTATTCTCTCCTGTGCATTTTGTGAATCATTTCCATGTTAATCTTTCAAAAATATTGTCTGATAAGATTGTCTGCTGAGGGGAGCTGCCCTCCCTGTACCATGAAGTAGAAACTTGCTCAGAAATCAAAGAAATACCTTGTCTGAATAAAAATTATATTCAACCATATTTCCAAATTATAGTTATTTATACCAAAATCCAGTAATTTTCTCTTGTTTTTGCTTGTGCTGTCTTGTCTTCCTGGATACTTCACCCCTATTCCATACACTTCACCCTCCTGAAAACCTCACCTGCGTATTTGAAAATCTACTATATATCCTGAAGGTCCAGGATGGATTCCATCTTATCAAAAAATGTATCTAGTCTTGTCTTTTATTTCTTTGAATATACTGTATATTAATTATCTTAACATGATTACTTGATGGCTCCATTACCTGGATCAGCTAAGAATCTGTTATGTGCTACTTTGCTTTTAAATGAACGTGTCTTGTTGTCTGTGTCTAGTTATTTTTCCTGAATACTAGGCATTGTTTGTGAAAAGTACTAGAGACCATTTGAGGACACAGATGACTTTTGTTTTCTTTCAAAGAAAACCTTTTGTTCTGTTTCCAGCCAGCTGCTAGAATAGCTAGGCATTAGCAATTCCTGATCAGTTCAATCCAATCAGGGATTTAGTGGATTCAAGGTGGATTTATTCCCTAGGAGGTCAAGCTTGTCCCTCTTTACACTTACCCCAGTTTCTCAGGGTTCCAACTCAAAAGCCTCCATCATTTTACTAAGACCTTTCTTTTCAAGAAGTCCTTGAATTGCAATTTGGCTCCCCTTGAGCCTACAAGTTAGTAAAATCTATGCTTGGCCTCATGCCCTTTTTCCTCCCTTCTATCATCAGCAGAAGCCTGAGATGAAACGTAGCCTCATTTGTCATGTTTACCTCTATGGGTTTCTTTTTACTCCCAGGTTTTGATCCCATGATTTGTATACTGTGCTAATAACTTCCCAATACCTTCTCCAGATGATTTTTATATTTTTCTCAACTTATTTAGTTGTTCAGAGGATTATTGTTGGCCTAATTATCTAACATCCCATTACCAGAACCCAAAATCTCAACATTAATTGAAATAAGTATTACTTAAGTTAGAATTTTCTTATGTGAACTTCAAGTATATGTGGATTTGGATGCAAAAAAAAATTACATCTAAATTATCATTAACTAATGGAGAGAATTTAACATTTTTTTTCACTTATGAATACAGGCAATGCACCAGAGTAGCATTAATAATATTTGCAATTTGTAACAGTAAAATTTAATATATTTTCATATCACATTATAGTTGATGATTTCTTAAAATATGTATACTTCTATGTGAAATTAGTGTTTCTTTGATGTAGTATCTAGGAGCTTATATTTTACTATATTATAATTTTTAAAAATTCTTAGTTTTGGATAATCTAAAAATTCTGTACACTTTAATACACTTTTTGAAAATAAACTCTTTTTTAGGGGAATTTTTGGTTTATTGCAAAGTTGAGTAGAAAATATAGAGACAGCCCATATAAGTCCTGTCCCCTCATCTACGTTGCTTCCCCAATTTCAATACCCCACACAGCAATTGTGCTTTTGTTATAATTAATGAAATTATAGCATCAGACATTAGCACCCAAAGACTGCAGTTTACAGTCATTTCCACTCTTGCTATTGTACATCGTATGCATCTGTACAAATGTATAATGACATGTTCACAATTATAGTATCACAGGATAGTTTGCACTGTTAAGGTCTGCCTCACTCTGCCTATTCATTTCTTCCTCCCCTCTAATTGCAACAACTGCTCTTTCTCCATAGTTTTATACTTTGCACAACATCCTGTAGTTGGACTGATATGATACATAGCCTTTTGCAGATTGGCTTCTTCACTTAGTAATATGCATTAACATTTCCTCTGTGACTTTTGGTGGCTTAATGGCTCATTTCTTTTGAATGACACCCATTTTCTGAATGTACCACAGTTTATCCATTTTCCTACTAAGCTACTCTCCTGTGAAGCTCTGGTTGGTGGTGCAGCTACTTGAAGAAGCTATTTGGGGAGGTGCCAAGCTAGTAGCACTTTGCTGCATAGTCATCTAAGCGATGCTGGGGAAGCAGATTTAATGGAAGTTTCTAGGCCAGGGACACTCTCATAAAGCTATCCAATAGAGTGCCAGGAAATCAATTCAAAACAGGTGCTATTGGCCATTGGGCCATGCTGGGGCCAGACACTGAAGAAGCTACATATGCTAAAGGATCTAAGTATGGGGAAAAATGTGCTGCATGCCGGAGCTTTTCTAGAGAAGCTTATAGAACAGGGCAAGAAGTCTTCAGCATTTCCTCCAGGGTCCTCTACTGATAAAGTTTAACACTGTGCCACTGGGCAAGGAGAAACATTTACAAAGTCCATCTGTATTATTGCAGAACCAGTAATAAAGGATGGATATGGAGCCCAGAGATTATAAATTGTTATCTGGCACAAAGGGATTTATGATGCCAATAAGTTAAATATCCCTAGTGTAGGCATAGAAATCTGTTTCGGTCTTGGGGTTTTTGTTTTGTTTTGTTTGTTTTTTATAACTTGAAGATCTTTAACTTCCATTTGGATCAGGAATGTTTTCCCTATTGTATCTTTGATTATTATTTACATTTCCTCATGACAAATTATACTGAGGTTGCTGTTTATCTATGTCCCTCATCATTTTCTAATCAGATTTATCAAGGTATTCTTTTTTAAAAAATTTTTTTTAGTTGTCTATGGATTTTTTATTTTATTTATTTATTCATTGTTTGTTTGTTTATGTGTGGTACTGAGGATGGAACCCAGAGCCTCACACATGCCAGGCAAGTACTCTACTCCTGAGCCACAATTCCAGCCCTCAAGGTATTCTTTATGCACAATAAAAATCATCAACTTTATGGTTTAGTGTGGTAGCCATTTGTTGTTTGCTTCTTTTTTTCTTTTTGGTTGTTCATTTGGCTTTAATAGCACACATAATAAAAACTCATCAATTATAAATATACAATTGATGATTCTGGCAAATGCTTGTACTTGGATAGCTAATAGTATAATCAAGGTTTAGAATATTTCTATCAAACAAAAAAGAGGCCTTTGTCAACTCATGGTCACTGCTTTGCCTCTCTCTCCAGCATTCAGTGACTTGTTTTCTGCCACCGTATTTTTACTTTCCCTAGAGTTTCAAATAAATGCAATCATAAAGTGTGTATGCTTTTTCAGGCATGTACTTCCATCTGCACAGTTCATCTGCGTTACTGCAGAGCCAGCAATGAAGAATGGATGTGGGGCCAGAGACTAATAGTATTGAGGTCTATTTCTGTTGCCTGTATCCTCAGTTCCTTCTTTTAAAACTCTGAATGTCATCCCACTATCTGAATATATTACCTTGTGCTTATTTGGTTGGGGGTTGTTTCTGATTTGGAGCTGCTATGAACAAAATAGCTCAATTATTGATGACATTCTTGTATTTAATTCTCAAGTGGATACATAGGAGTATGATTGCATAGTCAGGTGGTAAATGTATATTTCACTTTAAAAAAAACTATTCACAAAGTGGATTTTCTATTATATGACCTCTTATCAACGTGAGCTCCAGTGGCCCTACGCGTGGAGTGTTATCAGTCTTTATGGTTTGAGCCATCCCAAGAGGTGTGTAGGCGTACTTTAATGATATTTCAATTTCCTTAATTGAATGACTAATAATATTGTCTTTTCATGTGCATATTTGCCATTCCTTGGTGAAATGGCTATTCAAATATTTTGTTCATTGTGCTACGTATCACTAGTCTTACTGACATAAAATTTGATTTTATATTCAGAGTAAAAGTACTTAAACAATTACCTATTTTGTAAATATTTTCCCTCAATATGTGGATTGGTTTCTAATTTTTCTAGCGGTGTCTTTTGAAGAGCATATTTTAAAAATTTTAATTGCTGTCTACTTTGTCCACATCCTATGTACTCTTTGTATCCTAACAAATATTTGCTTAGTTCAAGGACTTAAACATTTCTTTTATTATTTTTTCTAGCAGTTTTGCATTTAAGCTCTTGCATTGAGGTCTATCATACCTTTTTCTATATTGTTTGAAATAAATGTTGATTTTTTATGTGTGTATACATTTTTCCCAAGACTATTTGTTGAAAAATGTTTTCTTTACCCATTGAATGATATTGGTGCATTTTGGTGTGGTGGCTCTAGCCTGTAATCTCAGCAATTTGGGAGCTGAGGCAGGAGGATTACAAGTTTGAGGCCAGCTTTAACAACTTAGTGAGACTCTGTTTCAAAATAAAATAAAAAGGACTAGGATGTAGCCTAAGGGTACAGTGCCCCTGGTTCAATACTTAATACTGAAAAAGTAAATTTCAATTAACTACCTATATTTACATTTATTTCTGTCTTTTCCATTGAGGTATATATTTGTTTTTATTCTGATAGAATACTCAATTGCTGCATCTCTATGGTCAGTCTTTAAAATTAGGTGCTGTATCTCCTCTAACTTTTTTCTTCTTTTTCAATATTATTACAGATACTATAATTCCTTAGCTCTTTCAATATGAATTTTAGAATCAGCAGGAAAGTTACTACAAAAAAATTCTACTGGGATTTTTATTGAGATTGCTTTGAATATATTGATTAATTTTGAGAAAATCACTATCATTAGAGTATTTAATTTCCTGATACATGAGCATGGAATTAAGGTGTACTATTTAAACCTTAATTTCTTTTTTTTTTATTTTATTTTATTTTTTTTTATTGTTGGTCATTCAAAACATTACATAGTTCTTAATACATCATATTTCACAGTTTGATTCAAGTGGGTTATGAACTCCCAATTTTACCCCGTATACAGATTGCTGTATCACATCAGTTACCCGTCCATTGATTGACATATTGCCTTTCTAGTGTCTGATGTATTCTGCTGTCTGTCCTATTCTCTACTATCCCCCCTCCCCTTCCCTCCCCTCCCCTCCCCTTTTCTCTCTCTACCCCTTCTACTGTAAATCATTTCTTCCATTTGTATTATCTTGTCTTACCCCTCCTTTCCTCTTATATGTCATTTTGTATAACCCTGAGGATCGCCTTCCATTTCCATGCAATTTCCCTTCTTACTTCCTTTCCCTCCCACCTCTCAACCCTGTTAATGTAAATCTTCGTCTCAAGCTCTTCGTCCCTACCCTGTCCTTGTTTCCTCCCCTTATATCAAAGGAGTCATTTGGCATTTGTTTTTTAGGGCTTGGCTAGCTTCACTTAGCATAATCTGCTCTAATGCCATCCATTTCCCTCCAAATTCTATGATTTTGTCATTTTTTAATGCAGAGTAATACTCCATTGTGTATAAATGCCACATTTTTTTAATCCATTCATCTATTGAAGGGCATCTAGGCTGATTCCACAATCTTGCTATCGTGAATTGTGCTGCTATGAACATCGATGTAGCAGTGTCCCTGTAGCATGCTCTTATTAGGTCTTTGGGGAATAGACCGAGAAGGGGAATAGCTGGGTCAAATGGTGGTTCCATTCCCAGCTTTCCAAGAAATCTCCATACTGCTTTCCAAATTGGCTGCACCAATTTGCAGTCCCACCAGCAATGAACAAGAGTGCCCTTTTCCCCGCATCCTCTCCAGCACTTATTGTTGTTTGACTTCCTAATGGCTGCCAATCTTACTGGAGTGAGATGGTATCTTAGGGTGGTTTTGATTTGCATTTCTCTGACTGCTAGCGATGGTGAGCATTTTTTCATGTACTTATTGATTGATTGTATGTCCTCATCTGAGAAGTGTCTGTTCAGGTCCTTTGCCCATTTATTGATTGGGTTATTTGTTATCTTATTGTCTAATTTTTTGAGTTCTTTATATATTCTGGTTATTAGGGCTCTATCTGAAGTGTGTGGAGTAAAGATTTGTTCCCAGGATGTAGGCTCCCTGTTTATCTCTCTTATTGTTTCTTTTGCTGAGAAAAAACTTTTTAGTTTGAGTAAGTCCCATTTGTTGATTCTAGTTGTTAACTCTTGCGCTATGGGTGTCCTATTGAGGAATTTGGAGCCCGACCCCACAGTATGTAGATCATAGCCAACTTTTTCTTCTATCAGATGCCGTGTCTCTGATTTAATATCAAGCTCCTTGATCCATTTTGAGTTAACTTTTGTGCATGGCAAGAGATAGGGATTCAGATTCATTTTGATGCAGATGGATTTCCAGTTTTCCCAGCACCATTTGTTGAAGATGCTATCCTTCCTCCATTGCATGCTTTTAGCCCCTTTATCAATATAAGATAGTTGTAGTTTTGTGGATTGGTTACTGTGTCCTCTATTCTGTACCATTGGTCCACCCGCCTGTTTTGGTACCAGTACCATGCTGTTTTTGTTACTATTGCTCTGTAGTATAGTTTGAAGTCTGGTATCGCTATACCGCCTGATTCACACTTCCTGCTTAGTATTGTTTTTGCTATTCTGGGTCTTTTATTATTCCATATGAATTTCATGATTCTTTTATCTATTTCTACAAGAAATGCTGTTGGGATTTTGATTGGCATTGCATTGAACTTATAGAGAACTTTTGGTAATATCGCCATTTTGATGATGTTAGTTCTGCCTATCCATGAGCAGGGTATATTTTTCCATCTTCTAAGGTCTTCTTCTATATCTTTCTTTAAGGTTCTGTAATTTTCATTGTATAAATCTTTCACCTCTTTTGTTAGGTTGATTCCCAAGTATTTTATTTTTTTGGGGGATATTGTGAATGGAGTAGTTGTCCTCATTTCCGTTTCAGAGGGTTTGTCGCTGATATACAGGAATGCCTTTGATTTATGCGTGTTGATCTTATATCCTGCCACTTTGCTGAATTCATTTATTAGCTCTAATAGCTTCTTTGTAGACCCTTTTGGGTCTGCTAGGTATAGAATCATATCATCTGCAAACAGTGATAATTTAAGTTCTTCTTTTCCTATTTTTATGCCTTTAATTTCTTTCGTCTGTCTAATTGCTCTGGCCAGTGTTTCGAGGACTATGTTGAACAGAAGTGGTGAGAGAGGGCATCCCTGTCTTGTACCAGATCTTAGAGGGAATGCCTTCAATTTTTCTCCATTCAGAATGATGCTGGCCTGTGGCTTATCATAGATTGCTTTTACAATGTTGAGGTATGATCCAGTTATCCCTAATTTTTCTAGAGTTTTGAACATAAAGGGATGCTGTACTTTGTCGAATGCTTTTTCTGCATCTATCGAGATGATCATATGGTTCTTATTTTTAAGTCTATTGATGTGGTGAATAACATTAATTGATTTCCGTATATTGAACCAGCCTTGCATCCCATGGATGAATCCTACTTGATCATGGTGTATAATTTTTTTGATATGTATTTGAATCTGATTCGCCAGAATTTTATTGAGGATTTTTGCGTCAAGGTTCATTAGAGATATTGGTCTGTAGTTTTCTTTCTTTGAAGTGTCTTTGTCTGGTTTCGGAATCAGGGTGATGTTGGCTTCGTAGAATGAATTTGGAAGTTCTCCCTCTTTTTCTATTTCCTGAAATAGCTTGAAAAGTATTGGTGTTAGTTCCTCTTTAAAGGTTTTGTAAAACTCTGCTGTATACCCATCCGGTCCTGGGCTTTTCTTAGTTGGTAATCTTTTGATGGTTTCTTCTATTTCCTCTATTGTTATTGGTCTGTTTAGGTTGTCTATATCCTCCTGACTCAATCTGGGCAGATCATAAGACTTAAGGAATTTATCTATGCCTTCACTATCTTCTATTTTATTGGAGTATAAGGATTCAAAATAATTTCTAATTATCTTCTGTATTTCTGAAGTGTCTGTTGTGATATTGCCTTTTTCATCCCGTATGCTAGTAATTTGGGTTCTCTCTCTTCTTCTCTTCGTTAGCATGGCTAAGGGTCTGTCAATTTTATTTATTTTTTCAAAGAACCAACTTTTAGTTTTGTCAATTTTTTCAATTGTTTCTTTTGTTTCAATTTCATTAATTTCAGCTCTGATTTTAATTATTTCTTGCCTTCTACTTCTTTTGCTATTGTTTTGCTCTTCTTTTTCTAGGATTTTGAGATGAAGTATGAGATCATTTATTTGTTGGTTTTTTCTTTTTTTGAGGAATGAACTCCAAGCAATGAATTTTCCTCTTAGAACTGCTTTCAATGTGTCCCATAGATTCCGATATGTTGTGTCTGTGTTTTCATTTGACTCTAGGAAGTTTTTAATTTCCTCCTTGATGTCTTCTAAAACCCATTGATCATTCAGCAACCTATTGTTGATTCTCCAAGTGATACTTGATTTTTCCTTCCTTCTTTTATCATTGATTTTCAGTTTCATTCCATTATGATCAGATAAGATGCATGGTATTATCTCTACCCCTTTATATTTTCTAAGAGTTGCCCTGTGACATAATATATGGTCTATTTTTGAGAAGGTTCCATGTGCTGCTGAGAAAAAAGTGTAACTACTTGATGTTGGGTGGTATAGTCTATATATGTCAATTAAGTCTAGGTTGTTGATTGTGTTGTTGAGTTCTATAATTTCCTTATTTAACTTTTGTTTGGTAGATCTGTCGAGTGGTGAGAGAGGTGAGTTGAAGTCTCCCATGATTATTGTATGGTGGTCTATTAGACTCTTGAACTTGAGAAGAATTTGCTTGATGAACACAGCTGCACCATTATTTGGGGCATATATATTTATGATTGTTATGTCTTGTTGGTGTATGGTTCCCTTGAGCAGTATGAAGTGTCCTTCTTTATCCCTTTTGATTAACTTTGGCTTGAAATCTATTTTATTGGATATGAGTATGGACACTCTTGCTTGTTTCCGCAGTCCATATGAGTGGTATGATTTTTCCCAACCTTTCACCTTCAGTCTATGAATATCTTTTCCTATCAGATGCGTCTCCTGTAGGCAGCATATTGTTGGGTCTTGTTTTGTGATCCATTCTACTAGCCTGTGTCTCTTAATTGGTGAGTTTAAGCCATTAACATTTAGGGTTACTATTGAGATATGGTTTGTTCTTCCAGCCATATTTGTTTATTAATGCTATTAAACCTGATTTGTTTTCCCCCCTTTACTGTCCTACCTCCCACTGTTGGTTTTCATTATTGTTTTCCATTTCCTCTTCCTGTAGTGTTTTGCAAAGGATTTTTTGAAGAGATGGTTTTCTAGCTGCAAATTCTTTTAACTTTTGTTTATCATGGAATGTTTTAATTTCATCTTCCATCCTAAAGCTTAATTTCACCGGATACACGATTCTTGGTTGGAACCCATTTTCTTTTAGCGTTTGAAATATGTTATTCCAGGATCTTCTAGCTTTCAGAGTCTGTGTTGAGAGATCAGCTGTTATCCTGATTGGTTTACCCCTAAATGTAATCTGCTTCCTTTCTCTTGTAGCTTTTAAAATTCTCTCCTTATTCTGTATGTTTGACATCTTCATTATAATGTGTCTAGGTGTGGATCTCTTATGATTTTGCACATTCGGCGTCCTGTAGGCTTCTAAGATTTGGGGTTCTGTCTCATTCTTCAAGTCTGGGAAGTTTTCTCTTATTATTTCACTGAACAGATTGTTTATTCCTTTGGTTTGGAGCTCTGTGCCTTCCTGTATCCCAATGACTCTTAAGTTTGGTCTTTTGATATTATCCCATAGTTCTTGGATGTTCTGCTCATGGTTTCTTAGCAGACTTGCTGAGCTGTCTATGTTCTTTTCCAGTTGAAATACTTTATCTTCATTGTCTGATGTTCTCTCTTCTAGGTGATCTACTCTGCTGGTAGTATTCTCAATTGAGTTTTTAAGTTGGTTTATTGTTTCCTGCATTTCTAGGATTTCTATTTGTTTGTTTTTTATTACCTCTATCTCCCTGTGAAATTGATCTTTTACTTCCTGGATTTGTTTGTCAATGTGGTCTTTCATTATCTGATTTTGCTGTCTCATGTCTTCCTTGAGACTCCAGATCATCTGAAGCATGTATATCCTGACCTCTCTATCTGACATTCCGTCTGTTGCACCTATTACCTCTTCTAAAGTTGAGTTGACCTGCATTGCCTGAGGTCCTTTCTTTCCTTGTCTTTTCATACTGCTGGCGTTTCTTTCTGTTTGGTGAAACTGTTGTGTTTTTGAAATTTTCCCTCTATTTATTTATATTGCTCTTGTATGGTTGAAAGATCACCTTGCAGGGCAGGTAGTGGCTGTGATACTCCTCCAATTTGTGTGATCCGTCTGTTACGCTGGCAGGCCCTAGGTCTACTCTTCTGGTCGGTCAAAGGTCCGCCTATCCAGCAGGCATGAGGGGCACCTCTGTCACTCCGCAGGTTGCTGGGCCTGACCTCCCGATGGGTCGAAGGTTCGCTTAGCTTGCAGGCACTGGGGGAGGGGCCGGTTCCACCCCTCAGTAGGCCGCTCGGCCCGATCTGCCAGTGGTCACAGCCCCGCCTACCTTGTAGACACTGGGGGAGGGGACGGGCCTGCCCTTCAGCAAGCCGCTGGCCCTGTCCTACTTGTGGGTCCTGTCCGCGTTCCCTGCACGCTTGCGTAGCTGATCTCTCACTCGGCAGGTTACTGGACCTGACCCGCCCGTGGGTTGCAGGTTCGCCTAGCTTTCAGGCACTGGGGGAGGGGCCGGTTCCACCCCTCAGCAGGCCGCTGGGGCCATCCGCCGCTGGTCAGGGTCCCGCCTACCTTGCAGACACTGGGGGAGGGGACGGGCCTGCCCTTCAGCAAGCCGCCGGCCCTGTCCTACTTGTGTGTCCTGTCCGCGTTCCCTGCACGCTTGCGTAGCTGATCTCTCACTCGGCAGGTTACTGGACCTGACCCGCCTGTGGGTTGCAGGTTCGCCTAGCTTTCAGGCACTGGGGGAGGGGCCGGTTCCACCCCTCAGCAGGCCGCTGGGGCCATCCGCCGCTGTAAACCTTAATTTCTTTCAGCAATGCGTTGTGGCTTTCAGAACTGAAAGGTCTTGCATGTTTTTATCATGATTATCCTTAAAGGCTTAATATTTTCATGAATTTTAAGTGCTATAATTTTTAATCTAATTTTAAATTGTTGCTTATACACAGAAATATAGTTAAATTTTATATTCATGATATGTTCTGCTACCTTGCCAAATTTGCTAATTTATTGTAATATTTTCTTTTGTAAATATCTTAGAATTCTTCTAACTGGATAATCATTTTGTATACCAACAAAGACACTCCACTTCTTCCATTAGGAGATTCAGCATGATGAAGAGAAGGGATCAAGTATCTTCCAAAAAACTGTAGAAAAAGTGCTTTCCCTTATGTTAGAAACGTTTAATTTTTCACCATTATATACTACTTGAAGTTGGGTTTTTGTAGCTGTCCTCTAGAAGATTAAGGAAGTTCCCTTCAATTTTTAGTTTTTGTCATGAAGTGATGTTAACTTCTGTCAAATGTTTTTTCTGTCACCTTTTCTGGTGATCATATGGTTTTTATTTTTTAGTTTTTTATATGTAATTATACTGAACAATTTTCAAATACTGAATGAACCTTTATATTCTGGGATAAACCCTATTTGTTTATGACATTCTAGCCATATTAACTCCATATTGAGAAAGATGGTTAGCCCTAGAAGCCAGAGGCTTGCCAAAACTTAATAGTTCACCACTAATGGCAAGGAATACAGGACACAAACACAGCTTTTAGAAAACCTGCATTCTTTTACACAGGTGGCAGGAAGCACATCGTCTATTAAGGTACAGCCTAGGGTGGCCCTTCATACTAACAAGCAACTGAGTTAGGGAAACTTGGGAGGTCTGGAGAGCATCAACAAGAGACAGCCAACCCTGTGATACCTGTGGCTTGCAATGCAAAAATAACTATTTTATCTCATTTATTGCTTATTTTTAGCAAAGAAATGAAAGATGAAGGTACACATTCTCAGAGCAGAATGAGGGCAATCTCAAGAGCGTGACTCCAACTTCTTGATTACTTTAGACCCTTTTACTCCCACTTCCTTAAGCCTCCCCACTTTTAAAACCCTTTATTGGACCAAGGAACAAGATGGACTTTGACAACAGACCTCCACCTGTTTGATCTGTGACTTTTTGAATCAAGTCTTCTTCCCTGTCCCAGCACATTGTCTCTTGGGAACGGGCCAGTCACACAGCAGGCAGACAGGCTTGTGTATAGGAGGAACGTGACATTAATTTTATAAATTACCAGGTTTCGTTTGCTGAAATCTTTTTCATATCTAGGGTTAAGGGTATAACATTTTCTTTCATTTCCTTTTAGTGGAATTCACCAGTAAGACCACTTGAGCCTGTATCTTTCTGTGTTTCAAGTTCTTTTAAACTTAGAATTTAATATTGCTGGTACACATGAAGCTAATCAGATTATCTGTGCCTTTTGAATAAAATTTGGTAATTCTTGTCTTCAAAATATTTTTTTTCATTATACCTAATTATCTAATGTATTGGCACAATGTTGTGCTATTTTGTTAAATATTTATAGAATTTAAGATGTTGTCTCATTTTTTTTTTATTACTGATCACTTCTATCTTCTCTTTTTTTCTCACTTCTCTTATTTCCTGGCTAACATTTTATCATTTTTACTGATCTTTTCAAAAATTCATTTCTTCAATATTTCTCTTCTGTTGTTTTCATTTAATTTCATTGATTTCTGTCCTTAGCTTTATTATATGTTGTCTCTGATTGTTTTTGGTTTCATTTACTTTTACTTTACTACATACCTAGGGTAGAAATATACATGGATTTTAAGATGTTCCTCTACTAATATAAAAGTATTTAAACCTATACATTTTCCTCTAAGGTCTGTTTTAACTGCTTGTTAAAAGTTGTGATATATGCTATTTTCATCAATGCAAACCTCAAAATGTTTTCTACTTTCCTCTGTGATTTGTTTTTACTCATAGGTTATTTTAAAATGTTATTTAATTTCCAAATATTTTGGGGCTTTCTAGATATCTTTCTGTTATGAATTTTGGTTTAATATCTTTGTGGTCAGCAAAAACATTTTGAGATTAATTTCCAATCTCTTTAATTCATTGAGTTTCCTTTTTGTTAAAATTAGAGCTTTATAGTTATACAGGGTAGTTCATCCTGACAAACACAGGCATGCATGCAATTCTACTTTAGTTTATGATCCCCCTTTTCTTTCCTGTACCCTTCCTCCTTCTCCCATTCTTCTTCCTCTACTCTATTAAACTTCCTTTCTCTCATTTATTAGTTAATACTTGATTGGTTCTTTGTTAACCTGTCCTTGCCCCATTTCCTTTATTTTGTAATAGTTCCCTATACAAGAGATAACATTTGACCTTTGAGTTTCTGAGTTTGACTTATTAGCATTATATTATCCATTTCTATCCATTTATGAACAAATGCTATAATTTTATTCATTCTTATGGCTGAGTAGAACTCCATTTTATATTTATACCACAAAATCGTGATCCATTTATCTATTGACAAGCACCTGGGCTGATTCCATAATTTAGTTATTGTGAATTCTGTGGCTATAAAGATTGAGGTGGCTATATCACTGTAGTATGCCAATTTTAGATCTTTAGAAGGCTACCAAGTAATGGGATACCTAGATCCCATGGTGTTGGTTCAATTTCACTTTTTTGAGGAATCTCCATACTGCTTTCCATAGTGCTTGTACTAGTCTGCAATCCCACCAACAATGTACAAATGTACCCTTTTCCCCACAACCTTACCAGCATTTATTGTTGTTCATATTCTTGAGTATTGCCATTCTGACTGAAGTGTGATGAAATCTTAGTGTAGTTCTGATTTCATTTCCCTGATTGCTAGAAATACACACACACACACACACACACACACACACACACACACAGTGGTCATTTTTATTTCTTATTTTGAGAATTTTTTCTTTAGTTCTTTTGTAGAAAGATGAATAACCCATTTATTGGTGTTAAGTTTTTTGAGTTCTTTGCATATTCTGGATATTAATGCCCCATTGAATAAGTAGCTGGCCAAGATTTTCTCCCATTCTGTAGATACTCTATTCATGCTCTTTATTACTTCCTTTGCTGTGCAGAAGCTTTTTAGTTTGATGACATCCCACTTTTTGATTCTTGATTTTATTTCTTGAGCTTTGAGGGTCTTGTTAAGGAAGTCAGTGCCAGTACCTATAGGACCAACCATTGACTCTATGTTTTCTTCTAGCAGTTCTAAAATATCTAGTCTAATTTCTAAGTTTTTGATCTATTTAATTAGAGTTTTGTGCAAGGTGGGAGATTTCATTTTTCTACATACAGCTATCTAGTTTTCCAGCATTATTTCTTAAAGAGGCTATCTTTTTTTCTAAGTTGTATTTTTTGGCATTTTCCTCAAATACAAGATGACTACAGGTATGTGGATTTGTCTCTGTGTCTTTTATTCTGTTCCATTGGTCTTCATGTCTATTTTAATGCCAATACCATGCTGTTTTTGTTACTATAGGGCTGTAGTATAATTTCATATCAGGTATTATGATGACTTCTGCTTCACTTTTTGTTGCTTAGGGTTGCTTTGGCTCTTCTGGGTCTCTTATTCTTCCAAATTAATTTAAGAATTGCTTTTTTCTAATTCTGTGAAGAATGTTAGTGGCATTTTGATGGGGGTTGCACTGAATCTGCATATTGCTTTTGGATAGTATGGCCATTTTGACAATATTAATTTTATATATCTAAGAACATGGGATGTCTTTCCATCTTCTAAGGTCTTCTTCAATTTCTTTCTTCAGCATTCTATAGTTTTCCTTATGGAGCTCTTTTACCTGTTTGGCTAGATTAATTCCTAAGAATTTAAATTTTGTTTTAGGTCATTGTGAATGAGATGGCTTTCTGAATTTCTTTGTCTGCTGAATCACTGTTAGATTATAGGAAAACTATCAATTTATGGGTGTTGATCTTGTATCCTGCTACTTTGTTAGACTTATTTATGAGCTCTAGAAGCCTTCTGGTGGAGTTTTTGGGTCTTCTAGATAAAGGATTATGTTATTGTTCAACAGAGATAGTTTGACTTCTTTTCTTTTTCTATTAATGCCTCATTGATTTTCTTTTCTTGCCTGATTACTCTGGCTAATATTTCAAAGACTATATTAAGTAGGAGTGGTTAGAGTTGCCGCAGTCTGGCTGGGCACAATTCAGGAGCCACTTGTCAAAAGAAGCAAACTTTATTTTTAGAACCACACACACCAAACAAAACAGCTTCTCAGGAAAAACCCTCAGAGCCCAACTGCCACCACCGGCTTCCCACAAGCCTCTCACACACAAACACAAGCCTCCCCCACTCCCACAATCCTCCTGCTCTTGAGGCCGATTGGCTGGGTCGAGTGAGCGGAGCCAAAGAAGTCCCCCAATGAGCAGCTCCGTGGTCTGAAAGGGCAGGGAAACAGCCCAATGAGCATCACCGCAGAGGAGCCAATCAGCTGGATGTTGCTGGGGCCGCTGTGAGCCAATCATCAGCCGGCAGCTGGAAGTTTGCTGGCAGCTGGAAGTTTGCTGGGGCCCCTTCAGCTGTGGCTCTCAACAGAGAGTGACAACCTTGTCTTGTTCCTAGTTTTAGAGGAAGTTTTTGTACATTTAATATGATGTTGGCTTTGGGTTTGTCATAAATGGTCTTTATGATATTATGGTAAGTTCCTTTGATCCCTAGCTTCTCCAGCATTTTTAACATGAATAGGTATGAATTTTATCAAAGGCCTTTTCAGCATCTGTTGAAATGATGATGTGGTCTTTGTACATAATTCTATTTAGGTGGTAAATTACATTTATTGATTTGAGTATGTTGAACCAACCTTGAATCCCTAGAATGAAACCAGCTTCATCATGGAGCATTATCTTTTCGATGCATTTTTGGTTTGCTGATATTTTGTTAAGGATTTTTACATCTATGTTCATCAGGGATATTTGTCTGTAGGTTTTCTTCCTTGGTGTATCTTTCCGATTTTGAAATAGAGTTATACTAGCTTCATAAAATGTATTTGGAAGTGTTCCCTTTCTTTCAATGCCATGGAATAATTTGAAAATGACTGCTGTTAATTCTTCTGTGAAGGCCTAGGAGAACTCAGCTGAGAATCCATCAGATCCTGGGCTTTTCTTTTCCGAAGGGTTTTTAATTGCTATTTCAATTTCATTACTTGATATGGTCTGTTTAAGTTTTCTATATCTTCCTGATTCAATTTGGGCAGGTCATATGTGTCTAGAAATTGGTTAATGTGTTCTAGGTTTTTCAGTTTATTGGAGTAATTAGAGTAGAAATTTTCAAAATATGTTCTGATAAACCTCTGGATTTCAGAAGAGTCTGTGATGATGTTGCATTTTTCATCTCTAATCTTGTTGATTTGAGTCTTCTCACTCTCACTCTTCTTGTTACTTTGGCTAAGGGTTTGTCATTCTCAATTTATTTGATTAGTTTTGACTCTGATTTTAATTATTTTATGGGTTTTACTGGTTTTGAAGTTTGTTCTTTTTCTAAGGCCTTTAAGTGGAACATAAACTTATATGTTTGAGTCCTCTCTAATGTTTTAATGTAAGCAACCAATGCTATAAATTTTCCTCTTAGAATTGCTTTTATATAGTTCCAGATATTTTGACATATTATATCTTTGTTCTTATTCCTTTCAAAGAATACCTTGATTTCTATTCTCATTTCTTCTTTGATTCATTTCTCACTTAAGAAAGTATTGTTGAATCTCCATGAGTTTAGGTTGTTTCTATTATTATTATGTTACAAACAAGGTATAAGTCACTGATTGCTATAGGTAAACTTAAAAATTCTGTGCTCTTTTATGAGTTGTTATTGAAATGTAAATTAGGTTAAACAGAGTATGTTGTTCAAGTATTTTTGTATATACTTAGTCATGTTTTGAAGATGTACTTTGTAAATTACTCAGCCAGTCCACTGGGATATGTTTGGTATACTTCCCCCTGCACTATGGTCTACAAACTATCTATTGGTAGTAAATTTGGGGAAATTCTAGGTATAAATTGCTTTCTTTCTCTTTACTCAGCAGACAAATTTTATTCTATCTGTTTGGAATATCATAAAACATTTACATATAATTTTCTACTACATCTTTGATAAGGATCATTAATTCTCAATAAATATAGTTAGGGTTACTTCATTTAGCTCAAATCAAGATCTTCTAACTTATTTTTACCTTTTATTTTTCTTCTGAAATCTTTTATTGCATTCTTTTGATGACTATTTTTTCTCTCAAGTCTGCTTTTTAATTTTTATCATTTCATTTTAATTTTCTCCTTGTTCATTTTTCTCAGATCTCTCTTTATCAAATACTCAGGTCATTATAAAGTTTGCTAATTTTTTTCCTTAGATTTTACATCCTGTACTTATTTTCTAAAATGTCCTTTGTCTCTTTTATTAGTGCTTTTTCAGTCACAATTTTCTTCTGTATCACCACAGTAATTTTTCTTAACTTTTTTTTCTTCTTAATATTCTTCTTAAAAAAAAAAATGGCATTTGCAGGTAAATAGATGGAGTTGGAGAAGATAATGCTAAGTGAAGGAAGAAAATCCCCCAAAATCCAAATACTGAATGTTTTCTCTGATATAAGGAGACTAAGTCATAAGTGGGGTAGGGAGGGGAACATGGGAGGAATAGACGAACTCTAGATAGGGCAAAGGAGAGAGAGGGAAAGGGTGGGGGCAGGGGGTTAGCAATGATGGTAGAATGTGATGGACATCATTATCCAAAGTACACGTATGAATGGTGTGAATAGACTTTATAAACATCCAGAGATATGAAAAATTGTGCTCTATATGTGTAATATAAATTGTAACACATTCTGCTCTCATTATTTAAAAAAAACAGACCTCATTAGGGAAATTCAAATTTTACAGAAACATTGAGCAAAATACAAAATTTATACATGCCCCACACTTCATTCCAAGTTCCCCATATTATTAATATTTTAAATTTGTACAGTAAATGCATTACCATTTTGAACCAATATTGATACATTGTTATGGTTAATATTATCATTATTCACCATAATTCACAGTTTACATAGTTTATCATTCATAATTTATTCACAAAGGGTTCCCTCTGTGAATGAGCTAGGAACACATGGAAGCTATGGGAAAGGGTCAGTCTATGAGACACATGAATTACATCTTTGAGAAAAGAAAAAAATGTGGTAATGAATCATTCATATAGTAAAAGATGAATGAGAGGGAGTTAAATAATTAATAGCTTAGATTTTATTATAAGAAATATGAAAAAGCATATTTGGAAGCAAAATATACATATAGTAATAAATATTTACTCTCCAACACCTTTTGAATAAGTGGGAGTTTTGCATCATTTCTCACATGAATTTATTTTTAAATGCAATTTTAAAAGGGGCTGGGGGTGTAACTCAGTGGCAGAGCACCTGCCTCACACATGTGAGGCACTGGGTTTGATCCTTGGTGCCACATAAAAATAAATAAATAAAGATATATGTCCATTTACAACTAAAAAAATATTTTAAAAAAATGCAATTTAAAAACAAGCATACCGACCTCTGTCTACTTACACAACTGAGGCAGAAAGTTCAAGTGGTGAGTTGATGTGAACTGTGAGAGTCTTAATCCTTTAGGGATGTTCCTGACTGTGAGTGATCCTGGATCTAATTCTCGGGTACCTAGGGGATCCTTCAAAGGTTAGGTAAGTTCTGAATTTCATTCTCAGTCAGCAAGAGGGAACTACGTCTTCTTGAAAAAGGGTTTTTCTCTTTATGGGTATCAGCAGGGTCCAATTTTGCAATTCTGTTAGTTTGTTCCACAAAATATATTCCGCCTGAGTTTCTAGGGAAGAGATGATCAAGCTATACTTCATTCTTCTCAAATACGTGTGAGTCATTCTGTGAGTTCTACAATTGATAAAAATATTGTAGCACAAATTTTGAGAACATCTTACAAGAAAATTATAATACCAAATACAGTCAACATAAAGGCTTTTTAAACTATCGTTGAATTAATCATGAGTTGCATATTGGGTATCTTTAAATTGGCAATTTAAATTTTATTAAAAATGATAATTTTTAAAATTATTTATTTAGTGTAAATCTATTGACCTGAAAAGAAATGATTTTCTCCTAAGTAAGCTATGGTCACCTGAGCACCAGAATAAAAACTGCTTAATAAATTTTCTCAGAAACTTTTATTTATTTTCTTCTGAACAATAACATAAACTGATATCCTTTTAAAACAGAGTGGTGGAGGTGTGTGTGTGTGTGTGTGTGTGTGTGTGTGTGTGTGGTATTTCTTAATTCCTATTTGCTGCACTTGAACACTCCGATGTTTTTTCAATTTCCCTCAAAATTTCCATGACCAATCTTTGGTTATACAATAATTCCATTTCCAATCTAAGCATGATGGAACACACCTGTAATCCCAACTGTTTGGGAGGCTGAGGCAGGAGGATCACAAGTTCTAGGTCAGTCTCAGAAACTTAGCAAGACACTGTCTCAAAATAAAATTAAAAGGTCTGTGTGTGTAGCTCAGTGGTAAAGCACTGGCCTACCATAAGAGACACTCCTAGTATTTGTGAAAAGCTCCATGACTGGTAATTAGTTCTGTACCTCTGCAAAGTAAAGTATTTATATAACAAGAAAATATTGTCCAAATAATTTATATTTTCAAACTTTCTCTCCATCACACACACACACACACACACATAGCCTCACACATGAGCTTTTTTATTCATATATGAATAATATTATATTTCTAGCTACTAATTAAGCTATGAAAATTGAGATAATGTCTACAAATTGCTAAGTTTATTCACTTAGACATATTCATAGGTCAACGATATTTAGTTATTTCCAAATACTAAAGCTTTTCATATTCAATTTACTTTTTTCAAAGATGTATTATAAATAATAGACTGAAGAATATGAATCATCTTCATCCCTTTTAAGTCTTACATGTGATTATTAGAAATTATCTTCCAAAATCTTAGGTTTTAAGGCATCTTTAGTGTCATGCAGCGTCATCTACTGAGAGCCAGAGATTTCTCAGAGCACATAAGAGCTTGTCCGTATTTGGTCAGAGTGGTCTTTAAGGCTTCCATTGAGAAATCATGGATTGTTTCCCTTGAGATGCTTTTCCAGGAATAAGTGGGGTATTAGGTTGAGAATCCATAAATCCTAAAGGAGAAGTACAGTTACAGTGAGGAGAATTTTTCTCCCACATTTGTCAAGACTATTTATTTACTTATTTATTTGACATTGGAGAGTGAATTCAGGGGCACTCAACCACAAAGCCACATCCCAGCCACATTTTGTATATTATTTAGAGACAGGGTCTCACTGAGTTGCTTAGCGCCTTGCTTTTACTGAGGCTGCCTTTGAACTGGCCATCCTCCTGCCTCAGCCTCCCAAGCCACTGAGATTACAGGTGTGCACCACCATGCCTGACTGTCAAGATTTTTGAATGAATGGTGAAATGCTTAGAGGTTTTCAAATTTCTTGATCATTTTTAAGACAGAAGCTATCTTATTTTTCTCTTTCAATTTGATGTGTGTTTTCCCTCAATTTAAAATAGATTTAAATAAGTTGACTAGCTTGTAAAGAAGTGTTGACTGGGAGCAATGCCCATTCTTTAGACTAAGAAATTACAATTTAGAGTTTTAGTAGATAATAAAAAGTATTTGAAATCTGAACTGATTTTAGGACAAACCAAATAAAAGCATGGTTCAGTTGGAAGTTCCTAATTTGCATCTGAATATTTCTTCATGATTCATGTCCTCCCACATGTAAATAATCTCATCTATGTTTATTCATAAAATGGTTGTGATTATATATATAGTGAAAAAAATATTTATTGCCACAAGTAATCATTTATGTGCACTCTTACCAAGGTGAAACTTAAAACTGGTATTTTATTATCCCATATGCTTGTATATAGTAAATATTTAGATAAAATGCTCTATCTACAAATGTGTCATTTTCTATTGCTGCCTTATTAATCATTATAATTTATAAATTAGTGCATAAATGTTTGATATTGGGCAACTGTGGACAAAGTACACAGACTAAAATATTCACAGAAGCAGAAAAAAATATATGCATACACATATGTATATATATATGCATACTTTTTTTTGCTCCTATGGATATATTTACACACATATGTATATGTTTATGTACATTTGTATGTGATATGCATATGATGTATGTGATACACACACACACACACACACACACACACACACACACACACATCTCAGTGCAGGGAGGACTGGCAAGGCTAAGATGATCCAGGAATGTCATGAAGCCTGGGAAAGTGAACCAGGTGTTTAGGGTCCCTTTTCTCTCAGAGGTATTTGCCAGTTCAAAAAACACACCTAAGAAATCGAAAAACTGACCAAGAGTTTCATCAGACTCATGAACCTGGTAACAGAAAAATTAGATTTCAGATTTTGTCAAGAGACCCTGATAAAACCTCCCAACTTTGAGTTGGAGAGCATGATGTTGACACTTTGGTAAGAGTGACAAACTGGTCTTTGTAGATGTAAGTCAGTGAAAGATTTTGAGATGATAAAAATTGACTCGGCCGTGGCTCTCAGCAAAAAATATTCTGGATCATCTAGGCAGGTCACATGTCCAGTGACACATGTCCTCACAAGAGACACAGAGAAAGGACACATGCGGAGAAAAGGAAGAAGCAGTATGATCAAGGATAATAATGTGGTCCCTAGCTAAAGAATGTCCAAGGCCACCAGAGGGTGTAAAAGGCTGAAGAAAGCACAGTCAAGATGCCACCTTGATTCCAGAATTCTGGCTTCCAGAACTTGCAGAAGAATGAATTTCTGTTGTTTTAAGCCACAAAGTTTGCATTAAATTAGTTATGGCAGTCCTAGCCAATTAATACTAAACCTATTAAGTTGGATCATTGATATTTCTTTTTTTTTTAATTTTTACTTTTTGTTTTTATAATTCCAGTAACATATGCAACACCAAACATATCATCTTAACCATTTTCAAGTATGCAGTTCCATGGCCTGAATTACATTCACCTGTTGTCCTACCATCCCCAGCGTCCATCCACAGAATTCTGTCCATCTTCCAGAAGGGAAACTGTGTGCCATTGAACACCAACCCCTCATTCCTCCATCCACCAAGCCCCTGATAACTCCAGGTCTATTTACTGGGTCTGAGTTTGACAACACTCGGTAGTTCATGTAAGAGGAATCACACAGTTTTGGGCTTTTTATTGTGTCATATTTTCACTTATAGTGTCCTCAGAGTTCATCCACGTTGTAGCAGGTGACAGAATTTCATTACCTTTTATGACTGAAGAATACCCCATCAACATAATGAAAGATAATAGGATCCTCTCACTAGACACAGAAAAAAGCACTCAATATAATTTAAAATTTCTTCAGGGTAAAAGTCCTATAAGTATTAGATATAGAAGAAATGCATCTCAACATAATACAGGATGTACATAACAAACCTAAAGACTGTATGGCGGAAATCTAATGACTCAAACTCTGAACCACATCCCCAGCCCTATTTATTTATTTTTATTTTGAGACAGGGTCTCTCTAAGATGCTTAGGGCCTCACTCACTTGCTGAGGCTGGCTATGAACTTGCAATATCTCAGCTTTCTAAAGTGCTGGAATTATAGGAGTGTGCCAGTGCTCTCAGGCTCAGTTTACATCTTCTCATGTTGCATATCCCTTAGAAATTATTGTAGATGTTAATTTGTATATTTTTTTCTTTTAAATTTTAAACTATTCATCCATTGACAGACACATAGGCGGGTTGCATAATTTGACTATTGTGAATTGTCCTGCTATAAATATAGGTATTCATGCATCACTATAGTATGCTGACTTTAATTCTTTGAGATAAATATTGAAGAATGGCACGGACAGGTGATATGGTGGCTCCATTCCTATTCTTTTGAGGAACCTCCATACTGATTTCCATAGTGATTGTACTAATTTACAATCCTACCTACAGTATAAAGGGTTCCCCCTGCCCTCCACATCCTCTCCAGTATTTACTATTGTTTGTATTCTTGATGGTTGCCATTTTAACTGAAGTAAGATGAAATCTCAGTGTATTTCCATAATTACTAAAGATGTTAAGCATTTCTTCCTGTGTTTGTTGAACATTTGTATTTCTTCTTTTGAGACGTGTCCATTTAGTTCATTTGCCTATTTATTAATTAGGTTGTTTTTGTTTGTTTGTTTGGTTAGTTGGTTGGGCAGTTGGGTTTTTTGTTTTGTTTTGTTTTGTTTTTTTAATTATTTACATATTCTTGATATCAATCCTCTGTCAGAAAACAATCTTGTAGCTAGCAAGATTTTCTGCGGTGTGAAAGTTTTTTAGTTTGATGGCATCCCATTCTTAAATTCTTGGCATTATTTCCTGGGCTGTAGAAATCCTAATGATAAATTTGTTGTCTGAGCCGATATGTAGGAGTGTCAACTCTACATTTTCTTCCTTGGGCTACATTATTTCTGATCTATTTCCTGGGTGTTCGATCCATTTTGAGTTGACTTTTGTTCAGGGTGAGAGATAAGGATCTAGTCTCATTCTTCTGTATACAGATAATCAGTTTTCCCAGCACCATTTACTTGAAAGGTGGTCGGTCATTTGTCCAACATGTTTTTGGCATCTTTTTCAAGGATCAGATAACTATATCTGTGTGTTTGTCCTTGTGTCTTCTATTCTGTTCCATTTTTCTATGTATCTGTTTTTATGCCGGTACCAAGCCTTTTTTGTTATCATAGCTCTTTAGTATGTTTGAGATCAAATATTATGATGCTTCCAGAATAGCTTTTTTGGTTTTGGCTTAGAATTTCTTTGACTATTCTGGGTCTTTTATTCTTCCAAATTAATTTTAGGTCTGTTTTTACCAATTCTATGAAGAATGGCATTTGTCATTGGTATTTTGGTGGGGATTGCATTGAATCTATATATTGCTTATGGAACTATTTTAATATTAATTTGGCCTATTTATAAACATGGGAGGGCTTTCCATCTTGCATCTTTTCAGTTTCTTTCTTCAGTTCTTTATAGTTGTCATTGTAGAAATATTTCACCCCCTTGGGCAGATTTATTCCTAGGGTTTTTTTTGTTTTGTTTTGTTTTTGGTTTTGGTTTTGGTTTTATTGTTTTTGCTCTTTTGTTTTGTTTTGTTTTTAGACAATTGTGAATAGGATGGTTTTCCTGATTTTTATTCCCAGCAGATTCACTGATGGTATGTAGGAAAGCTATTGATTTTTGTATGTTGATTTCGTAACCTGATACTTTGCTGGTAGAGTTTTGAGGTCCTATAAGTGTAAGGTCATCTCATCTGCAAAAAGTAATAATTTGGCTTCTTTCTTTTCTACTTGTATCCCTCTTGATTTTTTTCTCTTGCTCTAACTAGAATTTCTAGTTCTATATTGAATAGAAGTCATGAGAGTGGACTTCTTGTCTTGTTCTAAAATTTAAAGGGAATGTTTTCAACCCTATTAACCATGATTTTGGTTTTTGGGATTGTCATATATAGCCTTCATGATGTTGAGGTTAAGTTTCTACCGTCCCTAGGTTCTTTAGTGTTGTTTTTTTTTTTTTTTATTATGAATGAGTGCTGATATTTGCCTAAGGATTTCTCCGCATCTATTGTGATGACTGTGTTTTTTTGTCCTTAATTCCATTTAAGTGTTGACTTACATTTTATTTACATATGTTAAACATCCCTGTCACCCTGTAACAAAAAAAACTTAGTCATGATTTATAATTTTCTTTAAATACAGTTAAATAAATTTTTCTAATATTTTATTCAGAAGTTTTACATTTAAGTTCATTAGGGATATGGTTCTGTACTTTTCTTGATGTGTCCTTATCTAGTTTTGGTATAAGGGTAATACTGGATTCATAGAATAAATTTTGAAGTGTTCCACCTCTTTCTATTTCATGGAATAATCTGGGAAGCACTGGCATTATTTCTTCTTTTAAGGACTGGTGGAATGCAGCTGAGAATACATCAGATCCTGAGCTTTTCTTTGTTGGAATGTTTTTAAATTATTTCTTTTACCTCATTGCTAACTATTAGTCTGTTTGAGTTTTCTATTTCATCTTGATTCAATTTTGGTAGGTCCTATGTGTACACAAATGTATCCATTTCTTCTAGGTCTTCCAACTTATTGGAATTTAAGTTTTCAAAATGGTTCTTAATGATCCTCTGGACTTCTGTGATTTCTCCTTTCTCATCTTTAATTTTACCAATTTTAGTCTCTTTTTCTTTTGGTTAATTTGGCTAAGGGTTTATTAATCTTGTTTATCTTTCCAAAGAACCAACTCTTCATTTCATTCATCTTCGAATTGCGTTTTTATTTTCTAATTCATTTATTTTTGCTCTGATCTTAATAATTTTCTTTCTTCTTCTGATTTTGGAATTGGTTTATTATTGTTTTTCAAGGCTTTGAGGTGCATCATTAAGTTTTTTATTTGGAATCTTTCTGGTTTTCTTATGTGTAACTCATAAGAAAACTCATAAGAACTTTCTCTTAGAACCACATTCATATTGTCCCAGAGGTTCTGGTAGGTTTTGCCACTACTCTCATTTAATTTTAAGAATTTTTTAGTATCTCCCTGATTTCTTCTATCACCCATTCATTATTAAAATAATGTTATTAATTTAGTCAATTGTATTTGTCAATCTCCATATATGTTTATAGTTTCTGAAGTTATTTTGGTGTTGATTTCTAATTTCATTCCATTATTATGAGAGAAGATGCAAGGAATTCTGTGAATTTTGTATTTGCTATAAGTTGTATTGTGGCCCAAAATATGTTCTGTTTAGAAATGAGGTGTCGCCCAAAATTTTTTGTGTTAGATAATGCAAGAACATTTAGAGGTGAAATGATTGGGCTGTGAGAACCTTAACCTAATTAGTTCACTAATCTAGTTTAATGAATTAACTGGTTGGTAACGAGGCAGCTAGGGTGTGGCTGGAGGAGTAGGTTATTGGCAACATGTGTTTGGAGTTTATATTTTGTCCCTGGTGAGCAATCTTGCTCTCTGCTTCCTGGTGCCATGTCCTGAACTGCTTTCCTCTGTCACACCTTTTCATCATAATGTTCTGTCTTACCTTGGGCATAGATCAATGGAGTTGGCCATCTATGGATTGAGACCTTTGAAACTGTATGTAAACAAGTAAACTTTTCTTTTTCTAAAATTGTTCTTTTCAAGCCTTTTGGTAGCAATAGCAAAAAGCTGATTAAAATATGGTCTATTCTGTAGGCAGTTTCATGAGCAGCTAAGAAGAAAGTAAATTTGGCTGTCATTATATAAAAGATTGTATGCATATATGTTAGGTCCATTTGGTTTATAACATGTTTTATGTCTGAAGAGTTTGTGTCTCAATGACTTATCTATTGAAAGAGGTGTGTTAAAGTCACCCAGTATTATTGTACTAGGTGCTGACAACTTAAACAAGTAGTGCATATTTTATGTAATTAGGTGCACTGACATTTGGGGAATAAATATTTACCAAAATTATATATTTTTATTGTATTGTTCCCTTTACCAGTATGAAGTGACTTTCATCGTCTCTTCTGATTAATTTTGGCTTGAAATCTGCATTGTTGGATAATGAGAATAGCTAGTCCTGCTTGTATTCATGTTCCATTTGTATGGCATATCAATTTCCATTCTTTCACTTTCAACATGTAGCTGTCTTTGCCTGTAAGGTGCTGACTGCATATAGTTGAGTCTTCTTTTTTAATCCATTCTGCCAGCCATCCTCTCTTATTTGGAGAGTTGAGATATTCACTATTATTCTAGAGAGTTTATTATTTCCTGCCATTTTGATTTATTTCTAATGATTAATTTGATCCTCTTTCTCATGTGTTCAGCTACTCTTCAAATAAAAATTGTCTATTTGTTAGCTCTAGGGTTTGTTTTTTTAAAAGTTGTTCTCTGTGTAATATTTCTTTAAGTATTTTCAGTAGTGCCAGATTTGTAGTCATGAATTCTTTTAGTTTCTGCTTATCTTGGAAGGTTTTAATTTATTTTTCATTTCTAAAATTTAGTTTTTCTGGATGTAGCAATCTTGCTCGGTTGCTATTTTCTTTCAATACTTGGAACACATCATTCATAGCTCTCCTAGATTTTAGAGTTTGTGCTGAGAAATCAAATAATTCCAATTGGCTTTTCTCTAAATGTGACTTGACGTTCTTCTCTTGAGGCGTTTAAAATTCAATCCTTATTTTTTTATATTAGGCATTTTAATTATAATGTGTCATGGAAATGTTCTTTTTGATCACCTGTTTGGGGTTCTTAAATACATCCTGTTTCTGAATGTCCATCTCTTGGAAATTTCTCAATAGGATATTCAAGCCATTAACCTGTATCTCATAACCTTAATCAATGCCAATGATAAATTTGTTCTCTTACTATTGTCCCAGAATTCTTGTATATTATGATTATGGTTACTTATTTTCTTTTCTTTAATACTGACTGGATTTTCAAGACAGGACACTATCTTCCAATTCTTAGAATCACAGGCTAATCTATTACAGAGACTTTCAGTTAAATATTTTATTTGATTTATTTTGTATTTTATTTCCAAGGTTTTGTTCTTTTGCAATATCTCTATCTCCTTATTGAAATTTCTCATTTGTGACCTGTACTGACTGACTTCATTCATTTGGTTCTTTTTCTGTGTTCTCTTGGAATTGATTGTTCTTTTGAATGCTTTAGTATTTCATCCACTTGAATGTCTTTGGATTCAGTTGCTGATGAATTATAAACTATATGAGGTATCATATTACTTTGGATTTTTTAATTAATTTTTTATTTATATATGACAGCAGAATGCATTACAATTCTTATTACACATATATAGCACAATTTTTCATATCTCTGGTTGTATATGAAGTTTATTCACACCAATTAGTGTCTTTATACATGTACTTTGGATAATAATGTCCATCATATTCCATCAAGGCTCCTTATATCAGAGAAAACATTCAACATTTGTTTATTTGGGATTGGCTAACTTCACTTAGCATTATCTTCTCCAAATCCATCCACTTACCTGCAAATGCCAGGTAATATTACTATTTTATTGCTGAGTAATATTGCATTATATAAATAAAAATATATGCCACATTTTTTAATCCATATTTCTTATACTCCTGTGTTGGGGTTTATGCTTCTGTTGAGATGGATTTTTTTTCCACTCTTAGTGTGGACCTTTTGGGGGTGCACAGCCTTCTCTTGCCAAAATGTTCTGGGTTGTAAGATTGTTTTCACTTTTCAATATTTTCAAGTGGGTTTTGTAGTACATTTTCCCTGATGGTTCGTTGTTAATGATTCATTTATTTTGATACAGTGTACACTATACATTGAGGATTCCACTTTTCCTCTAGGTCTGTAAAGAATGATGTTTTTTTTCTTATAGATCCGATAGTTGTGCTGTATACAGCAGGATGTGTGGAATACACCCTCTGTGACTTCTCTTCCTCGCTTAACTTGTCTGTATATTCTAAAGTTGTATGGGAGTGATCCAGATTGAGGTTCTTCAGAGGTGTGGTGTCCACAGTATTTGTGTTGTATCTTTTTTGCTGTAAGAGGGATTTCCATGAGTAGGGCCTGAGGGATCCCAGTCATTCCAACTTGAGGCCTGGCTGTTAGTTCAGGGATGTTGTCCCTTTTACTCTTTGTATTAAAATGTCACTCAAGTTAAAGGGTTAAATTGTTTGTTGGGCATGAAATACTGTCTCTTGACTGCATTTAGCTCAGTAGCAGAGTCTCTACCCTTTGAATTTATGGTATCATTCATAGTAGATTTCCATAGCATTTCTTTGTTACTTCTAATCAATTCAAATAACTAATATTTTTTGTTGTCTCTATGAAACTTCCAAATATTATCTAACTACTGCCAATAGAGTGATATTTAAAAACAAAAACACTAATTAGTTTACACTTTTAATGATTATGTTAATCCTCCAATAGTTTTAAATGTTTTCCCAATGTCCTAGTCCATCTTCTGTTGTGCCAAGAGAACACCTGAAAATTAGTTTTGTGTTAATGATAAAATTTTATTTTTGTTCATGATTATGGAGGTTGAGAAGTCCAAAGTCATGGTTATAGTGTCTGGTTATGGGCTTTTATGCTGAATGCTGAATTTCTTATGGAAAAATCACATCATAGGACCACATGCAGAAGAAAGCTCACCTTTTATAAAAATCTCCATTGAAAACTAACCCACTCCAACAGAAATATTTTTAATATTTTTTATTAGTGCATTGCACTTATACATAGTTATGTGGTTCATTTAGGTATAATCATACATGAATGGAATTTAACTTGCAACATCTCAGTTCCCAGTGCGTCTTCTTTCTCTTCCCTCCAGCCTCCCCCATTCTCCTTTCTGTATTCTACTAATCCCCCCTTCTCTGTACTTATTTTTTAATCAGAGCCTTATAAATATACATAAAGGTAGAGCTCACTGTGGTACATAGCATAATTCTGTCAATTTCCTTCCACATTTCCTCCCTTTTGTCACCTCCAACCCATCTTCTACCTCTACTCCACTGATTTTCCCTCTGTTTTCATGGGACCTGCCCTTCCCCCAATTTTTTTTCCTTTATTTTTCTCTAGTTTAACATATGAAGAGAAACATTTGACTCTTGACTTTCTTAGTCTGGCTTATTTCACTTAGCATGATTTTTTCGACTTGCATACATTTATTATCAAATGCCTTTATTTCTTTCTCCTTTATGGATGGAGATATATATATATATATATATATATATATATATATATATATATATCACATTTTCTTAATCCAGTCATCTGTTGGCAGGTACGTGGGCTGGTTCCATAACTTGGCTATTGTGAATCATGCTGTTGTAAACACCAATATGTCTATATCACTATAGAATGCTGATTTTAGTTCTTTGGAATAAATGGTGAGGAGTGGGATAACTGGGTCATATGGTAGTCCTATTCCTAGGACTACAAAAGCATTCTTTTTTTTTTTTAAAGAGAGAGAGAGAAGAGAGAGAGAGAGAATTTTTTAATATTTATTTTTCAGTTTTCAGTGGACACAGCATCTTTATTTTATGTGGTGCTGAGGATCAAATCCAGTGCTCTGCGCATGCCAGGCGAGCGCGTTACCACTTGAGCCACATCCCCAGCCCCAACGAAAGCATTCTTTAAAAAGCATTCTAATGCTTTCACAAAGGCAGAGCCCCCATGATGCCATAACCTCTCAAAGGACCTGCTTCTCAACACCATTACATTGGGAATTAAGGTTCCAATATGGGAACTTATAGAGACTCATTCAAATCATATCAGCACTGTCCTCAGGATAATGTTTGAATGCTAAACAGGACAACCCCAAACTTTCCAGATATATCCCTTTTGACTTCCAGTTATCATCTACAATTTCCTAACAAGTATCATATACTCGTGCATGATGAACTATTGGTTGTCCAATCATAACAAGTCTACACATGATCATAGTTTTGCACATGATTTTTTTTACTTTTTTTAAAAAATAAGGAACCATTTATCAGAGCAACTCTCATGATAATTTGAGCTTTAGCCAAGTTTTACTGTATTACTTTTCAAAATAATAGATCTAAATCAACAAAAACCAATAGTCTATGATATTTAATATTATAAATTTTATGAAGTAATTTGTTGAAATGGATATAAAAGTAAAAAGAACATGCAATTAATAGGTGAGATTTTGAAAAGTATTTTAAAATAAAGCTAAATATGAATGAAGTTCAGTTAAGAGTACATTTAGGTACATTTGCATAAAAGTTTGGTAAAATATATACCAAACTTTACATAGAACATCCCAGTAACTGTGAAGTATATGTACAAAATTCTAGACAAATAGGTTTCAGTTGAAACAACTAAAAATATTTAATCAATATGATATGTAAGATTTTTTATTCCCCCAACAAAGAATCAAGGACAATTATATTTGAAAAACAAAACTTCCAAATCTAAGTGTTTTGCTATGTTTATTCTGAGCTGGTCAGAGGACAGAACCGATTTATTAGAACCATTATGAGAGGAATAAGTTCCAGCTCTCTAACATACATTATGGTGGTTATAGATAATACTATATTGTGGACTGAAAGTTTGATAAGAACAGATTTCAAGTATTCTCATAATACACACACAAATGGAAACTATAAGTGGTGATGGATGTGTAGATTAACTTGACTCTGGTAATCAGTACACAATGAATACATATAACAAACTATAACACTGTACACCCTGAATATATACAATTTTTGTAAGTCAACTGAATATTTTAAAATAAGAAAAAAAAATCGGAATAAGATCAAATTTCTGAATTAGTCTTCCAGAATTTAGGTAATTTTAAGAACTTTTCTATTTTAATAACAAATAATTTCCTATACATTTAAATTATCAAATTATTTAGTTTACTCTTTCTACATATATAACAAAATGATATACATGTTTTATTTATCCCCAGAAGGTTCTATATTGATCAAAGAATTTGATTATTTAGTCATCAGTGAGGTTCTTAGGAGAAATGAATATACTTCTATTATATGAAGAAAGCATTTTTAAACTTATGATGGCTTTATATTTCATATAAAAATTTTTAGATAAAATTAGCATGTGGTGATGATTAGACATGATTATTAACTTGCCAAGACACAATGGTATCTTGTATTTGTAAAAGTTTTGAGTATTTACATCAGTTACATCAGAGCACTGCTCAACATGTACTCCTTTTCACTTTTGGTCAGAGATCAGAAAGGCAGATTAAACCTTCCCCCTTGCTCCCTGGGGTTATGCCAATCAAATATGCTTTCATAAGACTTGGGTGGAACCGAATTGGGTGAGAAAAGGCGGGATGCAGTACACCACTTTGCTGGTGCATAACACAAAGCTGTCATCTCTTTTAATAGCTTCCAGTTTCACCATGTGTCTTCCTAATTATGGATATATTCTTCTGGAAAAATCAATCTAGAGTTTGTTTCTTCCTTTTCCCCTACAATTTTACAAGATACTTAATCTTCTTTAGTAAGTTTTTGTATATACTGGCTAAAGCAGTTTCTGTTCTCTGCAGCTATCGTCCGATAATTTTTAGAGGCCATTATTATAAAATAGCAATATGAATTTCATATTTAAAATGGAACACAAAGAGAGTCATTAATTATTAACCCTGAGAATATTTAAATTAAATTAGAATGCAAATATAAATTAAGCCCAGACCGTTTCTCATTTGTGGCATTAATTAGATGGATTCCATCTAATTCTGTAATACAAAATCTTGTTCAGATATTAAATGGATATTCTGTAGCGGTTACACTGTTTCTTGTTAGGAAAATTTGTTTTCTGATTTGTTTTGGGTTTTGGTACCGTTTTGTCCACTGCTGAGTCACACACACAAAAAAGTTAATAGCTGGCTTAAATTGTAGGATGTTATTTCCCCATCAAAATGCATTATAACTTTGGGTTTCTGGACCTGAAGACCATAATACATGCCCTTAATTTCCCCCTGGGCTTTCTTTTACCTAATGTAACCACTCATTTAGTTCCACCCATTGGCAGAACCTTATCTGCATTTCAGCAGTCTGCTGATAGAGTCAGGGGCCCAGATAATAATCCAGTGATTTACAGCTGGATACAGAAGACCAGTTTGCCATTCCTCTGCTTCCACTTATTAGAGCTGGAGGTTCAGTGAGAAGAGAGAGTTCCAGGAAGCCTTACAAACTGCTCTTATCCTGCATGTCCTCTGAAGCCTCCTGTGATGCTGGCCTGGAACCCACCCAGTCGCAGTGAACTGGTTTTCAGGTCCCGGTGTTGCTCCCTGCCACTGTTTGCTGTTGTGGACTTCACACTATTCAGAGCAAGCTGTATTCCTGAGAAGCCAGTCTTGGCCTATCTGTGTGCCTCTCTTATTCTCTTTTACTCTTCCACCCACCTTCACCCCGAGGGAGTTAAACTTTCTTCACTGGGTGTCAGGGTAGACAGCTTGGGCTGTTAGTCAAGTCTTTCCTTTGACTCCTAGCACCACATAGTGGCAGGGAATGAATGCAAACTTCCCTTTTCAAGTAGAAGCATTTTCATTAATCTGCTGCAAGCTTGTGTCTTCATTCCCTGCCTTGATAGTCACTTATAATAGAACTTGGACAGATCCAACCCAAATCTCGTGATTTTTCTATCTATTTACCTTTCTTTTTCTAGAAAGGGCCATAGCATACTTATGAGGTTTTATATTTCTAAAAAATTAATGACTATCCACCCGGTTAAGTTGTGATAACATTTTAATGCATTGTATTGTAATTTATATTACATTTGTGATAGCAGGTTACTTTTGGAATATTTTCATATTTTGCCTATCATCTCTTAGAGGTAGCAATGAATGAAACAAGTGCTTATGATCATTATTAGGTAGAAAGAAAATACATTTTGTTACTTGGGATCATGTGGCTGTTCTTCACCATTGATGGATTGATCATTGAACTAAGTGTATCACATTCCCTGAGACACACCTCCCATTCTCCAGGCACACTGCAAACCACTGAGCCCTTAGCATGTGCTATGTGTTGGTTGATGCAAACTGTGACTCTCTGGTCTTTCCACAGAAGATTTTGTCAGATGACTGTAACTAGTTTAACCTCTGCTGACTAGTTGCTAATTTTCTCTTGAAGTGAGGACCTTGATGAAATGGAAGATTAGTTAGTGAGAGATGGTGGTGTCTAGTTCAAAAATCTAGACCAAAGGTTTTCCTCTAACAGGATGGCTTAGTTTTTGAGAATACATACATCATAAAACTGAAACTATTACCTTAAAAGTACCTTAAAAGACATAAACAGCAGCAGGAGAAATTAAAATTCCAAGTGATTAAATGATGTGTAATCACACAGTTGATTAGAGACAATACTGAAACTAGAATCATGTTTTTCCTAGAGATGTATTTTCCTAAAAACTTTGCTGCTTTGAATGCCTTCTTTCTATCTAAGGTTGTCATCAATTGCAAAAATAAACCAATGTTCCATGTAATGCAATATTTGGGGCATATTTAAAATGATAAGATGATAAAAATTCTAAAATATATAACCCTAAGAAAACTAAGTCATTGTAAAATTTCAACACATTTAGACTAAAATTACTGTGTATCTGAAATTCACATTGAACTGAACATCTTGGTATCTTTTATATTTTATCTTTTATCCTTTTTATTTTCCTTGTTAGTGTGTTTTATGAACAGGTATAAGTTTTTTTTTATTCATTTCTTCAACTCCTGGAAATCCTCTTTCACTCTTCAGCTATTATTATGGTTTAGAGTGAGGTGCCCTTCAAAAGCTCTTACGTGAAACAATGCAAGAAAGTTTAGAGTGAAATGATTGGTTTATGAGAGTTTTAACTTAAGTAGCGCATTCATCCCCTGATAGGGATTGTGGTAACTATAGGCAGGTAGGGTATGTCAGAGGAGGCGGGTCATTGGGGACATGCCTTTGTGGTTATATTTGTATTTGTTGAAAGAAGTAGACAATCTCTTCCTCTCCCCCTTCCTCTCCCCTTTCTCTCCCTCTCCCCTTCCCCTCCCCCTCCCCCTGGCCTGGCAACTTTTCACTACCATACTCTTCCACCATGATGTCTGTCTCACCTCATGCCCCAAGGACTGGAGCCAGTTGTCTATGAACTGAGACCTCAAAAACCTTGAGCCCCAAATAAACTTTTCCTCCTTAAAACTGTTCTTGTCAGGTGTTTCGGTCATGGCATTGAAAAGACTGACTCAAACAACCACCTACACAGTCCATCAAACAGATGTGTACAAGTCATCACCATCAACTGATGCAATAGGTCATTATAAACTGCATATGAAAACAAATCGTGTCCCTCTTCCTATACTGCCTCATTTTCACCACACACACACACACACACACACACACACACACACACACAGTGTTGTTCTTTTTCCTTTGTGGCTTGTTTTCCATGGAATCCAAGTGATTAGAGTATGCTGTAGGATTTTCATCCTACAATTAAGGATATCTTTGGACCTTGGTCTAAGTGGTGGTGTATAGGAAAATCCAGGTTAGTGAACACTATTGGTTAGCTTATTTGGATTTTAAGTCCAAAGGACTCTCTCTACCCTCTTTTTTGATACTGTTTTCCTGGATCTGGCTTCAACGTAGGTCTTTTCCTGCCAAACTTAAGTACACAATGCTTGAATATGTCCAGCTAATTGATCATTAACTGGACCAGGAGGGTGTAGCTTGCTGCCAAATAGGTTGCCCCCTTCCTTCTAGGATGCTTATAACTCCAGTATGTCATCACCCTTCAACTCTGAATGCTGCCTGCAATCAGAGGCCACCGCAGGACAAGCTCTGGGGAATGTACTGTCATACCTATTGACTTAGACCTGGAAGTGAGGCTGGCAGAGCTGCTGAGCCTCATCAGACAGTGCCTGCACCTCCTTTCATTCCAAAGGTTTAATTCAAGGACTCTCAGGACAAATTGCTTTCTTGTGTTCAATGAGAATTTTCACCCTCTCAGACAGAAGGAGCTGGATGGGGAGCCATTACTAGGAGAGTTCACACAGCGGCACTAATAGAGTTGTTTGTCTCAGCTTTTCCATAGTATCTCTCATTTGTTTCACATGGTCATGGAGCTTACAAAAACTGAGAGAAATGAATGCATTTTCACTGAGAATTGTGGTTTTCTTTCAAGAAAGGATTGGTTCATTCACACGTTATAGTAACAGTCATTCCTCAGCCTGAGCATTTGAGCAAATGCATTATAAGCTGTGAAATGGTATCCTATCAGATCTGCAAACTCTCTGATAGTCTTACACTGTCTCATGCAAAAACAGTAAACTGCCAAGGCAGTTGTGACTCAGCTGAATTCCAGAAATTCTGGCTTTTTAATGATTGCATGGAACAAAAGCTCACGATATAAGGTTGACGAGCATGAGAAGCAATGTAATCACATGGAAAGGGGACACAGACTTTGAATCTAGCTGCCTGGTCGGGATGGGTTCTGCTTGGAGTCATTCTAGCTTCACCAACTCTCGGTACATTTTTGGAAAAATCTCTAATCTACTTAAGTTTTAGCTTCCTTGGCTTGTAACGTAGGGATTATAGGTGAATAATAATAATTATAACTGATCTATTAGAAAATAAAGAGGAAGCATTCTTCATCCTCTTCCTTTCTTTTACAAATTACCTGAGATCTATCAACAAATTATGTTGCTCCACTGTTAAAATATATTCAGATTCTATTTGGTAAATTCTCACTGGACTCCTTTCTCATACCCCTCACTCTACCCATCTTTTAAAATCATCTCGTAAAAGACGGATCAATCACATCACTCTGTGCTGGTCCTTTATTAGTTCTTCAGCCTTCATCTCCTGCAACGCTCACTTACGCTCCAGCCTTGGCTTTGGCACCAGCCCTCTCCTCTACCAGAAATGCTCTCCCTGCAGAATCCACATGGCTCACTCTTTCTCTGTTTGGAAGCTATTTCTCCACTCTGATCTTCTTAGTGAGGCTGTTTCTGATCATCTTATTAAACATTTCAATTCTCTTCACCCTACTCTCCTTACTTTCTTGCCTGATTTAAAGCACTTATTACCTTCTGCCATAGTTTGGATGTAGTTTGTCCTTCCAAACGTTCATGTGTTGGAAGCTTGGTCCTCAGTGTGGTGGAGGGGTCAGGGGGGACAGGGATGGATTTTAAAGAGGTTAAGGCTAACAAGAGGCCTTTGGGTCATTGGAGGCATGTCCTCAGGAGGGATTGTGGGAAACTATGATCTCTGGATTCTTATTTAAAATGTAAACCTTCCTCTGGTACATGATCTTGCTATTATGTGACACAAACAAGAGAGCCCTTACATGAGGTGAGCTAAGGCCAGTGATATGCCCTTGAACCTCAGGAATTGTGAGCTAAAGTAAACCTCTCCCTCATTATAAAGTTAGTCTCTGTCAGGTATTGCATTGTAGTAATGAAAATGGACTAATGCACCTTCCGTTCTACAAACATATATGTGCTCTCTACCCCCACATGAGAGTTCAGTCTCTACAAGGACAATAGTCTTCATTTTTTTTTTCTGTATTATTCACGGATGTATGCTCCAAGACTAAGACAGGACCTGACTTGCCCCAGGTGCCGAGTGAATATTTGTTGAATTAAACCCTGAAAGGATGAACAAACAGAATAATGAGCAGAATCACGGCATTTTATATATGATCATGATCAGTCTCCTAACACCAATGAGGAGGTTCTATTCTCAGCCCTCTTTGGGAACTAACGATAAAACAAGCTTCAAGTTTACGGAACTTCAGAAACTACACTGAGCACGTAGCCATCTGACTTCAGAGTTCATGCTCTTTATTCTTTCACTCTGTCTTCACTGAAATGATACGTAATAATTTCAAACAGATAAAGCACTGACTTAAATGCCTAGGAATATAGAGTTCAATAGAAGAATTCATTTTCTTCTCTGAGCAATTAAATAAGGCTCGATCATTTATTTTAACTTTGGTCCCTATTGAAAATTGGACATGTGCACGTCATCTACACAGAGCTGTCTCCATATGCGGTTTTCCTACTGTGCTTGCTGTGAAACCTTTTAAACTTCTATTTCTAGCTCCTTGGTGGCATTTCTCAACTTTAGCTGCATGGGAGAGTGAACGAGAATAGTTGGTTAAAGTTTATGCACTGAGTCATCTTCTTTAAAATAAATTTCATATAATCTACACTGGACATGCATCTTTCATGGAAAATTACATACATTTTCCCTTCTTATGTTAAAAAAAAAAAACTTAAGTTTGGACCAGGCATAGATCAAAGCAAGAACAAAATTTTAGCAGGCAATGTGATTTAATTCAACATTTTTCAGACTTAGTCATTTACTGCTTTCATAATTTTTCTTAACTGCATTGCTTAACATTTTTGTTTAAATAAACTCAATATTTCTACTTAAATGCATCAGTAGTTCACCTAAACAATGAAATTATGGATTTCAGGAGCCATTTCTTGCTAATACAAATCAAATAAATTAAATATTTAAATTTTTGTATACCAGTGTAAATAGCTTTTCATACATGATGTGTGCATTTCACATTGGTTTACCTCATTTTGGAAAATACTAATGGGATAGGATACAACTAAGCTTTTAGGAATCATTGAGAATATCCATACGATCAAGGTGTCTGCATGACATTTGTGTGAACATATTGCCATAGCAAAAGTGGTTAAATTCTAAAATGGTTGAATAGTGAAAAGTTATATTCTGCCAGAGAAAATATCGTTTTCAAAAGTTGAGCTTCTGATGTACAAAAGGACCTGTGACATTTTAACAGAATATTGTTGTTATTATGATTTTTTTAAAAAGTGTTAAAACCAACATATTATCTCCGATGAACTTCAGCTTTCCCACTCCAATGAACTTTATTCTTTTCTCAATCACATTAGAAACTCCCCGTTTATTCCTCGTTTAGGAATCTATATTTTCGATAGGATTGTGAACTTTAAAATTCTCCCCTTTCCTTCAATATGTTTCACACATTTGTTTTTATTCAATTTTCTTCTCAGTATTTGGCCTTTGAAGATCTCTTATCTGTGATCTGTTGAGTTATTAAAATTTCATTTTCCTGCCGTACTAACATAGATATATGCATTAATGAGAATTTCATTGCTTAATTGTTTTTCTAATGCAACTGACTTGTTAATCATCAGTCTGAGGCAAAATATGCCTTTGAATTTCAGACTTCCATTTAAGAATTGCCAACACTGCTGGGAGAAAACCTTACTATTTAGTTCCAAAACAAACTGAGACTCCTTATTCGATTATTTTCGTTCATCTGATATCAAATTCTTTACAGTGGCTGTCAATGTTTTCCACTTTTTAGAATTATAGGTGATCCCACACTTCCTTGACAGCCCTAACTAAATGCTAATATGTGTGCACCAGATGTCCCCAAAGGGCAGTGATGATTTGTCTTTCTTTTTATTTTTCTTTATTGATTAAAAAAAATGACAGCAGAATGCATTACAATTTTTATTACACATATATACCGCAATTTTTCATAGTTCTGTATATAAAGTATTTTGATACCAAATTCGTGTCTTCATACTTGTATTTTGGATGACTATGTCTATCACATTCCACCATCCTTGCTAATCCCCCGCCCTCTCCCTTTCCCTCCCACTCCTCTGCCCTGTCCAGAATTCATTATTCCTCCCATGTTCCCCCTCCCTACCCCACTATAAGTCAGTCTCCTCATATCAGAGAAAATATTTGGTATTTGTTTTTTGGGGTATTGGCTAACTTCACTTAGCATTATCTTTTCCAATACCATCCATTTACCTGCAAATGCCATTATTTTATTCTCTTTTATTGCTGAGTAAAATTCCATTGTGTATATATGCCACATTTTAAATCCATTCATCCACTGAAGGGCATCTAGGTTGGCTCCACAGTTTAGCTGTTGTGAATTGTGCCGCTGTAAACAGTGATGTGGCAGTGTCCCTGTAGTGTGCTGTTTTTAAGTCCTTTGGGTATAGTCCAAGAAGAGGGATAGCTGGGTCAAATGATGGTTCCATTCCCAGATTTCCAAGGAATCTCCATACTGCTTTCCATATTGGCTGTACCAATTTGCAGTCCCACCAGCAGTGTATGAGTGTACCTTTTTCCCCACATCCTTGCCAACACTGATTGTTGTTTGTCTTCAAAATAGCTGCCATTCTGACTGGAGTGAAATGATATCTTAGAGTAGTTTTGATTCGAATTTCTCTAATTGCTAGAGATGATGAGCATTTTTTCATATATTTGTTGATTGATTGTATATCCTCTTCTAAGAAGTGTCTTTTCATGTCCTTGGCCCATTTGTTGATTGGGTTATTTATTTATTTATTTTTTTGGTGGTCATCTTTTTTAGTTCTTTATATATCCTAGAGATTAGTGCTCTATCTGATGCGTGAGGGATAAAAATTTGCTCCCAGAATATAGGCTCCCTGTTCGCCTCACAGATTGTTTCTTTTGCTGAGAAGAAACTTTAGCAAATTTTTGTCTTTCTTGAAATATAAATGGCTGGATTAGTTAGACCAACTCTCCCAAAAGTAGAAACTAAAGTATTGGGATAAGAAAAAATAGGAAAAAGAAAATCAAAGACCTCCTTGGTTATTAATGAAAAGAGAGAGCCTGAGGTCATAAGGTAAGCACAGAATTTTACCTACAGTGACTGTAAGAAAGACAGAAAAGTCACTGAGTTGTAGCCATATGACAGCTCTCTCTTTGATTGTCACATATGTGGTTTGCAAGTTTTCAATACGTGAATATAATTTTAAATGATTCAAGAATATTAGTGAGTTTCCTTGTCTTTTGAGATAGTATCTACTTTATGTATGAGGCAATTGGTTATGAATAGGGACAGACATATGGGAACCTGCTAGCAATATTCTAATTCTTGAGCTGAGGAGTGATCATTTTTTAAAAATAGATATTTAAATTATGCATATATTTTTAAATTATATGTGAATGCTATATCTGACAATGAAAATTTGGCCTTTGTTGTTGAAGATACAGGATAATTTTTTTTCCATTGAGAATATTGAGAGTAAGTGATATTAATGGAAAAAAAATTTCAGTAAAGGTTAAGAGTTGAATAAAGTGCTATGTAAAGAACTGAATTAGATGGAGGAAATCACTAAAGATCAGCAACCATATAATCTCAGCAATCTTCTCCTTAAGCCTTTCATAATTTAAGTAAAACATTTTCTTGACCATTTCCCCCACCACTGCCAAATAGATTGCCAACCTGCCCTAGTTAGAAATTATGGAACTGCTCCAGGGATGGAGAGCCATTTCAGAAGTTTTAATATGAAGAGCCAAAGACAAAAAAGGATAAAGGTGCAAGATTGATAACCAGATTGTGATTAGTTTTACTATGGAATTTATTTTTCAACTTTTTAATGCACTTTACTATCATGTAAGTTCTTTATTACTATTTAACAAAATTAAGAAGAGATGCTTATTTTTAGTGGATAATATTCACTAATTTTATTTTAAACACATGAACATTGGTATATATTAATAGAGAAATGCAAAGTTAAATAAAAATAAAAGGTCTGAAATAGGAATTTTAAAATTTATGTCTGTAGTCCAATTGTTGACATTAATCAGCTGTGGCTTTTAGACGTATATTCTATGGATTTAATATCTTTATATGTGAGATCATGATATTAGGAAGTTGATCTAATTTTCAGAATTCTCAAATGGGATTTTATTGAATCTGGAGGGTTTGGTTTGCCTTTATTTGCTTTATGAATCTTCAGAAGGCCTTCCCCATAAATGGTTGATGTGGAAGGGTGATAGAAAGTGTATCTCTCTGTAGTGTACTTAAGCAGTAGAAAATTACTGAGTTTCAAAGGATCTTCTCTTTGTTCAGGATGGAACACAGAGTTGTATTCATGTAAAAGTCTGAATATGCTTTTATTTTCTTAATTGGGAGGTTTTATTTCAATCACACATGTGCATGTGTGTATTTCTTCTATATTTGCAATAAAATGCAACAAGAAATTTATTAACTGTGTGTAAATATTCTTTTGGAATTCTAAGAAACATTCTAACAAGTAAAATCTAAAGTAAATCTCTATAGTGATGATAAGCTCTAAATAAATATTTACCAAATTACAATCCATAGTTTATTCAGTAATGTTATTTCTAAAGGGAAAGTTATTTATATTCTGTGTTTTGTCCTCTAGTTTGATTTCTCAATATTATAGTAGTGATATTTGTAAATTTTTGAATATATGAATGCACTTAATTTTCTGAGAAAAAGTACAAACTTCAGATATCTTCTAACTAATGAGGAATGAAATAAGAGCCAGGGAGTAAAAAAAAAAAAAGAATTTAACACTAACAACAAAATAAAAATCAAGGATTATTTTGGTAGAATTATACATCTTAATTTTAAACATATTTATAAGCCAGAGCTAAAAAGTATTGTCTATTTTTAGTTCTAAAAGCTTACTAAAGTATATTCATAATTTTTCTTTTTTTTTAGCACTGGATATTGAACCCAGTGTCACTAAACAACTGAGCCACATCCCAAGCCCTTTTTATTTTTTATTTTGAGCCAGGCTCTTGCTAAGTTGCTTAGGGTCTCAGCTAAATTGCTGAGGCCAATTTGAATTTACGATCCTCCTGCCCAAAGCCTCTGGGATTATAGGTGTTCACAACCATGCCCAGCCAACATCAGTAGATTTCAAAGGAACAGACTCCATGAATTCTCCTGCACAGAGGCATATAGATACATAGTTGCCATCTCACAGGATGAAGGAAAGGGGAAGGATCTGTCACAGACAAAATTATTTAATGAAGCTTATTAAAGGATACTAAGGCAGACTTATTTAATGAAGCTTATTAAAGGATAGTAAAACAGACTTTATTCATGACCACGGAGATTGACCACAGACCACCCCTCAACTCTTGTTGAGACTGAATGCAGGTTTGGCAAGTGGGAACTTCTAGCCAAAGAGCAGAGTGTAGGTCAGCAGATGGAAAATTACTAAGAGGAATCAGATATCAAGGGCTACCAGAAATGGAGAGAAGGAGAATCTTGCTAAAACTGGAATTTACCAGGACGTGCACAGTTGGCCTAGGAGAAATTCGGGTTAAGCAAAGAATCTTTGTCAGATCATACTGTGCTCTAACAACAAAGCAGTGCCAATGGTTATAGCTTAGGAAGATGAGTGATTTGGAGGTACAGTCTGTGGGTTATTATTTGGAAGAAATTGTCCAATCTTTAATTCTATTAGGAATATAAAAAGCAAGAGAAGAAGGGGCTGAGTTGTCCTTTTAAAAATGAATGCTGTTTGCTTCCTGTCACATTGACCAGATAGATCTCAATCTGGCTGAGTCCCACTTCAAGTTCAGCTGCTTGAAGTCAGGATAATGTGTGCCAGGCAGGGAAAGCTGGACTTCAAGATAGATCTGGGTATGACTCACTCCAGTCTCTGAGATTATGCTTAGAATCAGGCAATTTCTGTTTTGGGTTTTACTGCTCCTAGCACACACACTTTATAGTGCTTTAACGGTACTTGGAGTGACCTTTTTATTTTTCCTGTATTTTACCATGCCTTTTGATCATTTTATTATTGGAAATGCTTACATCATTCCTATTGTTGGACATTTGGGTTTATAAACCTTTCATCAAATGCAGAAGAAAATTTCAGAAAATGTTATAGCCTTAAATTTCTATTTTTCTCAAGACAGCCAAAAACATATTTGTTGAAAATAAATATCTCAGTCACTCTTACCTATAGATAACTACCTAGCCCAGAATTGCTATTCAAATCATCTTAGTCAGTTACATTTTTCATGGGAAGTTGTATGGTATGTATTGGGATGTATATATACACATACATACATACATACATGAAGCTGTACTACTACCAAAATATAGGGAGGTACGATTTTTATTCCTTCAAGTATATTAGGAAGCATCACTTCTTACGTTTTATATACAAAGGAGCAAAAAAGGGACAAAATAATATTTCTTTAATCTGGTTAATTTGTCAAATAAATTTCTTTAAAAAATCATTTTAAGTAAAACTAGCCTTGGGACTGTTAGAAAAACAAGAACATTTATACAATGAGAAATAAACTCAATATGATAAAGAAATCAGAAGGCAATAGTTGTAATTTTGCACTTTTCTATGGGATAACTACAGTATCTGCCAGCCAGTCAGCAGGAGACTGATTCTGCTCAATAGTTGTGCAGAGAAGAGCAAGCTAGTCTGCTCCAAAACAGCTAAGTAGACCAAGCTTCCCATGTCCTTCTGATATATCAACCTAGATGGTTTTTTTCTGGATTATCTAAGACTTCAACAGGCCCTGTTAAAAACAAAATGAAATCATTCTCAAAGACATCTTTTATTGCCACTCAAGTATTTGAAGTTAAATTTTTGATCTTTAAATTTTTCTTGGTAAAGTGGTGAACAGGTAGAGATAATTACAAATAACAAGTTTGGGGTTCTAATTCTTATTAATTAACTGAGAAATCTTTACAGAGCCCTGCATTTAAAGACGTCTGCCTCACTCATAATAAGAAATAAATGTTCTATGTGGAAATACAAAAGCAATAACTTAATGCTATCTGAACAAGAAAAACACTTTATTTACTTCTTTATTTATATTTCTGTATAAATCATGTAGCTACTTTATGATTGGAGGGGCTTTGAATGGAACTTTCATTCTTATCCAACTTTTTAAAATTTGGGGGAAGTGATACTAGCAATAGAAACCATTGAGCTACATATAAGGTCTCTTCAAGTTGCTGAGACTGATATTGAACTTTTAGTTTCCTCTGCCTCGGCCTCCGAGTCACTGGGATTAAACATCAAGAAGTTTTCAGGAGAATTAGAACTATGTTTAGACACATGGTTGTTATTATACCAGGTTTATTAGTGAGATCAATGGACTGAATTAAAAACATTGTTTGAAGGGCAACCTCACATAATAAAAACAGCACAGGCTTTGGAAACAACTCATTCCTAGTTAGATCCTTGATTTATATCCTGTATCTTCCACTTAGCAATCAACTGGTCTTGGGCCAGTCACTCCATCTCTCTGAGCTTCACCTGCCAGACAGGAAAACAGAGCTGAGAAATAATGCATTTGGGGGTTCAATTGTATCTGGCCAGAAGGGTACAGAGGGTGGGAAAGGATGACACCCCAAGTGTTAATTAAAGCTTGCTTAACAGAGGGGTTATTTTCAGAGCCACAAGCAGGAGAATCAGTGCAGAAAAGGTGAAGTACCCAGAATCTAGCAACTAAGGAAGCTGCTAGCCTCTCAGGCCCCAAAGGGCCAGCAGCTATTAGAGCCCCTTGTTGGGATCCATGGGCTTTGGAAGGTCATGTAGCTTCTGCCAGCCCATGTGAGGCAGACGGGGAGGTGGAAATGCATGATCTTCCCTCTATCTCCTGTGCTCTGAGGTCTGGCTGGTGCCTCCTATGGGCTGAATGCAAGATGAAGCAGGACCACAGAGTAGAGATGCCACTCTCAGTGTCCTGGAGCAGAGGGCACCAGAGAGAAGTGAGAGGGAATCCAAAAGAGGCACAAACTGAAAATGGGCACCACCAATACCTATATTACATATCCACTCTGTAACAACAAAAGCAACCTACTAACCCCCATGTCCGTAAGTGTTGCTGTGCAGTCAAGTTTCTCCAAACCTTTAATGAATCTCATACATGTGCCTTGTTCTCACATGCTACTTAGTGAGAATCAACATCAGAAGCTCAGTTTCATATTGGGTTAGTGCCAGAGCAGAGACAAAGAACTGCAAGATTCAGATCAGAAAATAAGACATCAGAAGTGCTAGAGGACTCAAGAGCCAAAGGACTTGAGGACACAGGACTCCTAAGAAGTCAGAGAAAGTTCCCCAAGAATGTCCTTTGGATATTCTGCAAACAATGAAAGGTTTTGTTTTTGTTTTTGTTAGGTTTTATCTTTGGGTTTGTTTTTTGAGACTTCTAGATGAACACACAGAAATGGCAGACTAGAAAACAACAAAACAGTGACCAAGAGGACTAATCAAGTGTGAAATCAGAATAGACAGGGTGGCTGAAGGAATATCCACCCCACTTGGGAGCTGAGAAGGTAGAACACAAGTTTTAAGACTGCCAGAAGGAGGCAGAAGGCTTTTGGGGTATGCGTAAAGGACTTTATGGGCAGCACACAGCATGAGTACCAACATATCTGTCCCAGTTTTTCTTGACCTTGAGTCCCCTAGGAATGTTGTGAATGGACCTAGTAGATATTTGCCTGGATGGCGTGCTGCGTTACAGAACTTAGGGAACACAGTGTTTGGGTAATGTGCAGTAAACATATTTGAAGTTTGTTCCAGAGACACTGTCTCTATTGTCCAAGGCTTTTCACTAGACAAATACTCATGAAAAGATTACCCACCACAAAAGACAGTTAACTTCACTAAGAAGACATGCTGACACGTAAGAGATTCCTGAAGGAATGTGTCCCTTGGGAGAGCTCGCTTGGCTCCCAGGCAAGCCTAACCATGTCAGACCAACAGTGCCAACAGTGGCTTGGCATTCTGACAAGACTGTGTGTCACAAATCATGATCTCTATCCTACATCTGATTTATGTAGACATTATCATTCATGTAGGATATGGGAAAGGCAATTGTCCGTAATAATTTGATATTGATCTGTGGAATCTAGATGTTAATATCTGATAACTGCAAAATGAAAGATAAGACTGACAACCTGCACAGAATCTTTGAGTCATTACCAGCTGACTACTTGTGCCCTGTTAAGAGAAGAAGAAACACCCAAGAGACATTGTGGAGTAAGTTATGGTATCTGTAATTATAAGGATTTTGGTCTAAATTCCAGGGAAGTTTTTTGAAGAGCTGAATTGGATTCAGATGATGTCTCCTTAACCCTGCCTACTCTTTTAATGGTGCTGGTCTGTTGTAAGTTGGTGGCAATTCAAGTTGTGTTTTATCACAACAGACCTTCAAAGAGAGACACTCATCAGTAAAAGGAACCCAGGGCAAATCAGAGAGCAGACCCTGAATGAACAAGACCCTAAAATGGTTTGCCAATGCACCAGACTTTATTTCAAGAGTTTCCAACTGCTCACTGGGATCTTCCATCCCCTTTACCTCTCACATTGATTTTAGAATAACACTAGATGTCAATTCTTAATAAAAGGTAATTCCCATAAAAGAACTAGATTACTGAATTTTGTTGGGAAAAATAAAACCAAAAGCATCTCCAGGCCTATATTGGAAAAATTTGGGGGGCTCCGTAATTCCCAGTAGCCAAGCTGTGGAGCCAACCTAGGTACCCTTTGACAGATGAATGGATGAAGAAAATGTATATGTACACAATGTTGCATTAGCCATGAAGAAGAATGACATTATGGCATTTGCCTGTAAATGGATGGAACTGGAGAACATTATGCTAAGTGAAATAAGCCAGTCCCCAGAAGTCAAAGGTTCAGTGTTCTCTCTGATATGCAAAAGCTAATCAAAAAGGCAGGGAGAGGAGAAAAGAAAAACAGGGAGAGGGAATTTCATCAAAATAGAGGAGAGATCAGTAGAACAGATGAAGGGAATTATGGGGAAAAGGAAGGTCAGGAAAAGAAAAGAAGAATGGAATGAATCTGACTGAACTTTTGTATGTGCACATAAATATAGGATAGGGAATCCCAACACCAAGTATATCCACAAGACACTAATTTTAAAAAATAAATAAATAAATTGAAGAAGGATCAGTAGAGTTAGCGGGAAGAAAGCAGGGGGCTGAAGGGAATGCTGGGGATTGAATTAGAGCAAATTATATTTCATGCTTTTATGATTATGTCAAAATATATTCTAATGTTATATATAACTAAAAAGAATCAATAAAATACATACAATTTTTTAAAAAAATTTTGGGCTGCTCACTCAGGTAAATCCAGTGACTTTTTTTTACTTGGTGACAGTTGCTATCACATTGTCCCTTAAATAGTGAAACATGAAAAGTTATCATTTTTTCCCAAATTTATGCTCTTTCCTTAGAGTTAAATTATGTTCTGGTTTGCATATGAGGTGTCCCCCAAAAGCTCTTGTGAATGCAGGAATATTCAGAGGTGAAATGATTCAACTGTGAGAGCTGTAACCTAAATAATCCATCCTAGTTTGAATGACTGGTGGCAAATGTAGGCAGGTGGGGCCTCTTGCACACCTCACCTGGAGGAGGAGGAGGTGGGTCACTGGAGGAGGAATCACTGGGGGCCTGCCCTGGAAGGGTGCATTTTCCCTGTGCCCTACTCTTCTGCTTCCTGAGCCCTGAGCTGAGAGCAGTTTTCCTCCCCTGAGCCCTTTCTCCGGCTGCGCCGCCTCTCCTTGGAACAGTGGAGTCTTAGCCTGAAACCATGAGACCCAAACAACCTTTCCCTCCTCCAAGTTTTTCTGGCTGGGCGTTTGGCCACAGCAATGAAAAAGCTGACTAAAACAAGCTGCGTATTAGAAATGGCTTTCCTGATCTGGCTTAGCAGTACAGTCCCTCCAGGTGTCTCAGTTTACAAAACCCACAGTAACCCGTTTGTTTTTGACCCTGAAAGACAATCACTGGTACTAAAGCCAGTGATGCCTTTTACCAGGACCCAGGGTGAAGCCTTGATTTCCTGCCAGAGGGTGAAATGAACCCTGATTGGATTCCATTCTCTGCAGATGGAATGTGGGCTCTGCACTGGGTATATAGAGGACACAGGGGGACCTGCAGTTCTGTTGAAGAAGGAAGGTTTATTAGGACAGTTTCTTAGTTTTTCATCATTTTGCAAGAGATACATACCATACTCAAAAAGAAGAAAATATTCTCCCTGGCTAAAGTTCAATATTCAACTCTTGAATGAAAAATCTTAGGACTCTTTCTGATTCTATGGATGCATCTCTATCTTATCTTTCCATATCTTTGATGCAATAAACATCCATGATTTGATCAGTAACATTCTGCTGCATCCACAGAGGGAGTAGGAAGCTTGGGATGTAGCCTAGATTAGCTTCACTAGCCGTCCACCCACAGCACATCTGTCACTGGCCCTGAGCCTGTAAGCTAATTAGAGGCATATTGGACCAGTGCTGTTGTCCTTAGTTTGTGAAATTCTTATCCACGGCAAAGCCCATTGTTATAACCTCCCACCGAATCTAGGTGGTGTGCACCTTATTGTGAGTTTGCAAGACAGAATTCAAATTTAAAATAGGATAATAGGTACAATAATTAAGAAATGAAGGCAGCAGTATTTACATCAGAGTAGTTGCCTGTAGGGATGAGGCACAGAAGAGAGCTGTATTGTTATGACTACAGTGTGGTGAAGCTTAAAATAGTCCCTGATATAACAAGATGCCAAGAAAACCAGGGGCATGTGTTCCTGTTAAATATTCAAAGTTTAGTTTAAAAATCAAATCAATCTCTTTTTTTCATCCAAGTACAAACCTGTACAAATAAGTTTAAAGGGCTATCACTGAAGCCAATGTGGGATGTGGTGGGGAGTCAGAACTAATTCTCAGGACCAGGAGGTGGCAGCAGTGAGCTGGGATTATGGGCTGGCTTGGCGCCTCGGTTTCAGGGAGAGTAGCTGGCACCCAGCAGGAACAGAGTGACCTGGATAATCAAGGGGTAAATCTAGGCCCTTAACCATGGCTTGGGAGTACAGAAGCCCTGATAATCAGGGGACTTTGTGTACTAAACTAGAAGTACGAACACTCATTCAAGGATCATGTTGTAGACTTCAGATAGAGGGTCCCAGAGGCGCAAGTCAGATGGAGAGGGATCCCATAAATAATTCTGTCAATGAGGTCTATAATTAACAGCTGAGTTTGTAAGCGCTGGATTAGGGTTCTTTTAAATGTCTGGAGACCTTTTATGTTGGATCTTTGAAGGACAGGGCTATGATTGACACTAAACAAATTATCTTCATTAAAATGTGTGGCTTCCACTTTCAAAAGTCTATGTAAAAATGCCCAAGGTAAAAAATGTACCCTCTTATTGATTCATAAAGAACATTATCAATAAGTGGCACTGAGAGGACGAAAAAGAACTATTAGCAAGATTTTTCCAAAGAGGACAAACAGGAAAATTAAGCATGTTAACTAAACCTGAAACTAAGCTTGAAAACTAAGCATGTTTTTTTAAAAAAATTCCAGTTTTCTGTGTTGCAATATATAAAGCAATATATTGTCCTGAAAAATAATGTGTGTGTGTGGGGGGGGTGGCATGCTGTTAGCTGCAAAATGTCTATGTAGTTGAAATTTAAAATAGAAGCCCTGGCTGTATCATCAAGCTTGCATTGGAAACATGAGAAGAGCTTAACCACACAGCAGGAAATAATTCAAAAGCTTCCTTAAAATGCCAGTTATCTAAAGAAAGATGTTCTAACAGAAATGCAAGCAGTTGGATGTAACAAAAGTTCTCCTTAGGAATCAAGCTTATCAAATAATTCAGTATTTAATTTCTTTCTCCTGTGGTACCTGATGCGGTCCTTCATCCAGAACAGGTGGCCCACAGAGTTGTAACATTGTGACTGTTAATTGTTAGCAGCCTCACAGCATTGGCCTGGATCACCTGACCAGGAGGAGACATCTTCAGGCGTTGGGTTCAGGTGACTCCAAATGCGGTCCGTTTCAGAGGAGCAACTCTGACAGGCACTTTCACTAATGTGACACGATTTGATCTTTCTTCTGAAGTAGATGATGTTGGTTTGATTGTATAGATGAAGATACTAAGGTTCATGTAAGTTAAGCAGTTCCCTTAATCACATAATAAGTAGCAGAGTGAGGGTTCAAACTGTTTTACCTTTCAAAACTTTCCACTCTTTCCACCTGGGCAAGAAGAACAAAACACCTACCTTATGGGCATTTTCATTAGACACACTAACTGATCTTGGTTCTTTTTTCCAGCTCACCCAGACTTGTCCTACTCAACACGATAATTAAGGTCCAAACTTCCAATTAATTATATGTATCCTTCCAGTGGAAAACTCTTGGTCAATTTTGCATGACTACATTATTCTTTTCCTTAGTACATAATGAATAATGCTCTTTTTGCTGAACTTACAAACAAGCCACAGGTAAGGAATGAAAATAGTATGGTACTTAGGTCTAGAATTATCAGAGGAAAAGAAAGGGAATTAAGAAGCTCCTGAAAGAAACAAGTGCTATCTTAAGAGTTCTACTTTTATATGAAAATGTTAAAAAAGAAAAGCTTCTCAACAAGACTTACTAAAATTCTTCTCAGGGAGAAGAAAAACATGAACATAAGCTACCTGGGCTAGAAGGCAGGATGTTAACTGTATGGATTTACAGGAGATAAGTGAACCAATAAAAAAGAAAAGGAAAAGAAAACAGAATTACATTGTCCAGCATGAGCAAGACAGATAGACTCAGACAGACAGACACTCCCTCAAGAGGAAATATGCAAGAACCCTTTGAGAGTTTAAGGCATATTATGTCTTTCTAATCCTATGAAAACCTGCTGACATTTTTGAGAGATACTTGAACTCCACCAAAAAGAAAGCCTGGAATATATGGCCTTGGCCTCAGGTAGTTTATTTGGCAGGTGAATGGAGGAAGCAGAAGGAATGAGGCCCGTGAGGAGGGTCTAAGGAACTTGATGAGCCGGTTACTACTGAGGACAAATGTGCTTACTGCTCTAGGCACCTCCTAAGAAACCACATGGTACCCTCTTCAGAGTTTTTACACCAAAGACCAGGAGGCTAAGGGGATTCAGCATCAAGTCTGTTCATCCTGGGGTGAGGGTTGTCCAGACCCTGGAGGATGCCGGTGACAAAGGTGGGAAACTGGTGGTGTGCGTGGAGCAGGCCACCGCAGCTGTGCTGACATCCAGGTGGACAGAGGAGACGGAAGGGCACTGCAAGCCCCTGCCAGATCTTCGTTTCCCCCTTTTCTTTTCCCTCTGGACTAACTGGCATAGGATTTTGTTGGTTGTTAACATCGAGGCTGAAATTGGAGAACCACCTAAATAAAACATTCGCCCTCCATGATCGTTTGCGATTTTAAATTAATATTTCATTGTGATTATTTGCATTTTCATGCGATTTAAGCCTCTAAGCAGAGAAAGGCATAATCCTTTGAAGAAAACAGTCAGCCAATAAATTTAACACTCACCTCTTCAAGTTAAGAATGAAGCAGTTTGACATTTCCACTTAAAGAGTTGCCAGAGATATGTCCCATTCGTAGAATTAATTTGATATGGAAAATATTCTGATATTAGGGAATATATTTGCAGGGAATTGTTCTACACTAATTAGAAGAAGACAATTTTATGTATCACATTTCTTACGAATGCTAACTGGTAGAGCTTTTTGATTCTCATTTGAATTATGTCCATTTTAATTAATATATCAAGTGGTATGTACACTACAAAACATTTAAATACTGTATATTTTAAGTAAGATAACAAAAATCTTTTATTCTATTGAGATATTAACATTTACACACTTTTAAAATATATTTGATACTTTAGTAAGGAGCGCACATACACAAATTAATGGTCTCGAATAGTGAGATTTTGTTTGACTGTGCCTTCTGACTTTGTGAAAAGGCCTAGCAATAGGTAAGTCATGTACTATGTGAGCGAAATGAATTTTTTTTTTTTTTTGGAACCCTGTATTGACTTTTGGACGTTCATTTTAACATCACCAACATATTTCTAGATTGGTTTTAAGGACTTCTCTGCAGTATACACATTAAGGGAGTTTTTTTTTTCCCCTTTAGTTCTACACTTCAGGGAAACCACATCTCTGCTTTTAAAAAAATCAGCATTAATTCAAAAATGTTAAAAGTCCAAAGTAAGTTGATAATATTCTTTGCTGTGTATCAAGATGTCCATTTCTGTTTCCAAAATGTTTTGGTTTTCTAAACTGAAGTCATCATTTGGGACTAGACAGATTCGTTTCTTTGATTAATCAAGTACATGTGTCGCTGTTCGTAACCTATTTCATAATGCCTACAGCATGGTTTTCATGACTATAAAAATCTTGATTTGCAAGTACAGTGTGTAAGGAATCCATAGGATGGATAGGAAAAACAAAACGTGGAGCCAGGTGTGGTGGTACAGGCCTATCCTCCCCTCTACAGGGGAAGCCGAGGCAGTGGGATGGCAAGTGGAAGTCAGTCTAAGGAACTCAGCAAGAACCTGTCTCAAAATAAATAAATAAAAATATATTTTATATTTAAATAAATAAATAAAAATAAATAGATAGATAGATAAAATAAATAAATAAAAATATATTTTAGAAAGGACGGGGATGTAACTCAGTGGTAGAGCATTTACCTAGCACATGTGAGACCCTGGATTCAATACCCAGTACCATTTTTAAAAAATGTAGATTTTTCTTTAAAGTCCACATAAAAGTTAGCAATGTCATCATAGATAGAATGAAAGACACGATGAAAAGACAATAAGGACCGAGTACAAAGGAAGCTGAGGAAAGAATCTAAGGGAATTACCGTAACAACATAAGAAAAAATGAAAAAGCAAGAAAGAGTCAATATCTTTGTGCCTGTAGCTACCCTTTATTTCGTCAATAAAAAGAAATTGTGGAAGTGAAAGCAACTGTATGTTTCCTTGATGAGATTTGAATTCTTTACTACCCAATAATTTTTATATACAACAGGGAGCTTTGTTTTCTAATACTGAATCACTTTAAAACAGCTATACAAATATTTACCCCATTTGGAGGGCAGGTATGGGATAGACTCACTAAAATATAGACTACATATCAAGTCTATTAAGTGTGCTTTTGGGAGACTCTAGGTAATCATTCAAATATAAAGATACTCTGGTGATGTGTAGAGATGACAATTATCCAGGTTAGGGAAAATAGAACAATACTAGAATTAAGAGAGGGCTTAAAAATGTATCCCCTAGACAAATTTAATCTGAGCAGATTGGCATCAAATTTAGAATATTTGTTTGCAAAGGACTGACACAATATAGCACATATTACATTTACTTTAAATGACCTCCAAAGATCTTGAAAATAAGGAGCAATAATAGTTCTCTGTGACTGCTGATTAACAGAAACAGAACATATACATAAAACGGCCCAGAGAGAGAAGTGACTGTAATTTTAAATATGACCTTTTATCTAAAAGGCATAAAAGTAGATGCTAGATCTGTGGTTGTCCAACGACATGAGCCAGTGCTCACAAGTAGGCTACTTAGTTGAACCAACTCAAGAGTTTGACAGCAGATATTTGTTTATTGAAAAATGGTTGTAGTCTTAAAAACATGAGGTAGAGCAGCTATTTTGTTTTAGGTGTAAGTTGACAAGACAAATTGCATTGTGGTTTATAGGGAGATGTTCTGGGGATGATAGTAGGAGTGAAAGAATGAGGGACCATATTGGAAGGCTGTCATGCAAAAAGCATATCATGGAGGGCTTTGAAGGAAGGAAGGTTGATGTTAACATAAATCTAGTTATTTCAGGAGGAGAAACACAATGTGCAGTGTCAGGGGTTTAAGAGCATTATGTGTGTAAATCATGACCCATAAATAGAAAAATAAAAATCCATAAGAGAAAAACTAAAAATGAATGTAAAACATTCATGATGGGTTATTTAAATATCTTATAGGACATTATTTACCCAAGATGTTGAATGCTGAAATGGTCAAACTTATGGATAAAGAAATGATTCTCATAGTGTATAGAAAAATTTAGTTACATAAAGAAGTTTATTAAGAAATGTGGGTACACATAATTTCTTTGTTAAGCGGAACCAATAGAAAGGACTTTACTCTTAGCTCACAATACTTTCAAAGAGTTGGCCCACTGCATGGGTTATACACAAGGGCTAGGGAAATTACTACTTAAAGAGTATTTATTTGTGGAAGCAAGGAGATTCTGGAAGTTAGGTAAAGTTTGAAATGGATAAGTAAAATTTATATTTTGGATATTATTTAATTTCAAGAAATCTTAGAGGACTCAAGTGTATATATGTATATATATATATATATATATGTATATATATATATATATGTATATTAAAGACTTTTAATTCAGTTGTTATTTATATTTTATACTTTGAAAATATTGCTTGTTCAGGTACAAAAGTATGTGCCAATTTCATAATATATTCAATTATCCCTTTCATATGAAACATTGCTTTTCTTAATTGCTATTTGTCACTGTGACAAAAATACCTGACAAGAACAACTTAAAGGAGGAAAAGTTTACTTTAGGCTCACAGTTTCAGAGGCTCAGCTCTTGCTCGGCTGAGTCTATTAGTCTGGACCTGAGGAGAAGCAGAATATCCTGGCTGAAGGGCTCATGGCATCCAGGGAGGAGAGAGAGAGAAAGGCCAAGAATAAGATGTAGTCCAAAGTCACAGTCCCAGTGACCTACTTCCTGTAGCTATGTACCATGTGCTGACAGTTACCACCCCGTAGTCCATCCAGTCTGTTAATCCATCAAATGAGGTCACAGCTGTCATAGTCTAATCACCTTACCTCTGCCCGTTCCTGCATTTCCTGATACAAGATCTTTTGGGAGAACACCTCAGATCCAAATTATAACAATAACATTTCTCTGCATTGTCAGGGTCATTACAACCATCTGAATAAATGCCAATACTGATAATAAAAATCATTTCCCAATGCTTATTCTGTCTAGACTCTGTTTTATTTATTTATTTTTTCCTTTTCTCTGTATCACTCAGTCCATAGGGAAAGCATACAAAGAAAAAGTCAAATAATCCATATTAAGTAGCTTGAATTTTCTGGTTCAGGAGTTTTAAGTCTGAATTGGATTCCATACCCAACCCTTACCGTATCACACTGCTCTGAGTTTTGACATATTATCAAAACTTCTTTTAATATCTGTCCATGTAATTAAGATAAAGTTATATAAAATTTACACATGTCCATTATTTATCCAATGATTGTTTGTTATGTACTATGCAAACTCTTCATATTTCTTTACTTAAATAACTCTATTGAAAGTAAAAAGAAAAAAAAAAACAGTGAAGTTCAGCAAGGATACTGGATACTGGAGCAGCCAGATTATCAGTGCATGGAAGAGTTAGAAAGGGCTAAAGGGTGGGTTTCATTCTACCAAAGATGTTTACCATTCACTAGAAAAGTCAGAGAGAATGATGACATCAGTAGCACACTATTTATATCACCAATGGATCATTGGTTGTACAATTTTTATAATTATACCTCGTAGGAAGATTATTTATGTGAGACGGTAATGTTTAAGGGTTGTAATAAATTAAAACACATATAAAAATACATCAACTTTGTTAGCCAGGGAAATGCCACTTTCAATGTTCTAAAAATCCTCATTTCCACATACTATTTAAATGTATAATTTGAATAATTATAATTCTGACCTAAAATACCTATAGAAATTTGTAGAGAACAAGTTCATTTGTTTCTTATTTGGTGAATTTAAATAAGCATATTTTTAAATTCATAAAGCTAAATCTGACATTAGTTTAGTATTTGGGGGAAAAGATTAAATATTACAAATTCTAATTTAAAGTTCAATTTCCAGTTAACCAAGGCATATTTGAATATAGCATAACAGCCTAAGGCAAAGACTTGTTTCAGTTTTTCCATCTTTTCTGGATGAAAATATTCAGTTCAAATTTTCAATTATGATTGCATTCAGATAGAAATTCCAAACTAATTAATTTTTATAGTTTTACTTAGTTATACATATTATAATCAGAAGTTCTACTATCTGGTGCAATCAGAAGTAGAGGTAATAGGAGGCTGGGATTGGCTGAGTGGTAGAGCGATCACCTAGCATGTGTGAGGCACTGGGTTCCATCCTCACCACCACATGAAAATAAATAAATAAATAAATAAATAAAGGTATTGTGTCCTTCTACAACTAAAAATAAAAAATATTTTTAAAAGAAGTAGAAATAATAGATTATTTGAAAAAATATTTATAAGAGGGAATAAACATTTTAAAATAATGTGTAAATCTTAGATATTTTAAAAATTCAAGCATATTACTGCACACATATATATCCCAATATTTTGGTTCTGGCCCAAGACCTTTCATTTAAATGTAAATCTTCTGATTAAATATCATTTAACCTTTCTTACTCTAGCTACACCACAAGCACATCATTTAAAATTCAAGTTTGGTTTACTTTCAAGTTGACACTAAAAGAAATTCATAAAATCATCTCCCGTAAGCATCATCCTAGAACATTTTTCCTTCTCACAGTCTTTTAAAATGATGTCCCTCACCTAATTCAATAGTATTTTTAAAGCCAATTAATTTCCAAAGAATTTCACTTTGTTCTCAAAGAAACAACCACCCTCAGTTTGTACACATTTATTTACATAATACTTATTTGAACCTCATAATAAGTTAATATACAAAATACACCTTATAATTAATAAAATTAGTATAAAAGATTAGGAAGAAGGCCAGTGATAATGACCAGCCAACCACCCCAGAGATAGCTGAAGAGCATAAGAGAACTAAACAGAGCCCTCCCAGCCATGCTCCTCCAGATAGCAGCGTTTTCCAAGGGAATAGGGAATTTCTATAATCTGGTTACTTAGACCAGGTTAGGTTAGGGAGTTGTTAGTGTTATTTTTCATGATATTGGATGGGATCTCTGTGAGTCAGATTTCTTTCACTGTATAAACGTACCTGAGAACATCAACTGAGAAGATGAGAGATTTATCATGGCTCACAGTTTCAGAGGTTTCAGTCCAGGATTGCCTAGCTCCATTGCTCTGGGCCCTAGGTGAGGCAGATCATCATGCTAGAAGAGCATGTAAGGAGGAGCAAAGCAGCTCACCTTAGGAAACAGAGGTGAGGGGGAAGGGCCAGGGATAAGATATAGTTCCCAAGGGTATGCTTCCAAAGACCCCACTCCCCTCTATCGGGTCCCACCTCTTACAGTTTCCACCACGTCCCAATGATGCCATCAGCTATGAAACCATGGATGGATTAATCCTGTGATGAAGTCAGAGCCCTCATGATCTAGTGACTTTCAAGAGTCCCACATCTGAACATTGCTACGCTGGGGACCAAGCCTTCAACCCATGAGACCTGGGGGGACATTCCGGATTCAAATCCTAACAGGATCTGTGGGTGGAGGTAATTCATAAATGCTGATGTGCGGATGGTTTCAATAGTGTCAGAATTGTTTGATGGCTTCCGTCTTTACACAGCCGACAGTGTGTGCCTGTTTATGTGAAAGTCAGAACAAGGCACTTGGTTCAAAACCTTCTGGTGGTTTCAGTCTTACTGTTGCTGATTTCATTTGATTTTCTCCTCTTTAGCAGTGCTTTCCCCATCCATTTTCAATCTTGGCCATTTACCTACTTGTCATCCTCACCTGGGCCAGACCTGCTCCTGACTCAGGGCCCTTATGTGAATCATTTTTGCGAGAAATACACTTCCTCAGGTATCCTCAGAGCTCACTCTTTCACTCCTTCAGTTCTTAGTAAATGACAGCTTATCACTGAAAACTATCCTGAACCCTTTGTCTAAATTACAACCCCCTACCTACCCCAGAATTACTTCTCTCTCTTCCCTATTTGATTTCACTTTTCAATACTTACTTCTATCTAAAATATCATGTAATCTTACTGAATTTTCTTGTTCATCACCTGTCTTCCCTACTACAATGTAAACTCCATAAGGAAAAGTATTTTTGTATGTTTTGTTAGATTTTATTTTCTCAATATCTAGAATAATACCTGGGATAGAGTAGATATACATTAACATTTGAAGTAAATAGAAAAATTTATTTCATTCTAATTTTTTCACCAAGGAGATAATTTCCAGAAAAACATAGGAAGGAATTTATGATGAAAATTAAAAAAAAACATAATGAATACTTATACTCTTCACAAAACTCTGAAAACTGGAGTAAAAGTTATTATTCATCATAAATTTCTATATTTAAACTATGCTAGGACATTATAATTCCTTATTTTAATGTGATCGTGTACAGTGATTTCCAAAAAGGTAAACATTAATTAATTTCCATATCTTATTGAACTCATGTCCTTCAGGTTGGGAGAGTAATTTTTCAAGTCACAAGCTTTCCCTGTTAATGAGTTCTAGAGTCTCCACTTTGAGCATTTTCCAAAATTAACCTAGGTATAGAGGATGAAAGAAAGCTATTGACGTGAGTTTCTCAATTCTTACCAGGGCCCATTAGTCTTACTTTGAGAAAAGTATCACATCCCAAGTCTAGTCATTTATATCCATCAGTACGTCACTGGCCCAGCTCCAAATGACAGCACATTCCTTTCTGTACAAAGGACAGAAACTGTTAAGATAATGAAAGTTGCTGAACTAATACTTCACTATCCAAACACTAGCAACAGTCAAAGCATGAAAGATGTTCAGAAGTGTGTATTAGCATGGTCTCTTCAACACTGATATTAAAAAATACATCACAGATCTGACTGGAAAGTCGATGTAAGATGTTACAGCCATTGCTACATGAAATATGTTTCTGAATTTTCCTTCTCTTTCTGGAAGAATTAATCATGCTTTCCTTAGTTAACGCAGGACTTGTATATTTTTCTGATTAATTAGAGGACAGAAAACATGTCTTACTCATCTCTGTGAATGCTGCCTTCAAGTATATAGAATGAATGAACGATTCTTTGTGATATTTAGCTATGGAGGTTTTAAATATGGAGTGTGACTTGATAATTTGATCATGCAAAGTGTAATATAATGTTCATGTAATATAATATGTGTGTTGAAAATATTTTGGTCAAAAAATTTATAGCATATATTGAGAACACCTGTAATCCCAGTGACATGAGAGGCTGAGGCAGGAGGATTGCAGGTTTGAAGCCAGTCTCAGCAATTTAGCAGCCCTTAAGCAACTTTGTGAGATTCTGTCTCAAAACTTTTTAAAAAATTAAGAAAGGGCTGTGGATATGATTGAGTGGTAAAGCACCCCTGGGTTCAAGTACTACTCGCCCCTGACCCCCATTTTTTTTCCCCATGAATTACAAAATGACAAGAATTTTAATGACTTTTGAATCTGGAGCTAGAGACTACCTTTTTGTACATGTTCTTTTGGAATGTTAACACTGAATTCAAGGCAAACTATCATTTCTGAGTGCCCATGGTAAACACAAAGGTTAAAAAAGGAAAGAATTATTGGAAAAATAGAAAGTACATACTATGTGACTTATATGAAACTGGATTAAAATCCTTGCAATAAGATTTAATAATATGCAACCATCAGAAAAATCACCATAATCACCTGAAATGTCACTTCTCATCTATAAAGTATTAATATATCCATAAAATCATGATTATCCAATGGATGTTGTTTTTAAAGTGTTTGTTACATAAAAGTTGTATGACACCATTGTTGCCACAAGAATCAGTCTTTGACTTTTAGAGGTGAGTGTATATTTCAATTCAAAATTCTGAATCCTACTTGTGTGTTTGCACAGATATTAGCCTCTTCCACAGTCCATTCACATATTTTTACACCTACGTACCAAATAAAGTTATTTTCTAGAAACTTCATCTCTGGATTGTGATTCGTTCCCCCAGTATGGCTTGGGATTGTTTTCTGGCTCTCTCTTTAAACATGTCTTTCTTATTTCATCAAGAAGATGGTAGCTTTTGGTCTCTACTGGGTGTGAGAAGAGGGAAAACCCTCTTCTAGGAAGCATTGCAGGTCTCTCTAAGAACAGTTGATGAAATAGGGAGAAGCTTTGAAGAACCCAAAAGGCAGGGGAGATGCAAGAGTAAAGATCTCTTCACCTTCCAGGAGCAGTGATGTTTTCTATATTATGAGTTCTTTGACATATAATATATGCAAAAATTTGTCAACCTTACAGATGGTGTATTGAATATCCATAACAGCCTTTGCTTTGGTGGATCTTACTAAGGTTTTCAAGGGTCATGAATGTTGCTACATAGCTCTCATTAGAAGAAGGAGAAGGAGACGAGGAAAACCTGATCTCGTATAAAAAGACCTTAGATTTTATGTATTTACTACTTAGTCACATTAATTTAAATATATTGGAAGTGAGTTCATACCTTGCCCTGGAACAATGTTAGAGAATGCTGAACATGCTTATTATAAATAAAACAGATAAATAATAATTTGCTCATAAATTGCTCATACCACGTATCAGAAATCTGTTCCATTTGCTCTTCTTTCCTTTTTACAAAGGTGCTCTCTTCTGACATTAAAAATCAGTACTGTAATGGAGATTCCTCAAGAAAAGTAGGGATGGAGCCACCATATGACTCAAGCATTCCCTCTCCTTGGTATTTGTCCAAAAGAATTAAAATCAGCATATTATAGCAATACAGCCACTTCAATGTCTATAGCAGCAAGATTCATAGAAGACGAATTATAGAATAAGCCCAGATGCCCATCAGTGGAATCAGTTCAGATGTCCATCAGTAGCTGAATGGAATAGGACAATGTGGCATATTGACATAATGGGTCAGTAATAAAGAATGAAATTATGGCATTTGCCAGTAAATTAATAGAAATGAAAAGCATCATGCTAAGTGAAATAAGCCAAAAAGGTGTAATATTTTTCTCTCATATGTGGAAGCTAGAGCAAAATAAAGGAAAGAAAGGGGGTCAGATATCATAAAGATATAGAGAATATTGGTAAAGTAGAAGAAGGAGGTTGAGAGGAAGGAAAGAGGGATGGGGAAGGGGAGGGAATGTGAAATGAATTTAACAAAATCACATTATGTGCATATGTGAGTATACCACATGGAATTTTATATATATATATATATATCACATATATATCATATATCATATATATAAATATATATATATATATATATATATATCACCAATAATAAGTAAATAAATAAGTGAAAGGAAGATTACTAGAGTAGAGAAAGGAGTAGAGGGGGGAAAGAGAAAGGGATAAATGGGAGCAGGGAATGGGGATAGAAATGGAGTAAATCAAATTCTATGCATGCATAATTTTCTTAAAATGAATCCAACTACTATGTGTAACTATAATGCTCCAATTTTTTAAAAAGATGTTTAAAAAAACAGTGCTGCTGTTTGCAAAGATGTTTTATCCTTCAAAACATATCCTATCCCCACCAATGGACTATTAGTGATAATCAGGCCTCTAATGAGAAATGATGTCAAATTGTCTTGGCTATAAGGTTGGTTATGTTTCTTATATGGTTGCCATTTTTGCTTTTAAAAATTATGTATTTCATGAGTGCCATACTGTTCTTCAGTAGTCCTACAATGATACTAATATTAACTAAATTTTAAAATTTTTATTGGAATAACTGGAGCTGGACCACTTGAATATCCGTGAAAAATGGTATCCAAATTAAATACTAACTAAGACTCAGAGTGCTTCTGGAGATTTTAAAATGAAGCTACACCTTGATTGCATATAAACATTACAATTCATAAAGCTGGAGGGCCAGTGGTTAGTCATGGTGGGAGAATTTGGAGTCAGAATTGAATTTGAAAGCTTACAAATGCATAAAATTATTAGTATATCACAGTTGCTGGCTTTTTTTGGGTGCTGTTGAAAAACAAATCTACACATTTTATGTTAAAAGAGCGACTATTTTGAAAAACTTTTTGCTTTATTTCTAGCAAAACTGTCAAAAAAAAAACAGAGAGTCAAACTGAAGCATTCTTTATAGCTAGTTCCCATGACAAAACTGTCAAAAGTTCAGATCTCTCATTCTTATATCTCAATATTTAGAACAAGAGCGTTCAATGCTGGCAATTTTGACTCTTGCTAAATATACCCTTTCATTCTCTTCAAAGTTAAGAGGCACTTCCTTAAAAAGTTCCTCTGATACTTGGTACAAACATTAACGAATATAGACATGCTTCTAAGACCACTGTGCATTTAAGTTTCCACAAAAATGAGACTGTAGTCACAGGATTTTAATAGAAAATGATGTGACAAAATATGGCAGGGGGCAGTAATGTGACAATCTAATCTTTTATTTTTGCTGAACATCTATTTAATAGATTTAGAAAGTATGAAATGTATACTGCACAAGTAACTTATTAAGGCTACTTATAGAAGACTTTTATGATAGGGCAGGATTCAGAGTTTAGTGCTGCTGTAAGGTGACAAAAAATGCTAATTGTCAATCATACGATTTTAATGTGATTTTTCCCATACATAGATTTTCACCACTTTAGAATTGAGACGACACACAGTAACTGCCTATATTAGTCCATTTTCTGTTACTATAGTAAAAATACCTAAGACTTGTAAACTTGTAAAGAAAACTTATAAAGAAAAGAGATTTGTTTAGGTCACAGTTTTAAAGACTAAAAGTCTACATAGCATCACACTAACTCTGGTGAGGGTCCCCTAGCTATGTCACCTCACAGTGGGTAGCATCATAAGGGAATACCTGTGAGGAAGAAAGATCACGTGGTGGGCTGGGAAGCCACTGTGAGGTCAGGGTCCAGGCTTGCTCCTTTATAGCAAGGAACCTGAGAACTGGGGTCCCATGAGATTTATTGAAGCATTTCCAAGTTCAGCCTGCTCATGTCCTCCAACTAGGCTCTTTAAGTACCGCTTCTCAGTTTTGCCTCACTGAGGACCAAGCTCCAACATATAATCCCTTGGGATACAAACTATTCCCAAACTATTCCACTGCAAAGACACTTATCCTTATATGGAGAAATTTAGTTTACTGACAAGATATTCTGTACAGTTTCCTTTCTTCCCCAAACCCCACTTCTTTCCCATGCCTTTTCTCATCTGACCGTATTGCTTTATAAGAATAGTTTTTCTCAGTAACCTCTTGAGCCCTCAACATGATCCATATCCAACTCCTTGTTCTTCTTACCATATTTGGCACATTTTACTTAAAATTTCTTTGAACAGCTCTTCCATTTATGTGACCTAGGAATAAGTTTAATCAAGGAAGTTAATGATTTCTACAATGAAAATTATAAAATATTGATTTAAAAAAAACAACTGAAGAGGACACACAAAAATGGAAAGACATTCCATGTTCATGGATTGGAAGAATCAAACTTGTTAGAGTGTCCATCTTACCCAAAGCAATTTACAAATTCAGTGTAATTCCTATCAAAATACCAACGACTTTCTTAACAGAAATAGGAAAAAATAATCCTAAAATTCATCTGAAACCAGGAAAGAATCTGAATAGCAAAAGCAATCTAGTAAATGAACACACTATATTTCAAAACTGTATACAATTAGTATATGGTCATCTAAAGATATTTTAAAAGAAAATAAAAATAAATAACTGCTTATTTCTGAAAATAAACATTCCCAAGAAAAAGATTTACCAGTAAAATTTTATCTGCAATGGAACTAAATTTAAAAAACAAAGAATCCTAAAATGGTGATTTTATAATATTTCTAATTAATATTCTCAATTTTATATACACATTTACTAAGTGGTCCCTAACATTTTTATTCCTTGGCTTTTTTTCCCCCACTAGGAACTGCTAAATTCAATTTATGTTTCTAGTCAAAAGTATAAGAAAAATCCCTACCCTGTTTTATTTACTGTGTGTGTGGCGAGTGAGAGGTCTGATTAGTGTGTCTTTAACAGGCTTTTTAAATGCTCAAAGAAAGAAATAACATTACATGGGAACTTCTTGGAACTATGAGTTAAGTTCTAATCAGAGAACTTTTTTTTTTTAATCGTTTCACCCACACAAGTAGCTTTTAGACATAAATCAACTTTCAAGAAAATTCCCTTTTCAGACATTTTCTCCTAGCATTTTATATTAAAAATTTAACACTCTCCTTCCTCCTCTTTGCCAGAGACTCAGTAACACAATGATTTTCTGAGAGTCATAAAAATTTATTGCAATATGCATGTAACCCAATGTCTCATGAGACAGGGCAAGGGTTGAAACAAATGTGCCCGATAATCGCATTTCTTCCTTAGGAAAAAGACTTTGTTTTTGTTTGTGTGGCTTAAGATAGGCAATCCTGGTATCTTATTTTAAAACTATTTTGCCCTTTGCCCACATGCATGCTGATGTCTGTCTGCCTTGGTTCATGGCTGAGTGACAGCTTGCGTTGGATAGGCTTTCATCTACAAAGTCTTTGCCAATATCTTTCTCTGGCTACAGAACTTGGCTCACCTAGACTGTGAAAAGCTCTGGGACATGCAGAACTGCCATCCCCATTTCTCACTGCCTGTTTCAAAGCCCATCGATGGTGACCCGACCTGCCAGGATGCTGTATGTCCTGCTGGCTCACTTCCTGCATTGATTCCTGCCCAGTAGCTTTTATGGACCTGTAATTTTTAAATGAAAATTAAAGATTTAGAAAGTACGAAATGTATAGTGCACAAGTAAGTGTATAGTGCACAAGTAAGTGTATAGCACTAAGGCTACTTGTAGTAGAAGACTTTTATAATAGGGCAGGATTTAGAGTTTAGTGCTGCTGTAGGATGACAAAAAAATGCTAATTGTCAATCATACAATTTTAATGTGATTTTTCCCATACATAGATTCTCACTTCTTTAGAACTGAGACAACACACAGTAACTGCCTATTTTAGTCCATTTTCTGTTACTATAGTAAAAAATAACTGAGACTTATAAACTTACAACTTATAAAGAAAAGAGATTTGTTTAGGTCACAGTTTTAAAAAGTGAAAGTCTAAATAGCATCATGCTGGCTCTGGTGAGGGCCCCCTAGCTATATCACCTCATGGTGGGTAGCACCATAAGGGAATGCCTGTGAGAAGGAAAGCAAAAAGGTCAGATGAGAGAAGACATGGGAAAGGGTGGGGTTTGAGGAAGAAAGGAAACTGTACAGAATACCTTGTCAGTAAACTAAATTTCTCCATCAAAGGATAAGTGTCTTTGCAGTGGAATAGTTTGGGTATAGTTTGTATCCCAAGGGAGCATATGTTGAATCTTGGTCCTCAGTGAGGCAAAGCTGAGAAACGGGACTTAAAATTTTAAATGAAATTTTAAATGAAAATTAATTGCCTTTAGAAAGGCAAAAAGTTAGAGAGTTACAGGAGAGGTATTCTGGTTGTTTTTAAAATCAGCACTCTTACATTAAAACGCTAAAACTCATTTTTGAAAGGAAGCAAACTATGGGGGTAACCATCTATGGGAGTGGAACAGAGAAGGGGAGAAACTGGTTTTAAATCTGCTTTGAGGAGGATGTATTCACCTCTCCATGGCTATGGGCTATTGCTTATGATTTCAGGCAAATGTCATCAGCCTTGTTCTCCTCCAAGATTCTAGTCATACTTGTCTTGCCATCCCTGTTTGTTGTGCTATAAAATTTTTAAAAATCATTTTTAGTGATTCATGGTGTTTTGACAGGAAGACTAATGAAACACCGAGGGAACTACTAATCAGACACTCAAGCTTCTGCTTTTCCCTTCTTGCTCCATCACCAGGTATAAACTTTAACTTGCTTGAACCCCACTAGACAGGAATCTGACCCAGAGAAGCACATGATCTTTCTAAGCTTTAGTCCATAAAATGAAGAATGTGAGATTATTATTCTTCGTTAAATGAGATACAATCTATAATCACCCAATTGTCTTAATAAATAACAATTGTGATGTTGTTGCCATAAACAAAAATATCTATAAATGAAAAGTTAATATTTTTGAAAAGACTCCATGTTGTAAGACTTTAAAAAAAGAAAAAATAAATTAAAAAAGAGATGTCCCTCAGGAATGCAGGAGACAATGCCATTTCAAGGTTGTCGGGGATTACTGGTCAACTTTCCCAATAATGATAATGTAACCACTCTTCTCTTCTGATAACTACGTGAACAATTGCACACATTTGAGAGAAATGGCAAACCTTCCTGACCAGCATGAGGCAGTTTCAAGAGCTTGAAACTGTTAGCACAGTTCTCTACCCAACAGTGATAATGAGTCACTGACATTATAGAAAAACGTGTTTAAAAAAAAATATATGATTTAAAGATGTGATAATCTCTTCCTACCAACCTTATAGTGCTCCAAATGGTTATGGAGATTTAGAAAGTAAGCAGCAAAAACATATAATGCCCTGGAAAATAGGGAGTAGTCTAATTACATTTAGTGACTTTTTTAATATTTAAAGCATTTGGCTTAAAACTATTAGGCCATCAAATAAAATTAAGGGAAAATCCCATTGGCACATCTACAGTTAATTAGATACCGAGTGTTTAATGGCACTGAGTAAAATGGGAACATCCATAATTTTCATGGAAGTTATTTTGACAGTTTTAAGTAATTCTAAATAATATTCATGTTCATTTTCCTCATTTTTTTCTCTTCAGAGAGTAAATCAAAGCCCTTTACATTGTGGTTTCCTGTTGTTCTGACATTTCCATGTCCAAAATACCTACTGTGTAATGTGCTGTGAGATACATTTAGCTTTGACATATTTTGTGAAACATTAACTTGTGAATTTTAGAGTACTGTGTGTAGAGTAATATTATTTTTTTCAGGACTCCGTTTAAGGAGTCAAATTCTCATCTTCTCTTTTAATCACTAGTAAAATACGTGAGGGAATATGTAACATTCACTGTTTAAAAATACAATACATAGGAGAGTTGAGAAGAAATGCTTTCATTGTCCTTTGCTTTAAGCATTCCATTTTATTTAAAACATTTGTTTTTGGGTAAAAGTAAATGCTAATTTTAATGTGGCCATATAATATCATTTCTCTAGAAAAAGTAAGTATAAATATTTACTAAAATAAACTGATAGGTCTTCTAGTCATTTAGCATTACTTATGCACATGAAAAGAAGCTACAGATGTAGACCTGTTCCATTCATATTCCTTGTGTCCTACTAACAGTTCTCTAAGTAATTATCTGCGTGTCAAGAACTTCATGTGAAAGGTCTGACATTGTACTCTACTTGAAAGCTCAGTCAGCCTAACACAGTTTCATAGATGCAGGAGAAGATACAAGACTGTTTCTAGAGACTAAAGTGTCCACATCAAAGGCAGTAGTAGAATATCAGCTTTCATGTCCATTACCCGAGGTCCAATACTCACAGGGCAGTAAAGAAGAGGACCAGGTGACTCCTGCAAGCCTAGCAGAGAAGAGAAATCCTGAGCTTCGAGAATCCAAGTCTAGTAGTGAGCAGTAACCAAACCCTCCCTTTGCTCTGGAGGGAAACAAACATCTTTTAGAAGACAGTACTTCCATTTGCAAGGCAGGCAGAAATATGAGAGACCCATGGAGGATTACCTGTCAGCACTATGATTGCCCCCCACCTTTTTTTTTTGAACCGTGGATTAAACTCAGGGGTGCTTTACTACTGAACTACATTTCCAGCCCTTTTTATTTTTAATTTTTATTTTGAGATAGGATGTCTCTAAGTTGCTTAAGACTTCACTAGGTGAGGCTACCTTTGAACTTGCCTCAGCCTCTCCAGTCCCTGGGATTACAGGTGTGCACCCCATACCCAGCTGCTCTTTTCTTTTTTCACCTCACCCCCTTCAACAATTAAGTTAAAAGATGTGTGACTGAAGAGACATTTTGTGTGGCTGTCTGTTCAATAGTTCAAATAACTCTAGCCTCAGCCATCGTCTGACTACAACTCCCGGAAGGATTCCAAATGAGAGCTGCTCAGCTAAACTTAGCCGCCCCAAGGACCATGACAGATATATGAGTCACAATATATGGGACAGCATGGGTCTTTGGCTTCTTTTAGCTGTGACAATTGATCGGATTTATGATGTAGACAGGATGACTGATCAGACCACTTGTATTCAGAGGGTTTAGGTCTAAATCAGAGATGGTGCACTGAAGGACCCCAGGGACAGAGTGAGTCCTCAGAAAGCCCAGACCCTGAAATGTATGTCCAAAGCTCTTCCATGCCAGCAGGATGCAGCCCTCCTGGGGATCACCATTCCCCCAAAGCTTCTAGTTGGAGGTGGACCAGAGTCATCCATGGAGCCTGAAGCCAGGATGAGTCAGCTATAGAAATTCAAATGAGAACCCTGTGTGGGGAACCTCTTCCTCAGCCATTCTTCATGGTGAAGCTGGCTGTTTCCACACACTGGAGCAATAAGCTCATGCTCATACTTTCTTATTCCTCATTTAACTTTTTTCAAATTAACTAACAAAAATTGTATATATTTATGATGTACAGTGAACATGTATACATGTTGAGTTAAGTTAGTTAATATACATCATCTCACATACTTACTATTTTATTTGTTGTTTAAAGTTCTACTCTCAAGCCAGGTTTGGTGGGAACACACTTATAATCCTAAGAGACTGAGGCTAGAAGATTATGAGTTCAAAGCCAGCCTAGGCAACTTTGTGAGACCCCGATTTCAAACATACCATATATTATTATGAACTGTTTCACCATGTCCTACAAATGATCTAACATATTCCTCTTGCCTAAGTGAAATTATGTACCTTTTGACCAACATCTCCCCCATTTCCTCCCCACACTCCAGCCCATTAGTCACTATATACCCTCTGCTTCTAATCAGTTGGACTTTTTTAGATTTCATGTGTATATGAGATACAGCATTTGCCTTTCTAGCCTGGCTTAGTTCACTTAACATAGTGTTCATTCATACCATTGCAAATGTCAGGACTGCCTTCTTTTTAAAGACTGGATGATATTCCATTGTGTTTATATACCACCTTTTGCTATCATCCATTGATGGACACTTTGGTTGCTTCCACATCTCATAAATTATGACTAAATCTCCACTCAACATGGAGTATAGATATTTCTTCACTTGCTGATTTCATTTCCTTTGGATATGTTTGTAATCAGTCCTCACTTAATTTTTAATTAAGTGTGTCAAAATAACAAACACCCTAAAAGTAGAACAAAGTTATTCCAAAATTACTCAATCCCACAAAACTTGCCTTGATATTATTGTAATATTTTCCCATATGTATACACACTTTTATGCATTTCCATTTGCAATAGATAGTATCTCTTTTATTTAAAATTAATATCATAATTTATTTTCAGGTTACCACACAATTATGATTATTTAATGATAATATAACTGACCATAAAATTAATCACCATAATTTGTCTGTTTAGCTATTGTTGGTTGTTACATTGCTGCTAATTTTTTTTTCCTAGTGTAAATGATGCTATGATGAACAGCTTCTTTAATCTGGAAAATAATAAAAAGCATAAACCTTTTTGTAACTTTACTATAGCATTATTTCATGAAACAATAAACTCATATATTATTTTTATACGAAAACATGCTAAATAAATCTTGTCTACTGCAAAAAAACACATATAAAAATAAGATAAAATAATATGCACAGCCTCATGAAGTATTATAAGCCAAACATCTATGTGTGCACTATGAATGGCACCTGAGTCTTCCTATATAAGCTTTTAAAGTTCTAATCCCATCCCTTTTCCTCAAAAATCACTACTCTCCTAATATTTATGGTTCATCATCTCCTCACTTTTCTTTGTATTTTTACCATTTAGGATTGCCTACCTAAAATTTATAATTTTGTTGTGCTAATTTTTGAAATAGACATAAAGAGTAATTATATAGTATAGACATCTTTTCTAGAATTTTTTTTCATTGAGCTTTTTAAAAAAATTTTATTTTTATTTATTTTTATTTACTTTTAGTCATACATGACAACAGAATGCATTTTGACATATAATACATACATGGAATGTACATACATCATTGAGCTTTTTGTTTTTCAGATTCACCCATCCTGTTGCCTGTAGCTGAAGTTCCTTCATTTCATTGTTTTATAATTTTCTATCACATGATATTTGTCCTTCTAGTTTTGTCATTTTCAAGATTGTTTACAGCTTCTGGCCTTATCAGAAATTCTGATGTGAACAGTCTGTCTTCTCCTTTTCCCCACAGTGGACAGAGGTTCCTCTTGGGTTGAAGCGATGGCCTGATGATCTGTGAATGGACAAGCAGTTTGTACAAAACCTAAGACATGTAGTTAGTGGCCCCATGAAATGCTTGCTGAAAAAGGACCAAAACAGCTTTAGAGCCAATCAATGAAATACTTATGGCAAAGTCATAGAATTTTGAAAGACAATTGAAACCTGATGCACTGAGAGCAATTTTTCTCACAATTAGAGAAGATGAAAGAAATTTTAGTGGAAAACTTTAAAAGGTTGATCTACTCTGTGACACTCTGTGGTCATTTTCCTTTTATTCTGAACTCTGGGTTTAAAAAAAAATTACAATTTGAGAAAAAAAAAAGACCACTAGTGCTTAAGAACGAAAACATATTAGAAATATGAGTTGTTTGCCAGGAAAACACTGAGCACTGATGGCACTGGTCAAAAATTTATACCCTGTATATTCAAGCTTTATATCACTTCTATTTAATAGGATTTAATTTATTAAAATCCTCATTATGTTTAAAATTATTTTTAAATTTCAAAACTTACAAATAAATATAGGTAATTTTTAAATTATTTTACTATCTTTCAATTAATATTAAGTATTTGTTAATATTAGATATTGTTGTTCTGAAAATGCTGAAGATTGACAAGACTCTTTTAGAAAGAAAGCATTTATGTCCATCACCTTCAAATTCCCAATGATTTGAGATGTTTTGCAATCATAATACATTTAACAAAATATTAAAAAGCAAATAGGAACATAAGAAAGTTAGCCTAGAAAAAAAATCTGAGGAGGTCTATTTACAAGTTTTGAATAATTTATTACCTCTGGATTTTCTAAAGGCATATGGGAACACTTTCGTTATCCAAAACAAAGAAAAATGTCAAAGGCAGCAAAAACAGGCTCCTTTTCCGAAGGTTTATGGAATGTACGATTTGAGAGTGATAATGAGAGGTAAGAGAGAAAAAAATCTCAACAAAAGGGACAACAGTACTGTAAGGTAAGTTAAAATAAAATGACATTGATCTAAGATGAGACGAATACTAAATAAACTGTAATTTTCCACAATCCCAATCTCACAATATGCTGACATAAAACGAGAGTCACTTTCAGTTGTGAGATCCACAATCCCAATCCCAAAGAGATTCTGTGATGTACATTTGTTCATGGGGAAAACACGGGACTTGGTGAAAGTAGAGTGTAGCAAAATAATGAAGCAAAAATTTTTAATGCTTTTTAATTTTGATTTTCTTTTCTTTGTACTGTTTTTTTTTCCTCTTTTCATGAGAGAATGTAGGTTCATGGGACAGACCATTCCTGTGGAGTCAGTCTAGAAACCTACTTTTTCCAAAGCTCCAAAAGTAAACTGACAAGCCTTAGTCAATCAAGAGAGCACCAGACTCTGCCACCTGTGCTTTCCCCCTCCATGAATGAGTAAAACACTCCCAGCCCTGTGCACGGGTCTGGTTCAATAAATTAACAAGGAGTGAAGATGACTCAATTGGTAGGAAATATTTCATTTCTTTCTCTCATTAGGAAAATTTATATGTAACAGGTCCATCCATCTTCCTCCTGCAAAATAAGTCAGACATTTCATCCAATGAGGTTAGGGACTCTGTGGAACTCAAGATGGGACCATCAGCGAATGTGACTTCTAGTCCTGACTTTCTCAAAAACCTGGACTTCTGCAGTCAGTCTCGGTTTCCTTTTCACTTCTATGAAGAGTTTCAACTTCATAAAGGTGGCAAAGTAACATCATAATATATCACAATAAAGGCTAGCTCCTCAGAACCAGTGTATTTAGTCTGGATGGGCCAGATTTCTGTTCAGCAGAAATCAATACCAGAATTGTTCCTCAATGTCTTCTGTGAGAAGGGGCAGATATTGTGTCTCTGTGTTTTTCTGAGTAGATGACTTCCAAAGTCTTTTATTCTCTAACTTAAGGTTTGCTTCAGTTCTTTCTCTTTTATTAAAGTTTTCACTCTTGATGTTTCTCTTCTCCAAGTGACTTTCACTCCTTTATTAAAAGTAAATCATCCGGGTGTGAGATCAGCAGTGGGAAATCTAGATTCTTCTTCATGAAAAATTAAAATTCTCACAAAGCATCGGCCTGGCACAGAGCGTACCTACAGTGATGCCACTAATCTCCTGTGTTCCATTAGTCACCACAACAGCTTGAGGCTTTCTCTTATTAAGGTTCTTAAGAACTTTATCGAACAATTGTCTGTCAGTCCCTTCCATCAAACTTACAGAAGTCTGAGTCAGAGAAGGCAATAGAGTTCAATCATTTTAATGCGATGAAAATAATAAAAATGTACGACCCACCTAGATCAGAATACAAGCGCTAACACGGACACACTACAATGGAGGCGGGTGAAAGTGACCCTCATCCCAACTGAGGCCTAGCAGCCAACCTCTGCTGGCGAGACCACAAGGCCACATCCCTGTTCATGAACAGGAACACAGGGGAGGAGGAGCCCCAACCACACTAAGCACCTCCAAAGCCTGTTTCAAGTCACAGCACAAACCTATATGTTTTGAGCTTTTGGTTTCTGCAAAAGACTATTGAAACATAATCTATGGAGCTTTATCCTCGTGTTTTCTTAGCGACTTTTCTGCGACTTGACCTCCTTTCACTCTTACCCCTACTACAAGCTTACTCTCCTGCATCCACCTCATAGTCTTTATTTGTGCTTGTTTCTTTTGCCATGCTTCTATTTATTCAATGTTTATTCTAGCTATAAATGCAATTGGATTCTTCTCTATCACAACTGTCGGTCTGTCTCTCTCCCTCTCCCCCGCTCCTCCCCCATCTCACTGTTGGCTCCCCCTCTCTTTCTCTCAGACTAGGTTGAGTCTCAGCTTTACCATTTGCTAATCATGACTCTGGACGTGTCTGTTAACTTTCTGGGCTTCTATATCCTCTCCTGTTGTGTGAGTGTGACTGTGGTCCTCGTAGGCTTTATGATCGTTAATGTTTTTCAAGTGCTGAGAACAGTTTGAGAGACATGGTCTTAGGTAAATTTTCACTAATTCAAAATCAAGCAACAGCCAACCTCTCTGTATGGGGAGGGCAGACTGGTGTTTGCATCAGTAAAAGCATGACAGAGCCATAATATTATTTGTTCAAATTTTTTAATAAATCCTAGTTCCTTCAGAGTAAAACTGCATTTTGAACATGGCTCCCAGGCCTCCCCTCTCCAGCTTCTCTGGGGATGTTCCTCCTGGCCTCACTCCCTAGCTATGACCCTGGAATCCATAAGTCTCCCCCACTTGCTGGTTTCTCAGCCTACGATTCTCTCTACCAGGCTGATGGCTATTTATTCCTTTAAATCTAGCCTTAATGTCACTTCTCAGAATATTTTTATCTTGTTTCCAAGACGAAGTTGGGCCCTTCTTGATATATTTATACACTCCAACTCCTAATGATTAACCCAATTATTTATGTTAAAAGTTCATTTTCACTAAGTAGATAGATGCACCATGATAACTGAGCCCATGTGCATTTACAGTTTCATTAGTGAAAATGGGAAAACAGTATGGAGATTTTCCATACCCTTCTTGCCTTCCACTTGTATAACCTGCCCCATTATTGATATTACCCCCAGATTGGCATCTTTGCTACCATGGTGACCCTCACCGGTACATCATTATTTCCTAGGGTTCATTCTTGGTGTTGTACACTTTTTGTTATTATTGTTGTTGTTTGTTTTTTGGTTTTGGTACCAGGTAGGGCTTGAAGCCAGGGGCACTTAACCACTGAGCCACATCCTTAGTCCTTTTTATTTTTTTATTTTGAGACAGAGGCTTTCTAAATTGCTCAGAGCCTCACTAAATGGCTGAGGCTGGCTTTGAACTTGCAATTCTCCTGCCTCAGCCTCCTGAGCTGCTGAGATCATAGGCAAAGGCCACCATGTCCAGGTAGTGGTGTACATTCTATGAGCTTCTGCAAATGTATAACGATGTGTATACACCATTGTATTATCATGCAAAGAAATTTCACTGACCTAAAAACCCTCTGTATTCCTCATATTCACGCCTGTGATTTTTCTGATTTTGATTTATTTTATGTGCTAACTGTTATGCCTCTAGCACTTAGCCAGTATGTGGTATGAAGTGAGTAGCTACAAAATAATTGTTTGGCTAAGCGATTACTGCCTTTTTTACCGGGTAATTGCTTTAGAGATTAATATAACTGTTTACTTGAAGTGCCTGAGATACTGGAATTTAGTGGCAGTTAATACCCTCAGACTGACTTACACTTTTAAAATTTCACCAAATATTTTACAATTTTGGATTTGTTGTACCTACATGTGAGTACATCCATGCAGGAATGTGTTGCACATTAAAGAATAAATGATAGGACAATGAACTACTTTAATTTTTTATGATTGGGGAAAAGAGTAATGCTGCTTCTACAAATCAAGTAGTGGAATTTTACATTCCTGATTGCTATTCTTCTCTCCTAGGAAGGGATGGGGAGTTCTTTCTTTCATGGAACTTCTCACTTTCTAGTCTGAGTTTTGATAAATTCCAGTCTTTCTACTCTTTTTTTTTTTTTTCCTCACATACAACCACATCTGGGCTTTGATGGATTATGTGGCTTAGCCCATTCTGTAGGTAGCAAAATCTTTAAACTATAAAAGTAGGAAAGAAATAATCCTACTTCCATTTCATTCAGAAGAAGCAGCTGACTCTTATGCAGCTAAAAGAGACAAAGAGCCTCTTGAAAACATTGAAATTTGTATGTTGATATGCAATTGAGGGTTAATAGCCTGATGCAATTAAAAGTAAACTGTATGAAAATTGACAAAGTACATTCCAGACAATTGAACAGTTTGACCATTAAGATGGTAACCCAATAAATCATTTTACTGAAATCACAAGGAAAGGCTAATTCAGGCATATGTTCAGCTTATAATTCTAACACGAAATCATCCCATTATCTGATTCTGGGCAACCTGAATCAGAGGAACACCTACACTCTGTATAGTAAGTAACTGGTGTAAAACTTCTGCATCCTCTCAAAAGTATTTCATATAGTCAATGGAGGAATATTTTTAGCAATGAAATAAAATTCATAAATATTATTTTTTTCATGTAAAGAATGCTAAGCCATACTTTCCATTCACTGATTTAGCAAAATATACCAAAATTTGCCAATGAGGACCTCCAAAAATATATAATGTATTTTATACAACGTTACCTGAATAGATATGAAGGGCATTCAGATACTGTGAAAAATTTAAAAGCATGAGGAAAAAGTGGCATGAAGAAATTAAAAACACAAAATTTAAAAAGTATAGAAGAAACATTCATGACATTCTGGGAAACATGGTGGGTGATAAGAGTTGACTATTTGGATAGGTAAGAGAAAGGGAATTCATTATATGTAATTTATTTTTAGAATTGTTCTTTGAGGTGGTGAGATGTCAGAAAATATTTGAATCAACAGATACTGAATTCTTGACAAATGGGAAAGGTTTATAAATAGTGCCAAATATATTCTATTTGCCCTTCCAGGTCACGTTCTTTCATGTTTTCCAAATTTTCCTCTGCCCTGGAAGACTGACCTACATTGATTACATCAAAGGAATCCACATATTCTGGCTTCTGACTGGGTTAGACTAATGGGGAATTCTGCTAGAGATTTAGGACAGAGGATAGAGAGCTCAGAGGGGTTATTTTCTACTTTTCTCTCCCTAAGGTCATCTGTGGCTGGTTGCAGCCTTCAGCATAAAGCCACTGCTCTTCTTAAAATTGCCTGGTCAGCATGATGTTTTTACTCTCTGGGTCCAAAAAACCTCTCTTGTGGTTGTTTCTGTACCCTACAATGTTTATATTTCTGCTGCTACTATTCCTTTGTTTCTGGAAAAAACCTTTATAACAGTTTCCCTGCTCTGACATTTGTGATTTTACCCATTGTGAATGCCTCCCCCATGATATATCTCCATTTTAATGATTTCATACATTTCTTGTTAGGCCTGAGTGACACTGTCATTGTTGCTGGAAGTGACCTCAAAATGCAGGTATTTAAAATGGGATTCTGGAATGCTGTGTGCCATGTATTTCAGGAGCAGATGGATGGCTTCCATGCTGGGGAAAAATGAAACACAGGTAATTTGTGGCAAGTAAAAAAATATCAGAATTATTCAAAATATCAACAGAAAATCATGGAATAAAATAAATGCAGAAAACAAGGCCTTGGAAGAACAACTAGTTACAGTAATTAGTCACTCTATGGTACAGGAAAAGATGGACACAACAGGTGTGAGATTCCCATCCTTGTCAGGCCTGCTTACAAGGCCGGCTTCTACCAGGGTCCAGTAATTTGAATTTGAGGAGCATTCTCTTCAATCCCAGGAATACGAAGAGTGACTCACTGTGCTTAAAGTCTTGGTACAAATATGTTATGTTAACTCCTACCTTCCTTGGTAGTCTGATTTTTTTTTTTTTTTTTTTACCTAGGCAAGTACCTATATACCAGTCCCCAGGAAAAACACTGGGAACTGAGTCTCTAATAAGCTCCCCTGGTAGACATTTTACATGTGTTGTTGCAACTTGTGGCTGGAAAAATTAAGTGGTTCCTGCATGACTCCTCTGGCAAATACTCTTGAAAGCTTGTGCAGGTTTCTTCTGACTCTTCCCATTGTGCCTTTCCCTTGCCTTATTTTGCTTCACATTCATAACATGAATGCAACTATATGTGTGCCCTATAGTCCTCCTAGTAAATTATTGAATCAAGGCAGGGTCTTAGGCCTCTCCAACAAACATGGTGAAAAACAAAATAGCTTATAATTGTGGAATCACCTGACCATTTCTTAACTACCTAGACAGAATATACAGAAAAAACAAAGAGAAATTGAAAACTATGTCTATAAAATTAAGAGCATGTATGGAGAGCCAAACGTTCTCCATAGCAATTTCGAAATCTCTAATTTCTCATAGTCACAAGTAGATATACCTGAGAATCAAGCTTAGAATTGAAAGGTCTCAATGTAGTAGAACAGGTTATACCTGAATCCAAAAAAACTCTTGAACTAAAGTAATGGGGAAAGAATAAGCTCTAAGATAATTGTTAAGGAAGATTTGGACAGGGTTTAGACTGAGAAACTTGAACATCCAGATTTCCTATATTTGCTATAGGTAGCAAACTATCCCTGATCTGAGGAATTCCAGCCCACCTCTGCAGTAAAACCCTCCTTATCAATAACTTCCAAAGCTGACCAGTTGATCAGACTCACCCTCATCACATTTCTTTCCCTACACAATTGTACTTGAGCCAATCCCAACATGATCTACAGTGACCAAAGGGATTCAGGAAGAGATAGCCTCTACATTAGGAGAACTATAAGACAATCTTCACCACCCCCATCTTTATCTGCAGGATTAGAAAGAACATGTATGGCTGAAGGCTATAGGGTACTGACAAAAGGAGAAGTAATGTCAGCTTCAAGTAACTCAGATTTGTTGACCACAGTGAACCCAATCAGGACTCAAGACATAATGTATTGGCTCAAGTACCCAGGTCCCATCCACATCCCGCCTGGCAGTAGGGATAAGGTTCCCCTCCATGGAACAGGCTGGCTGAGAAATAAAATGGCAAAAAATACTGTAGTTTCAAGAGCAGGGGCAGGATGGGCAAGCTGATCAGACCAATCAAGCTTCTAGCAAAATGGCACCCACACCTACTTTATTTATATCAGGAGACATCAAAGGCCTTCCATAGAATGATCTTCTCCAAAAAAAAGGTTAAAGTTGGGTTGTTCAGTTCCTAATAGGTCATGCCCATCTCTGGAGCTACTATGAGGGACTTCCTAGCAGAGCAGAGGGAAAGTTCATGCACATTGGGCCAACTATTGCCATGGGAGAGCCACGGACAGTTCCCAATGCCATGCCTATCTCCTGGCTTCCATGCCGGGAGAAGATTCTCATATATTTCACAGATGGCTTCCCGCACTCAGAATTGATAATAAAAATATGCCCAAACAGTACAGCCAACTCAGCAATAGCCCACATTCAGTGAAATTGATATGCCAGTCATGTCGGAATAATGAAAGAAGGAAATCTGAAAACTCAGGGAATTGGGAATATGGAAATGTTTCTAGTTTGTGTGAGTTAAACTATAAGTCAATCAGGCAATTTCCACAATCCCAGGATGTGGAGGGAATGGCTGTTCTTAGTAACCAGCAGAATATCAACTGACCAATAAAATAGAGGTTAATATAGTTCAAATTTAAGCCATGTTAAATCATCCAGACCCTCACCACCAGAGGTAGTGTCGCAAAAGTAAAGTAATACCATATTTTTGAAATAACCACAGAGATTAGAGATTAGAAACACTACCAAAGACTAAAGATCCTGGGATGGTGATCACTCATAAATTCTGAACATTTCTGTTTGGTCAGCAAAACCAACAAAACTCACAAAGATACACACTTTTGAAAAATTTCAGTAGGCTTATCATAAACAAAACCAAATAATGAGGTAATTTACAGTTACAGTTATGAATATGTTATGCTTACTGGCCCAGTCAAGCACAAGCCCTGATATTTAGCAATTGATTTGTCAAGTGTATTCTCTCTACTTCAATCGATAAGCAAAATCAGAGATATAGTTTGGATGTACACACTACTGATAATACTGCATATTTCATGTCTTGCGCCAGGACTATGCTATTCTTTTGTGCTCTTATGAAATAGTCAAGAGGGCCTTGAGCAACCTGATCAACAATGTGATCAATAAAACATCACCTTGACTCATTATATTGATGGATTTGTGCTAATAGGAGCTAGTGATCAAGAAGGAGCATGCACCTTCTATGTCTTAATAAGACATGTACTATAGATTGAAATAAAAACCTTGGAGAAATTCAGAAACCTGATAATAGTGAAGTTTGGAGGGTCAATAACATAGTACATGTCAGATAATCTCTCTCTCTCTCTCTCTCTCTCTCTCTCTCTCTCTCTCTCTCTCTCCCGTAAAGATTGAACCAGGGTGTTTATTGACTGAGTTTCATCCAAGTCCTCCTTTTTTATGTTTTATTCTGAGACAGACTCCTTTCACTTAGTGAGACTGTGAATGTCTAATTCTCTGGTTCCTCTCCTGGAAGTTTTGCCTTGGCCTTCTGGCCTCCCTCAGCTGAGTTCTCTGATTCTCCAAGGTGCTACCTGCTTCTCTTTCTTCTTTCTGCAGCTGTCCCTTAATTCTTAGAGATGGTTCTAGCTCTATGACTATTACCCTCTATTTCCTTCTCTACTTTTTTGTATTTTCTTTATACCTTGCTTACTTGTGGGTGGTCTCTTTGTAAATATTCACTGTTCAAATGATCTCAATTGTAGATCATTTTGCCATCTCTTTCCTTTTGGGATCTCAACTAAAGGAAAATCCAAAGCATGTAGCCTGCCACTCAACAAAGGAGTGAAGGGAAAAACTGTGATCACAGATCCATTGGGAAATAGAAGAAAAGAGTGTGAGCAACAGAGATAGAGGCTTTTGAATAGGAAGCAATGAAGAAATTAAAATAATATATAATGGTTGATATAAAACAATACAAAGTAGATGGTGAGTGGACTTTGCCTTTATTGAAGGTGCAACGAGTCTTTGATAAAAGTACCTAAGAGTGCAAGATGGACCTGGCTTAAGAAAGATGTAATGTTGGCCACCATCTTTACTATTATCACAGTCATTGTCACCATTATTAGTAGCAGGAATTTCCTTCCTTAATATCACAGTAACAACAATAAAGCCAGCCGTGGGTTGTCAAATCAATTGCTAACAGAAATAGTCTTACTAAGAATTTTATAAGTAATAGCAGTAGTATTTATATGTGTTAGGAAGTAATCCTCAGTTTTAGACAAGATTAAAATTTTAAGATTAGTGGGGAAAAAACTGATTGTAAAGAAACAAAAAAGGAAACTTGAGAGAAAATTAGATAATATAATGTAGAATCCACAGATGAGAGCAAAGATTTTGAAAGCGAATAAAAAGAGTATTCATTCAGTCACAAATACTTATTGACTTCCTTTTATATGCCAGGCACCCAGGCGAATTCAGAGCCTGCAAAAGTGAGCAAAACAGACAGGGCCTCATTTTTAAAATACCTTTATCCATGATGATTTGAATAGCTTGTGAAAAGTATTATTGTTCTTATTATCTTATCGAGGTATTCAGTAAAGTCAACTAAGAACTGTTTTAAAATGCCAATTTTCTCAGCAATATGAGCCCTTTTATTTCAATCTCTATTCATCTAGAAAGTATTTTTCATGAATGTGAATATATCTATTAAAAAACAGATCAAGGAATGAAAAAATGCTGCTACTAATCAAGGTAAGAAAATTGAGCATGAAAATATTAAAGCTGAGATGTAAATGATATAACATTTCCAGTTTCCTAAAATTCATATTTTTGCACAGTTCTGGCCTTAATGTGAAAGTAGAAACTATTCAGCTCGAATAGTCCTTCAATAGTTAAAATTAAAATGCACATCCCTTTGTCAATGATCAATAGACTGCTTTCATTCATTCTCCTTAGGGAGACTCTCAAATTCCCTGTTACCTCAAATATTAGCCTCTAAGTAATTTTGATTCTTACATTGAAAAGATGTTTAATAATGAATAAATTAGTTTTAAATTTGTACGATTCTCTATATTGTTAAACTGAGGATAAAGGCAACTGTCCTTGGGTATATTAGTCTTACTACTTGGGCCTGCTTTTCACATTCCTTTTGAAAACAGTATTTATAAAAGGAAAAGAGTTAAAAATAGGAATTGATCCCGTATCCATTTCTTTTCTTCTACTAACTAGAGAAATGAAACAGTTGTAAACCTATAACAAAAATAATAGAGGGGAAATTGCTAGAACATGTGACCCACCAAAATTTTAAGGAGTAAATTGAAAGGAAAACATGAATCATAGGATACAGTATATTTAACACGGGTGAAAGATGGACAGAAGACACAGGATATCAGCCGTCCAGCTATGTATGTAGATACAGAGAACACAGAGGGACTTGGAGATATTGGCCAGTCCCTGAGTTTTAGCTTAGATTGAAGGTCATCATTGGAAGTGGCACTTTTCTGCTGTACCATTTAGCTCCTGAAAAGATATTTCTTACTTCTCATCAACTATTTTTTTCCATCACCTTCAATGGCAGTCTATATTTAATTTGAATGTAAATTTTTAGCTCATTTCACTTTTTAAAAAACTGGAAGTCAAATCTAGTTGCAACGTGAAAGTTATTTAAATGCATGAAATTTGACATCCATATTTATGTGAATTATAAAATTCTTTGCCCCATATTTAATAGAAATCTTAACTGAATGAAGCTGTATTTTCATTTTGAGGGTTGTTCTGGGCCAAGACTGAAGCTGTGCATTTTGATATGACAATTAAAAACTCAATTTGACATGTGCTACAAAAAAAATCTGGTTAATAAATCTCTGGTCTTAATTTTTTTTTCTGTGCCAAAGTTTATGAATGTTAGTTCTTATCTCTAAAGCTGTTCTCTCATAACAAAATTTCAAAGTCTTTTTTATCCCTCCACCGTCCAAACAAAAACCAAGTTGAAAACACCTGCATGAAATTGCTTTTAAAATGCTATGAAGTTTTTGACATGCCGTAAACACTAATGTGTCTCCATCTTGTATAGAGGACACTTCTCAAGTCAAGTTGACTTTCAGATGGGCATGACCTAAGGTAGAGGTATGCAAGCTCATTCTGAAATACAGATACTTAATTATTTATAAGGAGTATTTAACTCAAAGAGCTCTGAAGAATTGTTAAACTTTAAAGAAATCTGTAAGAATATTAAAATATATTTATTATTTGTTAGTGGGCAAGTTCACATAGTTTATATTCCTAACACCTTTCAAAGTATACTGTATTGTTTTCTATGATTATATTTTTTGGGTTTTTTTTCTTTTTAAATGGGGATTAAACTGAGCTCCATCCCTAGTCTTTTACACTGTTTTTTTATTTATTTTGAGACAGTATCCCCCCAAGTTGCTGAAGCTAGCATTGGACTTGTGATCCTCCTGAGTAGTCTCCTGAGACTCTGGGATTACAGGCATGTGACTCCACAGCTGGCTTTATGATTAATTTTTAAGATAAATATACCAAAGTAATTAACTTTGGGAATTGCACAGCTCATAGATATGGATATGTTGCTGGCACCTTTAAGAGACTTGATTACATTTCTAAAAAATGAAGTATTTATTTACTCAGCTTGATATATTTAAATATAAACTTTCTAGATTAAATATAACTGTATAAATCTAAGTCTATCTAAATGGCTAAATTCTATTTGTATGCTAAATATAAAGAAAAATTTAAGCTTTTGTTTTTAACTTAGTGTTCAATGAAATCATAATAACATAGTGGACAGGTAAGCTACAGAAAGGGATTTATAATATTCACCATTTGACAGGTTTATCTTCCAAATAATGGATAATCCTTTGCTTATAATGAAATTTGTTAATTGGGCCATATAAGATGTTTTCTACACTGTTGTTAGTGTTGATAATTTGACATAAATGCATTATTTATGCCTTACTGTTTTGGGCCAGACTATGTGTATTAGATTAAAAATCCTGCCCAATAGTCAATGGTAAACAGCCATAATGCATGTTAAGGGGCCATGGGTGAAATACATTTTTATTGTCCTTTGTGAGGAAATATAAAGGACAAAGCAGTTGCAGAGTCAGGGTTTTCTAACAATGACTGACAAAAAAACTGGAGTTCAGCCATTTGTTGCCACTGAGCCATCACTTAAATACTCAACTATCCGTGTGCTGATATTAAGAAGAGGTAAAGAGAGGTGCTGGGGACAGGGGTTCGACAGGGAGCTGGCAGCTGCATCCAGTTATCTTGTCTAACCACTATAATCTAAATAAACATGTTACATTTTAAGAGCTTATAGGTCATATTTGAGTACTGTTTCACAAGTTGGCTAACAGGGAAGGAAAAATCTTTTTACTTTTGACTGCTTCATTCCTCTGCAGCTTGGTAAGGACTTTAGATAAAAGGTCCAGGAAGACTAAAGCTTTGGCCCTGTATGCCAGCTCAAGAATAGAGGTCATGACACAAAGCAAATCTTAATAAATACAAAAGAATAAAATCCAGTGTATCATATCATATCATATTCCATTATGAGATCATAATGGAATGAAGGTAGAAATCAACAGCAAGAAAAATAACAGAAACCACGTAAACACATAGATATTGAGAAATGCTCTCCTAAATAAAGAATGGATCAAAAAGAATTGAGAATAGACACCAAGAAATTCTTAGAAACAAATGAGAATAGATATACAACATATCAAAATCTCTGGGACAGTATTAAAGTGGTTTTAAGAAGCAAATTTATAGCACTGAGTGCCTACATTAAAAAATTCAAGGATTCCAAATATATAAGCTTATGTTATGCCTCAAGGCTTTAGAAAAATAAGAATATACTAACTCCAAAACCATAGAAGACAGAAAATAATTAAGATCAGAGCTAAAATGAATGAAATTGAGAATATGAAAACAATACAGAAGATCAATGCAATGAAGAGTTGGGTCTTTGAAAATTAAGTAAGATTGACAAACCTTTAGCCAAGGTAGCCAAATGAAAGAGGGGGAAGATGCAAATCAACAAGATGAAGGTTGACAAAAGATATCACCATAGACCCTTCTGAAATCCAGAGGATTATCAGAATGTATTTTGAAAATTTAATACCCTAATAAAATGGGAAATCTGGAAGACATTGATAAATGTCTAGACACATACAAACACCCCAAATTTAATAAGGAAAATACAATCAAAAAGACCAATATCATGTAATGAAATTGAAACAACAATTAAAAGCCTTCCAAAATATAAAAGCCCAGGACCTGATGGAACTCTCACCTGAGTTCTACCAGACCTTTTATAGAAGAATTAACACCAGTTCTTTTCAAATTACTCCATGAAATTGAAATGGAGGGAACTTTCCAAAATATATTCTACAAAGCCAGTATAACTCTGATAACAAAACCAAAGATGCATCAAAGAAAGAAAACTACAGACCAATATATCTGATATTGGTAGATGCAAAAATTCCTAATAAAATATTAGCAAAATGCATTCAAGAACACGCACACACAAAAAAATGCATTTGATCAAATGGATTTTGTTCCAGGAATGCAAGGTTGGTTTGACATATGTAAATCAAATTAATTTACAACTGAAATAGAATCAATGAAAAGAACTTTGTGATCATCTCAACAGACACAGAAAAGACCTTTGACAAAATACAGCACCTATTCATATTAAAAATACTGGAGAAGTTAGAGATCAAAGGAACTTACCTCAAAATCATAAAGGCTACTTATGACAAACCCAAGGCCAACATCATACTAAATGGAGAAAAACTAAAAGCATTCCTCTAAAATCAGGGCCAAGATTAGGCTGTCCATTCTACCACTCCTATTCAATATAGCCCTCAAAACATTAGCCAGAGCCATCAGGAGCCAAAATAAAATCAAAGGGATACACATAGGAAAAGAAGAAGTCAAACTAACTCTGTTCATCAATGATATGATCCTATATCTAGAAGACCCAAAAAACTCCACTTCTAGAGCTTATAAATGAGTTCACCAAAGTATCAGGATACAAGATCAACACCCATAAATCAATGGCTTTCCTATGCTCCAGTAGTGATTCAACTAAGGAAGACCATTCCATTCACAAGAACCTCAAAAATTGAAATAAAAAAAAATAAAATGCTAATCTAACCATAGAGGTAAAAGAGCTTTACAGTGAAAATTATAGAACGGTGAGGAAAGAAATTGAAAAAGACCATAGAAGATGGAAAGATATCCCACATTCCTGAATAGTCAGAATTAATGTTGTCAACATGGCTATACTATCAAAAGCAATATATAGATCCAATGCAGTCCCCATCAAAATATCAATGACATTCGTCAGAGAATTAGAAAAATTCTTAAATTCATTTGGAAGAGTAAGAGACCCAGAATAGCCAAAGCAAAACTAAGCAAGAAAAGCAAAGCAGGAAGCATCACAATACCTGATCTGAAATTATAATACAGAGCTGTAGTAACAAAAGAAGGTATGTTATTGTTATCAAAATAGACATGAAGACCAATGGAACAGAAGACACTGAGACAAATCCATATACCTACAGCCACCTGATATTTGACAAAGGTGCCAGAAATATATTTTGGAGAAAAGACAGCTTTTTTTTAACAAACAGAAAATTACTTTTTTGGAAGACTTCATTGGTCAACTTGAAGAAAAAGCCAACTAAACTAATCTAATCTAAATTTGTAGTTACATTTCAAGGAAAAATAAAAGATAAATTGTGTATTTTTATGCCTGAGGAGGGCTTTGTTAAATATTGGTCAAAGAAGTTTTAACTGACATAGTAGAAAATCAAATCACATAGGTTGACATGCCCTTTAGGGCATAGCAAATTGCTGTGGTGATGTGGCTTCAATTGCTAGAACAAATTGGTAATCTGCAGGGTAAATGAAGATTTTGTGTCTAATGCATTTAGATTGCTTTTGACATTATATTCAGTCCCAGTTTCTTGAGCAGTTTTATTACCAGCATACCTGAATTGTGATCTGTGGCTAGCTGTTCTGTAGCCATATAATGCCTCAAAACAATTATGATGTTTCACATGTGATAAACTTTGAAATTCTCCACAGGACATATATTAAAAAAAAAACAAAGGAAAATAAATTCCAGAATCTAATCTTACAGGGTGAATTGACCTAAAAGAAAGAGAAGAAGCTTCATTACAAAAAGCAAGACAAGAATATACACTCTCTGGGCTGGGGATATAGCTCAGTTGGTAGAGAACCTGCCTACAATGCACAAGGCCCTTTCAATCCCCAGCACCACAAAAAAAAGAAAGAAAGAAAGAAAGAAAGAAAGAAAGAAAGAAAGAAAGAAAGAAAGAAAGAAAGAAAGAAAGAAAGAAAAAGAATACACAGTCTCATCACAAGTTACAAGATAGCAGTATAACAGAAAGCAGTTAATAAGCTTTCACAGTGGATATTAAAGGAAGAAAAGATTACTTTAATTCTACCTATATTATGCCTATGCATGTGTGTGCATGCATGCATGCAATACATATATATACAGAGACACATAGAGATGCACACACACAGTGTGGGTGTGGGAAGCAAGAGAGCACATGGCTATATGAAATAAGTGGATTAAATCATTCTTCCTATTGACACTGTACTGTAGATACTTGATCCTCAATAGTATATACCTTAGAATATGAACTAGGTTTCTGCTAAGTTTCAACTCACTTTCCATATCTTTCCGTTTCCATAAGTAATGTTATCAATGATATGATCCTATATCTAGAAGACCTAAAAGATGTTTATGCATTTAGCTGGTAAAAGTGAAACAAAAGATTTTGACAGGAAATATTATATGACTCATCGGACAGTCAGAGAGAATTAGTAAGGAAGCCAGTTTATCATAGTGCCATTTTAGATAATGCAAAGAATGGTACATTTTTAAACAATGATGACAAAGCTAGCAGATTCTAAATTAAAAGTCTGCAAAGATAATAAATATGATGACAGATGACATTTATATTTTTATATATAGCTCTAATAAAGTAATTTTAGAGGATGTTATCTAGTCGTGCGACAAATACTTAGATTTTTTTTCAAGAAATCTAATGAATTATTATTTTTAACTTAATTAAGGGACATGTATAACAGATAGGAAACTATATTAACTTATTTACTCTTTAAACACACCTTTGTTGATTTTCTGTTAGGATTCCAACACTAGGCTACATGCTAGAATTCTAACAATGAGCAAGGCGGACATGGAGCCTGACCTTCAGCCACTGGTTTTAGAGTGTGGATAAAGAAGATAAATGGCAGCTGTAATGGAGTGCATTGGTGCCATGGTAAAGGACATATGATGCTGTGGGGGCAGAACCAGATGACATCTAGCACACGTCATTGAGGAACTGGCATTCACGAGAGATCTAAGAATAAGACGAAGGGCTCTCTCTCCCCTGGGGAACTTTGTGTCTTGAATGTATATTCCTTGTTTTACCCTAAAAGCCTCTCACTTTCAAAGTAGCCAACTTTGTCCCTTGAATGTGTCTATACTTTCTTAAATAAACTTTTGTCTGTGTCTTTGAACAAAAAAGGAAAAAGGATTAAGGAGGAGGGAGCCAGGTACAGGGGAGGGTGGTGTTTGTATGCTTTCCTGGGCATGATGGTTGACCAGTTGCTTTAAGTGAACTTTCCACTGTAGACAATTGGACTCCAGAAAGGATACAGCATTTCTGCCAAGAGTTTAGAAATATGAGGGAAAGGGTAACTATGAAGACAATAGAATTTGGTGGTTATTACTCTGCTCAATTGATGCTTTGATTTTAAAAAAAGTAAATAAAATTGGAGAATAATTGTTGTCTAAAAGTCAAGTGTCAAGGTTAAAAACCTCCTTGGTAGCACCTAAAAACGACACTCACCTCCCACGGCAGAAGAGGAGAGAGAGCTCCCACAAAGGTTATGCTGTCAACCAAGGTACACTTGCTATGTGAAGGTCAGGGCCATGCTTGTGAAAGAACAGGAAACTGACACATTCTTTGATGCATCCAAATTCTTAAATCTACAGATTTTCCTGACCTACAAAAGTAGCAGACTTTCCTGCACAGTAGGCTGGTGATGCACTTTAACTGAGGATGAGGCAGATCTCCCTCACCCTTCAAGATAACATGCACTCCCACAACACCAACACCATACAATACTAAGGTTAAGTCAGTGCAATCCTGCTGGAGGTGTGCTGCACCTGCAGGAGGAGGAAGTGCTGGTCCTAGATAGTAGATACAGGCAGGAGCTACGAGAGGAAGGATGGGATCAAACCCTTATAAGGACCACATGCTAACTGATTACCTCACTGGAGCTCTTAGTAAGGACCAAATTGTGAAATTACTGGGATTTAACTTAAGTTTAGATTAAAGGTAATTTACTGAGAGTATTCTATCCAAGTGCAGGATTTAACACTCCAGCAAAGACCCAGAAAAAAATTTGCAAACACATTGCTAGAACAGCTTATAGAATTGGGGTGAGTTCATGGTTCATGCTAAGTAACATCAAAATGCCACATTTAATGTGACAGACTCTAAGAGTAGAGATTAAAAAACAGGGCAGCATGTATGTATGTTTCAGAATGCATTTATTATGTAAGGTTGGAAACAACTCCGACATCTATGCTTCATTACATATCCATCAGGATACATCATTCCAAAATACCGAGAAGTTAGCCCTGATAAGGGCACTGAGTTCAGTGGGTGGCTCTGCTCTCTGGGACATGCTAACAAAAGATGATGCTATTGAAAGCCTAGGCTTATAAATAGCAAGGTTGATAGAACAGACACACACACACACACACACACACACACACACACCCTGATAGATGCCAGGCTGCAGCATTTAACTGTGCAAGCAATTATTGCAATGAATGGCAAAGTCAAAGTGATTCATCCAAGGGAAATTGACCTACAGAAAATTATGGAAGATGGTTAATTGTGCAAGATGCATCTTGAGCAACAAACAAGGATATTGTCCTATCCACAGCAACAAAGCCACAACTCCTATGCCCTATTTTCTGGATTTGAGTTTTGGTTTTGGTTTGCTATCTTTTTAAACTATATTATCTAAAGTAGAGAAAGGCTGGTCCCTGAACATATCTACTTTTAGATTTTTTTTTTTTTTTTTTGGTTAGCATAGTGATAGGGGGTTAAGATTTGGCTATTCTTTCTTTATGTAGATTACTAATTATTTCACATTTTAAATCCTGTATCATTTTTATCATTTTTATTTCCACTGACTGAAAGCTCTGAGTCCCTATATTTTATTTTCTTAAGATATTATAACCCCAGAAAGACTCTTGCTCATGAGATTAGATAATGAATATCTTCATTTTTTACAAAGTGAGTGGGATAGAGGGTCAATGAATCCTTATAGACTTTCAGCCTACACCCTCTTCCATTTGTCACACTGAGCCTGACTCCCACTCTCTGTTCTCTGGGACATGCTAACAAATGCTATCTCCATATCCTGGATCTCTTCAGTATTCTTCAGGAAAAGCAAAAAGAGAGAGAAACTCTTACTGGGAAAAAAACTTAAATAAACCCTGTAGCTTCACTTGCTCTTAGTTGACTTCCAAATCACTAATTTTGGAAGCCACACAGCTGGATAACACATTGTTAGTCTCCCATTAGCTTTGCTGTAGATAACACCTCTGATGTGTGGATTTTGATGATAACCGTTGCCTTGGTTACTCTTCCGGGACTTGAAGGCTGCATTTGCTGAAAAAAAAAAAAAAAAAACGGACTCTTCACTTTGGCCTGTGGATGTCCAGCGGGTGACTGGGAAAAAAATTCATAACATTTCCACCCTCATATTGTCTGTCTCCTTTACTGCTTAATCTTTGAGCCAGATTCTATTCAGCTCTGCATGTAGACATGTTGATCATTTGGAAAATGTGTTCAGAACTATAATGCAGGATTAACTTAACCCAGACTTGTCTAACCTCCCTCCTCCCCGCTTCAAAATTTAATGACACTTACCAGTCTCCATGACAGGAAACAACAGATCCCGAAAGGAGAAAAAAGAGGTGGCATGCAAGTTCCTGCAAGATCTCACACTATTCTCAGAAAAGACATGAATATTCCTCCCCTCTGTAGCCTACCCTCTCCTTCATGATTCCTATCCTATTCAAAACCACTCACTCCCCTGGAGTTGAGAAGTTGATTTGCAAGCAAAACTGCTGCTTCTCCATGCCTTTGCTGCTGAATGAAGCCTTTCCTTCTCCCTAACACTTGTTGCTCGGTCATCGGTTCTTCTGTGGGAGGAGTTTCCAGATCCTGGGTTCAGTAAAATCTACAGTCTCCTCACATGTAATTCAGGTGGCACCTGCCTCCATGATTCTTACTTGATTTCTCTCCTCCACATCTCTTCTCCTGTTCTCCTTGTTCTTGAAGGGATATAATGAAAAACTTTAGAAAAGATTTCTCACCATTGGCCTTGTTTCACCAGTTTTACTAACTATCTTTGGGAAATCAGGCCCTTTCTTATGAAGGTTTTTTCTGTTTTGTTGTTGTTGTTGTTGTTTGTTGTTTTAAGTCTAAGCCAAGCTCTCGGAGACTTGACTTTGGATATCTGTAGACACTGGAGTTTCCATCTACAAGACACAGTCCATGGGGCTCCAGGAAGGGCATCAGAGAGCACTCCCTTTCCCTTCTAGAACTGAAATAGAGTAAACAAGAGGCAGAGTGAACTGCTCTGAGGCAGAAGCCTAGTGCTTCAAACCTTGAGTTTTGGGTGGTGGTGAACATCTCTATTGCACACAGAGGAGCCCCCTTTCCTGTGTGAAATGTCCAGGCTGAAAATAAGGAAAATGGCAGAGGTAAAGTGTGAGTGTCAAGGGTAGAAGGGAAATTTTGAATTATGAAATGAAGAGGAAATGCCAATTCCTGAGAGCATGGGGAGACTCAACCCATATCTCATCCACACTTGATAAGCATGATGTACCCTATTCAGATACATCACAGGTAATCTGCATGGCCTCCTACAGACCAAGGAAATTAATGGGTTTTTGTTTGTTTTGCTTTGTTTTACTGTGGATATCCAAAGGAGTCTACTTGGGAACGATTATAGAAGGACTACATTTTCTTCCTCTCCTTCTCTTCCATGAGATAGACAGTTATTCATTTATAGTCTGCTAAAACAGTCATTGCAAGCTAGAATGATAGAAGGGATTTCGCAATAAGATGACAATACAGAGGGAAATTTATGTTTGTATTTTATAGCTGCCATTCCAAAGCTAAGTAAGGCAAGCCATTTTTCTCATTTGCTTCTTTTATGTGCAGGTCCAATAAGAGGTAATGGTGCCAATCTTCATCCAAAGGAAAACAGTGCAATCTGGCTTAGAGCAGTACAGCGACATTGTCATTATTTTGGTGGAACTATGGGTGTAAAGTCTAGGAAAATAGTATTGGGAAGAGGCTGGGAGGGAGAAAGGGAAAGGCAGAAAAGATCTTCCTAATGCCATCAAAGAAACTGAAAGGCGTGAAGAGAGAATGAATAAAAACCTATTTTGTACCATCATCTCTAGTGTGTGGACATGTCTAAGCATATAATTTTAAAACTGTATTTTCTTTCTCCTAATGGATATTTCCTCCTTGATTTTGCAAAGCTTAACGACATTACTAAAGAATATAAAAAAGTCTAATAATACTGGAGCATTGTAAGGTAGAATTCTCTCCAAACACCTACCAATATTGGCTAGAGTAGCAGATGTTATCTATTTTGGATTTTCTGAATTTAAAATATTGGTCTATTTATGCTTTACTGGCGTATGTAGACATTGTTAGTTTGGTAATACAGGTGGTATTGTCATTACTATCTTAATCTCTTCAAGTTCCTCAAAGTTTTATCTCAATATTAAGATTCCCCATGTATTTTTATTCTGGTCATTTTTTCTACTAGTGACTTGGATGCTAAAAAAAACTCACTAAAATTATTTAAAAAAAAAAAGATGGCATTTTTTTTTAATGTAAATACTTGGAAATTCCCTATGCTAAATGTGTGTCTCCTGTGAAAATGATTTGTTTATGGTAAGATGGCTTTGAAATCTAGGTTTTCTAAGCAGAACCTGAAACAAAGGTTTATATGGGAAGGAAGCAAAGGAAGCAGAGAAAGAGGGGACACAGAAGTGGAGATAGCAAAGACCCCTGAGAAGAAAGCCATGAGATTGATTTGGCCATCCCTCTTAGCAAGAGCGGCTCAACCCCAAGCCAGAGAAAGGTTTTGAGTCCCCATCTCCCTCTGCCCACCTCTTAGACTTCCTGTGTGTCATTTCCTCCATCTATGATGCTTCCTTCTGTCCCATCCCTCAGTCTGCCCACCATGTATATTTTTATAGTCTCAGTTCACGAATTTGAATGCCATCTACCAAAGAGGATCCTGTGTGCTTCCTTCTGCCTATTTCTTCTTAACAATTCACCTTCTTAACAATTATTTTTCTTTGCAGTCCTTATGTCTTGTAACTACTGTGTCCTTTGGGTAAGTATTGGTTTCATGTCCACCTCCCTCGTGAGACACAAAGTGATAGAAATATTATGTGTTGCACAGTTCTAGTGATATGCTCGAGTTTGGGACCCCCCAAAGACCACCAGAGACCAAGATAAATATAAGCAGCAAAGAGGTGTTTATCGTGAGCTAGCTCGGTCCTCTGGGCACACAGCAACTGGTGACGCTGAGAGGCCCCCAGCCCAGGGTTTGCAGCAGTTTTATACACTCTTTGGGGAAGGCAGGGACTTCACATACATCATAGCATCTCTTAGCAAATCATCATACACTGAGGGAAAATCATAAAACAACTCTAAAACATGATTGGCACATTCACTGGAGGGAAAAAGTTGGGTAGGGGTGATTGGTTAGTACAAGAGGGGGATTCGTTAGAACTGATTGGTTTAAGCCATGAGGGGAGTACTGATTAACTACATGATTTCCCAACATGTTATCAACCATCATAAACTACTGGGAGGTCCCAATCAGCATCCCAAGTATTTTCCCTGTCTCGTGCTGATTGGTGGTTACTAGAGGGTTGCTATGGGTCCCCACCTAGCCTGACTGAGTCAGGGACACCTGGCACCAGAGATCTCTCCTGTAATTTGCAGACAAACAACTCAGCAGGGTGGGTATGGGCCTAGGAGTGCTCTGTGAGTTTTTTCCAGGGACAAGGGCCACACCCCCTTCCTTGGACAGGCTTTGCTCTGAGGTAGAGGCTGGTTTCTCAAAAATAGGGTCACATCAGTTTCCCACTAGGTGGATGACTGTACTCAGTACAGTCTTTTTTGAGAGAGAAAATGAATGAACAAAAGTGTCATTTTTATTTACTGTTTGTGAGTTAGGCTTACATCCCTGAATATAGATGAGTAAGACTATTTAAAAAGGAGACTATTGAATGTAGTTCTTGAGGAGATGCAGAGTTGTGGCTCCAGGCATAGTACTTGCACATAGTTTGACCACATTATGTATTTGTGCAAGCGTAAGAGCAAAGAAAGAATGCAGGAATGGTTAGAGTGTATAATTATCATCACATAAGTCCCTTGGTTATTTTGGTGCAGAGGCTAATAATGCCCAGACCTCATTACTTCTGTGGATGAAAGTACTGGAGATTTGGTTTCTAGTTATACAATATAGCTAATTCTGAATTTACGTAAAAATTGCTCTTCCACTGCCTTAACTCTTAATTGAGGGGCCATGAAGGATTGTATAAGCTTCCAATATTGGAATTCTTAAAATTGCTTCATTCTATTAATCAAAAATTGGTTTAATACTTTTTTTCCTAAAAACCCTACAATATTGACACATTCTAAGAGCTTCTCAGTAGGTACATATTTTATTTCAGAAATATGTTTTGTGAAATTTTTAGGAGATAAATGTGATAGAAAAGATATGAAAAGCACAACAAATTATTTATTTGCAAAACAATTTTACATTCTTTCTGGGACTTTTAGCTGTTGGCTTGTAGAACAACCTTCCCTTCTGTACCAAATGCAGCTAAATAATGAATGTTCTTCAAAAAAAAAGTAAGAGTGAAAAATCCAGAAGGGGACTTTTGCCACCAAGTACTGAAATAATGGCTTTCAGTTTGATAAGGATTTCATTATTCATGATTTTATCCAATCATTCTTCAGGCAAACTTAGTACACATTAACATAACAGAAACATAGCACTTAGTACGCATTAATATAACAGAAACATTCTGGTGCTTATCATTTCTGTCAGGTGATTGTTTATATTATTAGCAAGGGATCTGAAAACTGATTTAATGGATCCTCTAATATGAACACAGAAACACAGGCTCTTGTAGGACTAGACTGGTGATAGAAGTAGACAAGTGACATGGTGTCTACATGGAACATGCTATGGTTTAGATGTAAGCTGTCCCCCAAAATTATTGCTAATGCAGGAATATTCAGAGGTCAATGGTTAGATTATGAGAGTAGTAACCTAATCAGTTCAATCTAGTTTGAATGGACACCCTGGGTAATAACTGTAGGCAGGTGGGCCAGGGCTGGGGGAGGTGGGTCTCTGGCCAGCATTCTCTGCAAGGGTTCATCTTCTCTACAGTCCTTTTCCCTCTCTATTTCTGGTCACCATAAGCAGAGCAGCTTTCCTCCATCACACTCTTCCTCTACAACTTTCTGCCTCATCTGAGATCCCAAGCCATGGAGTCGCCAACCATGGACTGAACCTCTGAAAGTGTGAGCTCCAAATCAACTTTTCCTCAACTTGGCCTTGTCAGGTACTTGGGTCACAGCAAGGAAAAGCTAACTAGCAGTGCACTTTCTAGAGAAGCCAAAAGACTTCCCTTTTTCTTCTTGTTTCTCCTTTTCCTTTTCCTCCTTTTCTTTTTTTCTTGTTTTATTTTTGTCTTCTTCCCTTCCTACTCTACTTGGGAAGATAATTCTCCGTGGGTCTCTCACATTTTCCCACAACTTCTGAGCAAGTGCTTGACAGCTTTGCATTGTCCTGGGGTGTTTTTGTTTTTGTTTTCAAGGATATTGGCATAGCGAAGAGCTTTGCAAGACAGATGGCATCTCTTTTCTGGGCAGAGGGAAGATCTGTTTTCTGGCCAAGATAATAAACACAATGTCTTCTGTGGGCAAAGTCTGGTTAGATTTGTTAGGAATTTCCTTGTAGGTTTGGGGTTTTCCTCAGCTGTAACATAAACCCACTGAAAGTATAGCATCTACCCAGGCTGCTCTGCATTGCTGGATTGGACTTTTTGGGTGGGGACTGAGAACATGACATTTATGTCACATGCTGGACTAACTTGTTAGGTTGCACAGTTCCTGATTTGGCAGTTTCGGTAAAAAGAATAAGGGAAAGAAAGAAAGAAAGAAAGAAAAAAAAGCCTCACCAGCTTGCATCCATCCAATGTTCCTTTTCCTGACATTTAGATGAAAATTGCTTTCAATGTTTACCTCTGAATCTTTGTTTTTGCTTTGAAAAGTGTTAGGGCAGAAAAATACTCATGGGGTAACTGTGGGAAATAAATGCATAGAAAAAAATTATCTTGTCACACAACAGTGTGACATGAAGGTCTTCCTACTTGGTCCCTTCCAGATGGCGGATCTCACCTCTATAGGAAACAAAGTTCAGTAAATCCTTTCAGGTTCTTTCTATCACCCGGTTTCTTTCCTTTTGATGACATCAATCCCTTGTGGAATCACATTGTAACGTCAGACTTGCACTGCAGGTTTGGGGACCATTTCTGGAGTGGTTACTATGATGAACAGGGGAAAAGTTATACTCCAGGGGGGTGTGTTTTGATTAATGAGAAATTTGATACTATAGGGCAAAAATGGAAAAATCACCTCTCCTTTCTCCTCTGGAGTATGCAAATTCTTTACCTCCCTTCAATGGAGGCTGAAGGTCTCAGTGTATTCAAATGCTGATTTTCCTAAACTGCATCTCATTTGCAACTCCTTGTGGAACCTTGAGCCAGTTCTTCTGATTTGTGTTGGTTGGTTCTTGGACTCACTCCTTTTCTTCCTCACCTTCACTGCTCTTGGTTTGCAATTCTCAAAGAATTAACACTTTAATCCATCCTTAGGTTTCTAGAGAACCCTAAGACATCTTATGTGTTCTTCAACCCACAATGACATTTATGCTCCTGGAAGCTGAGATCCAAAAATAATATAAGGATGAACTAGGAGTGGGGTACCTGAATACCATAACACGGGGCCTATCTAAGGCCTCTTACTTACACATGATTTAAACTGGAAATAATTTCTTTCTCTAGGAAAAGGGAAAAGCAAACCTTTCCCCAGAGAGTATAATATTCCTTAATGGACACAACAAGGTACATTATTTTAAATTACAAAAAAATAAATTAATTAATTAATTACATGTATGCAAAAAGTATACACCTGAGTAACTATGGTTGTGGGAGGCTTGCTAGGAGAAATGGGGATTATCATCAGAAATAAACTGGGTTTGCTTCTTAGAGATTCTCAGCAATTTGAAGAATTTATTTTCAGCATTTATTTAGGAAAATAAATTTCAAATAAGCATGTTTATTTTAAAGAAAATTGGCAAGATAGAAGCAAGTTTTTCTGAAAAAAACTCAACATGCTATACTTTTTCATTGTAATGCATGCAGTCAGAAACAATATTTGCTGTACCGTAATCTCAGGCTGGGTAAATTCAGGCAATGCAACATGGAAGTTTTGTCATTCTTCTGATAATGATATAAATATGTTCAGTGGAGACAGCAGCCAAGGTACAGACCGAACTGTACAATTCACTGATGTTACCATTTGGCAGTAACGAATGTTCCCCTTGGTTCAGAATAAAGGTTAAATCCCTCAACCAAGCATAGAAGTATCTTTAGCTCCTGGTGTTACAAAGCTGGGACCTTCTGGGAAACTGAGGCAGAACAAAGACTCATCTTCAAACTTGATTGTACAGATCAAGCCAGAAAGATTTAAGACATGTTGCTCAGAGATACAGGAATGAGGTTATTGAAGGGATAAGAAAAGGGAAAGGCACTCCAGTTTTATTGGGGATCTCAGAGAAGTTTCCAGAGAGTTCCACCCACATCCACCTCTTGACCTTTGCCTGTCAACAGAATGACATCAAACTTTCAGGTCCCCACTGCCATTACAACTCTAGGTCAGTCACCTTGGCCCACACTGAAAGGTTATAATTGGATTCTTAACCATAAATTCTTATAAGATTTTATAGTTACAAGGAGAAATTACCCAACCTGGCGGCTCCCAACCTACCGTCACAGTCACCCCAACATCCTTCATGCGTAGAAGTTCTGGAGTTGAAAACAACAAAACACATTTGGCAAAAAAGAAAGCTGTATTAGTAGAAAAGGAAGGGATTTGAGTGGGAAAAAAAAATGTCTTAGACACTAGGTGTTAGGGAAATTTTCTGCATAAGGCCCCACTGGGAAAAAATTCCCAGGAAGGATGGAATTTGACAGAATCACAATAAAGACGTTACAAATTTAAGTCCTTTTGTGTCTTTCAAAGGGCTCTAGCAAAGAAAACTTTTCCAATTATTCATTTTTCATGTTTATAACTTAATATATATTACATGCTTCTAATTTTTTTTAAAAAAATTATGTAGATGGCTTTAGATGAAAAGTAACAATCCATTTAAATGTCTTAAAAATAGGCTAATTCAGCTGTTTTAAAATTATCTCATTTTTTTCTAGACTGTCTAAATAATCCTCAGTCTTTTTATCTTCAAATTGAGCATACATTTAAAAACATCATAGGAGATTGCAGCTTTTCTTTTTTTGTACATTTCTTAGGATGGTGTAGAATCAGAAGCAAATCCTATACCTGTACCATGGATTTATTCTCTCAGATACTCGTTTTGAAGTTTATTGTGTGGCTTATGCTTCTTTCATGCCCCCCCCCCTTTCTGTGGGTGGAAGAGAGAAGTTAAAGATAAATTATTTTTATTCCCTAATTACTAATGAAAAATAAACAGCATCAGAGAAAATAAAGAAAACTTAACATTACATAATAGGTTGGCTGGATGCTATGAAAATCAAATACATCTGAACTACTGTTCTGAATGAGTGGAGACCAAAGAGAGATCATTTCTTTAGGTCATGCAGGATCCTCATTGTATCCTAGATTTCCAAAAATGAAGCTATGAGGAATATTAACTGGACAGTTAGTGAAATCTTAATTCAAACTCTGTGTTAAGTAATGGTGTCATATTAGTGTAAATTATATATATAATTTATTATATATAATTTATTATATATATATAATTTTGTGATGAGGAAGAATGGAAGAACATCCTCATTCTCATCCAACATAGCAGGATACAGTCCTTTTTTTGTTTTTTTTTTTTTGTGGTGGTGGGGATTGAATCCAGGACCTTGGACATGCAAGGCAAGCACTCTACCAACTGAGCTATATCCCCAGCCCCAGTCATTTATTTTTTAACTCAGAGGTAATAAGAAATATGTGGTTTGGAGGAAAAAAACTTACAAATGATAAATGACCTGGATTCAAGATGTGCATGAAGCACTTTGTGCTCTAGAAGGTGAAATGATGTCTTAACTCAGAAGTGAGAAGAATAATGTCAACCTCTTGAGCTGTTATGAAGTTGTGTGGAAACTGTGTGTGAAATCACTTGGTAAAGGGAGAGGGTTGTGCCTGTTGGCTCTCCACCCTCCTTTTCTCCTTCTGCTTCCTTCTCATCGTCACCACTTGGCAGCTGATTCCATTAAGCTTAGTTAAGACAACGTCAGGCAAGGATCATGGGTGTAAGAAATGCTGTGAGTGAGTAAATAAAGGGGTGTTCATGTGACCCTCTGACTGTTGGAATCCATAAATAATATTTAAATTAATCACAACATTGCATTGTGTGAATCACACTTGTTAAATCACATTTTGATTTCCTAAGAATTAATAATTCTGTAAGTGTATGGTGAGAAATAATTAAGAACATAATGGAGCCATGTTTGTTCCTGAAATTTAATGAGATCAGGAAACACTAGTAATTGTCACCAACTATAAAGAAGAGTTTGTCTTAACAACAAGAAAAAACAAATTCTGCACTTAACAAAATAAAAGGCAAAGGCAGATTTTTAAAAAAAAAAATAATTTTTCATGATCACTTCTTTTTAAATTTTGTAACAGGTTTACATGCTCTTTATAAAAATAATTATTAACTACGTGTGTGTGTTGGTGTGTGTGTGTGTGTGTGTACCAACTAGTTTGTGGAATATACTCTGTAGTGTTTGCACAATGATTACATTTCCTAACAATGCATCTCTCAGATGTATTCCTGTGGTTAATCCATGATGGACTGTACTATATTTTAGGGTAAGAGAGACAAATGTGCAACAAATAAATGAAGATAGTGGGATCCATACAATCTGGTGATGGAAGCACTTAGCTGTTAAAGGGTAAGGTATTAACTGTTTTATAGGGTAGGGCTAGCGGTAAGAGCAGGAATTGGGTATTTAGAAGGTTTAGAAGAATAAACTAAGTTTATTCCACAGACTAGTGATGGGGTTGTTCCCTTCTAGACAGAGGAATAGCATGCCCACAGATGAAGTATTCCCACAGTGTGTCCAAAACCAGAACCCAGGGGGCTCCTAATTATTGGATCTAAAAGCAAGAGACAAGAAATGGAGCTGAAAAGGAACGCCAGAGACAGAATACCATCATAACTCCTTGAGGTAAAAAAATAATAATAATAATTAATATATATTAATAGGTAATAACCACTTTCAATATTAAAAACAAAAGCAGCTTTTACAAAGTTGTGAAATTTGACTACCATTTTACAAAATAAGTCACTTGAGCTTGAATATTAAGTCAGGCAATCAAAAATTTCTCAGACCTTTTATAACCTAAATCTGATCTTATTTCTTCTCATTTTTGAACTCCTCCTTACTTGTCTATACTATATTTGATCCTTCTACTACTTCCAATAATTTCCAAAATTTTTACTATGCTACGAAGACTCTAGAAAAAAGGGAGAGAGAGTCTACGACAGTAAGTCATCAATTGACATAGCTCATCAGATGATTTTTGTATATAATTTAAACTCAAGGAACGTTTTAGACTTTAAAAATTCAATGTGAAATGTTGGATTTCTCACAGGATGGCATTTTTTAAAATAACACGATATTCTCTTAAGGGCAATTGAGACGTCTGTGTATTTGAACAGGTTTTTTTTTTTTTTCCAAGAACTTCAGTATTTAATAAGACTACAAATTCTATCAGTAAAAATCTGTGATAATTACGTACACAGGGAATTAGAAATTCTCTTCAAGGAACAGCCTTAGCATAGAAATGATAACTGCACATGTTATCTTCTCATAAAAAAATGGGAAAAGTAATTTTGAAATTGAACACACCCACAATTAGTAATGTTCCTAATTATCCCTCAAAACAAAGAATGCTGTCCTTCTATGTCATAAGAGGAATGTAATTCCATCTAATCAAAACAGCCATCATCGACTTTTCCACAAACTTGGACCTACTTCCTTCCCTCAAAATAAATAATGTGAAGGGAGCTGTCTCTTTCTTAGTCTTGCACAGGCTGGTCAGTCCCAAGACATGATGCTCCCGTGTGAGTCCCCAGCCAAGGCTGTGGTTTCTGCTATAGACACTGCAAGACTTGGACTGAAACGAGTGCAGGTGTCCAGCCCGACTCATCCGGCCCACCTTTTCTGCCTCAGTCGTCACTGTGCTCTTCCTGTTGGTTGGACCCCACGTTCCCAAGAACAGGAAAGTATTTCACAGTACAAGCCTGTCACCCCTGCCTGTCATGATATGATATGTCATGTAAGTGTATAAGGAGCAAAGTCTAGGCCCTTTGAATGAACTTAGCCAGTTTGCTACCCATCACCTGGGGCAGGTTTGGAGGAAGGTCTTCTATTAGCTCCTTTTGAAGATAGAGATCAAAGCCCTTTTTGCCTCCCTAGGTTTGGGTCTGAATCCAAGTGTCACTTGTTCAGTTCCTCTGTGTGAATGATCAGCTTTCCCCACAGTGTCACGTGTCTTGTGTAGCTCTCTGGCCTTGGTGGGCCACCTCAAGTCCTCCTTTCCTCCCTCCTTTCCTCCTCCTCTTCCTTCTCCTCTTCTTCCTCTTCCTCATCTTCCTCCTCCTCCTCCTCTTTCTTCTCTTACTTTTCAATTTCTTTTAATATAAATCCATGGGTGAGAAAGGCAAAGAAGGGGGAGCTCTAGATTATTTTCTACATAACAAGACCCTGCACTCCAGGTAGATTTATAATCCAGCTTTATCCAGTAATTTCCAAGTCAAAAAAATGCAAAAGTACCAGGTTGGGGAACTCAGTTGGTAGAGTGCTTGCCTCACATACACAAGGCTCTAGGTTCAATCCCTAGCATCACACACACACACCAAAAAAAAGCAAAATCACCAACTCTTCCAGCAATAGCTTACTGGGTACAGAGGGTATGTATGTCTATAATGAGCAATGTCTAAGCATGCCAAAGTTGAAAAGATATTTGCCTAATTTTCAAATGATATAAATGGGAATATATTTTTTAACATGACAGTACATTTCTCTAATATCCTTTGAGAGGAGAACATTCCAAATATTCTCAACCCACACATTCCCCCAACTTTTCTCCTGCAGTCTGCCATCATCCCCCCTCTCTCCAGAGCCTGAGAATTTACTCCCTTCATTCCTCTTTTTGGCACTCCAGAGAATATGTTCTCTTCCTCTCTCTTCCCTTTCATATCATTATCATCCAGATGGACGACCTCTGGCTCCAATTTTCCTTCTTCCTATATCAGGTTCTGTCCTCTGATTACTTGCTATAAAGGTCTTTTAATTCTGGCCCTGCATGGCTATTACCTAGGCATCTGATTCAGCCTATTCTCCCCTAAAATGTGGATGCTGTAATGCACACACAAGGTGAAGAGTAAATGAAACAACACTTTTAAATATTTAGTGCAATGCACGCCATAGTGATAACTGAGTAATCGTTAACCCTATTTAAAAAAAAAAAACTGTCAGGGGTACTCAGGCACCTTCTTCCCAAGGCAGGAGGAAGGCAATAGGGCTGGCAGTCATTGTGTTTATCTTAGCAGTGTAGGAGCAGGGACAAATCTGAATGCACTTATTTTAATAGCAAATTTGGAGGAAAAGAAAATTGAGCTCTGTCCAAAAGCAATTGAACCCCAACTCCCTGCTCCAGATAAATATTTGCTTAAACAGTTATATATGTAATTTGACATCATGGGACCTTTAATAATTTTATCGGCATTATAACCAAAAGCTCTAACTGTATGAGCAAGTATGTGATTTGGTGATAAAAGTCCACTGAGGCACTATCATTAAGTGGCAAAATACAGTCTTAATAAGATTGCACGAATAAAAAAGAAATAGTAATACTGAGATTGATTTTGTCTGTCTTAATGCAAATTCAGTTTATATGTTAAAAAAAAAATTGTGAAAGCATTAATTGCACAGAAGAGCTGAAATCACAGGAAATGTTTCACACCTTCTGATGTGCCAGAAAAATAGATGTTTGAAAAGAAGGCAAAACATGAAACATTTTTTGTAAATATATTTTATCCATAGCAAAGAATCACAAATTTATAAATATTTTAAGTTATTAAGAGAAATGATGAAACAGGTTTCAATGAACAAAATGAAAACCAGTAGACATTTATGTGCTTTTTATTCCAGATCACTTTCATATTATAATATTTTAGCCAGCGTGGCATTATTTGTAGCAGCGTAGAATCAACATTTCTCTCCATTGCTTTGACTCTGTTTTGCCTTCAGTTTTTAAACTGAAGTTTTAAAACATCTGTCCCTACAAGACTGGAAAATAATAATAATAAAAAAAATGAATCACGATTCAAATTGTAAGGAATTTTCTGATACTATGGAATATTCAGTATCTGATAAATTTAATGCAAAATTTTTAATATAATTTCAGTGTCACACAAAAATATCTGTTAAACCATTTTAATACTTAATACAAAATAGAATTAATACACTCTCTCAATTGAATTTATTTCTGTTTATGAAGAAAATGGCCTGGTCTGGCCTCCTTTGCCAGTAGCCAAGGGCTACCGACTGGTTGATATGGCAACGAATCCTCTCCACTCTGACACCCTCTGAACCTTGCCTTAAACTCTTGCAACTCAGAGCATTTGTAAACATTTGGGGAAACAAATGGTTTTTTTTCTTTAGAATAAGAGACTATCAAATGGCTCTTTGTTGAGTTACATAAATTAAGATCAATTGAATAGTAATTTCTTTCAAATTGTTATTAATTGACAAGTAACAATTATATATTTGAGGAATAAAATGTGATGTTGTGAAACATATATACATTGTGAAATGACCAAAGCAGGCTTATTAACATGTCCACCACTTCACAAACTTATTTCTTTGTGGTGAAAACATTTAAAACCCACTCTTGTCAGGCTCAGTGGCACACGCCTGTAATCCCAGCGGCTCAGGAGGCCATGGCAGGAGGATCACGAGTTCAAAAACAGCCTCAGCAATTTAGTGAGGCGCTAATTAACTCAATGAGACCCTGTCCATAAATAAAATACAAAATTGGGCTGGGAATGTGGCTCAGTGGTCTAGTATCCCTGAGTTGAATCCCCTGTATCCAAAAGAAAAAAGAAAAAAAAAAACACTCTTAGCAATTTTGAAATAAGCACTATTATTAACTTTAGCTACCTTGCTGTGAAACAAATCACTTGAGCTTATTCCTCCTAACTGGAACTTTGTACATCTGACTAGCATTTTCCCCTTATTTATATCCCTACCCTTTGGAAACCACCATTCTTTACTTTTATGATTCAGCTTCTCTTAGATTCTGCACATAAGTGAGATGATGGGCTACCTGACTTTTTGTGCCTGGCATGTTTTATTTAGCATAATTTCCTTTAGATTAATCCTTGATGTCAAAAATGGCAGGATTTCATTCTTTTTAAGGCTAGATAATATTCCATTGCATATGTTTACTTTAACCATACAATACTTGATGATCACTTTTTCCATATGTTTGCTGTCATGAACACACATCTCTTTATACACTGATTTTTAATCCCTTTAAATATATACTCAGAAGAGGAATTGCTAGATCCCATGGTAATTCTATTTTTAGTTTTTGGAGGAAACTCGTATTGTTTTCTAAAATGTCTATACTAAATTACTTTGACACCAACAGTAGGCAAAGTTTCCCTTTTCTGCACATCCTTGCCATCATTATCATCTGTCTTTTTAATAAGAGCCATTCTAGTAGATGTGAGGGGATCTCTCATTGTGGCTTTAATTGGCACTGCCCTGATGATTAGTGACACTAAGCATTTTTTCATATGTCTTTTGGTCATTCATGTCTCCTTTTGAGAAATGTCCTAAATACTGACTTTCAAAATGCATTCTAAACAATTTGTAACTAGTATAATTGGAATGAATTTGCTTTTGAAATCTTCTGAACCTCCCAAGGAGAGAAAAACAGTGAACTTTGAGTTTCAATAGAAAAAAGATGGTTTGATGGGATTGACTGGTTCTCATGAATGACTTAGCATAAATAATATTGCCTAATATGAGTCACCATCAATCATACTAAACCACTTTACAATAGCACAGTTAATGCGTCTGATGTTTATTTCAGGATCAATCAACCCCTTCTATAAATCATTCAGGATTAAATGAGCAGACATTAGTAAAATATAAAACTAAATGCAAATTTCAACAGTCTTATAACTTATTCCAAATTTTCTGATCATTTTAAAATGATTTTTACTTGTTCTAAGAAATACATTATCTTTTATTGACTCCTGAAAAGTTATAGTTCAAAAAGAATTACTTTATAATTCAGTTTTATATTTGTTTGCTCTTTTTAGTATACCAGTATTAAAGACAATTAAAGGTATTAAAAGGTATAGCCAGTCTAGACATTTGGCAGTATTAAATACAATTTGAATATTAAGTGGTGTAGCCAATCTAAAAACATTTAGTTAGCAACCTGGCAGAGAAAGATAACTGCTATTTTGTTTTAGGTAATTAAAAGAAATACTGCATCATGCTTAATGATTTTCTATGCTTATAAGTAAGCAAGAAACCTAGGGATTGTTTTATGAAATGGATGGTGAGTATGAAGCACAGTGGAGAGTTGGAATGAGTGAAAGCCAAGGTTATTAATTCATCACATGTCCTATAGAAGGGGGTTAGAGGCTCCAACACACCAGGTCTCATGATTATGTAACTTAACCTTTTCTCTTGTAGCTAACTTCTATATTTCCTTCAAAACTCTTCTAATTTAAAGGCTTTTCTTTATGTCTAATCAGATTTAAATGTTACCTCTATGCACAGATGTATCATAGCAGTCAACAATAGTATTTTTGTCATTTATTTACTAACGTATTTCAATAAATTCAGGACCCATGTCTTATTTGATATTGAATCTTCAGAGTCTAGTGCAGCTCCTGAAAAATAGTATAAACGAATAGTCTTTCATCCTTGAGTCTAAAGAATATTCACAATGATGGTAAATGTTTAGAAAGGCCTTCTTGCTTAGAACGGGATGGCTTAGGGCATTATTTGCTGAAATAGGAAATGGGAAACGTATTTGAAAGAAAATATAATGAATCTAGTTTGAGATGTGATTGATGTATTTGGGGCATATCCAGGTGTGAGTATTCAACAGGTAGCTACTCAGAATTGTGGAGAAGGAGAAGCATGCTAGGTCTAGCATGTGGAGATGGTAGTGGACATCTGGATTTTTTTTCTTGACAGTTTAGTGGATGAGGCAACTGCGATCAGGATGCCCCCTGGGGGAAAAAATAGAACATAATATCTTTAGAAGGAGTTTGAAATATTAAAAATAAAACCAACACCTATAGTTATAGAAGTCCAAGTAGTCAAGGAAAACTTCAGAGAAAATAGGGGTTCTCTGAAAAGAAAGTGGCATGGGAACAGAGACTTCCCCCGGGGTTCCTTCTTGTTTTCTTTCTGAAATTGACTGAATTGCCCCCAAACAAGAACATAAGCAAGTTAAAATAGCTTTGAGATGGTTTATAGGGGTATTTCGTCTCCCCAGTTAGCACTGTACTTCCCACATATCTACTTAAATTCATAATGGCCTGAAGGGCAGGAGGGGTGATGATCTGAAGCCTCACTTTGCATCCATCCATTGGAGAATGTGTACTCATCCAGACCCAGTGAGGACCTAGAGAGTACCACACTGTGCACTTAGAGCAGGGGGTACAGAGCTTAGTGTAATGGCAGACCCCAGCCACTAGAGGGAGGGGGAGGAAAAGAGCAAGTACACAAGATGAATACCACTCCTGGAACTGTCCCCGCGTGATCCAGTCTTTACCTTCACAAGACGCTCTTAACTGAGCTTTTATTGCAAGAGCAGATAAAAGGGGTATCCAAGAAGGAAATTTATTAAGATCAGATAAATCAGATCCAGAATATTTTCCTCTCACCAAAACTGGAAGAAAGTGCTGACCTCAAAATCCATCATAAGCCAACAACTCAGTGCTCAGAAAAATGACACACTGTGTAGGAAAACATACTGCCACAAAAAGTTGTGACAATTGGGACCAGGCCATTTTCCCCATTATGGGACTTATGTGGTTAGACATAACATGAGCAGAGACTCACTTACAAAAACATCGGTGCCTCTTGAAATTAACATATGTATGCCAGAGATCAAACTGAATACACTTTTCTCTAATAAAAATTCCACTACAGAGGCAGACTGCTCAGTCTAGCATGCTGGAAATGGTAGTAAACATCTGGATTTTTTTTCTTGACAATTTAGTGAATAAGGCAACTGAGATTTACATGGGTATGTGTGTGTATTTGTACAGAGAGAAAAAAAAAACAAATAGATCAATATTATCAGGAAATGATCCATTAATTAGGGCGTTTGAGTAAACAAATTAGGAATTGTATTTTTTCAGGATTAAATGAAGGCAACAAATAAAATCTGTATAGTTATAAAATGTAAATAGGATTTTGTTTTTTATTTGAAAAACAGTTAATAAGTATATAGTTTCAAAGGAAAATGCATGTTTTGTCTAGTAATTAGCTTTCTGCAAATAACTTATTACTTGAATAGCATGATGCATAATAATGAAAATAACAAGCAACTTAAGACGATTATCATAGACAATACAACAGAAAGTGAGTTCCAGTTCTCTAGCAGTTGACAGGTGCAGAACTAGATAAATAAACAATTGTTCACGTCCTTAAGTAAGCTCAGAAAAAAGCCGTAAAGGGAAAACTTTGGAACATAAAGTATCTTTTTGATAAAATGATGGGTGATATTCCAGATTTTATCACAACTTCAGACTCATTCATACAAAATTGGAAAGTCTTAAAATGCTACTTATCTTGAAAGAAAAGACTCAGGTAACTTTACAGTGTGATGCCAACCACTTGGTAGAAGTAGCAAGTGATTTGTGCCATTTACATAAAATTCAGAGCAAACTGAAAGAGGTCATCAAGATTTAACACATAATTGCCTTCTAGAGAGAATGGTAGAGTATCTTTGAGATTTGAGAGTAAGAAATGTTGCCAACTCATATGTACATCATTTAACTATAAAGGATGTATCTGGAATTGTGTTGTATACTGGATATGACATGTTGGAAGTTGCGTTTATACACCACCATGGAGAGTAATCTGTAGTCGTTTAAAAACAAGCCTGTAAGGAAAAAAAAAAAGTTGTCAGATATGATTGACCACAAGATAGAAATTTGTAAGTTTTAACCACAGAAGTGGCAGAAATCAACACTCAAAGAGATTTCCATTCAGGTTTTATCAAAGAAAATACATGGAGCTACACCAAATTCAAACAAAACTTTTGTTTTCTAAGCCTTTGCCCTAATGTGGCCAGTTATTCCCCAACCACGAGGGTCACTCAGAATCAAAATGGGATCCTGCTACATACAGAAAGAGAGCTCTCAAAACTTTGACATACTATATGGCCATATACAGTTGAGGTGTTGTTTGATCAGAAAACAACAATTATGCAGAGATCAAAACCCCTGACAGAGGGATTCCACCTTCTGGGTCCCCTTCTTCCTCCGGGAGAAGTCTTTTCTTCTGTCCTTTAATAAATTTCTAATCTCTAAAAAAAAAAAAAAAAAAAAAACCCTGACAGAAATACACACAGTTTTAACATCTCCATCGGTTTACTGAGACTAAATATTAAATTATACCTTCTGGCCATCGTAATTATACTGTAGGAAGAAAATAAGAATGTTTCCCAAATAAACAGGGAAAATACCCAAGTAGACTTCATTCACATGATTTTTAGGGTAAATAGAAAACCAGGCCAGAGTTATTTGATTCATAATCATCTAACGTGATAAAAAAAAAAGTTAGAGCTACTTATGAAATGTATTGAAATAAGACAAGCACGTAAATATAGCATGTAAAGTAATTGAAACTAAGGATACTTTAAGAAGCCACTTCCCAAATGAGAGAAAATGCTAAACAATTACTTGGTATTATAAGAAAATTACTTTTATCTTACAAAATTATTATATGAATAGCAACAACTGAAGTAAAAGCACAAACTTCAGAAATGAGAAGAGTACAGGGAGAAAAAAAAACAAAACATCAACTCAAACATTAAAAAAACAAATGGTCAAAACTATTTCAGGATTGAGTAAGATGAAGTTATTAGGCTGCACCTAGAGCAGAGTAAACAAAATACATGTATGCTGAAATAGATTATGGTAACATTTAGCAGCAACAAGGGGGGTGAAAAACTAAAAGCTTCCAGGAAGAGATTATCTACAAAGGAAAACAAGTAACACTAGCAGCAAAATTTTTATCAGTAGCAATAAATGCTGGAAGTAATGGAGGAACATCTTTAATTTCTAATATTCCATTATTTTCCATTTAGAATTCTATACCAAGAATTTATTTTTAAAAAGCCATTGAAGATTGATGATGAAATCCAGTCATTTCAGACATTGAACACGAACAGAATATGATCTTTGGGCATTGTTCAAAAGACAAACTTTAACCCAAAATGAGGTTTTGTAGAGCTCTGAACAGTGTCAAGATAAGTTATAATGGATATTCATTTTTCACTATTGACTATAAGAATGATATTTTTATTTAAAATTATAATTATAGTCTGAATAAATTAAAAAACTAGAAGACAAAAATATAATTAGAGAAAGGGGAAAAATAAATGCATAATATAAAAGAAATTTTAAAACATACAGCAGAGGACTTGATGTTTTAAAATGAAAATCTGATTATCTGAAGAATATTAATAAAACAAATCTTAATTGATTTTATCTGAGGTAGTCAAACAGAAAAAAAAATACTATCCAGCATGCATTCTTACACTTGAAATTCTTTAAGAAGTTTATGCTATTTTATATAAATCAGAGCAATAAAATATATCAGTGAATTCAAGGTGACCCCATGTGTGCCAATGCAAAAGAAACTCACTGTTACCTTTGAAAGGGATTGGGATGGGAGGGGAGAGTAGCCCATAGTGAAGGAGACAGTGCTATTTCCCCCTAAGACCAAAACAGATAAACAGCAGTGGGAGGGAAGGGTTTAACCTGTTTGGGACTGATTGTGAAAACCATCATAAAATCTAGCTATGGCCCAGTGCTTCAGGACTGATCAGAAAATCAATCCCAGGCCATGGCAACATTTGGATTGAAGACCTATCACACCAGAGATGGAGACTAGTGCTTCGTCACAGACAGAGATGGGAAAGATGCTGTCACTGATTTCCCTGCCATTGAGCTATGACTTAACCCCTTAGATACGGGCTTGTGATAGGTCTAGTGTGCAGCTATTGTTCTCAACAAACATTAAAAACTAAATTGGAAGGATAGGGCAAAATCAAAGACCTTTTATTCCATATCATATTGCTTTTGTGGCAGAGAAAGATGTGCTATTTCTAATAGTTTTTCAGTTTAAAAGCCCAATAGTCTTACTTTCTCCAACCACTGGTCTACAGTTTCTACCTTCTCCCCAAGAATCCATTCAAACTATTAATTCATTTAATGGATTAATCCACTATTGAGGTCAGAGACCATATGATCACTTTCTAGAAGCCCTACCTCTGGACATTGGTGCACTAGGGACCAAGTCCTTATGTACAGGAGTCTTTGGGGGACATTTCAGATCCAAATTGTAACATCAAAGGTCAGGGACTCATGCCTAAAGCTTGGGGTGTAGCCCTGTTTGTACAATGCTATGAAAGGCACCATGCATCCTACTGTTGTCTATGGTGTTTTTTTCCCCAGTTAATTCTGTAGCTACAGGAGCTCTACATTAATCATTAGAAAGGAGTGATATGCAAAGCAGTAATAGAACCACAGAGAAAGAAGATTTGGATTCCTTTGAGAGGGCTCTACTCACCCAGATTCCATGCCATTGTCTTCCATTTTTTACCTCCCCTTCTTCTCTTCTCTCCCATCCATTCTTCCTTAAGCTAAGCATTCTTCCATTTTCTCTAAAGTGCACAAATACAGATGAGTCTTGTTTTGATCCATAACTTTTTTTTTTTTAGTTGTACTTGGGCACAATACCTTTATTTTATTTATTTTTCTGTGGTGCTGAGGATCGAACCCAGGGCCTCCCACATGCTAGGCAAAGGCTTTACTGTTGAGCCACAACCCCAGTCCCTTGACCCATAATTTTAACCATATAGTTAACATCCATCAGGATATATTATAAACTCATTTTGTGGAAACTTAAGCCTTCTTTATTTCTAAACTTTCATTTCAAATTTCTGGCAAATACCTGTCACTGAATTTTATGACTTTCTTGAGAGTCATGTAATTCTGGGTAACATGAGATTACCAGAAGCAAATACTTATAATACCTGATTTTATTAAAGTAGAAATATTAAAACAACCAGTAATTCTCAGATTATATTCAACCAGTAATTTAGCTGTCTACTCTTCTATTCTTTTTAAATCCATATAAAATAATGTCTTTAATCTTGGATTTTTACAAATCAGTCACCTTTATGATAAGTCTCAAGTCCCTTGCCATTCCTGTCAGCCTATTGGGATGGTTTTGGGGAGCATTTCTCTAGGAAATGGAGAAAGAATTCAGATGAGATGAGAGAGGCTGATGATTAAGTGACAAAATTTAACCTAGCCCATATAGGGAATTTAGTATACAAGAAAAACTTGTAGCAGCTTGAGAAAGAGAAAGCAGCAACCTCAAGAAAACTGTTAACTTCATTTGTAGAATTTACAAAAGCAAAGATAAAAATATTTTAGGAACTGATTTTAAGAGATGAGAGGACCAAAGTGCATTGGTGAAAACATTGTGCAGGTCTCAAGGTGCAATAGACAGAAGGAGTGCAGAGCTGGAAGGTACACCAAGTGAAAGTAGGTAGTTGTGCACTTAGAGAGGCATGCATGACTTCTACAGGCCAGCATTAATTTAAATTTTTCTAGCAACTTGTATTCAGTCCTCAAAGAGTTGATGGTGTTCTTTGGGGGACAATCTGTAAAAAGCCAGTTTCCTCCAGTGTGATAGATGTACTAATTAAAGAACATACAAAAAAATAGAGTAATAGTTTGGGAAAGGGTGGTTAATTGATTTTCAGAAAGGTTATTAAAGAAAACAAAATATTATAGATGTTTATTATTGTTGTTCTTACTGTTATTTTAGCTATAAAACAAACCACATGCTGTGTAGAATTCTTTTTAAAAAATTTATTACTCATAAGAGCTTTCTCTATTACATATTCTAATCCATCAAGCTCTGCTAGATCTCTGTAGGTCAGAACTAGATTTAGCTTCCTTGAAACTTTGGAAAGTAATTGTCATTTTATTAACATGAATCATACAAAGATTAAGTAGTTTTTTTTGGCTTCAATCCTTCCTTCTTTATCATCTCAATCAATGCCAGATAGAGCTGGAATGATATTCCTTAGTATAACTATGTATTATTCTCCATAACTCCTGTGTTTAATCTAGGTGGATTGCATATCAAGCCATTAATTCTGCCGGGCATGTTGGTACACACGTGTAATCATAGTGACTCAGGAGACTGAGGCAGGAAGATCACAAGTTTGAGGCCAGCCAGGTCAACTTAGATAAATAAATAAAAATTCTTGAGATGGAGTTCAGTGCTAAAGCAAACTTGGGTTCAATCTCCACTATCAAAAAAAAAAAAAAGAAAGAAAGAAAGAAAGAAAAGAAAAAAAGAAAGAACAACCACTTGAATCTAATGTATGAAATATGATATGTCAAGAGCTTTGTAATGTTTTGAACAACCAATAAAAAAAAGTTACCACAGGAGGGGGAAAAAAAGAAAGAACAAGAAAAAAAGCCATTAATTCTGCAATTCTGCTTTCAACTTTGTATTCCAATTTTATAATACACTGATTTCACTCTTTCATTCATTCATTTCTCTGAAATTAAGTTCAAATATTTTCTGTTAATATTCACTATTTCCCCAACACATCAATTAACAATAGGTTGGATAGTATGATTAAAACTTGAATATCATTGTTTAAAATAAAATAGAGGTTTAGTACTATCTCTTTTAGGAGAACTCTGGAAATAGATGACCGGGTGTTAGCATGGCAGTTCCACAGGCCACTGAGATTCCAAACTTTTCCTTTTCTGTTCTGCCATCTTGCTTAGCATGTTGTTCCCAGCCTCAGCAGGAAGCCATTAATGACAGTGAGCAAAAGGCTGAGTTAGCTTCCTTAAAGAGCTTCTCTACAAACCCCAACCTATTTCTACTCAAATTACATAAGCTACCTTTCTGGCAAAGTATGCAGGAAAAGTAGCTTTTTTGGTGGGGACCATTCATGATGCTAGGCCAGGGGTTGTGTATGAGGGATGTGGGGTGAATGGCTATTTTCTACACAACTAATGACCATCAATAAAGGTTTCTTATTGTGATTAACTTTTACAACAGTGACATGTGTTTAATTCAAAGTATACTGTTTAAGAGATAAATAAACTAAAAATATTGATTGAACTATATGGAGATTTAAAAAAAGATGAGAGAATGGTTATAAATGTACATGCCTTTTCTATGACAAATCAATAAGCCAACTATTGAAAAGTCGGTTTTGAAAAATTGACAATAAACAATTTTAAATAATTAATATTGAAAACTCAAGATAGAAGTGTAAGTAAACTACTGGGGATACAAAATGAGCTAAAAGAAGAATTAAGAGCACAAATACGTAAAGAAAGCAAAGCTGCTCTTGGAAGGAAAACAGTTTTGGAAAAGGTGAGAGTGAGCTATGATCTTACTTCAAAAATCCTGTTTTTTTAAATCTTTTTTATTAATTTTCAAAATTTGTTTTAATTAGTTATTTATGACAGTAGAATGCATTTATGCACTTTGATATATCTAGATAGGATATAATTTCTCATTTTTCTGAGTGTACATGTTATATATATATATATATATATATATATATATATATATATATATATATATAAAATGTCTGCTTCATTCTGTCTTTCCTATCCCCATATCCCTCCACTTCCCTCCCGTCACTTCCCTCTACCTAATCTAAGGTAATGCTGTTCTTCTCTAGTGCCCCCCTATTGTGAATTAGCATCCCCATATTAGAGAAAACATTCAACCTTTGATTTTGGGGATTGGCTTATTTTGCTTAGCATCATGTTCTCCCACTGCATCCATTTACTGGAAAATGCCATAATTTCATTCTTCTTTAAAGCTGAGTAATATTATATTGAGTACATTTACTTTATCCACTCATCTGTTGAAGGACACCTAGGTTGGTTTTATAGTTTATCTATTGTGAATTCAGCTGCTATAAACATTGATGTGGCTGCATTACTGTGTAGTATTCTGATTTTAAGTCCTTTGGGTATAAACCAAGGAGTAGGATAGCTGGGTCAAATGGTGGTTCCATTCCAAGTTTTCTGAGGAATCTCCATACTGTTTTTCACAGAGGTTGCACAAATTTTCAGTCCCACCAGCAATGTATGAGTGTACCTTTTCCTCTACATCCTTGCTAACATTTATTGTTGCCTGTCAGGTGATTGTCATTCTGACAGGAGTGAGATAAAATCTCAGAGTAGTTTTGGTTTGCATTTCTCTAATTGCTAGAGATGCTGAACACTTTTTCATATATTTGTTGATCGGTTGTATTTCTTCTTCTGTGAAGTGTCTGTTCAGTTCCTTAGCCCATTTATTGATTGGGTTATTTGTTTTTTTTTTTGGTGTTGAGTTTTTTTGGTTCTTTATATATCCTAGAGATTAATGCTTTATCAAAGATGCATGTGGCAAAAATTTTCTCCCAATCTGTAGGCACTCTCCTCACATTATTGATTGCATAAACTCTATTTTATGGGTACTATTTTTAGTATTTTATAGTAATTTTTTTCCTGATACTGGGATTGAACCAGGGATGCTATACCTCTGAGGTCCATCCCCAGCCATTTTTTATTTTTAGAAAGAGTCTTGCTAAATTGTCTAGTGGCTTGAACATGCAATTCTTCTGCCTGGATCCCCCACGTTGCTGAGATTACAGGCATGTGCCACCGCACCTTGCTATAGCATCCTATTTTTTTTTCTACCATGTTTAGGGAGTATTAAATTTCATTTGGTAAATCCACATAATTAACCAAGTCTCTTGTCTCAAAGCACACGTACTTTATATTTTCAGACATTCAGTTAAGGCATACCTTAAAACATATCATTAAGTATTTGTTTCTGTCCTTAAGGAGACTAAAATTTAATATGGAAGCAAAAATATACGTATAATACAATATATACAAATAAATATGCACATAAAATATAAAATAAAGTTGGAAAGGTTCAAAAAAGTAATGTAAACCTAAGAGAAGAAGAAATTCTTTATTATTAAATCTATAAGACAGATGGCTTGTTTTTCTACCATAACAACTTAACGCAACACCTTCTGTTTCCATTGTCTCCGTGTGCTTGCTTAGATTACAATCTATAATGTGGGCAGAGATTTCACAAACTGAAAATCCAAATTAAAATGGCAGTTTGGGAAAAAAAAATAGAAACAAACCCACCCAGAGTCAAGAAATTCAGCTCTCAAGAAACAGCTATCTACAAAGGATGAAAAAAGCAGAAACTTTAACTTGATCAACACAAGCTGTGTTCTGAAGCAACCACTCTGTTTGGAGATGAAAGAAGCACCCACCAGACCATCAGAGGAATCTACGAGAAAGCCCAGGAGAAAGCTTTGCCCAGACCGTTGCCCTAGAAAGCACCAATGCACTCTAGTACTATAGCAAATTGATGTTCATGTTAAAAATCCTTAACCATAAAATTTTTTTTTTAGTAATCTTTGTTTACCAAAAAAGAAATACCTATTTTTTTCTTTAAAATATTTTCTATTCACAAGTGTGTTAAAATAGCAGATGTATGATTTTCTTTAATTGGAAACGGACTGACTCATACACTAATGAAATGCCATGCTACCGTCAAAGACATCAGCTGATGAACAGAAGGTTAGAAAGTTGATCCTTACTGCAGCCTCAGTGAAGTTCTATGGCTTTATTGTGTTATTTCATTCATTTATTTCCTCATTTATTGTATTGTTTCATAATCAGAGGGAAATTAGAGATGATGGTTCTTCTCAGCTGGTCTGATCATCCTTAAATTTCAAAGAACACGGTGACAGCTACCTAGCTCTACTAGTAGATACATAACAGGAGCAGAATGTTTTCTGTTTTCCCTCTTTTGTTCCATTTGTTCTTTGACGGTGGCTGGGGTGAACTTTCCTCATGAACACATTTCTCTTTCATTTGTAACTGAAGTGGAAAACGGATGGACCTTTTCGTGAAGCCAGCAGTCAGCAGCCCCAGTGGTCTTTCTTTCAATAGGCCCATGGTGACTCATTAAACAGTTACCAACTAACTCTTGTGAAAAGAAACGGACCAGGAAGTGGGCATTCGCTGGGCAAAGATTTGAGGATGCTCTTAAAGGAAATCATGGAATAGATATAATTTATAAAGCAGTCTGTGTTCCCTGTGAACCTGCGTGTGTAACCAGAGTCCTTTTATTTGTGATTTCTGTGTGGGCTTCCATTTCAACAGCCCTAAATAATGTGCTTAGTGATTTCCTGTGTGACAAATCCTCTTATCTGAAAGGTTACTCTACCTAAAAATAAAAGAGCCATTCTTCTTAAGAAAACGTTCAGACCACCCTTCCTCCCTATCCTATATGCTTCTATGTATGTTACAGAAAAGAACTAAAGAAAAGAGAATAGAACTGGAAAGAAGAAAAGAATAATTATCTTAATGCAGATTCTTGACCCAAACAACAAGATCTTTCTGCTCTTGACAAGGGGAAGCCTGGGAGTAAACCTCTCATGAACAGTTGGTTACAAAGAAGCCTCCCCTGCAGGATTCCAGGTGGAGCTGGGTGGGAAGTGACCCACTTTACCCCTGAGAGCTGCTTTCAGTTCTTTTCCCCAAATTGTAATAAGTCTGATGTGTGATCATCTAGTTTATGGATTCTGGTTGTCAAGTACCCACCCCGCGCCCAGGTCAGGGTCTCACTCTCATCAGTAAAATTATCATAAAGTTTTATCTTAAAAGTTATAAATAGTTATTATAAAAAGCTATTTTTATGTACTTTGTCTACTACTTAGCTATATGAGGTATTCTTTTGGTCACTATTTTTTATCAATAATATTTCAACTAAATTATTCCTACCATTGCCTTCAACAGATTATACAGTTTACTTGATAAATATATTGTGTTTATATATAACTATTTCCTTTTATCTTTTGAGGCAGATTAGGTGTCATGACATGGAGTTTCAGAGAGAATGCGGGAGGAGGGAAGTTAGAGGGTTTTGCAATTTCCCCAACACCATCTCTATCAGGGAATTTTCCTACACCAAATAACTTGTTCCTTGGAATCAGTCCTCTGTATGTCTCTCTGTGTCTTCACATGGCATTCGTATGTTGACAACAGTTGTTGGATCTAGAGAATCCAATTTAGTAAAAAAATAATCTAATAAGATATTTGCTTAATAACATGCAGTTATCTCCAATTTCCAAGTAAAGTCACCTTCTGAGATGCAGTGTGGACATAAATTTTTTTGAAGACACTATTCAACCCAGTACAAGGTCTTGGTGTGATTCTTGCTAGTTCTGCTCAATCCTTGAAACCTGATTGCCGTGCCCACAGCCCTGGGTCCTCAACTACAGGCACTTTCCTCATGGAAGCAACCACTCCTGGCAATTGACTCAAACTGTTATCAGCTCATATTTGTGTCTCTGTTTATTAGGATATTCTGCCAATCTTTATAGCTGTAGGTGATGAGATGCTACCAGTGCAGGGACAATGCATTGAGATCCACTGCCCTGGACTGGACCAGATCAGTGTCATATGGTGTCACCATCTGAGATATACATCTGGACATGCCCCTGTCAAACCAAGGGGCAGGGGGAGGGTTTTCTACTTTCTCTACACAGGATCCCTTCTATCTTATCATTATGTGTTTCACTGGCTCACGGACTTTAGAGGAAATGCTAACCTAACTCAACCAGGGGAGAAACTCTCTATGGTCTAGTAGCTAGTTTAGCTGTCACTATGTGAAATGGGAGAGAAAGAAATTCACAGGTTTCTTTCTTTCTAAAGAAATCCTGGCATTTCTGCAACTACTATTTGTAGTTTTCTTAGAAGCTGAATTTTAGCTTTCTTTTTCTTTGCCTTCCCCATATCTCAGCAAATGGTATTTCCCTACTAGCCCACAACACTCAGGCAAGTAGATACCCAACGCTAACTAAATTGTACTCATGAAAAATACAAAGATAAAAAGCATTCATGAACATAAAACATTATTTATATTTATAAATATAAATATTTATACTTTTGATTTTTAAGCAATATTTATCAATTTCTAATTTTCCTGGGCAATATGTGTACAGTAGTTCACATATGCTGTTCATTTTAATGATTTACAACCAAGGAATATATTCTCCTAACTTATTGCAAATTATTTCTCAGTACTCCCCAGCTGCCACAGCATTTTTCTAGCATTTTCTCATTTGCAATTCATAACTAAGAATTACAGAGCTTATTTTTAGCTGCAAATATTAAGACTCACAGAGGCACAGAAGTTCATGAAACTATTACAAGGGAAAAAAATCAGAAAAACATCAGATCTGTGAAATTTAATTTAGTGCTCTCTCCAGCGATCCCAAGTGAAAGATTATGCTGTCCTGCCCTTAAGAGCCGTATGATCCTAGATATCACATAGAATTTGTGAGACTGAGTTTTGTCATGTGTATTCCAAACAAAACTAGAACTAGAGAATTATCTTTTGGGTGCCCAGAGTTGTTAAAAGTTTCAGTTATCTGAAAGATCTTTGTAAACTGACATGAAATGAAGTCATCGTGTGCCATGTTTTTAAATGTCCTGCAGAGTGTTAGTTGACCACCCCATTGTTCATTTTTGTCTTTTTCCCCTAATAATGTCATTTTCTATTTTAACTGCGTGGAGTTAACACTACATTTCTCAGATCCCATTGCAGCTAGAGGTAGCCATGAGGGAAGTTGTCAGGGTTTCAGGCAACCTCTTGAAAGACTGCTAGTGTATTTGAATCGTCCCTCTCTTCTTCCTTCCCTCTCTGTCTCAGCTGCTGGAAAATGAAGACATGATACCAGTGCTCCAGCAGCCATTAGCATAGTTCAGTGACCTTGAAAATTAAAAGCACACACTAGGATGGAGGAACCATAAAAAGAAAAGCCCAAGACACTCACATACTGGTGCCCTGCACTGGTGAGCTCTGGCTTCTTCTACTGGAGAAAGAAACTTCCATATTAGTTAAGCCACTATAATTCTGGAACATATTACTACTTGGCTACTTGGCACTGAACAATGGTGGTACTATTATCTCATGCATATGAGTAACTATTAACAGTATGGTAAATACCTATTTTATTTTATTAGGCCCTCATAATGTTCTGTGAGGTATAAACAGAATTTTTTATGCCTCTATAAATGTGAAGTAAAGTTCAGCAATAATTCCCTGTTTCTCTTCCATTGCTTTTATTCTTAGGCCATGTGATATATGTATTTGTGTTCATAAAAGTTTTAAAAATATATTTTTTAATGGAAGGATCAGATACAGAGAAATTATTACAGAGATCTGAAGTCAAAAATTTTAGCAAGTCAGTGAAGATTCCCTCATTAGCCTAGCTTGAAATAGACATAGCACAAGTATTCACAAATTAGGCACACGCTGTCTTTCTCCTAATACGTCCTAATTCTATTTGAATGCAATTATATTATAATACATCATCTTGTCAGGCGTATCAGCATTTTAGAATGTAGCTATCCTTCATAATCAGGCTAGAGAAACAGTATTTTTAGGGGAAAGATGCTGAAGAGAAAGAAGAAGATTAAACTCACTAAATTAAAGCACTGACGTTGGGGGAGAAAAGAACAGGGTTTGATGTCAACTCATGTTTTCTCTCTAACTTCACATCAGTTACCTATTTAGGCCCTCGGATTTTACTTTTGTTTATACTGAAAAGAGTTAAAAATAATTCTTTCAGAGTTATTAAAAAAACTAGTACATGTAAAAATACACCTGTCATCTGTATGAACTGTAAAACAGTTACTTCCCATGGTATTTTTTGATAACATGAAACTGTAAGGAAATTGTAGATAACAAGATAAACTAAAACTTACTAAATAGATACAAAGCAATGAGTTTTAAGCCAACATGAAATCCCGTTATTTTAGGGGCATACAATGGCCCATAGATGTATGGGAAGCTGTATTTGCCTTTCCCAGTATGAACATGGGCTCCTTAAAAGAGATTAAATCATTCTGTATCTATGGTACAACTGACTCCCCACCGGAAGCAAAGAGAAATGCTTTATGAGTGAAGATATCCACAATTTATATATTCAGGATTCTCACAGATTATGTTCAACCAAATGTCAACTCCCTATAAAAATTAAGAAGCCCATGGAAGAGTGTAAACAAAACAACATACATGACATTTGGACCCCAGAATACACAAACAAATAATAGGATGAATGTATCAAATGTTTAAAACACAAAGTTTGAAATCAAAACAGCACTTATGTGGGAGGGTTACCAAGGACTAGGCACTGGTATATAACAGAGATCTGCTGCAGCTAAGGGGAGAGATAGGAAACTTTCTCCAACCCAAGTCCTCTTCCCAAAATACCCCTCTTCTCACAGTGGAACTCAGCGGCCATGAGAGAAGCATAAGAAATGCTGGAAAAAGCCATTTTCTTGAGACAACAGCACATATGGCCTCTTTAAGACTGTGATGGACAGAACTGGGCAACTCCATCTGTTCCCAGACATGAATTTCGAATGAAGTAAAAACAACATCTATTGACCTCTGGGGTTATATTGGACCTATGTAGCACAGGCACAGGATTTGCTAAAAGCTGAGAAAACAGCAAAAACAGTGATTAAAAACTCAGATCATTGGGTTTTTCTTCCAATGCAATTTTTCCCAGTAGTCTTTCACACAAAATTATTAACATCCATTGAAGGTCCCTTTTTCATTAGGAGTTATATACTAATAATTTTCTAATTGTATTCGTCTTCCTGCATTTATTTTATGACAACTGTCTCTAAAGAATAACAATTTTTCATTAACTATTAGGTTACTACAACTTGTAAATTCAGTAACAAAGGCTAAATAAATATTGCTTTCTCTTTGTTTAGTAGTTTTCCTAACAATGAGGTTGTTTTTCAAACAAATCCAAATGTGAACAGTTTTGAGACTTTTTAAAAATTTTTTCTATCATTAATAAGTCACAGATTTTAACATATTTGTTACCTTTTATTCTACTGTAGTCTTTATTCTTTAATGTTTTCAAAGTGGCCCATATTTTGGTAGTAGAAGAATCTGATATGGCTCATGCATCCTTTTGATATGATTCCATGTCTTTGTTTTGTCTTCATGTTCAACAAAATATTACAGAATTGCTTTTCATATTTCCTATCCCAGATCTGAAATTTGATATTTCTTCTGTTGGCTGCCCTTTTTGTGAAAAAATGACATTCACGGGACATAATTACTATACTTAAGAATGTTTATAACTATTGACGGTCAAATTTTCTAGGCCTATTCAAAGAAAGTACATTGTTTATTGGCATTGATGATTCAAATGTAAGATTACAGTATTTTTACTAAGTTCTTGCCTGTTCTTCCTACACCTACATTTGTGGTTCATGACTATTTCAACATATATGCTTGCTTGTTTATCCATATATCATTTTATCTCAGATATCAAATATAATACATCATATTATTCTTGAAAATTACATTTTATAGTTTTGCATGTAAATATCATGTATAATATGTAAAATATGAAAACAGTAGTTTCAATATTATTACATTACTATTATTGAAAACAGCATAACATTTGCTCTTTTATAAACTTAAGATACATTCTAAACTGGACATGGTGGCGCATGCCTATAATCCCAGAGGTTCAGGAAGCTGAGGCAGGAGGATCATGAGTTCAAAGCCAGCCTTGGCAACTTAGCAAGGCCCTCAGCAATTTAGGGAGACCCTGTCTCAAAATAAAAAACTCAAAGGGCTGGAGGTGTGATTTGGTGGCTAAGTAACCCTGGGTTCAATCCCTGATACCCTTTGCCGCAGTCCGGCTGCAGCAAAATAACCGGTGGGGGCGGGGGGTGATGACAAACAACTTGTGTACGCTGATACAGCAGGAGTGGGAGCCCTTTATTGTAGGACATGAGCGGTATTTATACATTCCACACAGCTTATCTTAATTAGCATAAACTAGATACATCAGTCAACCAATAAGAAATCTCCACACTTAATGGCTCGCTGGCCTTACTTCACAAACCACTCCCTCTGGCAAAATGCCAGGCACCATCCAGACTTGTTTACAGACTCTAAAATTTGCCAGGCGCCATCCTGACTTGTTTACAGACTCTAATATTAATTAGTTTATGCTAATTAAGATAAGCTGTGTGGAATGTATAAATACCGCTCCTGTCCTACAATAAATGGCTCCCTCTCCTGCTGTATCAATGTACACAAGTTGCTCGTCACCCCCTGGTTATTTTGCTGCAGCTGGCTGCGGCACCCTTCCCCTCCAAAAACACACACACCCACAAAAGATACATTCTACTGTAGATGTTGAGTATATTGCTGTGTTTTAAAGTCCCTTGAAGTAATTATTTTCTACCGACCTAAACCATCACATATTAATCACAGTTATTTAAAAGCCACTGACAGTCTATCATTTGGACCACACATGAGTCTGCAGGTTGCTTTTTCTCTTGACGATGGGTCATTTTCTCGTGTGTTTTGATGGGTCATACTTTTTACAAAAATATTGGGTACTGTATGTAAATGGATGGCAGAGTTTGAAACAGTTTTAATGCAAACCTCTTTTCAATCTCAGGTTGTAAATGGATGTGGTTGAGGCAATCTAGTCAAAAATAGAACTGAGGTTGGAGCCCAGAGATGGGTCTCACTGCTTGGAGCTTAGTAAGAGTGACCTGCATGAGGTCAGATGAGGAAGCGGAACCTTTTGTCCACATGGGCTGCACACTGGAATTACCTGGGGAACTTTTGTTTTTTCTGGTACCTTGGTAACACTCCCTGAGATTCTAATCTAACTGGTCTAGTTGGGCCTGGAAATCAGGATTTGAAAAGCTCTCCCTGAGTTCCATAATGCTACTAGGTTGAGAACCACTCACTGCTTTAAGAAAGCAAGTGGAAAGGTGTGTGGACACACAAGGTGCCCCTGGCTGTGGTTTGTATGTTGGGACACCCCAAAATTCATATGCGGAAATCCTAAACCCCAAAGGGGTGGCATTAGGAGCCTTGGGAGGTGACCAGGTCCTGAGAACAGAGCCCTCCTAAGTAGTGTTAGTGTCCTTATATGGGAGGATCCAGGGAAGCCTGGTCACCCTGCGAGGAGGTTAGAGTGAGAAGACAGCACCCAGGGGAAAGGAGCCACACACTGAGTCTGCCTCCTCCTCAATCATGAACTTCTTAGCCTCCAGAACTATGAGAAATAGATTTCTGAAGGCTATCAAGCCAGCTGGTTGTGACCTTTCGCTAGAGCTGCCCAAACAAACAGAGATGCCCTTCCTCTCACCCCAGGACTTCTGCCTGGGAGCCTTGTCTTACAGCACTCTCTTCTCCAAAGACTGTGGGTCATGATGGAATTACCTGAGTTGTACCAGGGCTTCAACTTAGTTTTCAGCCAAGGTTTTGAAACTTATTTGCTTCTTCATACAGCATTTCCATAATACCTCTGATGATTAGATGACCTAAAGATATTTATTAAAAATGAAAAATTTCCAAAACATTTTCCAGAATTTCTGAAGGTTGGAGTGGTTTGCAAAGCTGCATTTTTAAACAAAAGCCCTCAACTTATTCTCATTATCGAGTAATTTAAAGAGATGATGCAATCAGCTTTATTGAAATTTTCTCTTTTATCTTCTCTTCTCTCTTTAAAAATCTATTTTATTGATAAAAGACTATTAAAAGATTTTTTTTCCCTATGATCAGAAAATGTATTATATGTGTTTAGTTCATAAAGTACTTAATGACAATAGAGGCTTTCCTATTCTTGGGATATTCGGCAAAGAGAGGACAGTCATGAGCTTATCATAAACTGCTTCACCCTGATGAGGAAAGACAAGACATTGTCATGGTCACCTTGGATAGCAATGGCTCCAATAAAGGGCTTTATAAAGATTACATTATTCAAGAAAAAATACTCAGGAAATAGTTGACTTGAAGAGTATGCCCTATAAGGAATATTCCATACAAATCATAACTCTAGCAACAGGAAGTATCAAAAAACTGTGACCTACTTAAACATTTTATTTTAAGAGAGCCTAAAATTGGCTGGCTTTAACTATGAAAGAAAACAAAATAGTTGACTGCTGTTAGAGCAAATGGTCATTCAGATTCTTTGGGCCAATTTCAATTACATTGACCTATTTCAGTCTTCATAGTTGGAACAATATTATAAAATTCACTAACATGCAAGCAAGGGTCTGTGAATTTGCATCTCAAAGCTTTAAATTTGAGAATACTTCATTTTAATTGGATTTCATGTTAGCTTGTATGCTAGAAAAATGTCTACATGAATGTTTTAGCTAACATATACATCTTCTTTGGTACAAAAATACCTGGCAATACTTTAGTAAATTTTAGTTGTAAGCAATTATAACAGTTTAGGTACCTCCATCTTGAACAGTATGTCTCCAATTTCTATGAAATAACTTATATGTCACAAAAAAAGAAGATTTGAATAAACTGAAAACATCACCCAAAACATTCAGAATAGGTTTTGCTTTTTTAGAGCTGAGCATCTGCTTATTAACTAATACAAGGACTATCTATTCTAATAAAGTGGATCTTGAGGATACAACCTGAAATAAGCCTAATTCTTTCATTTATGAAATTCTTAATAACTTTATCAGGAATTTTATGTGGCAGGCAAAAAGACATTTTTTTGTTTGTTTAGTTTTGATATGGGGATTCAACCCCAGGGGCATTAACCACTGAGCCACATCCTCAGCCCTTTTTATTATTCAATTTCGAGACAGGGTCTCACTAAGTTGCTTAGGGCCTCGTTAAGTTGCTAGGCTGGCTTTGTAAATGCCATGTTTTGTCTCAACCTCCCAAGCCACTGGGATTACAGGCATGCACCACCACACTCAGTGCTAGAGGATATTTTGCTGAACTTTCCCCTTTAAGCAAAATATACTGTGAAGATACTAGAAATGTTTGCATAGTTTTCTCAGTGCCTCAGTCTCCTTTAAAATAATAACTGTAAGCTAAACAGCCAAATAGATATTTTGCTAGGTTTTGAAGACCATCTCTAATACTGGGGAAAAAAAAAGAAAATAAAGGTCAAGGCTAATAGAGAACCTTGCTTGAAGTCCTTAGTTAGCATTATCTTGTTTCACTTTGCATCTGTGATAACAACCATTTCAAGTTTGAGAAAGGCAACCATGTCTGTGAATCTGGTTTTTTATTTCATAGTTTAATTGACTTCAGTAAACTTTCAAGTGAAAATGAAGTATCAATATTTGCATCTTGATAAATGTATGAATCTATATGTGGAAGACTGAGGCTGGAGTTCAAACAATATATGTAATTTGTAAATTCAAGAGCAAGAATATTCTCAGTGACCCTTTGCCTCCACACTTGCATTTGCTCACTTTGTGTAGTATTCCATTCATTCACATCATGAATTTGCTGTCCTAATGAGAATAAAAATACATACTAATTTATTTGAGTGCACATATATTAATAGAGCTTTTAGGGGAAGTACATGACAGCACTGTTATAAACAAAAACGCAGCATATTTCAAAGGTCCTTTTCTTAACAAAAGATATGTTTGAATTAGGTGCTTTTAAGGTACACCAACCCTTTAGAATAAGAGGGGGTCATTAGAATACAGTGTGCATAATGCTTTATTGGCTCATGTTTCATTTTTGTTGCTGCCATCCTAAATGTACAAAAGTCGATTTGATTTCTGAAATAAGGTTGTTCAGAGGGGGAGAATGACAGCAGGTTGGTCGTTTTTTTCCTGAGAATGGAATAGCAATATAGGAAAACACAAAATAGGCCATCAGACAAAGGCTAATTGCATTAGTCTAATTCACAATCACGGAGTTCACTTAGCTAACTTATGGCTTCATGTGTTTGTCACAAGAGGAACCTTGTAAAACTTGATGGCTAGATCCATTCCAACATTTGGTTATTAAGTGGGAGAGAGAAAACTTCTATAGTCTGGATCTTAAATTTCCCCCGGAGACCTGTGGGTTAGAGGCTTAGTTCCCAGTCCTTAGCTCTTTTGGGAGGTGGTGGAAGTTTTAAGAGGTGAGGACTAGTGGGAGCAAGATAAGTCATTAAGGTTGTGCCCTTGAGGGTGACAGTGGGACTAGAGTTTCTCCTCTCTCTCTCTCTCTTTCTCCAGACGTGAGGTGAATAAGCTTTCTCTGCCATAAGCTTCTACCATGACATAATGCCTTACCATAAGCCCAGAAGCAACAAGGGCCAACCTGCCCTTGGACTGAAACTTCCAAAACTGTGAGCCAAAATAAGCCTTTCCTCTTTGATTATCTCAGATATTTTGTTAGAGTAATAGAAAGCCGACTAATGGAAAATTGCTATCAGGAGAGGGACTATTGCCATAACAGACAACATGGAAGAGACTTCAGGATCAGCTTATGGGAGAAGTTTAGAAAAATTTGGAGAAACAGGCTAAAGAAAGCCTTGACTACTCTAATGGCCAATTCCAGTGAGGGGTCAGAAGACCAGATTGCTGACAGAAATGAGAACAATAAAGGTTACACTCATGAGCTTCAGAGGGAAATGAAGCCTCTATTAGGAACTGGACTAATGGCCATCCTTTGGACACGGCGAGGAATTTGGCTTCCTTTTCTCCATGCCTTGAGACATTGCAGGAGTGAATGGCCACATATCCTCACCCGCCCCTTTCCCTCCGCAGAGACCCGATTCTCAGAGGTTCCTCTTTGCTTCTGCCATCCATAACTCATAGATTATCTTTATACTAAAGTTAGCTAGAAATGCATAAAACCCTCCCCCAAATGCTCTGTAGTCCCAAGAAGGTCACCTCTGAATGAATGCTTTCCAGAAACACTGACCACAACAAAACCAAACACAAGCCACTCCAATTGACACAGAAACTTTAATCATTGGTGTCTTCTTTAGATCCACTGAACAGCCATTCTTCCTGACCTAGGTGAATGAGAGAAGATGTATACAGCCCACACTCCTGAAGAGGCTACTTTTCAAAACACCAGGCCACTGAGGGACAACCTGTCTGGGACTCACATGCCTTCCCTTGGAAACTCATAGGATTCACCTAAGAGCAAAGGTCATGTTGCTCACTGAAAGGCAAGAGTCAACCCTCTTTCAACATCAGCTTATTGGTAATAAAGCTCTTTCTTTCTCTATCATTCTGTCTCTTGATCCTATCAGGCAGCAGGGAACTAAATTGAGTACAGTCACAGGAGTCCAAGTTTAAAGGTGATGGGTTAGTTTATCTGATGGGAGAGACTGCAAGGTAGCCCAGCATTCAGGCAACAGCATGAAGACCACTGGCTGCTTTTAGCCAAACTCACATTGAAATTCAAGAGCAAAATTTAGAGCAAAAGGATTTGAAAACTTTGCAGCCTGGCCAAAAACTGAGGTTGGTAAAGTTGCAACTAAGAAGAAAGTATACAGAAGCTGAGCACTTTGCACCAAGACAAGGGGAAAGATGAATTGACATTATTTCAGAAACTGGCGAGACCCGCCTATCATAGACTCAAAGGTGTTAAAGTGCAAACTCATTTCAAAGACTTTCCAGAAGAGTGTCCAGGGTGCTCTGATCATCCCGGATGCCCCAGTCCAGCAAGGCAGTCAGAAGCTGCTGCAGCTGTGGTTCAAGCAGACCTAAGTTCCATCTCATGCCGGCAACAGGGTGTGGCATTATCCAAGTGATGCTAGCTGGGCAGACATGCAGAAGGCAAGAACTATGGGGTCATGAAACTTTCCACCAAAATTAAAAAAAAAAAAAAAGAAAAGAAAAGAAAAGAAAAGCCTGGGAGGCCAGGAACTGTGTAGCAGTTTCAGAGTCTTGCAAGCAGCCCTTGATACAAGGGGATGAGCGGAACTGTGAGATAGTAAATCTGCAGCTGTAGTGGAGATCCCAAGAAGCTAACTCTATGCCAGCAACAGAAGAGCATTCAGCTTGCAAAATCATCCGGAGACAATGGCCAGTGGACAGCAGCCAGCAAGACGGTACAGACTGAGCTATCCCAGTTCTGTGAGCCCACACCCTTCCCTACAGTGCTCTGGGTGCTGGACATGCAGACCTAGGATTTAGTGTTTTTCCTGCTGGATTTTGGTCTTGCTTTGGTCCACTCCCTCCTTGCTAACTTCCTGTTCCTCACTTTGCAATGGGAATGTTTACTTGTATCTTGGACATATGCAATTTTCTTTTTATTTCCCCAGGGGCTCATGGCTGTTTTCCTTGAGTCTTAGAGGAAATATTGAACGTTGACTTTTGAACAACACTGTGGAGCCCTGGGGTGGCATGCTAGGGCTTAGATAACTGTTCTCCAAAGGCTCACGTGTTAAAGACTTTGTCTCCAACCTGTAGCACTCTTAGGAGGTGGTAGAACCCATAAAAGGTGGATCCTAATCAGTAGAAGGAAGTACCCTCAAAGGGCCTGTAGGACTCAGGTTTCTACATTTATTTATTTTTATTCCTAGCCATAAGTTAATCAGTCTTTCTCTACTACAAGGTAGTGATGACTGCTTCACTCCAAGTCCCAAAACAAACTGACCATGGACCCAAACCTCAAAACCTGTGAGCCACAGTAAACCTTTTTTTCTTTTTAAGATGATTATCTCAGGTATTTTGTTATGATAATTGAAGGCAGACTAGTACAAAACAGACATTTCTACTGGTATCTTATCATTCACCACTTATAGACTAAGAATCACAGTCATTCTTCAAACAGGAGATGGATTTCTATGAAATGCATCAGGCATAAAGGAGGATATTGTAAGAGAGATCAGAAATCTGTGTAAGAATAAACAGATGAGGTCTGGGCTCAAATAGAGAAAAAAAAAACATGAGGGAGAAAGCACAGAAAAATAAGAAGTAATGACAGTGTACTTAATGTGATAATACAGACCAAATAGAGAGCAATTAAGACAGAGTACACTCATGTATTTAAAAAAGAAGATAAAGTGCAATCAACTATTCTGGTTTTTTTCCCAAGAAATGAATATTTATTCTGATCTTAAAGGAAGAAATTCAGAATATATATTCCCTGGATATACTATGTGAGGCTATTCTAGTGAGACCAATATGGATTACTAAAGTAATTTTGATATCATAAGCTCATTAGTTTAATAGGATAATATATATTGAAGTTGAGAATAAATTTGCGCAGTTTATTAGATATTCTGCTAATGCTATTAATGTGGTGGTCAATGGTAATCAATCTTTGAAGTTCAAAAACAGGACAGGATAACAGAAGTATTTAAAGTGTTTGGCACAGGAAGAACAGGCTCTGAGCGCCTTCATATTACAATATAATCAGTACTCATTAAGCAATGCATCAGCAATAGGATTGAAATGTGGGAATTTAAAGGCAATAATTTATATATATATGGAGAGAGAAAGAGTGAGAGTACATTTTTATGAGTGCCCTAAACTAGTGCATAGGATTATTTTTGTCCTTTAGCAAATCATCTGATTTCAAACCCAAATTCTACTGTTTACCTAGTGCCCTGTAGAGGCTCTCCTCTTTTCATTAGCTGCATTCATTAATGTCTTTCTTAAAATAATTTTCATTTCTAAGTTTCATAAATGCTTTTGTTATGTTCTAGCCATTATACTAAAATCTAATGTTTTTCTTTCAAGTGAAAATTTAAAAGGCTGCCTTCAAGAAGCTAAATTACATTAAGACCATCTAAAAGAACAATAAAAAACTACAAATAAAAAAGTGACATAAAATTAAGAATCCTGTCACCATAAAAATTCTTAAATAATAAAATGAGCACAAATAAAATGAGCAGATGTTTTCCTTTAAAAACAATGTCTCTAATGTTAAACATAAGGTAGAACAAACAACTAAGAACAAGTCGATCCATGGGATTGGAACAAGGTTGTAGATTCAAAGAAAAAAAAAACCAACTCATTTTGTTCCCATCTTCTATACATAAGAGAGTTTGTCTTCAAATTTGAAAATGTAATACAAAGAATTCAAAGAAAGAACTGCTCTTCGAATTGTGATGGGTCATTAGGAAAGAGCACACAGGGGTTTTTAAAATTAATTCACCTAGGCTTGTTCAATTTGCATTACATGGCATTGGAATAATTTATAGATATTACTCAGCCACTGTTCCGCATCCTTAAGATATCATGAAAAAAGAAAAGAGGTTCTAAAACACAGGAAACTCTAGATTTTTTTAAAGTAACATTATGGGTTGGATTTTTGACTGTACAGACAAGTGAATTTGGTGTAAGATCAATTTAGTGACATAATGTGTCTTGCTACTTTTTTTGGTCAAATTCTTCTAGTTTGGGTTATGAAGAGTGTTGTGCTTATATAGTCTCTTCATAATATTTTTCCTCCCTTCCAGGCACACAATATTTTTTATTTCCTAAAGCCCAAATACACATTTATTCATATTGTCATGCCTGTTTGGTAAAGAATAACTTCCATTGTCCCTGAGGATGCTGGGTGATTGGTTCCAGAATCCTCACGCATGTCAAAGTCCATGGATCCTCAAGTCCTTACATAAAATTGTGTCGTGTTTGTATATAATCACATACATACTCCTGTACACATTTAAATCATTTCTAGATTACTTGTAAAACCTAGTACAATGTAAATGCTATATAAGTCATCGTTTTATAGGATTGGTTGGGGAATAGTGACAAGGCAAAAATGTCTGTACTTGATCAGGAAAAAAATGCAATTAAAAAAATATATTTGCTCCAAAGTTGGTTGAATCTTAGGAGATTCAACCCATGGATGTTGAATGCAAAGTGAAAAATTATAGAAATAGATTCTACAGCTGAGTTGGTTTTTAAAATTCCACATATTCATGAAGCACAACTAGAATAACAATGTTACCATCACCTTAGAAAGACCCCTTCCAGTTTCTTTTTTCCCCCAGTCATTGCAATCACGACTTCACCAAAGAATAATTTCATCTATTTTTAAACTTTATATTAATGCAGTATGATCTCTTTCAATTGTGAGGCTTATCCATATTAATGTAGGAAGTTGGAGTTTTAAAGTTTTCCTTGCTGTAACACACTCTAATATGTGAATATTATCACAGTTTCTGTACCTATTTTTGTTGTTGGATATTTTGAGACATTTAATATTTGGCACCACTAGTGGTAATTTGATATAAATATTTGCCTTTAGCACATGTCTATCTGGTTAACATGAATACACATGTCAGCCATTCACCTGGAAATGGAATCGCTGGGTAATAATGTGTACTTGTTACCCTTTATTAGGTATTAATAACAGCTGACCAAAGTGGTGGCACGTATGATAATTAAAATATTTACAATCCTGGCAAACAATGTGGTAAACCACGATTTTTTTTTAATTAGCCATTTTGGAGAGTCTATGTAATAATTATTTCAGGTTTTATTTTTTCATTTCTCTGAACTCTAATAAAGGTGAGCAACTTTGCAATTCTTTTTTACTGTCCCTTTATGTGTGAATTATTATAAAGACCTTTTGCAAGTCTCTTGTCCATTTCTTTCATAGTATCATGCCTTTTACTTAGTGATTCATATGAGATCTTTATATGTTTTGCATTTAAACCACAGAAAATTGGGGAGGGGGGAAGAGTTATCCATGAAAATGCATATTCCTGTTCATGAAACAAGGTGCAGCAGCCCTCCCTTATCTGCTGTTTTACCTCCCACGGTTTCAGTTTGCTTGTGGCTTAGCTCTTAAATGCCCCCCAAAGCTGTGCTGAAGAATTGATCCCCAGCAGATGGCCCTATTGAGAGGTGTTGGAGACTTTAGGAGATAGGGCCTGGTTTGAGGAAGTAAGTCCTGGGGGCATGCCCTTGAAGGCTATCTTAGGACCCTAGCCCCTTCTTTTCTCTCTTTGCTTCCTTCCTCTGACACACACGTCTTCCAGGTTTTATTGCCTTACCACAGGCTCAAAAGCAATAAGAATTTCAAGTGACCATGGACAGAAGCCTCTAGAACCATAAGCCAAAACAAAACATCTCCTCCTTTTAGGGTGTTTACCTCAGGTGTTTTGTCACAGTACAGAAAGCTAACTACAACACAGTTGTTCATGGTCAACAATGTTCTGAAGATATTAAATTAAAAATCACAGAAATAACCATTCATAAGTTTGAAACTGGGCACTGTTTTGGTTAATATGATGAAATATGACATCCACTCTGTCCCATTGATATATGAATCATTGTTTGTCCAGCATGTGCACACTGCACATGCTACCCACCTGTTAGCTCTTAGTAGCCTTTTGGGTTATCAGATTGAATGTTGTAGTATCCCAGTGCCTGTGTTCAAGTAACCCATATGGAGTAGCCTAAAACTAGGTCACAATGTCCACACCACTCGCTTCACTTCATCTGCTTACATAGCCGTTTCATTGTCTCACATCACCACAAAAGAAGTTGAGTATAGTACAATAACATATTTTGAGAGAGAACACATTCATACACCTTCTATTACAGGATATGTTATAATTATTCTACTAGTTGTTGTTCATCTCTTACTCTATCTTATTTATAAGTTCAACTTTATGTTATGTATGTATCTGTAGGAAAAATAGATTATTACAGTCATATGTATAACCATCTTTATATGGTTTGGTAGTACCCATGGTTTCAGGCATCCGCTGGGAGTCCCGGAATGTATTCCCCATGGAGAAGGGAAGACTATTATACAATCTCTTCATGAATTTAAATATTCTGAGCAATGCTTAGCAGTTTTCAATAGTCTTCAAATTTTTCATTATTTATTACTATACATTCAATATTTTTGATGCTACTAAGTGGTAGTTTTATAAATTTTCTTGTGTCTTTGTTGCTGGAATGTATAGATTCTTTTGTTTCATTTAATTACTTTTTAACTTTGTATCCAGAGATCTTGCTGAATTTACTTAGTAATTCTAATGGTTTTCCCACAAAATCTTTTCATTTTTCTAAAACACATTATGTTGCCTGCAAGCAGTTACAATTTTATTACTTCTTTAGCTCTCCTTACATCTTTTACCTCCATTTCTGGCTCTGTTACATGTATTTAAAAACTTCAACATAATGTTCAAAAAATTGATAAAGGGAATATCTTTAGTTCATTTCCAAAATTAAGGAAAAATTCTACATTTTGTAATAAATTATGAGGTCTTACTGGCTTTCCAAAGTCATTTTCATGTTTAGTTCCCTATGATTTTTTTGCTTGTTTTGTTTTTTAAATAAATTGCGGTTGGATTTTATCAAAGGCTTTTCTGGATCCTTATATACATGATCATTTGGGTTTTTTTTTTTCTGAAATTAGATTGAATTCAGTAGCTCTATTGAGAAGTAGTTCATGTGCGTTCAGGGAACCATCTTTGGTTTCAGTGCTCAGCATTGTGAGATCACTACCATGGTCAATTTTAGAAGTTTTCCGTCCTGCTAAAGGAAACCCTAGACCAACTACAGTCGCTTTCCATTCTCTCCTGTCCCTCACCACACCCTCCATGCCCTCAGCCTAGACAGCAGCTAACGTAATTTCTTTCTCTGTACATCTGACAGTTTGGGACATTTTCTATGAAAGGGATTGTGCAATAGGTGTTCTTTTTGGCTAGCTTCTTTCCCTTAACATAATGTTTTCAAGGTTGATCCCTGTCATAACGTGTGTCAAAACTCCATTCCTTTTTAATGTTCCCTAACATGCCCTTGTGTATCACACTTTGTAATAATTTTTTACCAGTGGGTGGTCTTCTGTGCTTTTTTAGCTTTTTGGCTATTATGAAATGAAACTGTGAACATTTGTGTGCCAGCCTTGGGGAAGATGCACATTTCATTTATTTTGGGTATAAAGTGAAGAATTTCTTGATCATGTGATAACTGCATGTTTAACATTTTGGGAGCTACCAGGGTGACTGCATCATGTTTAATTCCTATGGCAGATGGATGAATGTTCCAAACGCTTCACATTTTTGTTAGTGCTTGATCTTATCTGTAATTTTGATACAATTATTCTATTGGGTAAGAAATGGTATGTCATTGTTGATTTTGATGTGTATTTCCCTAAAGATTAATGATTCTGGGCTTCTTTTGATAGACTTAATATAGCTTTTAATAATTCTTTTAAGAAATATCTATTGAGATCATATACTCATTTTGAAATTGGGTTATTGCCATTTGGTTGTTGAGTTGGAAGTCTTCTTTATATATTCTGATACAATCGCTTGTTGGATATGTCACTTGAGAATTTTTTCTCCCATTATATAGGCAGTGTTGATAATGCCCTTTGATATACAAAAGCTTTTAATTTTGATAAAGTCCTATTTGCCCTTTTATGTTCACTGTTGTTTGTTTGTTTGTGGTTACTTATGCTTTTTGTGTTATTTATAGGAAAGCTTTGCTTAAGCCAATGCTATGAAAATTTATACTTAATATATGTCCTATCTTACCGAATATTCCATTTGTACTTGTACTTCTTTGATTAGTTACTCTTCTTTTGCTTTGATTCATTCTAAAAGGGATTTTGATAATTCCTTTTCATATGATTCATTACTAATGTATCTAAATACAACTGATATTTATATATTGATCTTGTAGTATGTAACTTTGCTAAACTCATCTATTAGCTCCAAGAATTTTTTTGGACATACTTTCTGGTTTTCTATATATGATACATGACTTCTGCAAATAGAGATAATTTTACTTATTTTTAAATTTTCATTCCTTTTATTTATTTTTTCTTCCATAATTTTCCTAACTGAAACCTTCATACATTATTCAGCAGATATTTCAAGAGTATACACTCTTGTCTTCTTTCTGAACTAAGGGGAAAAGTTTGTATTTAAGTCATATGCCAGCTATGGGTTTCCTGTAAATGCCTATATCTGGTTCAGAAAACCAGCATATTCTGTTTTAAATCTTTGAATTTTTGTGTCTGTCTTATGGAGAACATAATATCTAATTTGGAAATACATTTTAAGACTGTTAAATAATATTTACAAACTACTTATTACTAGGTTCAAAACTGACCACTATTACTTAGGCTCAAATATAATATATATAAAATTATTACTTATTAGGCTCAAAACTGACTGCTATTATTATAAAGCTCTGTTCAATAATTCTGATTAGTATATGTTGTTTCCATGAAGGATGTGTTTGGAGTTTGTGCTGCACAATCAAAATTCTGAAAATGGAATAAATGATTTTTTTCAAAACAATCTATTCACTGTGAATGATTCTATATGTGTTGCAGATTTTCACCTGATGACTTTGACATTACATGATAAAAGAGCACCCTATATGTAAATTTATATTCAAGAATCAAAGATATTACTTAGGCTACTTTTTAAATAATAGTTTTTCTCATTTCATTGTGAGAGAGCACACTAAATGACCTGTCAAATTTAAAAAGAGGCTTTTACCTTTTTAAAAAATAAATAAAATTTCAGAAATGTGTTTATTTTATGATTTTAATGAAAAGTCAGTCTTTTCAAAGGGGCCATATGGTGTGGCCCCTTATTCTAAATTTCTTTTTAACTCTCAGGATATACTATAAATAACAAAGAGTTATCATTACAGATTATCATTTGAAAATAAATGAATTGAGAAAAACATAACAATTGCCAAATAGTTTAAATAAATCATATGTCATGGAATGCCAAGAAACAGATAAAAGAAAAGTGAAAAATTGCAAGTGTTCCTGTCCATTTCGGTATTTACATTATTTAATATATTACAGGTAGAAGTGACAGGTTTCTTTTTCTCCATAGTTGCTCTAATAAGTTGTATCAATCTTTTTCCTTCTGAAGTAAAATTGTGAAAATGTATTAAGTATAAGAGTTTTCAGAGATTACTGTGTGGGAGTATTAAGGCTGCATGCAACTTCAAATTTCTTCGTGGTTTTTGGAAGGTTTGACTTATCTCTGTCTAGTAAATTATGTACTATTTTCTAATATGAAATTCATTTGGTTTAAATTAAGCAGAATGTTCTTAACTTCTCCAGAAATTAAGCCAGTGAAAAAGCATAAAAACTCAGACATTTCCAAGAACCCAAAAGAAAAGTTAAAGTATGTTTAGTCTAGTGAGTATCTCTAAAGAAGGAAGAGAAAAATATCAGTTGTTCAAAAGAGCATGCTGTTTCTCCTCGGTATTACAGAATTTTTAATATGAAAATCCTAAATTAAACTTTCACCCACTTTCGAAGAAATCAGTCCAAATATGTCGGGAATGTTGATGGGCCAACTGATCTCAGGTGTCTGTGAACTATTCTACCTGAGCCATTCATTCCACATCCCTTTTCTCCATCCAATTTAAGTATCTCCTTCATGGAGATCTCCAACAGTATAATACCATTCATCAAGTTAAATATCTTAACAACAAAATTTGTCTTGGAAAAAGAAATGCACTGTGCTCTTCTCTTCCCATATTATATTGGGAAAGAAAAAGTAATGATGTTTTTGAGGGCTCAATTTTTCTATCCTGTTGAAGGGATTTCTTAAAAGTTGTATGACTGATACTATAGGCATGTACAAATGAGAAAAAAAAAATGATGTCATTGTATTTTTAAACCCCTAAGTACTGCCCAGAAATTGAGAATTGCAACTTTGTTCCAATCAAGTATAAATTGAGCACAAACATATTCTAATTTAAAGATAGTTTTTAGGATAATTCTCACAACACTGTTGCCCTCAATAAGACAAAGCATAACTTGGCCAGGATTTCTGTGTATAGGGCAGGTTAACAACCAGATGTCTTTGATGTTTCCTGTATGGGAAAATTGATAGGGACTTTTAATGTTAAGGTTCACTATAAGAAACATAAAAAGAGAAAATAAAATGGCTTTAGAAAGATTCTTCTAATGGACAGGAATCCAAGGCAAACAATCAAGGTTGGTGAGTACTGGTGTCCATTATCATGGACCCCAGGGGTCTGTTGCCCTGTTCCATCACCCTGGCCTTACTCCCTCACATCATGTGCCATGGGATCCTCAGCTGATTGCCAACTTAATTTCACCAGTATTCAAAAGCTTTGCTCCATTCCCTCTCACGCCTTTATGCTATTATTATCACAAATTTCATCCATATACATTTTGTTCCAGTCAACTGATTTATATTGCCTTGCTCTGTACTTTTTTAAACCAGACAGGAAAAAAAAGTGCAATTTGAAAAAATATGTTTTCTGTCTTTTATACTGAGAGTCTTTTAATGGTGGGCAAACTTAGAGATCTTATAAGGACAAACCTTTTGCACAGCTCAGCCAAAGAGCCATGAGACACGTAAAGTAATGTGAATTAAATCCACTCTGCCTGCTGGGAATGCGGGCCATTATTTTTATTACCACCACTAAGCTAGGAAGCAAGAAATGGAACCAAGGTAAGTTACAATGCCATAAAGCTCATGGTTATTACTGAGTCCTGCCATTTTTCTGGCATAAGTGTTTCCCAGGTTGCTGCAAACTTTTGGTTAATTTCCGGAGTTCTGAAAAAGTTTGCTCTGACATTACTTTACAGTTTGATTCTCCAATGCTTTTACTGAAGGGCAAATTTTCAGAGGTTCTTACTATATCATTTTTGCTGATGTCACCCAACTATGACATATTAATGCAGCAATCAAGAAGGAAAACGAGTCAAAGAAGGGTATGACCTCCTCTGAGGATATTCCCAACTTTTTACACACAATGCTTTTTCTTCTAGCATTGAGCAAATTTATTACATGCCACAGCTAGCTCAAGACAGGCTGGAAAATATATGTATTCACAGTGGCCATGTACCCTGCTAAAGAGCAGGGGTATAATATGAAGCAACCATGAGAGAATGGTTTTTAGGGCAGAAAAGAGCAGCTTCATTATACAACATTACCTAAAGGAACTTGATAGCTATGGTCTTAGAATCAACCTCATAATTCTGTTCAGCTACTTTCTCCAGCCCAGTGTTGAAGATCTCTTGGGTGTTGAGATGACTAGTTCATCCAGCTCGAATGTGGCTTCTTATTCTGCAGCACATAAAGCCTGCAGTAAGTCAGAAAATGAGGATGACAGAAGAAAGTCACCAAGGATTAGTTCATAGCAATAATCAGGCAACACTTGTCAGAAATTGCAAGGATCTGACTTCTCAGGGAGTAAGCAATCTGAGGGACCCTGGGTCCCTCTGTCTTTTCTCTCCTAGAATTGTGCTAAAAATGAAAAACAGAAAATCACCAAAATAATAATTTTTCAGCTACTTCCTATCACACACTGTGCCCTCAGTTATCATGTTTTCTTCCTTCCTATGTACTGCAGGCAATACTTGGGTTAATATTTTTACCTCTGGAAAACAGGACGTCTGCTTTCCATTCTTCCAAACCTGAGTTCTTAAAATCCACTTCTCTTGTGATCTGGACCTGAAGAACCCACAGCTCAACTCTTGCACCCCACATGCTGTGTGACCTGCATCTCTCTCTTTACATGAACACTTGAGACTATGACACTGGGTCTCTTGCTTCCGATGCTGGGAGTGGGCAGGGGAACATATCCACTGCCAAGCTAGGCAGCTGAAATAGTGGTCTCTAAGTCAAAGGGCTTACTCTTGCCTTCCAAAATCTCCTATGGGCATGTTTGCTAAGTGAAAGTTAACCAGTGAAACTCCCTCCGAGGTTATTTGGATAATGTAGTATTTTGTTCTTCAGATTTCAGCATCCAGAAAATATCGTTTGTAGGGGGTTAAAATGGCATTGAGTGACACTGTTTTAATATCTGCTAAAAATACCAAAGCAATCTAGCCATGATTATTTTTTAAAAAATTATTTTGTCCACGGAGAGCTACAGTTGTCCTGTGAGAGTGGGGACAGGGAACACAGGGAAAATCAAATGACTGGAAGAATATTCAACTGGGGATTAAACTGAAAGAATTAAAAAATGGAGGATGAGTTATAGTTATCTAATTAGTCCACATTACCCACCACAAGAAAAGTCATTGGCTTTCCTATTCTCCCTTCCTCCTCCTCCTCCTCCTCCTCCTCCTCCTCCTCCTCCTCCTCCTCCTCCTCCTCCTCCTCCTCCTCTTCTTCTTCTTCTTCTTCTTCTTCTTCTCTCTCTCTCTCTCTCTCTCTCTCTCTCTCTCTCTTTTTCTTTATTCTTTTTCTTAAGTAATAATAACTGGCACACTAGTCCTCTCTGTGTTTTATGTGCAAAAATGAACAAACCATTTCTGAGTACTACTAAACCCCATAGTAGATATTGATCTTAGTAATTCATTCATTCTTTCTTCTCTTTGTTGGTTGACTGGTTGGCTGGTTTTATTGGAGTTTTTCATTACAGTGGATTGTTTATGCAGCTTCCATGGAGGGTGGTGATTACTCACTGAGACTTCATGAAATATTTACTAGCTCTTTTTATCTCAGCTTTTTGGGGATTAAAATTTTAAAAATTGTATAGTTTAATGTGTACAACATGTTGTTTTGATATATATGAACACCCACACATATACACTGTAAAATGATTGCCACAATCAAGCTAATTAATAATCAATATATCCTTTATCTCACAGTGACCTTGTGTCTGTATGCATGTGTTTTGAGAATACTTCAGAGTGCATTTCTAGTATAGAATACAGTAATATTAACAGTCATTACCACCTTGTACATAGATCTCCGGGACTTTTTATCCTGTATAAACTGAAACTTTGTACCTTTTGACTGACAACTCTTGATTTCCCCGACCTTCAGCCCCTGGCAACCTCTATTCCACTCTGCTTCTGTGAGTTCAACCTTTTAGATTCCACATATGAATGAGACCATGTAGGGTTTTTCTTTCTGTACCTGGCTTATTTAATTTATCATATGTTCTCCAGTTTTGTTCATATTGACAATGACAAGATTTCCGTATTTCTTCAGGTTAAATACTATCCCATTGTGCACGTGTGTGTGTGTGTGTGTGTGTGTGTGTGTACGTATCAGTTCTGCTTATCTTCATCCACTTCTCTGTTCAGAACACTCAGGTTGATTGCTCAACTCTTGTGAATAATGATGTAATAAACACGGGTGTGCAAATACCCCTTCAAGACATTGATTTCATTTCCTTTGGATATATACCCAGATGTGGGATCACTGGACCATCAGGGAAGTCTCTTTTTCCATTTTGAACTATCGGAGCAACTTTCACACATTTTCTACATTGGTCTATTTCCATTCCCACCGTGGGGTGCAATGGCTCCCTTTAATCCACAAAATCCACAACCCTTTTTTTCCCACACCCTTTCCAGATCTTCACCTTTTTTCGGTATCGTCCCTTAACATCTCATTGTAATTTTTATTTGCATTTCCTCAATGATTTGTGATGCCAACTGTTTTTTAAATAAAATGGAGTCATATGTTAAAAGAAAAAAAAATGCCCAGACCAATGTTGTGGGGCTTTCCCTCCTGTTTTCTTCTGATAATTTTATAGTTCCAGTTCTTACATTTAAGTCTTTAATCTATTTTGAGTTTATATATATATATATATATATATATATTGTGTGAGATATGGGTCCAATCTCCTGCATTTGGATATCCAGTTTTCTCTGTTATATTTACTAACGAGGTGCTTCTTTCCTTACATGCATTCTAAGCACTTTTGTTCAAGACCAACTGATTATAAATATGTGGATTTGTTTCTGGGTTCTCTGTTTCATTGGTCCACAGTGCTATACTATTTTGATGATGGTAGCTTGGTAGTATATTTTGGAGATCCATGTGATCCTTCCAATGCTGATCTTGTTCAACATTGATTTGCATACTTGGGGTCTTCTGTGGTTTCATACTGACTTTTATATTCAAAGTTACCAATGTCTACTCTTTTTCTTACTTTCCTGCACTTATCTTCTTTTTTCTTTATTTATTTTGGAGAAATTCAAAAAATTAGAAAAAAAAATCAATCCATTATCCCTCTAAAACATACCTGGTAAAGTTATTGGAACCGCTGAGGCTCTTCAATTAAAAAAAAATCATGGTGGTCTTCAATAGATGCTCTCTGATCCAAAGGCATTGTGGTCTTATTCTGAGCAATCAAATACATATCAATATTTCTTAGCTTCTCAAACACTTAGAAAAATTAAACTTTTTGAAATGGAGACCAAAGACATATTTGAGCATATTCAAGAAACATTCTTAAAAGAGACTGCCTGCAATTTAATATTCATTTTAATTTAAAACGTATTTTTGACTCTTTTGTCCTGACAGTATTTGCCTTCTCAGGCAAATGTCTCAAAGACATGTCACTTGGCAAACAAAAATTTCTATTTTATTAATTTATTTTCCCTTCAAATTCTTTTAACTTTTTTTTTCTCAGACACAAAAGACAGAGCAATGACATGAAATAATACATTGCTCCCCAGAGAATTATTCATTATCCATTAGTCATTCATCAAGTGCTATTAAGCATTTTAAAAATGCAAAAAGCATAGCTAGTCTGTGACAAAAGCGTTCATATAATTAGTAGAATGAGTATAATGACTTAGGGGGAAAAAAAGTCTCCACAAAGAGAAAGATGAAAGTCTTTGGGAAAATGTAAAAGACTGAAAGAAGTATAATTACCTTATTTATTCTCCCAACCATCCTGTTTTGAACAGAATGATGTTAAAACAAATCCCAGTTGGATCATATTGGAATACTGATATATCAAAGTGCCATCTTCTAGACACTGACAGTCTTAGTGGTACCGAAATCCACTGGGAGATATGTTGGTATTTGAAATAAACATTCTTTAGCTTCAAGCTTGAGTTACAATAAGAATAACACCAATAGGTTTGTGTCCTAGGCCAGAATGAGAAAGTAAGGCAATAAATGTGTCAGGTGATAGAGAAGGAAATGAAGGAAGGAAAAGATTGTTCTTTGGAAGATATACCAATGTTCTTTAAAAATGGCATCAGAGATCCTATTTTTCTTTTTTCCCCCCAGGGTGGCTTTTGAGACATCCCATGCCGGTTCTTTTAATGTTGTGACATTTCACAATGATGTGCCTTCGTGCAGTCTATTTATGGGCGTATTTTCTTTCTGCAGTTCAAAATTGCATGAAGATATTTTCTTTCCTTGTTTCTGTATTTTACAAATGTGTATTTCCAATAAAAGAAAAAACAAGCAAAAAAAAGGTGTATGATTTCAGATAGTTTGGAGCAATGCATATTTACTCCGAATGATTATGTTCTAGGGGGAAAACCGAGGTTTGAAGAGAGGAAATATTTAGATTAAATCCTGCTTTATTATATCTTATTAGCTGTCTAACATTGGTCAAATTGCCTCCCATTGGATTTGTAAATGTTTAGTGAAAATGGAGACCATGATATCTATGTTTGAAAGTCGTTATCAATGAATAAAGATGATACATAGGGGAAAGTAGCTAATGAATGAAGAATATGTTCTCAAAGAAGAGTTTCTCCCTTTGCTTCATTACTGTGGCTCTTGATTTTTCATTTTATCTCCATCCTTTAGAGCAGTGTTTCACACAGTTTAATAACGAATGATTCCTTTTTTAAGAAGCGGGAAGGCTTTGAGAGACAAACTCACAAATAACATCTTATTCAATGAAAATATCTTTTAACTGTGAATTGTTACTGCAAAAGAAAAATACATTTACATTAATGATGCTTGAGTGATAATGATAACTATCCAGAGACGTTTGCCATGACCATTCTGAATAAGCTAAGCATGTCCATATTAAATATGATGTCAAAGCGTAACCTCTTCCTCTAGAGTGGAACATGAGCATTCTTCTGCATGAAGAGAACTGTTCCCTTGATTCTCACCCTGTGGGGTTTTAGTTCCTCTGCCTGAAGGATGTTTTTCCCATATCCTTTTGCTATGCCTCTTGATCCTTAGGACTTTAAAATTACTTATTTGCTTAAGGCAATACTCATAGGAGATTTATCCCATACACAACCAATTATAAAGGAACACATATTTATTTTATAACTGCTGAAATATTACTTGTCTTACCATCGAAATTAGGACACAAAATAAAGTTGAGAGCCTATCTTAATCTGCTGCTTGCTATAGCAGAATACTACAGACTTGGTGGTTTATAATGAACAGAAATTCCGGTGCATGGCTCTGGATCCCAGAGGCTAGGAAGGCCAAGTTAAGCAGTTGGCACCTGGCCATGGCCTTCTTACTATACCACTCCACGGGGAAGGAGAGGAAGAGGGAGAGAGAGAAGAAGGAGACTGCAGTGCCTTTTAGAGTGAGCCCACTCCCAAGACAATGAACCCACTCTCGTGATAATATCAATTCATACATTTCACCCTTGGGCCTAATTGCATTTCTGTAGACCTCACCTTCAAAACTTGCACTGGGATTACTTCCCACAGCCAAACTAGAGCAGACCCTATTCCCGAACTTCATCCTTCCTGTTTTGTGGATCTTCAAACCCTTGGTCCTCTACTGAAGAAATGAATTAGAGACACAGCATTATTGACTACTTAATTTTCAACTGATTGAGAAGCATAAAGTTGATTTGTCTTGGGGATTGGTTATGCATGGCCTGGGGTGAGGCTGACAAATGACTTACTCGTGTGGCTCATTCTTAGGGTGGGCTTCTGTTTGTCTGGCTTATATAGAAGAGCATATCAAATGAATTTAGATGAACAGCCTCTCATTCGAACCAAGACTTTGTGTCATTTATTTTAGGAGGAGGCTTCGAAGACAGTCTGACATCTTACTTAGGCTTTGTGAGTATGACGTTTTTGATTTAAAGCAATGGCTATCTTGAGTGAAAAAGGAAATGAGGAATTCACCACCTATTTTCTACTCCTATTCTGGAGTAGCCTGACCTTTGGAAACAGCAGGTTTCCTTATATTGACTGGTTTTAATAGAGCAATGCTATTCTGATATCAACCACCCAGAGTTAGTGTAGGCACCACAGGTTAGGGCAGAGTCCAAAACAAGACCACCGTCATTCAAATACCAGCTGGAAGTTAAAAGGTCCCCATACTGCCCACACTTCCGACCCCACTGGCTGCAAATTTGGTTTCCACCATATCCTTTTGCAGATTCTTGCCTCTTTATCTGCTCTCGTCATAGGAAAACTCTTAATAGATTGTATTTAAAAAAAAAAAAAAGAAACAAGAGTTGAATCCCAGAGTGCTTAAACACTGAGCCACATTCCCAGCCCTTTTTATTTTTTATTTTGAGACAGGGTCTCTCTAAGTTGCTTAGGGCCTCACTAAGTGGCTGAGGCCTGCTTTGAACCTGAGGCCCTCCTGCCTCAACCTCCTAAACCACTGGGATTACAGGTGTGCACCACTGCACCCTGCAGATTGAATTCTTAATCTCCATTTGATTTTCTTTCATTCTTTCTGTAAGTCGTTTTGCAGCAATACTTTTGTTACCTGATTCCCTAGAAAAACCTCAGGTCCTATGGATTCATTATCCACAGGACAATGACTTTCATCTCCATCCCAGATTCCTTTGCTATGTTACACAGTCATGCATCTAAATGTTCAATGCCTGCCTCCCTACTTGATTATCTAATATGGATCTGACATTAAATTTGGCAAGTGCTGAAATATGATCCCATTAATATTCATCGCTGCTTTTTTTTTTTCCATTTCTGTCCCAAGAAATGGTAACACTGAATTACATAAGCTAATACTATGGTTCCTGGACCCATTTTTATTCCTCCTTTTGCTATTAATTTTTACATGTAATGCATTAGCAAAAACACTTCCATCTGGGGTGACAAAATTCTACTACTTTGTTCAAGTCTTTTCCAGATTTGATAATGAACATTTGACATCCTGAGAAACGTTTCAATTCTGAGTCAGTCAGAATGGTTGGAGACCCTAGTTCCATCTCCCAAATGTATCCTGTTTCTATCCTATTCTTTGCATCTCTGCTGTTACCAAGTCTAACACAGATCAGCAACATCATCTGCTTGCACTAGGAATATAAATTACTTTCTGTTTTTTTTTTCTTTCTACTCTCAACCCATTATTTATAGAGAAGTTGGAGTTCATATTTTTAAAGCCTACAAAATGTGGCACACATTTCTGTTTTTAAAACACTTCTGTGTTTTTCATTACATTGACTCTGCCTTTCTCTTTTTAATTTTAAAATAATTAATTGAGGGGCTGGGTTGTGGCCTCATGGAAACTTTTGTTTCCATAAGACACATACCCAGAATTAGGTTTGCTAGGGAAGGAACCTCCATACTTACTGCTGCCCATAAAGGCTGCACCAAACTGTATTTTCTTCTTGCATGTGCATTCATTTCCTTTTCCCCACACCCTCACCAATGTTGTCTGCTACCTCTTGTCTTTTTGCTGTGAATTGATATCTCATTTTAGTTTTGGTTTGCATTTCCATTTGCATTTCCTTGCAACTTTGAACACCTTTTTGTATACCCGTAGCCTTTGGTATATCTTTGGAAAAAACAATTAGGTCCTACGTGAGCTGAACCTGCCTGCTTTTCTAAGTTCATTCCCACTACTACAACAAAAATACCACAGATTGTGTAGTTAATAGATAATGGACATTTATTGCTGAGAGTTATAGAGATAGAGAAGTCCAAGATCAAGGTACCTGCAAGTCCAGTGTCTGGTGAGCACCTGGTCTCTGCTTGCAAGATGTCACCTTGACTACCATGTCCTTACCTGGTGGAAGAGATGGAAAAGCAAAACGTACATCCCTCAATTTCTTCAACTTGCTTTCTTCAACTTCTTTTATATGAACACTAAAAGCACATACATTCCAACCAGAGCATTCCACCCATAGCCCTTCAAAATCCATGCCCTTCTCACATACAAAACATATTAATCCATCATAATAGCCTGAACCTTTTAACTCATCCCACCATCACAGTTGTAGTTCCCATTTCCTGAAATGTTCTGCTCACTTTTGATCAATTGTCTCAACTCACATGCCACTTTCAAGACAAGTCTTTCCTCAGTACATTTTCTGAAAACTCTCTGGCTATTCCCTTTCCTGTGTTTCTGCTTAATTTCCTTAAGCACCTGGAATTCTCATTTTGATTTATTGTTTTCTGCCTGTCTTCTTCTGTCCTGTTTCTAGAGTCTAAAATGTATCTCATCAGTAGTGGGACCTCAATAAATGAACAAATAACAAAAACTGTACAGCATAAAAAAGACCTGCCAGAAATAATAGTGTAGCAGTGTAGAGAATATAGATGCAATACAATGTGATGTAGCCTCAGTGGGAGGGCTGAAAATCAGGCACTTGACATCTCCTTGGAGAAAATAATTTTCCTTCTCAGGAGCAATGGCACTGCTTGCAATCCCAGAGACTTGGGAGGCTGAGGCAGAAGGATCTTAAGTTCAAGATCAGCCTGGGCAACTTAGTGAGACCCTGTCTAACATTAAAACAAATAAAAAAGAGATGGGGATGTGGCTCAGGGGTGGAGCACCTCTGAGTTTAATCCCCAGAATGAGAGAGAGAGAGAGAGAGAGAATAAAAAAAAACTCTTGCCTTGATCAAATATTGTTATACATCCCATCACTTATGTTTCATCTGTAAGGTGGCTTTTAAGAGAAAATGTACAGCCATTAATTTTAAGAGAAAATGGAGAGCCATTTTTTTTCTTTTTAAGAAAAAAGTAGAATTTATTACATATTCTTAACATAGTACTTAGAACAGAGGGTGGCAATTATGGTTTTTATGTGGTCCACATCTGCTCTAAAATGAATGCAAAGCTATAGATGGAGGGTTGGATGGTTATTTCCTTTGCAAAAAAAAAAAGGCTTTACTCTTTTCTTAAATTAAAAAAAAATGTTTAACATGGAAATGTTTCTGATCCTCTGATGTAGAAAAACTGAGTTTTTACCCTCTCTCACATTTTTTAAAGTTTCATCTTTATGTCTATAAGTCTCAACTGACAAATTCATAAGTTAAAACATCTTCAAAATAAAATTACATGTTTTGTCACTGTTTGAATGTGTCCCTCAAAATTTGTATGTTTTAATCACCAAGCCGGCCATGGTGGCTCACCCCTGAAATCCCAGCGGCTCCAGTGCCTGAGGCAGGAGGATTGAGAGTTCAGAGCCAGCCTCAGAAAAAGCAAGGTCCTAAGAAATTCAGTGAGACCCTGTTTCTAAATAAAATACAAAATAGGGCTGAGGATGAAGAAGAAGGAGGAGGAGGAGGAGGAAGAGGAGGAGGAGGAGGAGGAGGAGAAAGAGGAGGAGGAGGAGGAGGAGGAGGAGGAGGAGGAGAAAGAGGAGGAGGAGGAGGAGGAGGAGGAGGAGGAGGAGGAGGAGGAGGAGAAAGAGGAGGAGGAGGAGAAAGAGGAGGAGGAGGAGAGAAAGAAAGAAAGAAAGAAAGAAAGAAAGAAAGAAAGAAAGAAAGAAAGAAAGAAGGAAGGAAGGAAGGAAGGAAGGAAGGAAGGAAGGAAGGAAGGAAGGAAAGAAAGAAAGAAAGAAAGAAAGAAAGAAAGAAAGAAAGAAAGAAAGAAAGAAAGAAAGAAAGAAAGAAAGAAAGAAAGAAATTTAATCACCAATGCAAAGGTGTCAAAAGGTAGGGCCTTAAAGGGTGATTACTTCATGAGGGCTCTACCCTTCTGAATGGATTGATGTTATTATCATGGGAAGAGGTTCATTATGTGATTGTTGTAAAATTGTGTCCCCTGTTGTAAAATTGTTGTCTCCCTGTCACTCCCTTGTGCTTTCTTGGCTTTTTGCCTTCCACCATGGGATAATGCAGTATGAAGGCCCTTGATGTGGGACCCTTGATCTTGGACTTCCCAGCTTCCAGAACTGTGAGAAATAAACCTCTGTTCTTTATAAATTACAGAGTCTCAGGTTTTCTGTTATAGCTAAATGAAATAGACTGACAGTCACCTTCATAGGTTTGTAGAATTAGGGGTTTTTTATATTTTTAATTTTTAGTAGTAATTGGACACAGTATCTTTATTTTATTTATTTTTTTATGTGGTGCTAAGGTTCAAATCCAGTACCTCACATGTGCTAGGCAAGCACTCTACTGCTGAGCCACAACCCCAGCCCCACTAGAATGTTAAATTATTAACATTTATTTTACAAAGCTATATGTCTAAAATCACAGGTCTATTCAAGAAATCCACCAACACTTTTTTTTTATCTCTAGATACTTTTCATTAACTTAGTTCAGAAGAAAAAACTGCAAATGTTCAAGAAAATACAAATAGTGCACTGAAATTACTTCATTTTTAAATGTATGGGACTTCTCTGGAATTAGTTTGACAATGCCTTACTTCTACTAAATAGACCTCCAAAATGACAAATGAAATGTAATTTTTCAGCACTTGTAGGTTTAAATTTTTGTACCATTTCTAGGAAATCTGCTTTTTCATGCTTGATATGGCTACATAATTGTCAGTTGGTTAGTATCATCTCTATAGAGCTATGATTATATTTAAATATCTCTATAAATAGCCATGTAGTTCAAGAAGTGTCATTCTTGGTGGTGGCATGTTCAACTATTTATGTGGCATTTTAAAGATAGAAAATCTTTTTCTAATTCTCATAAGATTTCTTAAATCTTTCTTAAAGAGATAATCTTTTCTTCTTTCACAAAGCAAACTCTTGATCTTAGTTTACATAACTTATATTTTCTAAAAATCATAGTTAAAACTGATAATCCTTTCCAAGTATAATTTTCTTCTAGTTTGACTCTTTTTCATTGTCTCTCCAAAAAGGCAATTGTCCCAATAAATAATTTGGGAATGTACCAGGATCATATTGTTAGGTCACGAATTCTCTAAAATCATAATTATGTTTGTCTGCTTTGTATCACTGGGACCACAATACAACAACAATGTAGGGAAAGAAAAGCTTATTTTGGACTCACGTTTTCAGAGGTTCTGTCCATGGTCAGTTGATTCCATTGCTCTGGACCTGAGATGAGGCAGAAGGTGTGGCAGAAGAAATCGTCCCAGCTCAGGCAGAGAGCAAAAGAATAGCCAAGGACAAAGATAATTCCCAAGGACACACCCCTGTGACCTACTTCCTCCACCTGCATCCCAATTGCCTACAGTCACCACCCACAAATTCATTCAAATTACTAATCCAGCCAACAGATAAATCCCTAGGTCTGATGCCTAACAGCCCCACCTCTGCACCTCCCTGTGTTGGGGACCATGCTTCCAAACCATGAGCTTTTCAGGGGATGTTTCTAGATCCAAGTTATAACATGAATTAAATCTAAAATAATATTAATTCTTGATTATCTTCAAGTAAGTAAGAGGTGATTAACTTTCAGTGAGGACCTGGGATGCTCATTATCATCTAGGTAGAACATTAATTGGGTAGGTAGTCAGCGATTAGAATTTTTCTTACCATTCCCTTCTGAGGAATTCTGGAATCATACTAGGAGCTTGGTGGACTTAGACATCAAGCCCAAGTCTCTGAGAAGACATAGTTGGGGGAGGGGGGGGGCTGGGTCGCTCCTTATCAAAACTTGAAGTTTACATTATAAAGTCTTTTTGATCTGGTCAGTGTTAACTATAGTTAACAGTAGTGTTAACTATAGTTAATAGTTGTCAAATGAATTAAATACTATTTCCAGATGATACAATCATGAAGCAGTAATAATAACACAAAGGCATGCAAGTCAACAACATTCCTAAGGAAAAACAGGTTACTTATAATGTTCCTCTCCCAAATTATACCTAAATATCTTCTCAGATAATTACAAGCTACTCGTAATTAAGCCTTATTTAAAACAATACAGTTTAATAATTTTTATATATTTTTAGCTTTCTATTTTGACATAATTATGGCTTTATAAAAAAAATTAAAGTAAAAGGAGATCCATGTACTCTTAACTAAGATTCCCCCAGTGGGAATATATTATATAACTATAGCACAATATCAAAACTAGAGAATCAACAGGGATGTAATCCATAAAGCTTATTAAGATTCCTTGTTTACATGTAGATTTTGTACGTGTGTATGTGCAAAATTTTTATCCTAAGAAGTTTTATCCTATAATACATTTTAAAACTATATTCTCTATTAACACATCATCAATTAACATAGTAGACTATTTCATGCTGTATTGCAAACACATTCTATTGCCAGCTATAATCCTAAAGTTGGAGGAAACTCCCAATTTTCTGCTAAAAATATACCCAGATTTTGTTTCATAATGAGTAGGGTTATAAATAAATTTTTGGAACTTTTCATGAGAAGAAAAAATACACTGAATTCTTAATAGGCTAAATAAATTTAATAGGCTAATAAATTTCCATTGATTCCACATTGATTTCATTCAAGTCTGGGAAATGTTAATTCACAAACAATAAAATTTATTTGCAGCTTTTGGAAATTTGCACCGCAATGACACCTTTTAGAGTCTTAATGAAACCCAATATATTTTGAAAATTTCATTGTACAGCAATATTATCTTGGTGTAAAAAATCTGCTTTTATAACTGCAATTAACAATAATAACTGTTACCATGACTGAAAGTCTAAGTCCAGTCAGAGGACACATCTTGACTCATCCCTGAACCTGATTTAATGCCAGGCAATTAACATCAGCACAGTGGGATCAAAATAAAGCAGATTTTAGGAACAAATTCATCCTCTTGTAGGATATATCTGATTCAGAAGAGTACTTCTTAAAATACCAAGATCCCTGTATGGAAAGCCTTGCACTCCCCTCATTTTACCATTAAATATGTAAAATGCAAAAAAAAAAAAACCAATTACTGGAAAAAAACGATCACATGCTGAGATGTCACAGTGACATCAAATTGCTGTAAATGTTTCTAAATGGGAATGAGGTGGACAACTTTTTCTGTAAAGGACTGGATAGTAAACAGCTTAGGCTTAGTGGGCTGCGCAGTTTCTCTTACAACTACAAATCCTGCCGTGGATTTCACCAGTAGTTTTAGACAATGTAAATGACTGGGTGCGGCTGTGTCCCACAAAATTTTATTGTTAAAGGTCCGTGGACTGGTTCATTGCCTTTAGTGTGCACACACCTGCTTTACACGTTGGCCCTCGTTACTACAATTACTTTGTTATGGTTTAGGTCTACTGTGTGGACAGACAGTGATCTGTGGACCTCCCATAGAATGATGCTGATCTACAAGAGTTTTAGAAGCTCAGTCACCTATTGGGAAGATATTTTCAGGTCTCTAAGGAAAGTGCCTAGTTTTCCAAAATTCCCTTAAAATGGAACCAGATAGCCATAGCGCTGCCCTAAAATTTCCACATTTTACACACAGACAGGTCTGACTCTCCTGGAGTGGAAGGACACTCTCCTTATTTATTCCTTATTGGACATGCGTTATTCTAGCAAAGCTCTGGCCACCTCCATTCTTCCCACCTCCCCCACCCTCTTTCTCTGTCATGCTCTCTGTCTCTTTCTGTTTTCTCTTTTCCTCCACTAATCTAGATTTAAAGCCTGCCCTAACAATGGGTCCCTGTCCAGTGTATATTTGCCTTCTCATGGGTTTGCGTATGTCACCTAGTAAACTAGGCCACCAAGATGTACCCAGAAGCCTTTATCCAGGTTATATGAGAACTTAATTCTTAATCACATACTGGATTTTGTCTTTGCTTTTAATTTCTAACTGGAATAAACAGCTTTTCATTATATATAGGGTACTAGGAGCCATAGAATATATTTTTTTTTTGCTTTCTACTATTTTACATTTAACATATTTCCTCTAAAAATAAGTTAAAAGAAAGTATAAGTAATCTATAGTGTGTGATGGTGGTAGTCAACTATTTTCCACTGTGATGTAGTAAAAGTGAAAAACAAATGGAACCGATCAGCCAGTTGCCCTGTCATGATGGATACCTCTAGGAGTCTATCTGGTGAATTAAACACTACCAGAATAGTGTTGGAAATCATGTATGCCAGCAATAACATGTTAGACTCACTAAACTAATGTACAATATGATCTTGGGTGTTATCTGAGTGTTTTTAAGTAGATGAAATGGAAGGACATTTGAGCTTATAAATAACTTTAGAAAACAAAGAACTAAGGCTCCAACTTTTGAGAACTTAACATGGATTCTTCTTTCTCATCTCTAGGAAGGAAACTCTGAAGTAAGATCAGCAGGCTGTCAATGCATTGAGGTCTCCAGCAGGGACACCCATGTTCTGCAGTGTAATATGAGCCCTCACCCCAGAAATGCAGCAGGATTGATGAATGAACTTCAGATCTGCTTGGGAATCAAAAAGCTATCTGACTGATTATCTCTTGCAGAAGTCTTATAGTATGATAGCTATAAACAGTCTAATTTCTAGAGACATCTCTCAAGAGAAAGAATCAAGCTTCTGCATCCTTGGAGGATAGTCTTTCATCTACTTCTGAAGAGTTATGGAAAATAAACTTCAAATGATATAGAAAATAGTTTGGTGGGGTTTTATACCATAATTTTAGGTGATTTCAGGGAGCAAATTCATCCGCCATACTATTATATAGATTACAAGAGTGAAATTGTACATACATTTATCTTTTAAGACTTGGTTCAACTATAGCTAGTATTTGAGTGGTTTTAATGTTTATAAAATGTGGTCAGTTTATGTTACAATTTATTCCTATTCTCATTTTACCAGAAATGTTTCAGCCTTAGATGTAACCAGGGATAAAATAATACTTATCTACTAATAGTCCTCTCTGTAGACAATTTTTTAGGATTTTAAAGTTAATGGTAGATAGACCTCCATTTCACTGATCTCTCCCTATGGGAAGATAAATATAGTAATTCTATCAGGCAAATAAAATTACTAACACACCTCCTAAAACTGTACCAAAATGGCACTACACTGAAAGGAAATAGTTGTCAAATTAATTAAATACTATTTCCAGTTAATATAATCATGATAAGCATAAACTTCTATAAAAAATAAGCATATTTTCATAAAATAGCCTTTTCCTTCCAGGCAATTAAAATTTATTGATTCTAATAATATCCACTCAGCCATTATTTTGTCCAAGGTGTTATTATAAATTAAATGTCTTCTCCTATGAAATAAGTCATTTCTTTTTACCCTTGACTATAATAAGTTGTATACAAAACTCTGAAAAACAGAAGAAATATGCTCATAATGCTTCAGCAAGTTCTCAGTTTATGCCCACTTTCTCTGAAAACAAATGTATATACATATAAATATTCAACTTATCATGTATAAGTTCTATATAGTATACTATAAAGAGTAAAAGAAATTTATTCTGTCTGGTGATTGGGGAGGTTATTAGGTCCTGGGTGCTTTACCTTGATTAATAGAGTTGGTCAATGTCCTTATGAATTCATTCCTTCTGATCTTTACGATATTTTATATAAAATGTACAAAAATAAGATGAACACACACACACACACACACACACACACACACACACACATATTCCCTGTAAAAAGAATGAACGTAAACTGAGAAAGAATAATCTGAAGGTGACTCATAATTCTGACAGTGAATTTTGATTTTCTTTTTCTCTTCAAGGACATTGTGTAACTTTTTGTGAGCCCAAATTTATGCATGCTCACAGACCGTATGCGTTATAAGCATAAAGTGAGGAGTGAGGAGGTGTTATTACATGTACATGACAGATTTTACCTGAGGAAGGAATAGTATCTGAATGTTTATGGTCCCCACTCTCCACCACATTCATACATTGAAGAACTAATCTCTGGAGTGATAGTAAAATGAAGTGGGGACTTTGGAGAAGTGACGAGGTCCTGAGGGCTCCACCTTTATGAATGGGATTAGTGTAATGCCCTTAGAAGAAATCCAAGGGAGCTCATCCACCCTCCTACCAGGTGAGGACTCCGTGAGATGCTCATCCATAAAGCAAGTGAGCCCTCACCAGACACTAACTCAGCTGGAATCTTTTTTTTTTTTAGTTGCATTTTTTCCATATCTTTTATTGGTGCATTAGAGTTGTACATATATGTACTTTTATTGTTAGAAATTCATACATGTATAAAATATAATAATATAATTTAGTCAGTATCACACTTTCCCTGACCCTCTCCACCTCCCACCCCTTGGTCCCTTTCCTCTACTGATCTCCTTTTGATTTCTATGAGATCTACCCCCATCTTTATTTTCCTTTTTCCTCTCCAGCTTCCACATATGAGAGAAAACATGTGACCCTTGACTTTCTAAGTTTGGCTTATTTCATTAACATAATGATCTCAAGTTCCATCCATTTGCCAGCAAATTACATAATTTTATTTTTCTTTATGACTGAGTACAACTCCATTTTATATTTTGTATCACATTTTATTTATCCATTTATTCACTGATGGACACCTAGGCTGATTCCATAGCTTATTTATTCTGAATTGTTTACTGTAAACACAGGTATGCATGTATGGTTGTCACATGATGACTTTAATGCTTTAGGATAAATATATACATATGGTATAGCTATAAATATATCATATGGTGTAGCTGGGTCATATGGTGGTTCCATGCCTAATCTTTAAAGGAGCCTCCATACTGATTTCTGTAGTGGTTGTAATTTACAATCCCACCAACAATGTAAAAGTGTTCCTTTTTCTCCACATCTTTTCCAGCATTTATTATTGTTTGTATTCTTGAAAACTGCCAATCTGACTAGAGTGAGATGGAATCTCAATGGAGTTTTGATTTTTTGCTGGAGTCTTGATCTTGGATTTCCCAACCTCTAGAACTATGGGAACTGTTTTTTATAACCTACCCAGTTAAGAGTATTACAATACCCCAAATGGATGAAGATGGTTAGAAAAGCCATGTTTCTTGTTTCTGTTTATAGGAGCCTCAAAACTAAGACATTCAACTGTCATTGAGGGATGGATTCATTTTATCTGAAAGATAAGTCTTCTTGGGAGAATGAATTGTTAACATGTATTCATTGAGTAGTATGTGCCTGCACCAGACTAAACTCTCATAAATGTTATCACTCCAATGTTTCCCATAAGCCAATGAGTTAGGAACCATTTTCCATATATTGCAATTAAGAAAATTAAGACGGCCAGTGTCACACAACTAGTAAGGGTCTGTATATATAGATCCTCTCCAGGGACAATGTCTCACAAGGCAAAATAAGATGAGGGCCTCAATTACAAAATCCCACTTAAAAAATAAGGCAAAATTATACAACCTCTCTAATTATATAACTACTGGCTAATCACAAATTAGATCACAAAGGCCAAGTGTCCTATAGCTGCTTTAATTCAAAATAAGGGGTGAAAAAAAAAAGAGGAAAATGTAATTCATCACAAAGGCGACTAACCTGAGGACTAAGAGAGACAGGCCAGGACAAGTTTCTTCCTTCTTAAACTTGGTTTTCGGTATAATTGACCCTAATTCCATTTGAAGATATCTTTTTCAACATATTAAATAATGTATTGCTTCATTCAGTCAAGACTTTCTGTATTGATAATGAATTCACAAAGTATAGCTCTGTCAAATTATAAAACCTATACAGGGAAAATCAGTTAACTTAAAACGCTTTCCCTTGCCTACTCAGTTTCCCACCAAATAACTGCCATTTTAGATAGTATTTTCCTACGGATATTTTATGCAAATACAAAACAGAGCTTTGAAAAATCAGCATAATGTGAAACCGTATATACTATCTCCTTCTATTTACATATTGATTGAAGAGTTAATAAATAAATAAATAAAAGTATTTTAAGTTAGTCCTGTTGCAGGAAACAGACTGATTGAGAAGCAGCACACAGCACTCAGAGAAAAGGAGAACTCCAAACTTTACACCAGTGCACCCAGAGAAGAACTCCGAATTCTGAGCCCTGAGCCACACTTTCTCACATTTACAGGTTATTTGGTGTCATTGTAGACCCATCCCATCATTGAGATTTTATTTATTTATTTTTTTTTCTCTTTTAAAAAATTCTAATCTACCTGACTGAAGGCCTTTTCGGGGTTGGGGAGGAATTGCAGGGGAATGTCTAACATAAAGCATATTTACAGAAACAAAAAGAAGAAGAAAGGGCTCTTTATTCAGGTATCTGTCAAATGTTTAGCCTTGAAAGCCTGCACAGGGGTATTCACATCTCAAAAAGGAGTGGTCAAACTCCTAGAGATGGTTATTTGCATTCCAAAAGTTAGGGACCTACAGTTAATTAGGTTTCTCTAAGAAAGGCTAAAGAAGGAAACTTTTCCCCAGGCCTTGGTTTCTCACCGTAACATTCTTATAATTTCATTTTACAACCAGGTCTGGTTTTGCCATCACAATCCTATAAACTGTATCTTGAGATGGTTTCACTTAATCTTTCCACATTTCTTGTCATCAGCCATTGCATTTGGTCAAATCACCAACAGCCTCCTATGAATATAATTTCAATTGCCTCTTTAAAATTAACTAGATTAAAATAATTTAAATACCATAAACTAAAATCCATTTAATGAATTTTGGCTAAACCACTGCCACAGTTAAGACCCAGAATATTTCCATGATACTTTAAAAGACTCCTGGTAGTCCTTTGCAGATTTGCCTTCTATCCATCCATCTCTATTTCTGAGTCCCTGGGGGTTGCCCCAGAGTTAGGATCTACTGACCAGGACTTGGACTCCTGGAGTGTGCTGGCCTGAATCCTGGGGGCACAGGGACTGGCCTAGGGCTAGACAAAACGGGGGCCTTAGGTGCTGGCCTAGAGACTGGGGTGACAGGTGTCAATCTGGTATTTGGATCCATGAGTGATTTGTATTTAGTATGAATAGAATCATTCATTGTATATTCTCATATGTCTGATTTCTTTCACTCCACAATATGATTTTGATGTTTCACCTATGTCATTGTATTACCAGTAGTTTATTGCTTTATATCATTGATCAGTGATATATTTTATGGATATAATAAAATATTTTATGCATTCATCTGTTTTTGGAAATTGACTTGTTAAGAATTTGGGGTATTTTGAGTAAGTATGCTGTGGATATTCATGTGTAAATCTTTGTGAGATGTCTATTTTTATTGTTCTCTAGAAATGTTATCATTTCCAGAGAACACACTCTGAATGCTGAATTTTATTAGAGTGTTTTTAAGTGTATTTACATGTATTTTAGAATGGCATGTGGCCTTTATTGGTGAGTGAGCCAGGTACACTTACAATGTGTACCCTATAATTTTTGGATGTCATGTAATAAAAGTATCAATTTGCAAGAAGTGCTTGATACTATTATTCAGATTCACTGTGTCTGTGCAGAATCCTTCATCTAATCGTTCCACCAAATATTAAGAGGGGTACTAAAATCTGAGACACTGAGCTGGGCATGGTGATGCACGCCTGTAATTCCAGTAGCTCAGGAGGCTGAGGCAGGAGGATTGCAAGTTCAAAGCCAGCCTCAGCAACTTACAGAGGTCCTAAGCAACTTAACAAGACCCTGACTCAAAATAAAAAAATAAAGCTTGCATGTTGGCGTATGCCTATAATCTCAGCGACTCAGGAGGCTGAGAAAGGAGGATCACAAGTTCGAAGCCAGCCTCAGCAACAGCAAGGCACTAAAGGACTGGGGATGTGGCTCAGTGGTTGAGTGCCGCTGAGCTCAATCCCTGGTCCCCCCACCAAAATAAAATAAAATAAAATAAAATAAACAGGACTGGGAATATGGCTCAGTTGTTATGCATCCCTAGGTCCAATTGTCCATACCGGGACATTATATCCATCTTTAATTCTCTTAATTGGGGTAGTATGTTTTTGAGGTTATTAGACACATATTTTTGTTGTCATGTATTCCTGATGAATTAGCCCTTTTATCTATATGAAATATTCCTTTTTTGCTTTTTTAAAAAACATTCTCAATACTTTTTAAATTTTTGAACAAAATTCTTGCATCATAAAATTCAGTATTTTAAGGTACATAATTCAGCAGATTTTAATATATTCTCAGATTCATGCAAACATCAGGGTCTCACTAAGTTGCTTAGGATCTTCTTAACTTTTGTGGAGGCTGTCCTCGAGTTTGTAATCTCCTGCTTCAGCCTCCCCAGCCACCAGGATTATAGGCATGGGCCACTGCATCCAGCTAATATTCTTTGTCTTAATGATAATTTCATGTAACATTAAAATAACATTCTAGGGACTGGGGTTTTGGTTCAGTGGTAGAATGCTTGCCTAGCATGTATCAGGCCCTGGGTTTGATTCTCAGCACCACATATAAATAAATGAACAAAATAAAGGTCCATCAACAACTAAAAATTTAGGGGAAAAATTAACATTTTATTCTTCTTAGATGTTTTTAAGTTAGACCTTTTCCATTGCTTCCTTTCTATTTATCCGAGTCTATAATTAGAATGTGTCTGTGTAGACAATATGCAATTTGATCCTACTTCTACCTAGTCTAATAATTTCTGCCTCTTAGTGAGGGTTTCATCCATGAACATTTAATGTAATTATCGATATGACTGGATTATGATCACTTTATTTTTTACTATTTTGACATACCAGATGGTATTTTGCATAGCCTGTTGTAATTTGTTTCATGAACATTTGTTTCATGGTGTTGTCATCTTCTGTTTTGGTATGGAGGTTTTAGTCATTCTTTTAATACTGTCTACTTTTCTTGACTGGTATTGCCTAAGTATAGATGATGGGCATGTTTGAAATGCCCTAAAGTGAATGACAGGCTGAGGCCAAGTAGAATATCTCAAAATTAAGTAAAGTAGGATGTGGTGGTAACAAAACAGAGACAAGAGGGTAATGGGAAGGGACCCAGAGGTAGGAAACAGAATAAGAAGAGGCTGCAGGCCTGCGAGTACTGATGAAGAAGGCCGAACAAATCTAGGCTTGAAAGGTAATCAGAGTATTAAATGATCTTGAATGTCTAACAGTCATAGAAACGCCTTTGTAAGAATATATCACAAAATTGTGGCTGGTAAGTATGCATGGGAGGAAAAAGTATTCAGAAATAGAGGAATATTTAGAAAAACATTAATAAAATCTGAGACTGTGTGTACACCTGTGTGTGTGTGTGTGTGTGTGTGTGTGTGTGTAGTTTACTTGACTAAAGACGAATGTCATTTTGTAGTGGGTCTTTTAAAATTTTGAAATCATGTCTAGGAACTTTTTTTTTTCCAAGTAACACAATGTCACATTGGATCGAGCTTAGTAGTAATTATTAGTATTATAAAGCATTAGTGATTAATTTATTAGCAATCATTCTGTCCATTGTCAACATTCCTATTTCATCATCCTAATAGGCGTCTTTTCTGTTTTTCTCGCAGCTCAAGTAGGGAATGTTCTGTTTGGGTGTGAGGTGCCCCTAAAAGCTCCTGTGTTCATGTGGAATGTTCAGGGGTGAGATGAGAGAGGTGGGAGAGCTGGGACCCATCAGTCCATCCGAGTTTGAATAGAACAACTGGTGGCGACTGTAAGTAGGTGAGGCATGGCTGGAGGAGGTGGGTCGGTCACTGGGGGCTTCCAGGGAGGATTCATCTTCCCTACAACCCCTTCCCCTTCCCTTTTCTGCTTCCTGGCCTCCTTGAAGGTAGCAGTTTCCTCCACCAGGGCCTTCCACCATGATGTCCTCCCTCACCTCAGGCCCAGAGCCATGGAGTCAGCCCACCATGGACTCAACCTCTGAAATCAGGAGCCAGAATTAACTTTTTCTTCTCTGGGTTGTTCTTGTTAAATATTTTGGTCACGGCAACAAAAAGCTAACACAGAAAAGAAAAAAAGAGCTTTTGGTTCCCACCAAGTCCTGCTGGGCACGGTGGCACAGTTCTTGTAAATCCCAGCGACTCAGGAGGCTGAGGCAGGAGGATCACAAGTTTGAGGCCAGCCTCAGCAACTTAAGTGATTACCTAAGCAACTTAGTGATACACTGCCTCAAAATTTTAAAAAGGGGACTGAGAATGTGGCTCAGTGGTTAAGAACCCCTGGGTTCAATCCCCTGAACCAAAATAAAATAAAATAAAATGAAAGAAAAAAGAACCTAGTCTTCTCCCCAAAAAAGTTTGCTTCAATATGAAATAATCTTCTCCATAGAATGAAACAAAAACATTGATTTTTTCCTTCTTCTTCCTAACTTCTGAACTTCAGTTCATTCAAGGACAGAATGATTAAATGGAAGAGTGATTCCTGTGAACCAAAAAATGTGATTTACTATTTTTTTAAAGCAATACGAAAAGAAGTACATGGAAAATTAATAGTGATTTTGATTTTACCTGAGAAATTAATTACTTGCTTATGATATAAAATAACCAAATTTAATTCAGCCAAGTTTTATTACGGCCCTGACAGTTGCAAAATCATCAGTGGATAAAGAATTTCTGGGATCACAACCCATTTCACTGATACTTAAGAAAACTTGGCTGAGATTGGACAAAATTTGTTCTTTCTGCTTAGTTTACTGCGTGAGTCTTTTGGGTTTTCTTTTTGTTTTCTACTTTTTACAGTATGTTATGTTTTGACTTCTGGGGAGCCTTGCTGGCAGGCCTGGGAGAGAGTCTGGTCCTCAGGATAGGCTAGCCTTAAGAAGAGGGAACAACTTGCCTGCTAGCATTTCTTTCATATGCAAAAAAAAAAAATCAAAACCCATACTGCCAACTACCTCCTTTAACACGGGCACACCAAGCCAATATTCCCTTTATTCCCCCTCATTAAATCACTCCAGGGCCAAATACTGAGGTCACCCTGATAGCCTGTAACCCCAGAAAATATTTGAGCAACCCAATCCAAATCTCACTCAGTCTTGCCTCCCCAGCCACAATCATTTCTCCCCACAGAAACACAGTGATAGGGGGATGTCTCCTTCACTCCTGTCCCCTCACCAACCTTGGCACCTGGGGGGCAGTCCTGAATGGTGTGCCTTGCCTCCTTCCCTTGGGAACGGTAAGTAATCAACTTCTCTTTCAAAGGCTGTTGGAAACCTCCATTTCCCTCACTTTGCCATATCTGATTAAAACTCAGCTACATTTTACAGAAAGAATGAATTCCTCCATGTCCAGGTGTGGCATCTGCATTATGTCAAAGGGCAAAATGGAGAGGTTGTCCCTTGGACTCTTCTGCCTGACATCCTTGACAACCGTCCTGGGGCTAGACTATCTTGGGTGTTTATTTACAATGAAAATAGGAAGCAACGAATAAAAGATGAAAGCCGCATTCACCCCGAGTTTATGGAAATATATCTTAGAAAATGCCACATATGGTGGCATCGGTTCTCTGAACGGGGAGACCATTTCATAGTACGTTTTGATAGTGAAAATCTGAAGGAAGGTCTGGAAAACATTTGAATCATAAAGTTCATGGCTATTTATCTTTGCCAAGAGCATAGATTGTGCCAATTAGACACAGTGCTGACTGTTATCAAAATTTAATAAGCACAATTGATTGCTAGGAAATAATTTTTGCCAACTCACAAAACATCCCTGAAATCTGCTTTTTTTTTTTTTTTAGACGTTTCTCATCTATAATGAATCAATAAAAGTTAATTCTACTGTGTAATCAGAAGCCTTCAAGATGTTGTGGAAATAAAAGTAAAAAATCATACAAATAATCTCCATGCTATTAAATGTATTCCTCTCCAGGCTTTAGTTTAAGACCCTAAGGTAGTTAAGAAGTGGGTGTTTATGTGGGGACCCATGAAAAAGGAAGAATTGGATGGTCCAAGATCTTCCTAATACAGGAAAACAAACTACTCTGAAAATCTCAACAACCGTTTAGGGACATCACCTCTAGTTCCCTGCTGTTCCACATATGGTCTGGGGACTGGAAATGCAGAATGTTGGGTCCCTTATTAGACCACTGAGTCTGAATCTGTCCACATGCAAGTTTGAGAAGGGCTGCCTAACAACAACCTTTTACATGACTCAGTAAGTACTTCCTAATTTCATTCCCTGGAGAATAAATATAACAGACAAACTTAAAGTCTCTATTCTTTCCCTTTTCTGGGTCCCTCCAACCCCCACCCTCACCCTACCCACTCCCCCCTAGCCCCCCGACACACACACAAGCTTTGGCTGATGAAAGACAAATGAAATGTCAAGTCTTTTCCATATGCTAGTGTCTGGCCAGATAAAATTTATAGCCACCAAGAGGTTTTAGACTAAAAGTTCATTCATGTGACTTTTTTTTCCCAGTAAAAGTGGTTTGCTTTTACACAAAGCCACTATGTTGATATGTAGAAACAATCAAAATTGGGAATGGAAACAGAGGAACTGAGGTGAAATCCTTGGCATCCTAAAATATGCCCATTGCTATATGTAATCTTTCTGTGTCTTAATAGTTTTGGGAAAAACATCTACATAAATTACACTTGTTCATTGTTGGTGGGACTGCAAATTGGTGCAGCCAATTTGGAAAGCAGTATGGAGATTTCTTGGAAAGCTGGGAATGGAACCACCATTTGACCCAGCTATTCCCCTTCTCGGTCTATTCCCTAAAGACCTAATAAAAGCATGCTACAGGGACACCGCTACATCGATGTTCATAGCAGCACAATTCACAATAGCAAGATTGTGGAACCAACCTAGATGCCCTTCAATAGATGAATGGATTAAAAAATGTGGCATTTATACACAATGGAGTATTACTCTGCATTAAAAAATGACAAAATCATAGAATTTGGAGGGAAATGGATGGCATTAGAGCAGATTATGCTAAGTGAAGCTAGCCAATCCCTAAAAAACAAATGCCAAATGTCTTCTTTGATATAAGGGGAGTAACTAAGGACAGAGTAGGGACGAAGAGCATGAGAAGAAGATTAGCATTAAACAGGGATGAGAGGTGGGAGGGAAAGAGAGAGAGAAGGGAAATTGCATGGAAATGGAAGGAGACCCTCAGGGTTATACAAAATTACATACAAGAGGAATTGAGGGGAAAGGGAAAAATAATACAAGGGGGAGAAATGAATTACAGTAGAGGGGGTAGAGAGAGAAGAGGGGAGGGGAGGGGAGAGGAGGGGAGGGGGGATAGTAGAGGATAGGAAAGGCAACAGAATACTAGTATGGCAATATGTAAATCAATGGAAGTGTAACTGATGTGATTCTGCAATCTGTATAAGGGGTAAAAATGGGAGTTCATAACCCACTTGAATCAAACTGTGAAATATGATATATCAAGAACTATGCAATGTTTTGAACCACCAACAATAAAAAAAATTTTAATTGATTTCTCATTGAGTAATAAATAAAACTACACAAGGCAGGGAAGGTAGCTCAGCGGGAAACACTTGTTTGGCATGTGCAAGGTCCTGGGTTCAATCCAAAGGATGGGAGGACGGGGGAGAAAGGAAGTGGAGAGAGAGGGCAGGAAGGAGGGGAAGTAGCAGAGAAAATCAGAAAAGTCTCCAGAATAGAGAAGATTGGAGCAAACAAACATGATCAAAAGACAATCCCAGAGCAAAGGAAATTTTTCTTAATTTCTATAGTGAACAAAAAAAAGATATTTAATGCTGAGAACGTGTTCCAGTTTTTAGATCCTGGGGATGGCATTCTAATTTATACCACTCTATCCGCCCAGCCACTGTCTATTTTAAGTAGTTTGCTAAAGGGAGGATCCTGAAAGATTTTGAGTGATAGTTGCTCTTTCTTGACTGTTTGAATATAGGCAACATTCCATTTCTAGGAAAATTACTACATACCATCCAACAAGCTACAAGCCACCGTGATATCATTTTAATGATGCTTGAATGCTAAGAGAAAGATGATTTTAAATTACCCTTTACGTTTCTGTTGTTCTTCATGCCTTTGTATACATTTTTATTTCCATCTGGTATCATTTTCTTCTTCTGAAAGATTTTTCTGATCGTTCTTGAAGCGTGAGTCTGTTGGTGAATTTTGAATTTTATATGTCCAAAAAAGTCTTTTACCTCCTTTTTTGATCTGGGCAATAAATTCTAAGTTGACAGCTTGACATTTTATTGTGTTTTTTTTCTTTCAGTGCTTTAGATATTGTTACATTAAGATTTGCTGGTATCTTTAACTTCATTCTTTTGTACATAATGTATCTTTTCCTGGCTGCTTTTTCTTCAAATTTCTTGTGCTTGGGGAAGGTGGAACATCTTAGATCTATGGTTTGATAGTTTCCATAAGTTTTGGTCCTTGTTCAAATAATTTGCCTTTGCTTGTCCCATCTGGAATTCCAATGAGCAAAGATTTGGTTTAGCTAATAGACCCCTAGCTAATAGATGCTCTATTTTTTTTTTTCTGTGTGGTTGCTAGTTTTATTTTGTTTTTGTTTTTCTCTGTTTGTTTTTGTAGACAGTACAAGGTACTGCCTTCAATTCTAACCTTTTCTTCTCAAGGTCTAATCTACTTATAATTCCACCCAGCATACTTTACATTTCAGACACTATAATTTTGAATGTATAGAATTTCTGTTTGAATTTTCTAATATCTTCCATGTCTATCTGTAATTTGTGTTTAATCTAGCTTCTTGGAAAATATAACAACTATTTTAATCTTTACTCTAGTGATTTTATTATCTAGATCATTTCTGGATCAATTTTGGCTAATTTTCTCTTTATGGGTGGTATTTTCCTGTTTCTCTGTGTAGTTGGCAATCTTTATTCAAGTGCCAGATATTGCAAAATTTACCTTGTTGAGTGTTTGACATTTTTGTAGTCATAAAAATATTCTATGTCTTTGTCATGGAAGTTGATAAGTTTCTTAGAAACAGCTTAATCCTTCTGTACTGCTTTAAAAAACAAAATCTATAAAACAGAACCAGAGCAGGAGTTAATCTAAGATGAATCTCTCCACTACTGAGTCCACACCATTTTAGTTGTCTTATTTTATGAGGTTGCGCAATCTGGCCTATGTGAATTTTGGGTACTATTTCATTAATTCTTTGGCATGGCTCTGTCCATTCACACACATGTGCAGATAAGTTCTGGTCCAAATACTCAGGAGGGGCTCCTGTCTCTGCGGTTATCTCTATGTTCAGCTCCCTGGGCCTCTGGATCAATGTCTCTAATCACAGATGGTCTGGATCCGCTTGGTTCCCTTTTCTTGAATTGCAGTCTGGAATCCAGGCAGAAACCTGGGGCAATTGCAGATTGCAGAGATTGACTATTTGTTTATCAACTTTTAGAGATGGCTGCTTTCCATTGCCTAAGGTCCAGTATCATGAAAATTACGATGTTATATATTTTGTTTTTTTTTTTTTTTAAAAAAAAAGAAACAAAGAAAGACAAATCTGGTCCTTGTTTATCTATCTTAGGCCAAAGCAGAAGTTCTTAGACTATAGTTCTAAATCAGTTTTCTTTACTCCTTGTCAGTGTCCTTGAGGTTTTTAGGGACAGAACATCTGCATTTTATATTGCCAGTTCTGAGAAGTCACTAAGTTGATATATCATTAAGGGGATTTTTTTTAATAGAAGGAGAAACAGCTTTGTGGATATTTTTGGACCCTACTACAAATGATAGGGGGTTTTAATCACTTTTTTTCTCCTACCCTAAATATACTGTTTCTCCCCTTATATGCTCTCTCCTGAACATTTTAAAATCACCTTCAGGGAGAAAACCAATGTTTCTATTACTGAGTCTCCTTATCTGTCGTTCTCTCCTTGTCTTATTATATGTATCAACATGTCTCAAAATATGAATAAAGAAAGAGAGAGAGAGAGAGAGAGAGAGACTGACTGAAGTATACCCCTTCACAACAGGAAAAAGATAAGAAACTGTACTAGAGCTACAAACACACGACTAATTTCTCCCTTTCTGAAAGTGTCCTTTACCATCCGGAAAAATTTCTCTGAAACCAAAATGCATAAGTAAATAAAATTTTAGTTAGTTATAGCACATTCAGTGTAAAGGCACACTCTCAAATTGAATGTCCTACCATCTGACATTCTGCATGTTTTTTTTTTTTCTTTTCTTTCAAACCCTAAGCCATCTCCTGCTGGGTAATTATAAAAATCTTTCTCTCTGATATCAAGGACAGCTTTTAGGATCTTCATTAATATTGATGCTGTTGGGGACAAAGTTTTATATATATAATCAAAGGAATTAAACCCATATACTTTAAACCCAAATTACCTAATGAACCAGAAGAGAAGAGGAATGTAAACTGTATTGGCAAATTTAATCATGCTCTACCTGGAAGTGCCCAACAAGCCCTGGAGGAAAGGAAAAAGATAAATGTAGTATACTATTTTGATGAACTTTCCTGGAGTTTGGCTACCGGAGTTCAAACCTTGGTAAGATTGGGAGTTAATAGCCCATGTTTCTTTTTTTTTTTTTAAGGCACAATTATGTGGTTAAATTCTTATTTAATATTTTCCTGGGTATTAACTTTCCCAATTCCAGTCAAAATGCCTTAAACTTTTCTTAGAATAAGAAACAGTCTAAAATGGCATATTAAATAACTAAAATTTTCTAGACAATGTAAGGTTTTTATCAAAAACTCCTATAAAAAACATTTTATATATATTTTTTGTTAACCATTTTGAAATTGTTTATGGGAATAACTTAAAAAAACAGTTTTATTCATAAGTTTTCTTATGTGTGCATCAATATATCAGCAACTTTATGAACTACCAGGTGAGGCATCAATGACCCTCAAATTAAAACACTATTCACCAAGTGCATTATTTTACTAAATAGCATTTTCCTTGAAAATTAAAACTTTTGGTTTTGATAGTCACTTGCTTTCATTTAACACATTGATTTATTTACTAGGTATAAGAAAATAAAAAATAATTTGAAGCTGGGTGCACACCTATAATCCTAGTGATTTGAGAGGCTAAGACAGGAGGATCACAAATTTGAGGCTAGACTCAGTAATTTAGCAAGATCTTCAGCAACTTAGCAAGACCCTGTCTCAAAAGAAAAAAAATGAAAGAAGCTTAGTGGTAAAGTACCCCTGGGTTCAATCCCCAGTACCAAAAATAATAGCAATAATAATATTAATTTGAGACTGTTCAAATAACAAACTGTCTCCGGGTTGGAAGGCTTATCTATTGATTAAATCATATCTGATTGTTAGATTGCACATCAGTGCAGCTGAATGAGTCAGATTGTAAAGATTAGGCAGGTTTATTAAAAATGCAATCTTTGAAAAGTAGTCTCATTTAAAATGGTCACTTAGAAAAGAGACATATTTTACAGAAGCTTTTAAATATCAATAATGTAATAATTTAAATATCAGTAATTCAAACAAGTTTCTGGCAAGTAACTGCCAGGATACATTTTGTATTAAGATCTTCTATTTTTCTTAACAGAGCAGACCACACCCCCTGACAGTGTACATACCTGTCCATAGGTGCAAACTCACATTTGCCTGTCATGCGTCTCTCTCTAATCCAGTCACACTAGCACCCTGGCTGTTAGTCAGGCTTTTCAAAACACACTTCTGCCTGTTTTTTAATATGGTCCTCTCCTTTTTTCAAACGACCTCATGGCTCCTTCCCTTTGGTTTATTAGGGTCTCTACTCAAATGTCATCCTTCTATTACAGCTTCCTTCATAACCTACTCAACTAGCACTCCTCCCAACTCCCAGTTCCTCTTGTCCTTACCCTGCTTTATTTTTCTTCACAGAATTCACCATAAAACATGTTCCATATTCATTTATCTATTCATTTAGTATCTGTTTCCTCTCACTGGAATGTACACTTCGGTAGAACAAGGATTGTTTTATTCAATGTGGAAACGTCAAGTTCTAGCATAGTCCCTGGCTCTTGTAAGACAATTATTCCATGTGCATTAAATGGATGCAAAAATGAATAAATATTAAAACAAATAACTCTTACCCATTATTGCCAGATCTTAAACTGAGAGTAGGTGCACAGAAACTGATTGCCAAAAGCCAGGGAGCTGGGCATGTACATAACCCATTCAAACATATATTGAATGGCAAGGTTTGAAATATGAATTAATTGTGCTTAAATCAATACCTGAGAATTGTTATAACAATGTTCAGTTTGGGGAGGAAAACTTTGGACTTTGGTACTTCCTTTATCCTTGACCTGTTACCTGGCCCTGATGCCTCCAGCATGTCTTTCTCCCTTGACTATAGGTTCCAATCATTCTCTTTCCCTCAAAAACTAACAGCACTAAATATCTTATAGCATTTTCACCTTAATAAATAGCTCCTACAAATAAAAGAAAAAAAAAACTTCAACTCAAGTGAGTTAAGTTTTGACTGTGGAATTGCAGGTCCAACTACGTAGAGAGAAAGCCTAATCAAAGGCCAGTGCTGCTGTCCAGGTAGCTCCACCTAACCAAGAGACACCTCCATAAGAGTGACTTATGAGTAGCTATAATATTTCATAAACATCAACACCTCCCTCAGAAATAGCACTTCAAGTTGCCTCATCAATTAAACACTGTGTTAGTCTGATAAGCAGACAGCAAGATCTCATGTCTAAGAAGTAGGCAGCAAGATGTGATTAAACAGGAAAAGATTGCATTAATTGAAATGTCCACTGGAGAGAAACTGAAGCAGGGGCTGCTTGAGGCTGGGAAAGCAATCAAACTGACCTTAAAAGAGAGAGTCAAGGTTGGATAGAACGTTCCAGACTGTCTTCTAAGGGTTCACAGATCTTTGAAGAATCATGGAGCCAAATTTGGCAGGAATCTGCCTTAAAATCTCAAACACACTTATTGGCTAGACACATACTGTGGAGAATGGGCACCAGGCAAGCCCAGGGCTGGCCTGCAAAACACAGAAGCCAGGGATTACTCTCACCCTGTGCTCTGTAGCTGGAAGTGCATGAGGGATGTTCTTAGGGACACGAGGCTCTTCCTCCATCAAAGTATCCATTTGTATTTCTCTGCTTTTGGACTCCACTTTTCTTTAGACTAGGACCCAGTCTTGTTCATCTTTATATCTAGCCCAGGTTAGATCAAATGTTTTCTAAGGGACAAGTTTATCATCGCCAAGACACTGCCTCATCCCAGTTTCTCACTGTGTACCAAGGAACGTTATTATGAATGCTTACAAACACACACACACACACACACACACACACACACACACACCACAGGAAGTTTAATGTGGCTGAGAGCACAGTTTTTAAAATCAGAGATAGAGGTTCCTCTTGGTGAGTAATTTTGATAAAGTTTCTTGAACCAAATGATCTTTCATCTCCATCTTTGAAACGGGGTCAATAGTGGTTCTTTAATAAAATGCTAGCTATAGACTGAAAAGTCAATCATTGGCACAGCAACAACAGAATATACCAAGTCTCCTTATGTAGCTTAACATCATACAGAAGTGAAACATGCACGGAGGAAATGGAGGCAGCTTAATGAGGAGCATGCATTGGCCAAGCAGAGAGGTCATTAAGAAAATCACACTGATGCTGAATTGATGTGAGTACTAGTTGAATTTTTCATGTGCCCTTAACTGGAGACTTTATTTTAAATATCATGAACTCCTCATGCACTAGTCAGCTAAAGTTTGTGAGAACTCACCTCCCATCTTTGATTTAGAAGATGAAGCCACCATATCCATGTGCTATTTTTTCTGCTGTGTCCTGTAGGAACCTAACCCCTTTCTCCCTGGTCACTTTTAGAGCTTCAGATCCCTCTATACTACCCTTAGTGCTGATTTGAATTCAGTATTGTCTTCTGCTTTGAGATCTGGATGCTTTCCAAATTTAAAAACCCTGATATAGAATCACAAACTAGCTGACATCTTTTCTTTAATGATGTTAACCTAAAATTTCAATATCATTGCTCACCCACCAAGCACCATTTCATAGGCACATTGAATATTAACTGTAACCCTGTAGAGTAAATCTTACTACCTTATCTTCATTATTTACTTACTGGCTGTCATTAATGGTCTGCTGACTTTATTTGACTGTATGGTTTCAAATAAAATGAATAAGCAATACAAAGAATGCAAGTTTTAAAAAAGCACTAAAAAATCTTCAAGGCTTTTACAACTGTCTTTTAAAATATTGTTTTAATATAATTAAATTCCTTTTCTAAATGGATTCCAATTGTTACTATAATTATTATGTGGCTTTTATTAAAACAGTGTTACATTCTATTAATTAAGTAAATATTTGTTCTACAGATATCTTTTGGTTATTATCATAATAGAAAATGCAAAGAAAAGTAGGACTAGGGCCAGGACATTTGAAGATGAATAGAGTGAGCACAAACCACTAGGTAACTTAAATAGTCTTACCATGTTGTAGCTATTTTAACTTTACAATGAGAAATTGATGGAACATTGTGAAATGCTCACATTTTTCTTGTGAAATGATGCTTGGTAAATTTGGTGTTCTTCACAAGCTGTTAATTTGGTTTCAGCACATTAATTTGTTTCAGTCTAAGTTAAGAATAGATTTAAAGAATTTTTGTACTACCAATATTTTTCATTTACTAGAAAATGTCATATCATCCCTATATTAGAAGATAGTGTCCCAAGTAATAGCCAATCTCATTAATTTCCATATTTAATATCCAAGTGCAGTTGTAAAGGCTCAAAGTTGCCTGTTTTTAATTATAGTTATAGTTTTCCCTTAGAAAGGAAAAACAAATCAATGAACAGCAAAACTGTATCCAAAAGTACACAATCTTATGTCCACCTATAACATAATGTGAACAAGAAGGTAAATAATTAGTATGATTTACTCACCTGAAACAGTAGTAGATCAGAGATATTAGGGTTGAAATACCCAAGTCAAAGAGTAGAAAAGGAAGGTAGAAAATAGAGAGACATCTTCAAATTCAGGGAATATATATCCACCGAAGATCAAAAGGAACATTAAGGAACAAGGGAACATGGACAAGAAACGGAGGATCATTTCAGAACAAAGAGCAAGAGTTAGTTAATCAGTGAGGAGAAAAGAAAACCAACAGGGCTTTGAAGAGACAAATTTAAGTTGAAAGGAGGCTAGGATGGGAGCTCCTTTTGCACTTCACGCCGAGGACCTGGCTTTCCTCTCTGTTTTCATCAAAGGAGTTTATCCAGTTTAATCAGCAACTCGGAACTCATTTCAGATCATAAAGAAGTTACGCCGCTGTTGATGATGATTAATATTCTCAGATAAAATGAAAAAAATATAACATGTCTCTGAGATTTTTTTTTTATTGTGGGTTTGCTGAATTTCAAGGAATGACTAACATCAGCAAGGAACAAAAGCAAAATTTCAAGACTGAGACCATGCTGATGGAGACAGATATTCTCCACTATCAGAACAAACAACAGCCTCAACAATAATAAAAGGTACTATTTTTTAAGTGGGTATATTTTATTTTTCTCAGTTTGATGACACATTTACAAATGATTAAATTCTAGTAGAACTGAAGGATAAATAAGAGGGGAAAAAAACCCTCTTCCTCGCAATACTGTTGTCCCCGTTCCCTTCAAAGGCAACTAACAAAGACTTTGGTGTATCACTCATTGCTTCTGTACGCTGTGGGTGTGTGCGAAGACCCATGCTCTCCTTTAGATAGATCTACACCTTTCCTTCCAAAGCTATTTAGATCAGAAGGATTTGGGAAAGATACTGCTACATCAAGATAGCCTATGTCTAATAATGTTTCCCAGGAGCTTACTAATCTCCAGTCTTTACTGTCTTCCTGTCTAGATAGATGGTCATATTTTCCCTCCTTATCTATTTTTATTATCTCCTATTTATGCATGGCAATTTTCTGTCATGCTCTATAGGATATTACTTTCACGTAAGTACACAAAATGCTTAGGTTTTAAAATGCTTCACTATTTGTTTGCCAACAGAAATGATACTGTGGAAAGAGGAGGAGGACTGACCATGAGAGGGCCTTGGGAGCAGAGAGGCCATGTGCATGGGGAGTGTTTGTAGAATGTTCTTGGATAGAGGAGAGGACACTTTCTATGTAGGAATAGGTGGGAAATAGAGGAAATTAGGTACTGATTTTAATGCTGAAAATCAAACATCCAAATTGCAACAACAACAAAAAAACAAAACAAGGAAATGGTTGAAAAAAAAGGAGAAAGGAGAAGAGAAATCAGTGGAACAAAATGTCATAGAAGAATACTTTTGTATAATAATGAAAACGCTAAAAATATAAGGTATTAGAAGAGGAAGTTGTTGGTGGGTATCAGGACTTCTTAGTTATTTGGTTATTGGGACAATTTCTAATGAGCACTGGGATGTGAAGGACGAGAGAAAGGTTGAGGTGGGACAAAGAGGAGAGGTCACTGGAGCTTAGGCCAAAAAAGAAAACCCAGGTGCTGGAAAATTTTGAAATAACCTAGAATTAAAACAGATGTTATAGATGTTTAATCCAGGCATGTGCGTACCTGAGAATGTGGTAGAGTTAACAGGAAGTCTGCACTTATTTTTAAATGTCAACATAAAGAAGAGTGACCTTGGCTTCAAAATAACTATATTTTGTTTTTAAATTAAGAAGAATGGGGAAATTATCTGAACAGGAAGACATTAATCCACAACCTGATTCCAAGATACATAAGAAATTTTAAAAATAGCTTCAGCTTTAAGAAAATACATGAAAATAGTCATTTTAGAGTCTTATTAAGGTCAGAAGGTAGAGTATTTATCATCAGAAGTGTCACAGAGTTTGCTCATAATGAATAAAAAATTTTAAAAATGTAATAGAAAAAGGTTGTTGAGAGAGGTGAAGAACAAGGGATTTTAAGGAAAAATTAACATCTAGAGAATAAAGTAGATCATTCATAAAGCATCATTCTCACCATATCTTGGAGGTCAATGTGGGCCCATTTCTTAGATAATTGTGTGCAAATAAAATGATTTAATTTTCTGTATAAGAAACTTCAATAAATCCAACCCATTACGGTATAAAATAAAACTACAAATTACCTCCACTAAAGCTAAATTTATCATTATACATAGAGGTCACAAACATTTAAATGGCTGTCATTAATATACATCCAGCATCAAATTAGCTCATTCTATACTCATACTATATCCTTGCAGTGGATCTGGAAGGGCACCCAGAAGAAGTGCATCCTACTTGCTAGATTTTTGTGACAATTGTTTCATTAACTACTTGTAAGTAGTCAGTAAAATCTTGTTTCAATGCTGAAGAAGGTTAAGCAGCTTACCCAAGTAAAGAAAAGAGCTAGAATTTTAATCCCAGAGTCTGACTCCACCCCCAACCAGCTATATGTCACTGATGTGGAACTCAACCTTAGAATTATTATGCTAAAACCAAAGAATGAAGCAAATGTATTATTGAATTTAGAGGAAAATCTACTGGAATCAGTTATGTTGATCTACTACTAGTTCTTAAATCGGGGAGGTAGCTGATAGCCCTGGTCAAGCAGCTCCTCGATTATACCAGCTTGTCACTCAATAGACACATGATGTTGCATTACTTTCTGAACCTTTCTGTGCTCCTTTTCTTATTTTTAAATAATAAAAAGGGTAAATTTGTTTGACCTTTAAGCTTCTGAAAGTAATCACATTGCTTAATATATGCAAAGTGCTTAGAACAATACCTGATGCATAATAAATGGTTGTATGTTAGCAATTATTACTGCATACTGCTTAGAATATTAATTTTAAGAATGTGAGAACAGGCCCAACATTTTCCATACTTTGCCAAAAAAAAAAAAAACCACAAATACACTGGACTTCATAGTCCAAAAAGAGTCTCTCCAATTGTGAAAGACTAACATTTTTCATTTAAGGTTTGATACAACTTAAAACATACAAAAATGAAATCCTTAAAAATATAGCTCCTTTAATAGGAAGGGAGGGAAAGCACCAAAAAGAGTGATTTTCATACTTACAACCAAAAGCACTTTTGGTGGCAGAACAGTGTCATCTAGTGAGAGCTGGGGGAAAGAAAATTCCATGAGCCAAATTAAAATGCCTAAATAGTTCTATTTGCAGGATTCACACCCCAAAAACTGTTTAAACAAAAGCCATGTCCAGGGAAGTGAAAGTAGACAGATTCCTCTAATCCATCATCATAAAAAAAGACATAAAGGTTCAGATAGTCAAGCCATCCCTTTCTTAGCTGCCTCAAAATTGTGAAAATTCCATGTTTTAAAGGCTTATTCCCTTTCATTCTAGAGGGTGCAGAGGTGGTGTGTGGTGTGGTTGTTGTTTTGTCTTTGATTTCCTTCTGAGAATGCAAATATTAATTCCAATGAAAATTCAGGGACGAATCAGCCCCTAGTCTACATTCACTTGGTCCCATGTTGATTGACACTATTTGAACACAGGACTCTGTTGGAATGCCACAAAATAGATCTGATCATAGACAGCAGTGGCACCTATTTTGGAAAGAGTGGCGGGTTTTAATTTTCTATGTAAGAATCTTCAGTAACTCTAACCAATTGTGGTGTAAAGGAACACTACAAATTAACTCCACGAAGGCTAAATTTATTGTTACAGGTAGAAGTTCACAAGCATTTAAATGGCTTTTCACATCTAAACACACCCTTAGCAGCCACTAGTTAAACATGTATGCATTATAGAAATGGCTTTTGACTTTTGACAGTATTCTCTGAGATTCCTGCACCCCACCCTGTAAATGTCAATGTACTATCCACAAAATGCTTTGAAATGAAATGATCAAGCAGTGAATTCCGATAATCTTTGTAACTGTATGTGGAAGAAGTTTCCCACTGTGCTTAGAAATCCACAGAGAAAGGAAACTGCTAATAACTGAACAGGCAAATGGCAGCCAATAGATGGTACTTACAGGAAAGAGCCCACACCTTCCTTATTTTGCCAGAACCGTATCTCTTTCCCTTTGCTAATGATGAGTTGGCATCCTTTTTGTGTCAGATTTCAGAGAGGATTCCACAGGGAACACATTCCTTTGAGATATTAGCATTTTTTCATTTGTATCAAGTGACTCAGATCACAATATGAGCTCTCTTTTTAATCTAGACTAGGATCCCAAACACCCATTAATTAGCAGGCATTATTGTAACTAAATAAAATGAACCAAATGTTTAAAAATCTCAAAATAAGTAAGAACTATCACCAAAGCTTGAGATGCTACATCAATTAATGAATAATTCAATTGAGCTAATTAATGAAGTCACTGGATGACATGCTGCTTACATTTAATGCAGCCTGGTTTTAAATGAGTTTAAAACTCATTTATTAAGGTTTATTGACCTTCTTAACTTGGATCTTTAGCTAAAACTGAATGTAGTAAATTTCAGTTCTTAGTTGGAAACCCACTAATTTGGTTGCAATTTTTTAATGACACTTGAATACATTATTTTTCAATTTAGAATTAATTAGTGGGTTTTTTTAAATTCTTGAACACTTTTATATAATTTACAATTCCAATGCAATTAAATTCTTTCCCGACACTGACATTTTCTCATTTGCTGTAACAATAATTTAATTTCTTACAGCATCAATTTTTAAAAAATAAACCCCACAGGGCCAGTATTACACTAAAAGGCCCTGGGTTCAACCCTCAGCACCACACACACACACAAAGTGAGAGAGAGATCCTAGGGATCTTCTCTCACCTTCAACCATGTGAGAATACAGCTAGATGTTACCAACATCTGCTCCTTCTAAAAAAAAAAAATTATTGGTACATTTATTTACGGGTTGTCTAGGGCTACCTGGGTCCTACAGTGGCAGAGTTGAATAATTGCGGCAGAAAACATTTTCAAAACAACTGTAAAACATTTACCATCTGACCTTTTACAGAAAGTTTCCAACCTTGTCCTATAGACTGCATCTGTGCACCAAGAGATATGAACAGAAATATTCATAGTAGCACTGTTGGGAATGATACAAAACTTGAAGCAACTCTAGTATCAAAATAGAGTAGATGTATAGTTCTAATAGATACATATTCATAACACAACCCAAATATGAATAAATTCACCTAGGTTTCCATAGTATGATTCCAAAATAATGTTGACAGATCCCAGAAAAATACATAGTAGTATGACTCACTTTATGTAAAGTTTTTGTTTAGTTGTCAAACTAAACAATACATTGTTCCAGGACACCTGAGTTTTTGTGTGTGTGTAGGGTGAGGGGGTACCAGGGATTTAACTCAGGGGCATTCAACCACTAAGCTACATCCCCAGACCTTTTTTGTATTTTATTTAGAAAGAAGATCTCACTGAGTTGCTTAGCACCTCCTTGCTTTTGCTGAAGATGGCTTTGAACTTGAGACCCTCCTGTCTCAGCCTCCCAAGCCACTGGGATCACAGGACATCTGAATCTTTAAAGAAAGATCAGTTAACACATGGATTTTCAGTGGAGAGAAGGATAGGATTACAGTAACTGAGAGGAGACATACAGTTGACTGGAATTGTCCTTCCAATTCAAAACCAGTGAGTTTCTTATGATTCTCACTACATGTTACATATGATTTTTGTTGGTATATTACATTTTATATTTCATTTTTGACTTTGAAATCGTGACATGCATATTCGGAGTTACATTTTAACAAATGGAACTTTTATGAAATTTCTTTGTGAAATTAAGCTACCCTTCCTTTTGCAGGTTTATACCATGCCAGCATTATTCTGAGTGATTAACACACTTTATTTTTTTGAATTATCACAAAGATTTGGAGGTACATGTAATTAAATCCTTATATTATAGTTGAAGAAAATATTCGTGTTTTTACTAAAAACATATGTTTTTGTATCGTTAGTAAGGCCTCAAAACTAGGAGAGGTGATTAATAGTTGTTATACATCTAGTAGGTGCCAAGTATTCTCCATATGCTATTTCATTTGATTCCAATTACAGTGGTATTGCTGCTCTACAGCTTGGAAAATAAGATCAGAAACTTGAGTTAATTTGTTCAAGGTTAATTGCTTATCTGATCATTTTCTAAATCCCCTGATGAGCACCCTGTGTTTTCAGGGTGCTGTGGTCATAGGGTGTTGAATGGGCAAGTCCTCAGAGAAGAGCTCCGCTGCCACTACTACCTCCGTGTTCCTGAATGTACAGCTTCAGTGCACAGATTGCAATAAAGGACCGCTGCACAGACACATAGCATTGTAACAACCTCAGCTAAAATGGGGCGACATTAGGGACAGAAGAGGAACGCACTGAAATACTGTTTTCAGTTGACAATGGGTCCAGTTTGTCGTTAGCCCTTCTTTGTTTTGGATTTCATGTTGGTGATGGTATCAGTGTTGATCTGGGGGCAGTATTTAAGATTAAGTTCTAAAAAGGAAATCCATATGAATTCACCCATTTTCTGGGAAACATTTCATATTTTGAGTCCTATCCAATCTATGTAAATTGTAAGGCCATTTTCTAACTGTTCTATAGTATTATTTTCTCTTCTGCCTTAGAATTCTTTGCTAATGGCAAATACTCCCTTGTCGAGGCCATTACATTACATGCCCTACAGTAATAGTTCATTAGTGTCTTTTGTTTACTTAGAATTTGAGTATTTATTGGCTATTAGGAAAAGTTTCACCAGCTTTTCTTAATTTACCTACTCTTCATATAGTGTTTTAAGCATATTAAAATAGAGTTCGTTCTTTTTATTTCTCGAGATTTTTCTGATTTTCAATAGAAAAAAATGAGTGATAATTGCCCTCATCTTCTTTCAATATTTTTCAAATTACAGATATTATTATTTGCATCATTTTTATCTTCTACTGAAGAAATCTTTTTCTTGATCCCTTAATGGGTTTTGATTTCCTTCACTGTATTTAAAAATATGCTATGTATGCTCCACCTACAAAAACAGGTGCCATTTTGTTTTCTTCATTTTCATGCCTTATTTTTTGCACAAAGAATCAACTTCTGGAAAATAGAATTTAATCATTAAACTATTTAAAATTATCAGAAAAATATCCAGTAATAATCTCCATTTGTAGTGGTGAAACACTTTTATAAATCATTTTTGATTAATGACCCACACTCTATGTTCACATAGCACACCCAACTTGACCCTTTACTGTTGACTCCCTTCTCTCTCAGTTCTGAGACCCTTGAAGATGGCGTTACCAGCAAGGAAGAGTACCAAGAAGGTAGAGAGTGAATATTTTAAAATGTCTGTTAAACAGGGTTAAATAAACAATATTCATGCATTCCTTTTCACTTTGTATTCTTTCTTATTTTTTGTGGTTGTTTTATTGCATATATTTAAGGAATTTAATTTCATGACATCACATATGTATACAACACAAAATAATCACCTCTGTCAAGTCAGTTCACATCCTCATCACCTCACACTGTTACCATTCGTCTGTGTTTGAGGTGAGAACATTTAGAATCCACCTTGGATGTGTAACCGACGTGATTCTGCAATCTGCATTTGGGGTAAAAATTGGGAGTTCATAACCCACTTCAATCTAATGTATGAAATATGATATGTCAAGAGCTTTGTAATATTGTGAACAACCAATAAAAAAAAAAAAGAATCCACCTTCTTAGCAGATTTCCATGTGTACAGTGAAGCACTGTGACCTTCAGAACCTGGTCATTTAGCTTGACTAAAACTTTGCACCTCTTGACCAATTTTTATTTTCTAATATCAAAATACATCCATCATGCTAGACATCTCTGTTATGATTTATCAAATATCCAATTTAATAGAAGTTTACTCTGTATTAAAATATTTTAAAAGCCATTTTAATATTCTTACAATATTCTAAATGCTTATGTAATTATGTAATTTCTATTTTTTTCAAAATTATGCTTGATTATAAAATATAAATATATAGGCTTAAATGAAAGAAATGACAGATTTTTTTCTATTTTATGTTGTAAATCGAAATCATGACGGAGTAGACTTAATATCACTTAAATTTTATTTTTCATAACATGCAAAGACAATTCAGTAGTCCAACTGTAGTGGCACCCCCTCTTTCACAGAAAATCTTAACTAAGCTTCTCCAGAAATCTTCACCATAATTGATTTTAGGACTATCAGCAAAAGAGTCTCTACAGAAGAGTTCAATATAGGTAAACTTCCCATTTTCCTCTTGCTCTATTACTTGGCCATGGCCTGGAAGAAGTCAGCCCTCCAGGTACTGAATGCCCTCTTACTAGTTTTTCACAGACATTTATCCAGTATAGTAGTTTGTAGATGTGTTTTTGCAAATGCAAAATGTGATTTAAAAAAGACAGATCCTTTAGCAAGGCCTTCAGCCTTGAGCTGGGCTTCAAGAGATGTCTACATTTCTAAGATAATTTACCAACTGGGCTCCGTGGTAACAACTGGCAGGGGGAGGAGAGAAAGGGGAGAAGAAGCTCCCCCCTTCTCAGTTGTTATCCTTTAAAGGTTAACTTGCCCAGAACAGTGAAACAAACAGCTGCTTTTATGTGAACTTCTGTGGACTGTGAACTTCTGAGCCCCTCCCCTTACATGCTGAGTATAAAATTCTGAAACTACCTGAACTCGGGGTTCAGGGGATTAATTGATTACAGTGAAAACTGTGCCCTCTGAACCTGGCTGCAGCCAAATAAAACTGTTTCCTGCCATCTTCGGTGCTTTGCCTCGTCTGTCCCCTTCAACACAATTTTCCATTCCATTTTATTTATTTAACAAGCATTGCAACTGACACATAATTATTATCTACATATCTAGGGATATCATGGTAATCTGATACATGGATATGGTATGAAATGATCAAATCAGAATAATTAGCATTTCTATCCCTTTGAACACTTATCATTTCTTTGTGTTTGTAGTACATGAAGTCTTCTCTCCTAGATTTTATGAAGCATGTAATAAATTGTTTAAAACAGTATTTACAACACTAGAACTTATTCCTCCTATGTAACAGTATTTTGGTTCCTGTTATCAACCTCCTTCCATCCCCTCCCCCCTTTTGAACCTCTAGTGATCATTGTTTTACTCTTCAATTCTATAAGATTAACTTTATTAGTTCCCACACATGAGTGAGAACATGTGAAATTTGTCTTGCTTTGCCTGACTTATTTTACTTAGCATGGTGCCCTCCATTTCCAACCATATTGCCACCAATGTCAGAACTGTATTGCTTTGTGGATGAAATATTCCATTGTGTATATTCGCCACATTTCCTTTACCATTCATCTGTAGGTGGACACCACAGCTGATTCCATAGCTTAGCTATTGTGAAAACTGCTACAATAAACATAGCAAAAATCATTCTGGCCTGAAGAGTTTCTGCTATGAAATTTGCTGCTGTTCCAGTGAAGGTTTCCTTAAGTGTTGCTTGGTATAATTCTCATGTTTTGTTGTTATTGTTTTTGTTGTTGTCGTTGTCAAAGAATAAGCTCTTTGTCCTGGACCTAGTTTGACTATAATGTGTCTTAGAGAGGACCTTTCATGAGTAAACCTTCTTTCACTTTTAGTGTTTTTGAGTCACAATTTTGGCCTCTCCTCAGAGAACCAGAATGTAAAGGTTGTGCCTAAATACCTAGAAAATAAGAAGAGGGATCAGTGTTAACATCTGCTTGATGCAGAAAATGATAGCCTATGATAAAGGTGCAGGCTCATGAGGACATCTCTATCTCTGTCATTTTTCCCCAAAATGAAAGATCTAGACTCAAATATCTAGACTCAAATGATTATGTTAGCTGTCCAAAGGAAACCAAACATTTTAGCTTGTGTTTACAGAATCAACTAGAAGCAATTTACTAAAAAAAAAGAATCCATGTTAAAAAAAACAAGGTTGCAAACTAATACACACATGTACACAACCCACACATACATTGAGAAGAAGTTCTCCATGGGTCTCCTGAACATTCTGCCCACCTTGTAACAAAGGGGCATCAACACCTTCTGTACTGGATGACAGTTTCAAGGATGATTTCTATAGCACATTAATTTCTACAAATAGCTCTTCCTTTCCAAGCAGAGGACACCACAGCATCTCAACCAGCATAATAAATATAATGTAAATAAAATGCTTCCTTCCATGGCAAATGTCTGGAGAATTTGCCGGCAGCTCCCTTATCAGATGCGGTGGTTTGCAATCCGGGAGTTCCCAGCTATGACACAAACTGTGTACACAGCATCCATCTGTGACACTTTGAGTCATACTCTTGAAAATCATACTTTCTTGAAAATATATTATCTAATGTACAGTGAAGTCCATCGCTTGGAGTGTTGTTAAAATGATTTCTGAAGACCCATGGCCTACTGAAACCAAGCCAATAGAACTTTCTCCTACCCTCAAGAGCAAAAAGATTTGATTTAAAAGTACAATGCCACATCAACATTGATTCTGTGAGTGTAATTCTATACCACAAATGATTTTTGAAATTTAAAGTCAAGCTATTAATGTAAGTGATCAGATATGGCAGACTTTCCAGAAACTGAGGGAAAACAATATAATTTTAATCATATTAGTGGATGCAACATTTATGACTCTAAGCTCACCTACCAGAAAGAATCAAGATTGATTTTCTATACACACTCTAGTGAGCTTGAAGGCATCTCCAGAGGTTACAAAACGGGATTACTTACAATTGTTTCATTAGATAAATGCTTTGCAGAGTGAAAGGTAGCCTTGATAAAAATCACTTTTCCACAAAGCAAACCAATCAAAAAGCCACAGGGTAGAAAGCACTCTTAGAAGAAGAAAGACATTTTGGTGGAAAACTACAAATTATGTCATTTTGCATCAGAGCAAAGAGAAAGTGCTAATTTTCTTGTTTATCATCAGTGAATGAACTCTCTATTCCTATGAACCACAGAGAACATATAACATCTCACTCCATGTAGAAAATATTAACTCAGGATAAATTTTCTAAGGTCTTATGTATTGGGTAATTACTTAAGTAGGTTAAACTTTTATTGGATAATTTTTCACTTCCCAAAAAGAGATAGAAAGAGATCTCACCCCTACCCCAACCAAAAAATAAAAAATAAAAACGAATAAGGGAAAAATATATGTATAGGTTTTTAAAGGCCATTGGACAGTTAAAAAAAAAAAAAGGCAATCTCAAGTTGCAATTCTAGAAATCAACCAACTTCTTTGGGAAGATGAGACTAAGACTGACCTTACCTATTATGGTTAAAAAAAAAAGTGTGTAGTTATTTTCTTTACAAGATTCACTATTTCAATAAGAGTTGGCAATTGTAGAAATTCCAGTAAGATAGCCATTTTTCTAGTGACTTCTTGTGTGTTATTGGTCTATCAAATATATTTTCAATCACGTAGTTTGGAAATTTCACCAACAGACATTTTCTAGTCATTACTCACTCACAAAGAGAAATCAGTTGATAATTATGGCACCATCATTGTCTTCTTAAATTCCATCCAACATTTTCTACATTTGAAGAGGCAGGTGGAATGAAATTGACATTCTTTCTTTCTTTCCTTCCTTCCTTCCCCTTCCCTTTTCCTCTTTCTCTCTTTCTACTTTCTCTTCTCCCCTCTTCTCCCTTCTTCCCAGACAATAACATCTTGCATACTCATTTTACAAGCATTATTAGGATCATACCTGAAGAAAATCCTTAGTTATCATCTTGGATCATTCACATCCTAGGAAATAAGTAGACCTTGATGGAAGGGAGAATTTCCAAGGCTGACTCTATAACTAAGTTGCTGTGCTTTGTCACTGGAAAGATCAAACCACACTGGCAATCTTGGTACATTTTAAAAAATTGCTCTCAACCACTGTTTGTTTCATAGTGGTCTATTTTGTTTAGGATGAAATCATAAGCTTCACAGGAAATCCCTGGTCTTAAAGAAGGAAGTGACATGATATAATTTGCATTTCAGAAATACCTCTCTGTCAGGAGTGTGGAGAATTTAATGGGCTGGGAATAAAAATTAAGGCAGATGGATCAGAAAAGAGATTCTTCATGTAAAGAAGGTGAGAAATCATGGGGACTGAAAATAAGGCCGTAGCCATGATCATGGCAGAATGGGATTATTTAATTAGACACAGAAGTATACTTGAAGTTCTACAAAGAAGCTGGTTTTTCTTTGTAAAATAACCTCTTGAATAACAACAAGTCCTAGAAGATATTTGCATTAAAAATATTTAAAAAAAATTTGCATTAACCAAAATAGGAGTACCAAAATTATTTATTATTACTAATTTTATTTTTAAAGTCCTTTGAGAGAGAATATTAGACCATATCAATATATCTTTAAAATGCTCCCTGGAAAGACTCAATGTACCCTCAACACGGTCTCTCTTACGGTTTTTCCTTTTCATTCATTTCTTCACATACATCATGATGCTCTTAGTTTTCTCTACATCATTTCCTTTAAATCTCCTTCCTTCCAACCAAGCAGAAAGGGACTGCCTGTATTTCTGCTCCTGTCCTCTGTTCTTATCCGGACTGTGGAGAACAGCCTGGAATAACTGGAAGATCAGATGGCCCCAAGTCTTCTAGGACTAAGATCTTACTATTACTTTCATTTTCATTCCATTTACTAGTGGCTCTGTTCAAAAGAATTAACCTGAATTTTCTTGCCTGTGCAGAACCAGGAGAGAAAAATATGCAGTAGATAAGTAATCATCAATTTGATTTTTTTTAATAAAAGCAGAAAAAAAACCTGAGAGATTTGCATTTTCATCAAAGGTATACCTTGGAGTCATTACATGCAGCTGTCTGTTTTATTATATGCTGCATGGAATTTTAATTTTTGATATGCCATAATTAATTTACATCTGGTGGATTAGGTGGCTTTTAGTACTTGGGCTCTCAGAACCCCAGGGTGTCTGCTGTACTTACTGACAAATGTTTACGCTGTTTCCATCATTTTTCTATCACACAAAGTACTGCAATAAACACTCTTGTAATCATATGATTTTTGCCCTGTGAATATTTAGAAAGGAAAATGCTAGATCAAAAGATGAATTCCTAATTAATTCTGCGAGACACTGAAAAATTAGCTGTAAAAGTGTCTCTAACAACATTGGCTCCCACCATTGATGGTTTGTCCTTACCCTCACACACAAAATAGTAACTTCATTGCTTTTCTGCAATGGGTTAATATATTTCTTAAGTTGTCATTTTCTAATAATTAGGAAAATTGAGCATCTCTTCCAGTCTTTGAATTGCTGGGTTTCCAGTACAATTGGGAATTAATCGAGTATCCTACTTGGTTTCTTTGCCCTTTTCTTTGCTCTTCCTACCTTCCATTCTTCCTTCTTTTCTTTCTTCCTGTTTTTCTTAATCAATTTCAGGAGTTGTTTTTGAATAGAGTTTTCTGTTTTCCTGTGATGTGTTGAACTTTTTAGTTTGAAACCTATTTTGTATGTAGAGTCATGTAGGATTATTTCATTTACATATCTGTATTTACTTTTATTAATATTGGCTTTTTATGGTTGATGTTGGCTTTTCACATACACTAGTTTGCATTCAACAGGGCATAAGAATTTTTTTTACATTTAATTTGTGATGATTTCATTTTGAGAAATGAGATAAAAGAACAGTGTCAGCTTATGCAGGTATAATTTCTTAAAAGACTACTGAAGTATGACTTTTTTTCTCTGAATTTGAAAAAGAAAAAGACTACATACTTCAGTTTAGAAGATAGTGTTTTATTTGCTACATAGATATTCATCTGAGATAAATGGGTAGCAGTGCTTCGCCATTAAACTTTTATTTTCTGAATATGACTCACTTAAAGGAGCACTGTGAACTGGTGGGTAGAAAGAGGCATTAACTTACAAGCCATATCTTTACTGCAAGGCAGGGCTCTGAAATCTCTTGAGTCTAGAATGAAGAAAGAGAACGTAGGGAATGTTCTCCTCTGCTTTCTGTGTCTACTGAACAAAATGTAACATCTCCTTCTACTTTTTTTGAATGACCGGTATTAAGTTTTCTCATCTCAGGTTATATTTGCATGTTAGATGGAGAAGAATAAATCAACTCCTTTTTTGATCCCAATAGCTAATGTAGAGGTTATTTGATTATAACTAATACAAATGTTTCATCACTTAAGATGGAAAAGTTATAGAGATGTGAAAGGTAGCCAGGATCAATACCTTATTTCCAAATATGCTTTGTGTATCTGGTCTCCTTTGGATTCCTAAGAGAGACACATAATCTCCTCATTTCTACAAATTATTCTTGGTAGTTTGATTTACTTTACTATAGTACTATATTACCTACAATTTCACATGGAATGGACTGTCCTTATTCTACCTGAATTACTATAAAACCTAAAATATCTGCCATTTTCCATAGCTAAGGAGAAAATGGCCAAAGAAAAACATATTTAAAGCATAATATAAATAACAATACCTCCTCAGAGTTTACCAAAGTCTGCAAAGTAATAATAGAAATTAATATAACTAAAGTCAATAACCATCCAAAACCATCATATTTATAATTTCTGGCTTATATTTTAATGACTTTAAAAGTAATCAACGTCTGATTTTTTCATAAATAATCAGCTGCAACTCCATAATAATTAGCACATTGGTATATACTAGTGCGGGTCTTTGTCATACTGATGTCTACACCGACACGCACACAAACTTACATACACATACTTATACAAACATATTTTTGTATTTTTTGAATTCCTTTTTTCTAATTTCACCATTTATATATAAAAATGTGATTATATAATTTTTAAACAATACAGATAAAGTGAAGGTTCTTAACACATCCTCTTGTTATTCACTCTCTATATCAATTTTTTGTCCCATTTACAAAAAGAAGGTAAGTATAGCTATTGTATTTTATATCTTTTCCAGAATTTTAAAAGCAAACACACAATACACACATATATATGTACATATGTATATAAAATACCTGAATAGGCTATCTTTTAAAATATATTTATATTATAAATTATCATGCAACTTGGTTTTCCACTTAACATAGATACTTTTAATGCTAGAATATAGCATTCTATTTCAATTTAAAATTTTTTTTTATTGGTTGTTCACAACATTACAAAGCTCTTGACATATCATATTTCATACATTAGATTGAAGTGGGTTATGAACTCCCAATTTTACCCCAAATGCAGATTGCAGAATCACGTCGGTTACACATCCACAATTTTACATAATGCCCAATTAGTAATACATCAATTTTTAAATTAATAGTATTCAATTATATAATCATATTTTTGCTTTATTACCAGATGTTAGTTCATTTGGACATTTTTCTCTATTATAAAATGTGACTATTAAAATCACTATATAGGCTTTTGAATGGTTTAAAGTTATTAACTAAAGGCCCATCCCAATAATAGTGTTAACTTTCCCACAGTTTTGTCAACCAGTTAAAACTCACCCTCACAAGAGAAAGAACATTTCTCTTTATTAACTGAATTCGTGTTTCCATTTCTAGAGAAGCTAAGTATATTTTCAAATATCTTTGGGAAATTTATATTTCCTCTTCTAGAAATTTATCTTTGTGGCCCATTATTCTGTTATCTTAGTTTGTCTTTTTCTTACTGATTCATAAGATTTTCTTTTCCAAATTAAGCTTCCAAATACTGATATTTTTCCAGTTATAATGATCTAAATATTTTTTTTCCAACTGATAACTTAAATTTATAATTTATTTAGAATTAAGCCTGAGTGTTTTGTCACATGCCTGTCCTCCCAGCTCCTTGGGACCCTGAGGTAGGATAATTGCAAGTTTGAGGCCAGCCTGGGCAACACAGCAAGACCCTCATCTTAAAAAAAAAATCTGAAAACTAACTTAGGATTATTTTTCATTAGTTGGTAGTCAGCTCTTTCAACATATGTCTGCTTGGATTTTTGTTGTCATCATTTCATTATATCTCAACTCATAAGCAAATTCTCTCATTTTCATATAAGACTTTTATAATTTAGCTTTTTTAAACATGTGTTTGTTCAATTAATCTGGAATTTGATTTTGAGAATGATGAACAGCAATCTAACTTTATTTATTCAAAATTTGTAGCCAGTTATCCCAATATCGTTTGATATGATTTTTTTCTTTTTCTATTGATAAGAAATCTCTCTCAGATGCTTATCAAAATAACACTTTTCTTTTTCTATTTATGTCAGAAATAAGAGACAATTTTAATAACTAATCTTAGTTTGCTTCTGAAGCTAATGGTACAATTCCCTCTTGTTCTCATTAAAAATGCTTTTTGAGCATATGGATGGTTTCTATAATTTTTATCATGTTTCTTAAGATTGCCTCTGAGACTATGAATGGCAGTGTAGAGAAAATTTCACGAAAACATCATTAAAAAGCTGAAGGGAAAATAATACCCTAAGTCAAACAGAATTTAGCTTGTTAAATGTATCATACTAGCCTGACTTTCCATTTTATGAAGGAAATGGACATTCAATCAATATTTAGTCAGGTCAGGTACATAAACATAAGTCTAGCTGCTTGCCAAAGTTGGTTTTATTGGAACTTTGGAATGCAAAATAAATTTCCTTAACTCTGTTTAACCTATAAAAAAAATCTATCATGGCATTTTCCTATACAGTAATGATACCAAATTAAAACATAGTACAAGACATATATATAATTTAAAAGTTACTAGTAACTGGATTTTAAAAAATTGAAGAGGAATGTATAAGATTAATTTGTGTTTTATTTAACCAACCTATCTAAAACATTTCAACATGCAATCGATGTAAAAAAATACTAGTGGGATACTCAACACTCTTTTACTCATCTTAAGCTTTGGAAATTCAGGATGCCTTTGAAAGCCTATCTCAGTTTGGACCTGAATCTTTTCAAGTTCTCAATAGTCACAAGTGCCTAGAGGCTGCCACACTGAGAAACACAGTGCCAAAATTTTAGATCTATTTTGTTGTTTGCAGGTATTAATTTACTATACAATCTTCTGAAATGTTTATATCACTTGGAGTATGTCAAAATATACATGATTAAGTTTATATACTTCTTAGTTAGTGGACATTTTCTAAATATGGCCAGACAATCAGTAGTTAATAATTTAGCTGAATTAAATGCACATAAGGCATAATTTAAGTAATAGAATGAATCATGAGTTAATATCCTCCTTTGTTTTAAAAGCCAGATCTGAGTATAGATTTTCAGAGTGACATGGCTTTATATAAAGCAGAGACCAGTGAATGGCTCTAGATGTATATTATTCTTAATAAATTTGTTTCAATTTCTAATTAAATAATTTCTAATTTCTAAAAACTCCTGAATAATCCAAATGCTTTTTGACAATTATTCAATTTTGCTGTGCTCAGGTTTTTCCTAACATTAATAAATTTCTTTCAAGCACATAAAGAAAATTATATAAAATGTTGCTCTCCAATATCATCTCTAATTCTTAAAATATAAGATCATGATGAGGAAAATACATGAAAAAAACATGTAAATCAGATATTAACCAAGTAGTTGGAACTAAAGCTTTCATCTTGCAAATATTTTTGTTTTTAAAATATCTTTTGATACTATCAAAGTTCCTTTTCAGCTTCTCATACATATTTTATTTGCATAGCATATTGCTTCTTATCCTTATATTTTTACTGACAGTTGAATAAAATTTCTATTTTGCTTCAATTGCTTATTTCTTGCATATTTCTGTTAAAACATTTCTTCCCAAATTCTTTGTTCTTTTGTGTTTCCAGGGCTGTAGACCTTATGAATAGCTTTGTGATTCTAAGATGCAGAGCAATGGTGCCAGTACCCTGCTATGTTCTGCAATCAAATTCAGTACATGTAGCACCACAGCAAGTCTGAAGGCCAGAAGTCAGTATGATGTCTATGATTTTGGAATTCTGGTCATAGTTCCTTATAAGTTTGGAGATACAACATACAACCCTAAAATTCTACTCCCAGGTTTTCCCCCAAATAAATGAAACCTTATATCCATAAAAAAATATTTGCATAGAATTTCAGGTATTTATTTTATTCACAAAGGGAAAAAAAGCTCCAATAATCCAAATACCCATCAACATTTGAGTGGATGAACAAACTGAAAAATTCATAGGATGAAATTCTACATAATAAGAAAGAAAAAAATCAACATTAATGAATCCTAGAAATATTACTTTGATTAAAGAAAGCTAGGCACAGAAAAGAACACATCTCATGGCCTATAGGAAGATGGAGAAAAGGAAACTAATCTAGCTAACAGGAATCAGAATGGTGTTTTGCTATGAAAAAGGACCAAGTTGGTTAAAAAGAGACATACAGGAGTTTTCTGGGATGATGAAAATATTCTATGTTTACAGGGTATTGGTTGTGAACATGTATTCCTTTACCAAGACTTAAACTCTGTATATTGTGTTATAAAAAAGACAGCAGTAATAATTATTAAATAAAATATTAAATAAAATAATAATTATTCTATAGACTGCAGTACATACATTATTGCATGCCCTTCAATGAGAAATGCCAACCTCTCCCCGCTTATTGATTGAGTTATTTAGTTTTGGGGTATTTAGTTATTTAGTTTTTAATCCTTGTTCGAGGAGTAGCTGGCAAAGATTTTTCTCCCTTTCTGTAGGCTGTCTATTTATGCTCTTATTTACTTTTAACAGAAATTTCTCAAAAGAAGAAATACAAATGGCTAACAAATATGTGACAAAATGTTCAACATCCCTAGCAATCAGGGAAATACAATTCAAAATTATACTGAGGGGTCATCTCACTCCAGATAGAATGCCAGTCATCAAGAATACAAATAATGATAAATGCTGGCAATGATGTCAGGAGAAAGAGACTGCAAAGTAGTACAAGCACTTTGGAAAGCAGTATGGAGATTCCTCCAAAAACTAGGCATGGAACACCATATTACCCAACCTTTCCACTTCTTGGTATTTATCTAAAAGAACTAAGCTCAGCACACCATAGTGAAATAGGTACATCAATGTTTATAGCAGCACAATTCACAATAGCCAATTTATGGAACCAGCCCAGGTGTCCATCAACATGGGTAAAGAATAATGTGGTGTATGAATACACAATGGAGTTTTGTTTTACTCAGCCATAAAGAAGAAGGAAATTACGACATTTCTTGCTAAATGGATGAAACTGAAGAACATCTTAAGAAATGAAATAAACAAGACTCAGAAACTCAAGGGTCAAATGTTTTCTCTCATGTGTGAAAACTAGAGCGAAATAAGGGGAAAAGGTTGTAGGGTCCCCATGAAAATAGAAGGGAGATCATTGGAGTGGAGGGAGGGGACTGAGTGGGAGGGAGGAGGGACAGGAAAAGGGAGGAACTAAGCAAGGAAATTGACCAAATGACGCTATGTCGCTACACAAGGATACCACAGTGAATCCCACCTTTGTGTATGTATATAAAGCACCAATTAAATACACAATAAATAAATAGAAGGAAGACCAGTAGAGTACAAGAAGGGAACAGAGGAAGAGAGGAGAGGAAGGATCAAGAGAAGTACTAGAGATTGAAGTGGAGCAAATTGAATTCCATGCATGTATGTCAAAATGAACCCCACTATTATGTATAACTATAATGCACTAATAAAAAATATTTTTAGAAGAAAAGAAATGAATTATGGATTACACAACATGAATTAATACTAAGCCCATCGAGCTAAGAGAATCTCTCCCAGTCTTGATATACTGACTGTGTTGGTTCAGTGCCTCTCTCTTCATGTCACTCACAACTCTGCATTAGCCTCTACTCTCTGCTTATGCTGTCTTGACATAAAACTTTAGTTCCTCTCGGGATTTTTTTTTTTTTTTTTTTTTTTTTGAGGATGCCTCCTTCCCTGGGAAAGCACGTGGCTTTCCCTTCCCAACATCTTCAGGGGATTTATTCTACCTAATCTTTCAGGTCAATCTTTCATCCTTTCTTGTTTCCATTCTAGTACTCAGCCCATCTGTTGAGTTCTTTATCTCAATTATTGCTTTTCATAAGTAATGTCTCACTTATATTTTATGGCTTCTTATACCTTTTTCCCACTCCAATATCTGCCCCTTACCTTTCCAGATACAGAAAATGCTCATTTTAAATTGTTGTTTATTGCATCTGTTAATTCTGCCTTGTCTGCATACTAAATACTTACTTTGTTTTCCCACAAGTCCCTGTGCTGTTAGAGGTGTACACATGGCAGATGATAATATGGAACACCCAGAAGCAGTTAAAGCCAGATGCCAGTTCATGCCTTCTTTGATGACTTCGGAGTATAGTTGAACAGCATCCTAAGAAGAATCTGGAGTAACACAGCTATTCTGCTTTAAACTCCCTTCACCTTTGCCACCAATGTAACATTGGACATTTGACACCAGGACAGTCTTGGTCATTGTGACCTTCATGCCTCCATTTCATTGCACATTTTCTGCTCTTATTCCTAGTTAGAATCACCTAGCTCTTGGGATAAAGGGCAAATGGGGAGATAATAATCTGGAGTAGGTTCATCCAGTTTAGTCTTAAACACTTATACAATTAAAGCACCCTACTTCTTTATGAAGAAAGGAAAGGAAGTTGATATTTTAACAAATGGTAGTAGATTTCTAAGTTCACAACTATGAAACTCCCATAGAAAATTAAAAATAATCTGCATATTCTAAAATACTATAATTAATGTATTTTTCATAGTGTAATTTTAATTTGAAACGCTTATTAGGCCTTAAATTTACCATATGTGGAAAAATAAATCTTATGAATTTTTGAAGAAGTAGAGATTCTTAATATTTTTTTAGATTGAAGAGATCAATTTGAATGATATTGGGCAAAGTATATACACAGAAAACAGATGAGATTCTATTTCAAATAATCTAAAATGATACTCTGAGTTGATCAGTACATATTATATATATGTATTGAAATATACTGTATTCAATAAATATGGACAAACACATGTTAATTTAAAATGTAAATGCTTAAGGTGATGGAAATGTTGACTACCTTGATTTGATAACTGCACATTGAGTAAGTGTATCTAATTATTTCATGATACTCCAGAAACTTGTGCAATTAAAATAATAATTTTTTAAAAAGCAAGCAGAGGTATTTTATGTAAGATAAAAGCAATGTATATTTTTCTAATGTTTTGAGGAATTTAAGGATATTCAAGACAAAATATATGATGATCTAATTTTTCATCAGGGAAGAAATTCAGATGAAAATTTGGAAGCAGGAGTGTCAGTTCAAGTTGCATATATATATATATATATATGTGTGTGTGTGTGTGTGTGTGTGTGTGTGTGTGTATTTGTACATATTTAAAATGACTACAGATTTGACTTGAATAATTCATATTTAATAAAGCACATTTTTCTGGTAGTACTTCATGCACACTGAAATCAGCATATTATCACTGAATTATCTTCAGTACAAAATGTGCCTTTTCAATAATATGATACTATAAAATAGCTATTTAATTTCAGGGACTTATGCATCTGACTTGATAGTACATTCTAAATTAAAGAGATAACAAACTTTTCCTTCCTTGCTTCCAATATAAAAAGAGGCCAAAACATTTGCATATGAAATATATTATCTGTCATGAAATACTTATCTTCGCAGCCAGTTTCAATAGACAATATTTATTCAATCATGCAGTCAGAATTTGAAAGGAAATTTAGTGACAATTTTATTTAAGAACATTGTCATCCTGGTTCTGGAAAGACAATTGGGACACTATTTCTGCCAGGGAGATTTAGGAAGCTCAAAGCTGCCAGTTATGCAAATTCATTCCAAACAACAACCCTAACTCATTCAAGGACACTATGTTTGTAATGATTTTCTTCTACTGTGACCATTTTTGTAATTGTGCATTTAAAAAAGAAAAGTTATATTTTCAACCTATTTAATACCAGGAAGAAGATAATGAAACTCGGGGGTGATTGTTTTGATGATAACATTGAAGTTGTTAGAGATTTTGATGAAGAAATGCCACTTCCCCCATGATGTACTTGATTTTTTTGTTGTTGTTTTTTGGTAGCTTCATTTCTTGTTCAATTGTCTTGGTTAACAGTTATGACGCAAACTATTGGTAAGACATTGTTATTGTACAAGAAAACTACTGTAGACTTTTGGGTTTGTAAACATCCCATAAAAATACTTCTTTTTTCCAAATTAACTCAGAACTATATGACAGACAGATTCTGGATTTACATTAAGGTCTAAAGTTTATCTTTATAATTAATAGATCTGATTGGGGAATGTGATTTTTAAGTATATGAGAACTTGCTACTATTTACTCCATGATTTGAACTTCCTAGTTTACTTAGTGTTACAGGTAGAAAAACATCACAGGATTTCCCTAAGGAGTAGGAACAGCAGTCTCCCTGATTAACAAAAGACTGAGCAATAGTTTCCCAAACTTGGTTTAGCAGCTGAACTCAACTAAACCCATCTATGCTCTCTCATGTAGGTCACAAGTCCAGCCATGACTTATCTGAGTCCTATGCTCAGGATGGGGATGCTGGCCAGGCCTGAGGCCCAGAGTCCTCGTCCAAGGCCACGTGACAATTAGCAGAGTTGATTTTCTTGCAGCTATAGAATACGTAGCCACTTGCTTTTTCAAGACCACGTGGGCTATCTCCCTGATCTCCACGAAAGCTTAAAGGATCTTTTAAGGGCTCACCTATCAAGGTTGGGCCCACCCAGGGTACCTCCCATGTAATTAACTGCAAGTCAAACGGATTAGGGACTTTACTTACATACCTTCACGTTTGTCACATCATCATGGGAGTGACTGCCATTTCTTTCATAGTTTCTGCCCACAATCAGGGGAGGCACATGTGTTTAAAACAAGGGTAAGATTCCTTGGAGGTGGTCTTAGAATTCTTTATACCAACCATAAAATTCACCCTTTCCTTTGAGCAGTGGATACGCAGAAAACAGAGAGCAAGAGTTTACCTTAATGCTTTTTTATTTTTACAGCACAACATCAGACTAAGGGAAAATCCATCACCCATGAGGATCGTTGTTTTACTTTATACATTTGTTGAGTCAAATTTTTCTTCTAAAAACATTCTAACATCATTTAATACATTCCCAAATTTCTCCAAATTCTCAATTGAAAAGGGAAAAGGTATATTTTAAAACTCCCATTTACCCATATTATGGCATCATCATGATTTGAGCTTATAATCATAAAAATTTTTAATGTTAGATGAAACTGTTCTGAGACATTCTGTTTTACATCTAGCTTTAGTGATTCCAATTCTCTGTTGTCCTCTGATATTTTTTATCTTTTCCTCTACTTCCCCAAAAAGTATTAACATAACATATTCTTAAATTCTTATCTGCTAACTCCAATATTTAGATTGCCTAGGAATATACTTCTATTTTCTACATTTTATCTTCTTTTTTGGTCATTTGATCCTGTCTGGTGACAAACTTACTAATTTTATCACATATCATATTCTTGGAAAAGGACAGAAATTTGACTTCCATTAAAGAGTTTATCTCTCCCTTTGCTAGGAGGACAGCAAAGGAACTTAATCTGTTCAGAACAGTGAGTTTGGAATGGGCTAGCATTGCAAAAATAATACATCTAAAACTGTCTTTCTATACCCACTTCTCAGGCATGTCCCCCAATGACTCCAACCTAGAAGCCTGTGGTATTCACTGAGATTAGTCCCCCAGTGAATTCTAAGCTTTATAACTTTTGACTGTTCTGCATAGTGAGACAATGGTTTTCTCTGTCTGCTCTGCTTTTCAGAAAAGTTCTGGCTCGCCTGAGCCTCTTATCTACACAGCTGCATAATTTTGAAAATGTCCTGAGAGAAAAATCTTCTGTATTTATGGTCCATTTCTATGTCTCTCCTTTTTATCAGAATCTCAGTTATTCCTACCTCCAAATTTCATATCTTAAGCTGCATAAAAAAAACTGTTCTCTGATTTTCAACTGTGGCTCTCCTCTCAGACCCTTTGTCCACAGCTCTGGCTCCATTCTGTACACCTAGAAATAGAAGTATCCTAAAGAGAAGGAGTTGGAACATATCCGCCCACTCTCTGGAGTAGCCCTTTTACATCATTATCTCTGCAGGACTCTGCTGCCTCTAAACAACCAACACAAACAAATAAGTAGATACATAAGTTAGCACTTTTGTCTACCTTTTCTCCTTGACTTTCATGGAAGGATCATTTGACCACATGCGACTCTGTCATAGTCAGAAGCACAGTATACCACTTCTAAGGAGCCCATGTGCACAATGCTCAAAACGGTTTGAACGGTTTTCTCCCTTGTGGAATGGAAATGTTATTCTATATCAGATACATGTAACTTGCTTTTAATTTTTATAGGACTCATGCTGCAAGTTGGCGTTAAGTCTCAAGGGAGACTTTGGACTTGTGAGTAATGCTGGAACTGTTAAAACTGTGCGGACTCTTGGAAATAGACTAAATGTATTTTACATTGGGAGATGGGCATGAACTTTTGGGGACTGAGGATGGAATGTTGTGGTTTAAATATAAGGTATCGCCCAAAAGCTCATGGGTTAGACAGTGCAAGAATTTTCAGAATTGAAACGATTAGGTTGCGAGAGACTTAACCTAATCAGTGGATTAATCCACTGAGAAAAGAAAGAATTAAAATTATTTCTGTTGACAACCTGATCATATATATAGGAACACTAAATATTCCACCAAAAACCATCAAAACTGATATATAAATTCAGCCAAAGTTGTAGGATACAAAATCAACCTGCAAAATCAGTATCATTTCCAAACACTAACAATCAACTATTTAAGTCAGAAATAAAGAAAATAATACCAGTTAAAATCACATCAAAATATTAGTATCATTAGAAGTAAATTTAACTTTAGAGGAGAAAGAGCTATACACAAAATACTAGAAAACATTGTTAAGAGAAACTGAAAAAAAAATACGTATAAATAGAAAGATATCTCGTACTCATGGATTGGAAAACTTAATATTGTTAACATGTCTACACTATCAGTGTGATCTGTAGAGTCGATGCAATATCTATTGAAATTTTAATATCACTTTTTTATGTAGTTATTAAAAATCCTAAAATCTGCATGGTACTAAAAAACCCCAAATAGGCAATCTTGCATACAAGGAATAAAGCTAAAATAGTGCCTAATTTTAAAATGTATTATAAAACTACACTAAAACAGCATGATACTGCAAAAAAAAATCACCAGTGTAAAGGTTTATAAAGTCTATAAATAAATATAGCCCATAATTTATACACTTACCAGATAGCAGATTCTATTGCATAAATATATTCAATTATTATTTGTCAGTTAGAAAAAACAGATATTTCTTCGAATTTACCTTAGACACTACATAGATAACACTTATTTCAGCAAACAGGTGTGATGATCAATCTCTAGTAAAAATAATGAAATATTAATTAGAAAGCTTTTTTAGTTTTGGTTTGGTTTTGTTTTGGTGCTAGTGATTGAACCCAGAGGCACTTTACCACTACACTAAGCCATATCCCCAGCCTTTTTTTTTTTTTTAAGAAAGGTTCTCACAAAGTTACTTAGGGTCTTGTTAAGTTGCTGAGACTAGCTTCAAACTCGCAATTCTCCTGACTCAGCCTCCAGGGCCACTGGGATTACAGGTATGCACCCCTGTGCTCAGCTTAATAAGAAATGGGGTTTTCAAATATTTCTTTAAATACTCGTGATATGCTCTTTAGAGAAAAGTTGTTATTTCAGTGGATAGATGTACTGGCCACACTCTACAAGCAAGCACTAACAACCCTGAATTTTAAGATTTTTTTTTTATAATGCTACTTATACACTATGCTGACTAAGTCGTAATTTCAGGTAATGGATTAGGTAACCACTATAATTATGTGGTGAAGTGCTAAAAACATATATAAAAAGTTGGTTTGATAATCCAACACATTGAGAAGCATTATTTCAAATAATTGGCGTAGTTAGCATGTGTACTACATGTAGTAAAGTGCTTGATGATGTATGTTTTAAAACATTTCTCAGAATGCTACCTCCTGACTGTACCGAGAACATGATATTCCAGAGCCAGAACACGGTGACCAAATCGAAATGAACGTAGTGACGTGCTTAATAGTGAGACTTCCCATGGGGTCTCTTAGGGCACTCCTTTCACACCAGGTTGAGAGGAGTGTTATTATAGTGAATTGATGTGGTTACAAACTCTAATGCTGGTTATGAATTTTTAAGACCCACATTTCCTATGTCACTGATTATTCACTATGTTGAAAACAAATGTTACTTCAGTATATTGGTGTGGTGACCTCACTAAAGCACATAATGAAATTATAAGGGTTTTGTATTATTCTTAAGAATGTTCCTTATACACTAATTGAAAAAGTTGATTCCGCGAGTGTGCGTGGCAACCATACTCTAAGGCATACAATGAAGTGTATAAACACACGTGTCTAATGATGTTTCTTAAGATACTTCAACTGAAGTATAAGAGAACAGGACTATTTCAGAGAGTGGATTTGGTGGCCACGCTGCAGAGCATGTAGTAAAGTTTTCGAAACACATATACTAAGGAAGTTCCTAATAGTGCAACATTTTCACCATTTCAAGAATAGTGTTATTTCCACAAATGAATATAGTGACCACACTGTAAAGCATGTATTAAATTATTGAAAGACACATATATTACAGAATTTCCTGAAAGTCATACTCATTTTCTAAGTTGTGTGTGGTGTGATTTCAGTAAATGGTTGTAATAATTATACAAAATGCATGTGGTAGCGAGTTTAAATGCATATGTATAAAAATGTTTCCAGGAGTTCTGCTTCAGTTCTAAGCTGTGAAAACTTTCATTTCAGTGAATGAGTATAGGGAATCTATAATCCTTTATAGTAAAGTGCTGACATACATGTCTTTGTAAGACAGTGTTAATTTAGTGAATGGATGTGGAGCCACTCTCTAATGCATGTAGCAATGTGTTCAGACTCTCATGTAGACAAGACCTTTATAAAGGAAGGATGTCAACAAGCTGACAAAGTAGGAGTTACCAGCCTTCATTTCCCTAAGCAGGGAATAAACAAGTATAGAGAGCTTTCATCAACCAAAATAGTCTTGGGAGAGCTCAAGGAATTTGTAGTGGAATAAAAAATATATATGGAGAGTATCTGCACAAAAATACCACTGGAATGATTGGCACACCCAGATGCCTGGAGGTGGCTGGGAATGAGAAAGGTAGAGGCTGGTGTCTTGGCCACCGGGGTTCCCAAGGGCCTGGGCCTGCTTTGCAGAAGACTGTGGTCTTTTACATTGAGATAACCATCTCTTCACCCCTGGGATTCTTGCTGCAGAATCCCAGAGGTGAAGAGATGGCTGCACGGCTTCCAGCCAAGGAGCAATCATTCTTACCACTTCTCCCAAACTTGTTCATATTCCTAAGCCACAGCCACTCACCAGTTGCTCACCTTCCAAATTTCAGCTCTGTCTGTGGCTGCACTGTGCCTTCCCATACATCGAACTGTAAAATCACTACCATAATCAATTCATTGGCACCTAGGCCTCAGAGACATGCCCCAGATACCAGCTCAATGACCACAGCAAGCTAGCTCCAGTGCCGCCGGACCCTAGGGCAGCTGTTTCTTCATACATTTCTGTACTGTGGACCCCAACTCTCAGCTGGTATGCACATACCACACCTCACACACAGAAGTCACCACTGAGGTATTAGGTAGGAGTTCAGGGACACCGAGATGGCAGAGGCAGAGTGTAAGAAGGGTGCCACTGGAAGACAAGACAGGGAGCTGAATCATGTCCCTGTTTATGGTAAGTCCCATTACCATGACAACTCTCACCACTGAGGGCTTATCACCATGGCAACTCCTACCACAGGTTCAGTATTTTAAAATGACCAATGGAGGCAAAGTGGGGTAGTATTCTATTTCGGTTTTCTAAAGCAACCAATGGGAGAAAATTGGACAATATTCTAATCAGGTATCACAAGGTAACCAATGGGAGCGAATGGGGTCGGTCCATACAGGGAACAGGATATCTCACAGCTGAGCATATGAGACACTAATTTCCAGGTATCAGTGCCTTGAGCCCCTCTCATGCTCAGCCCACTGCATTCCACCTTACGGGAGTGCTACTTTCCCCTTCACCTTCAATAAATCTGCACTCTGCTTGTCACTTCTGTGTGTCTTGTTCAATTTTTTGTTCAGGACATCAAGGATCTGGACCCAAACTGGACAACCTGACAATAACACTACCACAACCTGACGATAACACTACCACAACCTGACGATGACACTACCACAACCTGACGATAACACAACCACAACCTGACGATAACACTACCACAACCTGACGATAACACTACCACAACATGACGATGACACTACCACTTGAGCTAGCTCAAGTCCAGGCCCTGAATCCAGAGTCTCTCTGCAAGAGTCCCTGCTCCAAACAACAGCACAGCGACTACTAAGAGCTCTAGTCCATATCCTGGACCCTTGTTATGGTTTAGATATTAGGCGTCCCCCAAAAGCTCACGTGTGAGACAATGCGAGAAGATTTAGAGGAGAAATAACTGGGTCATGAGGGTCTTAACCCTATCAGTGAATTAATTCCCTCACGGGATTAACTGAGTGGTAACTGAAGACAGGTGGGGTGTGGCTTGAAGGAATGGGACCCTAGGGCATGCCTTGCAGGTATATATTTTGTATCTGGTGAGTGGAGTCTCTGGGTTGCCTAGTCATCCTGTGAGCAGCTTCCCTCCATCACATTCTTCTGCCTCACCTCAAGCCCAGAAGAATGAAGCCAGCCACCTATGGACTGAGACCTCTGAAAATAAAATTTTTCCTCCTCTAAAATTATTCTTGTCAGGTCTTTTAGTCACAGCAGCGAAAAACCTAAAACAACCCTGGAGCTGCTATCCATGTGCGTGCCCACTCCAGGACCCTGCTCTACGGTTTGACTGTGTGCACCCACACCTAAAACACCAGTTATCACCATGGCGAGGCATTTCACTCCAGATCCCAGAGCTTCCTATTGTCTACACATGCACATGCTTAAGAGACCCAGTCAGTTGCCACAGAGAGCTAGCCCATGCCCTGGACACTGGAGACGGGAGCTTGGCACACACCTGTGTTCCAGTCCCTGCCTCCCTACTTGCTTTATAAGCAAGTACATCTTGCACATTGTTACCCACAAAGAACAGGAAGCCTGCATCCTGGGTACCAATGCCATTGCCACCTGGCCAATAGCTATGTTCTCTCCATGCATTTCCCTACTCCAGTGCCCATTGCCAAGGATGAAAATCAAAATGGAATAGCATTGGTTTGGGGCACTGAAAATGAAGTTGAGACACCATGATTAAATAGGGTTTAATCAGACTCATTAACAATTTAACCTTGAACTGAGCTGCCTGCACTTATGTACCAGGATGCATGTTGACCTTTGGACTGGGCCAAACTGCAGTTCTCTAGCTTTTTCCAACCATTGGTAAAACCTCTTCTTCCCACACATTACATAGAGATTGTAACAACACCAGCTTGATTCGTTTCAGTACCATCACAATTCCTGACAAGCAAATGGTGTAACCACCATAATCCTTTCAATTTTAAGCTTTCAATATGACCACCACTTTTTAAAACCTTGAGTAATTTTTCAAGGCCGCTTAAATCTGTTTTCCCTGACTGCAATCCTACTTAGCCCCCAAATAAATCTAATATTCTTTGTTGTGGGCTAGGGAAAATTGGTTCTTTGTCAACATTCCCACTATAAATTGGCAGGGGTGCCAGTGTTCACACTGGAATTGGCACTCAGTCCTGACTGGACCCATCTCCTTGGGCACACTGAGTTGGGGGCATGAGTCTTCCTGGATTCAGCTTCCCAACCTCATTCTGGTCAAGACTTTTATTTGGGGGCTTCTTGCTGTTGACATTCCCACCCTCAGCAATGGAATTCCATCTTTCCCACTAGGTGGAAGATTTGAGTCTCCTTTTAAGCTTCCTTCTATTCCATTAGGCAATAATTTGGGTCACAGGTTTCTGGTTGTGAGTTCTGAAGTCTACTATAACTAAGTTCATAGCGACATCTTGTGGCCATTTTGAATTTTACACTTGATCAACAAAAGAGATGATACTCAGGGGTGCCCTGTCTAGAGGAAGAAGGCATGGCTCCTTCAACCACTTTGGGCTGTTTTAGTCAACTCAAACCTGGTGGAAATGTTATGGCTCACAACCTATGATCCCTTGATCTGAGGGGATAATTTTCATCCAGGAGAGGGGATGCTCATAAAGACTGAGGGGTGAGAATTCAGTAGACTTATTAGAAGCAAGTAAGAAAATTTGCATGGGAGAGATCCCAAAGAGGATTCCATTGGTGGCTCTCTGTCTAGGATTTTTTATACTGTTTTTCTGAGGACCTAATCTTTTCATTGGGAAGTCTCTCTTGATTGTTCTCTTTTACTGACTCCATTAAAATTGAACAAGTTTAATTTCTTAATTCCATAATGGGACGGTCTAATGTGATAACTTGAATTTGTCCTGCGCTTGTTCCTTAAAACAAACAAACAAACAAAATTGTTTGGGTTCAAAACAAGCTTTAGTCTAGTGTTTTAATATGGGGTGGAGGGACCCCTCCCCCATTCTCTGAAGTCCCCATTTCTCTCTGTCTATAGATAATCTATCTCCTGACTTTATATTGAGTAAGAATAGATAGTTAATGGTCAGGCAACCAGAGTACTGGGCCCCAATTAGTTTTTTTTTTTTCAAATGTAATGACCACTTATGAGGTTAACCTTAGAAACATTCAAAGCCTTCCAACCAACTCCTTTGGAAGTGGGAGTGGACTCCGATGGTCATTATAGGAATGTGCAAACTCAAGGACTAAAAGGACAGAGACAATTAGAGTCAAGGGCCAAGCCAGGAACCTTGGTACTTCAGTATCTGTTTAGCGTGGATTTTGCTCAGTGGCCCTATCCTGAAGCCATATAAGTCCCCAGACTAGTACATTTTTTTTTTAATTTAATTTTTTTATTGGTTGTTCACAACATTACAAAGCTCTTGACATATCATATTTCATACATTAGATTGAAGTGGGTTATGAACTCCCAATTTTACCCCAAATGCAGATTGCAGAATCACATCGGTTACACATCCACAATTTTACATAATTCCCAATTAGTAACTGTTGTATTCTGCTACCTTTCCTATCCTCTACTATCCCCCCTCCCCTCCCATCTTCTCTCTCTACCCCATCTACATTTAAGCAGAAAAACTTACTATCAGTTCCCCCTCTCACTTACAAGAGTTGCATCTCTTTTCTTCTCACATTTGAATACATCCTACTCCTTTCACTCTTGCCTTCTGCTATTGTTCAGGAATTTTATTCTTCAAATTTGTGAGACAAGAACCCAGAGAGAAATTGGTGACGCAGAGAATCTAGTGGAACCTCAAACTCCAGTTTCAATACTACCCTCAAAGCCCCACTCTATCCATCCTGTTCTTGTAGCACCCTTTAAGGCTAAGCCTGCTGGTCAGGGGAACCTGGAATCCTGTGCACTCCTTGGACAAAAGCTGAGCTAGAAGCCACTTTTAAGGAATTCCCCACGCCAACACCAATCCCGCAGGGTAACACAGCAGCCACTCTGGAGGTTGTCCCCATCAGGATTCCTTTCCCCTTCCTCTCCTAATTCTTTGATGTATCCTCCTCTGACCAGGAATTGTAAACTCCAAGGAGTGGCCTCCCCTCAGTTATTTAAATTCAGAGGAGAGGCTTCACCTGAAAGCTTTCTTTCAGATTCACAGAACTCAGGTGACCTTTGTAACACCCTCCATTAACATCTCACCACTGGAAGTTGAAATCCATTGTGATAAGGCACCCACCTTTGCTGAGGAAGACCCTCTGCCTCACTGCCCCCTCCCATCCCCAAGAAAACCCTTCCATGCCCCCGTGCCCTGGGAGATAGAACTCAAGAGGAGCTGCCTCCTTTATCTTCTTTGGGGCCACCATGAGTAAATCTGATTCCTTTCCGCCTGCCAAATATTGGTACTCAAGTGGCGGGCAGCCTTGACATTGAATTCCAGATACCTGGGGTTTGCCATTGGCAGGAGAATCAGGTGGGTAGGCAGGGAAATCTCTTCTATAGGTTCTGATATTACAGTACTCTTAGATTTGGGTTGGTGGCTGCTAAGCTTAGTGATACAGTCCAAGAAGTTTACATTATAGCCATAAGAATTAGGCCAGATGTAAAAGTTAAAGCAAATGGAGTCAGCTTTTCCCACTGCTGTGACTAAAGGACCCGACCAGAACAACCAGAATGAAGGAAAAGCTTATTTGAGGGCTCACGGTTTCAGGTCTTAGTCCATAGAGAGCTGGCTCCATTTCTCAGGGCTCGAAGTGAGGCAGGACATCATGGTGGAAGAGTGTGGCAGAAGGAACCAGCTCACATAGTGATTAGAAAGCAGAGAGAGACTCCACTCACCAGATCAAAATATATACCCCATAACTACATCCCCAATGAACCATTTCCTCCAACCACACCCCCACCTGCCTCCAGTTACCACCCTGTTAATCCCATCAGGGATCCATTCCATGATTAGGTTAAGGCAATAACCCAATCATTTCTCCTCCAAACCTAGCATTGTCTCACATGTGAGTTTTGGGGGATACCACATCTAAACCATAACAGCTATTAAAGATTCTAAGATAGCCCAAAATAATTTTGACTCTCGACCTACAACACTTCAACCCTCCACAACTGGGACTTTCTAGTCAGTGAAGTTAAAGCAGGATCTTTAATATAGATCCAACTTCTTCAGAGAATCTCAGTTTGCAGATGACTTTGATGAAAGGACAACATTGTGAGCTAGCTATGCCATTACAGAGATGGGACTTGTTTGTATCTCTTCATGGTGTCAGAGTTTATTAAATAACAATAAATTCATAAGCTATGTCACATTCTTTGGTTGCAGTTCACCAAATATTCACGAGTTACTTGGTAGTCATAAGCCCAGCTGTTGAGAGCCACAGCCGAAGGGGCCCCAGCAAACAACTTCCAGCTGCCAGCTGATGATTGGCTCACAGTGGCCCCAGCAACTTCTAGCTGCCAATTGATTGGCTCTTCTGCGGTGAAGCTCATTGGGCTGTTTCCCTTCCCTTTCAGACCATGGAGCTGCTCATTGGGGGACTTTTTTGGCTCCGCCCACGAGACCCAGCCAATCGGCCTCAAGAGCAGGAGGAGTGGGGGAGGTTGAGAGGCTTGTGGGAAGCTGGTGGTGGCAGTTGGGCTCTGAGGGTTTTTCCTGAGGAGCTGTTTTGTTTGGCGTGTGTGGTTCTAAAAATAAAGTTAGTTTCTTTTGACAAGTGGCTCCTGAATTGTGCCCAGCCAGACTGCGGCATTTGGTGGACCGCACGGGGAACGACTGAGGGTAAGTGATAAGGTGAACTGCTCGCCCCTGAGGGCAGGGCGAGAGGATGGGTAGCCATTTTAAGATTCTTCTTTTGTTTTGCTTCACTTTTGTTTTAAGTTGCCTGTCCCTGGAGATGTGTAAGATGGAAGAAAAACCGCTCACATCTGAGGAACAGATAGGGAGAAAGGAAGGATGGACATTTCAGGAGGCTATTATAATGATTTTGTGTTGTTCCAATTTTGTTTCATTCTGTTTCAGTTTTGTTAGGCGTTATCTTGTTGGGTTGTATTATAGTAGAAATATGGGATCAGAAATTAGTAAAAAACAAACTGAAAGAGTGTTAAGTAAATTGTTAGAGGAAGGAGGCATCTCAGTAAAATCAAGAACAGTCAGGGCATACGTTGATACAATACAAAAATGTAGCCCATGGCTTTTTAAGGAGGAGTTGTTAAATATATCACAATGGAACCATCATGGTGAAGATTTAAAAAGAATAGAAAAGAACAGCCCAGGGACTCTGCCACTTGGCACATTGCCATTGTGGACATTCATATCTTGTTTGCTTAGTCCAAAGCCTTCAGTTCAGACAAAGGTAGAGGAAGGAGAAGACATATTGATTCAAGTAAAAGAGAAGGTCTCTCAAGTTAGTCAGAAAGAGGAAAAGATTCAAGTAAAAGAGAAGGTCTTTCGAGCTAGTCAGATAGAGGAAGAAAGCTTAGAGCAGAAAAAGCCATCAGGGGAAAAGTTACAACAGGAGACTGCTACTAACACCTTTCTATCACCAGAAGGCATAAGTGTCCAACCAACAGCGCCACCTCCATATGCTGGGAGGCCCCCAACCACTGCAGTTGATAGTTGGGATCCTGAGACAGGATCTCAAATATTAACATGCCCTGTATTTGAGGCAGGAGGGCAGCGAATTCACCATGCTTTAAATTTCAAAACAGTGAAGCAGCTAAAAGAGGCTGTAACAACCTATGGTCCTCAAGCACCCTTCACTGTAAGCATGGTCGAATCCATTAACAACTTGAACATGACGCCAGCAGATTGGACTAGTATGTGTAAAGCTGTGCTAAATGGAGGACAATACCTGTTATGGAAGGTTGCCAATGAGGAATTTTGCAAGGAGACGGCTAGGCGAAATGCAGCAGCTGGTTATCCTCAGAGAAATCTAGATATGTTGTTAGGAAAGGGACCTTATGAGGATCAGCAGCAACAAATTGCATATGATCCTGGTGTATACGCACAAATTGCTGTAGATGCAGTTAAGGCATGGAAGACTTTACAAGGACATGGAGGTTTACAAGGTCAATTATCTAAGGTAATACAAGGAGCTAATGAACCTTATGCTGAATTTGTAGATAGGCTTATTCAAACAGTTACCAGAGTTTTTGGGAATACAGAACAAGCAATGCCATTACTAAAACAACTGGCTTATGAACAAGTGAATCATTGGTGCAGAGAAGCCATTAGACCATGGAAACATGAATATGTAAACACATATATTAAATTATGTAGAGACATTAATGAACAAGAGCAAGTCGTGGCAGCTGCAGTAAAATAGGCTTTAGAACAAGGGCAAGTAATGGCAGCTGCAGTAAAACAGTAAAACAGGCTTTAGATGCCAGGCCAAGAACATGCTACAATTGTGAACAAACAGGACATTTTAAAAGGAATTGCCCCATAGGAGGAGGGTTTAAAAAAACTAGGTATCAAAGGAGTAGAATACCAGGTATTTGCCCACAATGCAGTAGAGGGAGACATTGGGCTAATAAATGCCGTTCTCAAACCACCATAGAGGGTACTCCATTATCAAAAAACGAACAAGGACCAGGTGTTTATCCACGATATCGTGGAGAAAGGCATCGGGCTCCATTGCCAAAAAATGGACAGGAGTGCCCAATGCTCCGGGGCCCAAAACCACAAATATATGGAGCACTGGAGGAACCCAGCAACCCCATCAGGGTAGTGCCCAGGACACATTGTCCATCAGATCGCTCATCAGACAAACCAGAGGGAGCGCAGGGTTGGACATCTGCACCTCCGCCAGAGCAGTACTAACTCCAGAGATGGGAGTTCAAATCATTCCCACAGGGATAAAAGGACCTCTTCCCAAAGGAACAGTAGGCTTATTATTGGGACCCAGCTCTTCTACTCTAAAAGGACTTATGATAAGTCCTGGGGTAATTGATCCCGATTATGAAGGTGAAATAAAAATTATAGCCAGTTCTCCAAAGGGTATATCAGTAATTTCACCAGGAGATAGAATAGCACAGTTACTAATAATACCCAGCCTACATGATTAATTTTCCAATTGTACTGTAGAAAGAGGTTCCGAGGGATTAGGCTCCACAGGTGTAGATTGGGCTATGCTTTCTTTAAATTTAGATTCTTGCCCCATGCTAAAACTAAATATTCAAGGACATGAATTTAATGGGCTACTGGATACAGGTGCAGACCTTAGCATCATCTCTCATCAAGATTGGCCAAAACATTGGCAATTACAACAAGCCATTCAAACGCTTCGAGGCCTAGGAGTGGCGACTAATCCTCATAGAAGTGAAATGGTATTAGATTGGAAGGATCCTGAAGGATGTGAAGGAACTATATAGCCATATGAATTGGATCATCTTCCCGTAAATTTATGGGGATGAGATGTCCTAGATCAATTAGGTTTGATATTAACAAATAACATCAATCAAAATGCACCCACTATTATGGCTAGACAAGGTTTTAGGAAAGGAAAAAGATTAGAAAAACAAGAACAAGGTATAGCAGCACCAATACAAGTAGATCAAGGAACAGACAGACATGGGTTGGATTTTCAGAAAGGGCCACTGAGACAATAAAAATTACTTGGAAATCAGAAAGATCAGTATGGGTTCCTCAGTGGTCCCTGACTAAAGAAAAGATACAAGCAGCCCATGACCTGGTCAAACAACAATTAGTGGAAGGACATATACAACCTTCTGTATCTCCCCATAATACTCCCATTTTTGTCATCAAAAAGAAATCTGGTAAATGGAGATTATTGCAAGATTTAAGAGCCATTAATAATGAAATGGTTATTATGGGACCTGCTCAATCAGGGATTCCTCAATTGTCTGCTTTGCCAAAAACTTGGTATGTTTTAGTTATAGATACTAAAGATTGTTTTTTTTCAATTCCAATTCATCCTGAGGATAGTCCATGTTTTGCATTTACTATCCCTGCACTGAATCATGAAGGTCCTGATCAGAGATATGAATGGAAAGTACTCCCTCAAGGGATGGCTAACAGCCCAACTATGTGTCAAATTTATGTTAACAAAGTAATCCAGCCACTTAGAAATCAAAATCCTGAACTACAAATATTTCACTATATGGATGATGTATTATTAGCACACAAAGATAAAAACACATTGCTAGAATGTTATGCCACACTTACAAACTTATTAAAAAAATATAATCTAGAGATAGCAATAGATAAAGTATAATTGAATTTTCCAATTAATTATTTAGGGGTTCTATTATCCTCAACCATGGTCCGTCCACCAAAAATTCAAATACGAGTAGATCAACTCAAATCACTTAATGACTTTCAAAAGTTATTAGGAGACATAAATTGGATAAGGCCTTATCTAGGTATACCAACAGGAGAGTTGGGACCTTTATTTGATATCCTAAAAGGTCCATCAGATCCATATTCACCCCGAATGTTAACGCCTAAAGCAAGAAAGACATTAAAAATCATTGAAACATATATGGAAAATATGCATTTGGATAGAATTGATATAAGTTTGCCTTTATTATTTATTGTACTACCAACAAAAAATATTCCTACAGGAGTATTTTGGCAAGAAGGTCCATTATTGTGGATACATTTATCTTATTCTCCTAACACTATTCTTACTAGGTATCCTGAGGCTGTAGGACAATTAATACTCAAAGGAATAAAAGCAGCAAAGGGAGTGTTTGGAATTTCTCCCAATAAAATAATTACTCCATATACTATGAATCAAATTGATGAGTTAGCTAATGAGTTAAATACTTGGGCAATAATCATGTGCAAATCTAATGTTTCATTTGATAACCACTTACCATCTAATCCTTTATTGTCTTTTTGGTCATTGCATCCTGTAATTTTTCCAAAAATGACAAGAAAAACACCTATTATGAATGCTCCAAATATATTCACTGATGGGTCAAATAATGGTACAGCAGCAATAGTTACACCTGATCAAACTTTTACATTTTTAGTACCCAAACAATCAGCTCAAAAGGTAGAGCTTAATGCAGTATTACAAGCTTTTGTGATATTTAAAGATTCTGTATTTAATTTTATTTTCCAATAGTCAGTATATAGTTAATGCTATAGTATTCCTTGAAGATGCTGGTAGGATTTCCCCTTCCTCTACTGTTTTCTCTTTGCTTTCCACTATACAAAGTCTAATCTGGGACAGAAAAGATCCATTCTTTATAGGACATATCAAGGCACATACAGGATTGCCTGGAGCCCTTAGTTTGGGCAATGATTTAGCAGTTAAAACTACACATGACATACATATTTTCTCTACACTAGAAGAAGCTACAAATTTTCATAAAAAGTTCCATGTCAATGCTAATACTTTACAAAAGCGTTTTAAAATAACTAAGGAACAAGCTAGACAAATAATAAAACAATGTCAAAATTGTGTGACCTTTTTACCACAAGTTAATCTTGGAGTCAATCCTAGAGGATTGATACCTAACCATATTTGGCAGATGGACGTCACACACTTGCCAGAATTTGGAAAATTAAAATATTTGCATGTTACAGTTGATACTTCTTCCAGATTTTTGATGCACTCCCTTCATGCCAGAGAAAAAACTAAAGATGTTATAGCTCATTGCTTACAAAATTTTGCCACTGTGGGCGTTCCAAAACAGTTTAAAAAAAGATAATGCCCCTGGTTATACTTCTACCTCTTTTAAACAATTTTGCTCAACATTTCCCATTACTCATATAACAGGAATCCCATACAATCCACAGGGACAAGGCATAGTTGAAAGAGCTCATCAAACTATTAAAATGTACTTATTAAAGCAAAAAGAAGGAATTGGGAAGGGATATATATTCCCCAAAGATAAACTTAAAATAACCCTTTTTACTCTAAACTTTTTAAATTTGGATTCATCAGGGCTTAGTGCTGCAGAAAGGCATATGTGTCCAAAAAATGTACATAAGCCCAAGGTACTTTGGAAGGATATTCTAACAGGACAATGGAAAGGTCCTGACCCAGTTATTGTCTGGAGTCGGGGGTCTGTTTGTGTGTTTCCACAGGGAGAAAAGCAGCTGATTTGGATTCCAGAGAGATTAACTAAGGTCCTGACCCAGTGATTGTCTGGAGTTGGGGGTCTGTTTATGTGTTTCAACAGGGAGAATAGCAGCTGATTTGGATTCCAGAAAGATTAACTAAAGTGATTTCTACAGACCAAAAAGAAGATGATTTGGCTCAAATCCATAACAAACAGCTGATATCCAAAACTCCAGTTTGGCTATTCTTACATCTGCAACAGAACCAGGATACTTTTTTCAATATCTATTTTATTATTGCCCTTTCCCTTATCATGAAGTTCTATTTTGTTTTTTGAGCTCATAAGACCTACGTTAATGTTTTGCTGATCAGTTCTATTTTTTTGACTATAGAGTTTTTAAACATTGCAATGGAGATTTCACCTGTAAAAAGTTATATGGCCTTTACTATTCTATTATGTGTTGTATGTATTATATTATGTGTGCACACTTGTGTTTTGTGTTATATGTTTGAATGTACATATGTCCATATATCATATAGGATGAGCGCTCATGAAAAAATGGATCCAAATATTTTTTTCATGTGATTTAAATGGCACCCAGCAATCACGGTCTCTCTGATTCCAGTCTTAATTGCTACTATCTATAACACTCACATCACACTTACTCAGAGAGGCTAAGGGTTAAGACACCACTGGATTTTGTGTGGCTGTACTGAAAGCAGAGATAAATGCAAAAGAGTCACTACAGGTGATCAGGTAAGATTACAAACCAGCCAAAGAATTAGCTCAACCTGGGAAATGTATTCTAGGCCAGGAACTGGATGACAGGCAGTTTTAAAGTGGACCTTGTCAAACCAGGAGACCATGCTAAGCTGAAGCCCAAGGACAGAGAGTCCCGAGGTTTGTCCTCATATGTTGATCTCCTGAAGTGTTCACCTGATGGTCTTGGGGTGCCTCTCTCTTTTTGTGTGCTTCAGATTGAAGGGGTTACATCTGGTGAGACGGATAAACACATGAGTCTGGTGTTTCTGATACGGGTTTGATACTCCCATGCCTCCACATGCTTCTGATTTAATTTAGTAAGTTCACGGTTGTCAATTATTTATTAGTTTGGTCTTGTGGTTTGCTGTGCAGATGGTGGGGTTTTTTTGGTTTTTTTCTTGTACAAACAAGGTGTTGGCTTATTCCACCTTGTTTTCAAAAGAGACTAACTCCTAGCAAGATAATGCTTTACAAAGGAGTATCCCAGAGCTAGGCACAGCTTGAAAGTTGCCATTCTGCTCACTGAGGGGCAGGTAAGCAGGACACATCCTGATCTCTAAAACTGAAAACCAGGAAGATGCATAAGAACTAGCTCAAATCTCAAATCTTCCACCAGGCTCTTCATCCAGTCTTTCCTAAAATACTTGAATCCATCTTTGATGTTATCAGAAGGTTTTAAAAAATGTTTAAAGAATATTTAGGAGATGAAGATGTAAATTTCAAAATGCCCCAAATATCTCCCTCTTTAATACCAACTTTTAAAGTGGATTTGAAGAGGAACTTGCCACACTTACAAAGCAGCACCAATTAAATTGAACCATTACATAAAACCATCATCTTGCCAAGTTGGCCAACCTAACTTTCTTAATCCCTTCAAAAATAGGCAAAGAAATAGGCCACTCAAATTATGAACTAATAGCACTAACAACTTCCTAGTCAAGTATGACATTCTTACATTTTGAGTGACTGTATTTAGGCTCTTTCTGAGAAAAAAAAAATATATCTATAAAGGAAATCTCCATTTATAAGGGTACCTCCCTCACTGGAGAATTCTCTTTTTATTATTTTTATATTTATTTATTTATTTGTTTGTTTATTTGATACTGGGAATTGAACCCCAGGGGCCCTTAACCACTGAGCCACATCCCCAGCCCTTCTTTTATATTTTATTCAGAGACAAAGTCTCACTGAGTTGCTTAGGGCCTTGCTAAGTTGCTAAGGCTGGCTTTGAACTCACCATCCTGCTGCCTCAGTTTCCCAGCCACTTGGAGACTCTTATTATTATTCAGAAAGACATTGACTTAAACCTGCAAGACAAGCCTGATCTTTCACCATTTTGCCTGAACTGAGCCTGTCTGTACCTACATTCTTCTCTTTCTTAGCAAGTAACATTATTTAGATCTAAGTTCTATTTTTTTTTGAGATGTAAATTTTCCACCCTGTAGATGGTAACTTTGAAAGTGCAAATTTAGGGGTGTCTAGCAAATAACATGCTCTATTTGGAGTAATGAACAAGTAATCTAAAGATTTTTAGTCTAAGGACAAAAATAGAAACTATTTGGAAGCTAGCAACTGAAGAATATAAATAAAAGCTGTAAGATTTTGGTTTTCTTTCTGTATTTTTATGTATATATTTGTGCATGTGTGTATTATGTTCTGTCTGCATATATGCTCATGTCTATAAATGTGGTTCTATATTCTCTACATGATACCAAATTGAGTTAGAAATGAATAAATGCTAATAAATTTGATAAAATAAGCCCAAATGCTTTTCAAATTTATTTGAATTGAAATTTGAGAAAACCTTAAATAATCAAGATTAGCTTTAACTTTGTTGATTTAACAAAAAAAGCAACTATGGGGCAGGGGTTGTAGCTCAGCAGTAAAGTGCTTGCCTAGCACATGCAGGGCACTGGGTTCAATCCTTAGCACCACATAAAAATAAAAGAAAGGTATTGTGTCCAACTACAACTAAAAATATTTTTTAAAAAGCAACTATGTCTACTAACCAATAAAATACACACTGTTGTGGCTGGACATGAGTTGTCCCCCCAAAAGCTCCTGTGCTAATGCAGGAACATTCAGAGGTGAAGTGATTGGATTGTGAGAGCTGTAACCTAATCAGTCCAGCCTAACTTGGATGGACAGAGTGGTAACTGTAGGCAGGTGGGGTATGGCTGGAGGAGGTGGATTACTGGGGGTGTTCCCTAGAAGGGTGCATCTTCCTTATGCCCCCTTCTCCACCCCATTCCTGCTTTCTTGTTGCCATGGGGGGAGCAGCTTCCCTCCACCACACCCTTCCTCCATGATGTGCTGCCTCACCTTGGGTCCAGAGCAATGGAGTCTGCCATCTATGGACTGAGACTGCTTAAGTCATGAGCCCTAAATAAACTTTTCCTCCTCTAAGTTATACCAGTCATGTATTTTGCCATACATGACTGGTATTTTGGTGACAGTGACATGAAAGCTCACTAAAACACACATGTATTTAACTTTATGGGTCTTGCTTAGGTGACAGCTGCCTAATATTCACATCCTGTGAAAATGGTTAATGGGGAAATAACTTCAGATGATGGTTAGCTAACTCTGTTCAGTGCTTCATAAAACTCTCATGCTTAAGCAGAAATGATGTTAGACGGTAGGCAGCACTTTAGAGGCAAATATCTATACTTAACAGGGGGAGAGCTGCTGCCCAGTTAAAAGACAGTTAACATTCCTTCAAAGTCAGTTTGCTGTTTGTTTCAGCTGAAGCCCTCTGGAGAAACTCACAAGGTCCCAGCCAAATCATCAATTCACTCAGACATTCTTTACAGGTGACCTACAGTAAATTTTGCTCATTATAATTCTAAATTCTCTCCTGTCGGTATTTGGTTTGGTTTGGAACATATAAAATATGACCTTAAACTGAGCATACTCAGGAATGCATCTGATAGGGGGCAGAAGGACATGAGTGGTGGAAACATGAGGTCAAGGGAATAATTCTATAAGATGGGCCCACTGTGCTGACCCCCACATGCTTTCTTTTCCAAGAAGCAACTGACCTGCAGCCCTGCCTAGCTGAAGTAGACAGGATACACTACATTCCTCAGCAAACTACCTGTTATCTACAGGAGAAATGCAGGCCCGAAATGCAGATAATAAGAATACAAGTTACCCTCAAGATCCCAGAATCAGGGAGATAGTTCTCCCTAACTATAAATTCTGTAAGAACAAGTTTCAGTTAGAACCAGTCAGCATGGGCCAAAGTGACCTAGAGTGGTCACGGCAATGGAGACTTGAAAGTCTGTCATCCTGCTGTCAGTCTGAGGGAGACTCTGGAAACTTCTCTGGGATCCCCAATGAAACTGGAGGGCAGGAGGGACACACCATTCCTCTCCTCTTTGGGCCCACCCACTCTCTCCTTTCCCTTTCCCTATCCCTTCTAGTAACTCATGCCTGTTACTCTGAGCAACATGTCTGAAATATTTCTGATTTGATCACCAGAATCTGGATTTGAAGTGGTCTTCATGCTGCCTCAGTTTACTGGAAGGCCCTAGCCCTATAAGATGCTCACCTCTATCTGTGAGGGTCAGTCTTTCTTCTGTGTAAGTTTTCCCAATAAAAGTCCCTTGCTTTTTTTGTATGAGGGAGCACTGCTCTGAGAATTATCTCCAGTGAGCTCTTACTTGTTGCAAGTAACTTTAGCTCTGTTAATTAAATTATTTTTAATTAAATTAAATTATTATTATTAAATTAAACTAACCCTTCTCTTTCCTTCCCTGCTTGCTGTCTTACTCACTTGTGTGTTCTCTCTCTCTCTCTCTCTCTCTCTCTCTCTCTCTCTCTCTCTCCAGGGTCTTACTAAACTGCCATGACTAGCCTTGAAATTGCAGTCCTCCTGCCTCAGTCTCCAAAGTTGCTGGGATCACACATATATGTTTGGATCTGATTCCACATTTTAAAATTGTGTTATGAAAAAGCACATATTTTCTAAAAAATTATAAAAAGATTTTACTCTACAGAATACTGGTTCACAAGTGTTAACTATTAATATATGGAAAATAAAACTAAAGATAACAAGGAAAACAACTCCATATTTGAGGAAAAGATGTTTCTAACAACAACAAAAAATTAGGTAATAGGATGAGATGTTTTTGTTGAGAGGGGGAAATGGCCATTTCCTCGAATAAAATGACTGGTTGATTAAAGAGAGAGAAAGAGAGAGAGGTATAGGACAAAACTAAAGGTTCAGACAAGTTGTGAAAATTTTGCAAAAGTTATAAAAGAGTTGTGGAAAGGACTGGACCTTGTAGAAGATGTGACATGTAATCACATCAACAAAAAATGTTTCTCTATAGCTGGGTCATTGAGACAGGAGGTACACTGGGGGGAAGGAAGCTGGCTCTCTGGTGTTGGAATGTCAGCGCTTTCTGGGAGCACCATTACCAGGCTGTCACCTGCCAGGAGGCTGAGGCAGACATGGAAGCGCTTTCTTCCTGGTTCTTGTGATCACGCCAGAAAGATTTCAGACATGTGGCTCTGAGTAACAGACCTAAGTTTATTAAAAAGGATAGAAAAGGGGGCAAGGGGACACTCTCAAAGGAGAGAGTGGGTCTTCTCAGAGAGGACATGGACAGCATACCTCTCCTGCCTTCCAGTTTTATAGGGGTCCCAGAGAAGTTTCCAGATAGTTCCACCCAGGTCCTTTTCTTCACTCCGATTGACAACAAGATGACCTCAGACTTTCAAGTCCCCATTGCACACAAAAACTCTAGGTTCCTTTGGCCCAAGCTGACTGGTTCTAATTGACACCTGTTCTTACAGATTTTAGAATTAAGAGGAATTTTCTCCCTGAGTCTGGATCTGGTCTGTGTGAGGGTCATTAAAGTCCTTCTTTCTGTGGTAACTTGTGTTCTTCTTCTTGGCATTTCAGGCTGAGGAATGTAACGTATCCTGTCCACTTAAGCCAGGCAGGGTTGTAGGTAAATTGCTTTTTAAAAGGAAGCTTGTGGGGTCAGCACAGGGGGCCCATACAAAGTGAGAAGAGAGAACCACAGAGTTTCAGATTTTAGGGAAATTGATTTCTCCCGTTTTTGCCTCAATTTTCTGCACCCTTGATTTTATTACCCTTCAAAGAGCCCTCAGCAGGCTTTCATGGTGAGGGTCTTGATGTGCTGGTTGCCAGGGTGACTGAGGATTGCAATGCAGTTTTGGGAATGAGGGAGAGTCCAGGGCACCTGGTAGGGAGTGACATGATCTTGAAACGAGTTTTTCTTAAGGGTGTAATTTTGGCTGGGGGAGGCTTCAACAAACCAAGCTCTCATCTTCCAGGTGCTTTTCTGTCAGAGAAGCCTCCCTGTGACCCTTCATTGTCCTTCCCCTGGTCATCCATTCATGGTGACTGGCTACCTAACACATTGACCTTTTCTTAATAGAAAAACTGTGGGGGCTGGGGCTGTTGCTTAGGAGTGTAGTGCTTACTTAGCCTGCCCCAAAGCCCTGGGTTCAATCCCCAGCACCACAAAAAATTTAAAAAGGAGAAAAAGAAACAAACAAAAGTTCTGTAATTTCTTGTGCTTTCTGCATTTAAAGCATTTTTTTGTTATTTGGTTTTATTTCATAATTATCCTATTTAACCAAAAGCTTTAACGTTTCATACGCTTTGCACGCTTCCCAACATGAAATTCTAAAAGTAAGTCTTTCTTTCTGATCTAGAACTTACTTTGAGATTTCCAGAGGGCCCCTGGAAGTCTCAAAGACACATGCTAGGCTTATATTTGTCTGCCTACATTAATAATACAGTTCTAAAATTGGGTGAGGTTCCTAGAAATCCGAATCTCTTGTGGTATTAGTCACAATTTTAACGCTAAATTATTGTGTGCTGCAGAAGTAACAAAATTGTTTTGTCAATCATGAACACTCATCAGAACTTTAACCGCAGCTATTTTAAGTCTTGCCTACAGTTAAATTGCTATGTTCTGATGTCTTTATAGAGGTTTTTTTTTTTTTTAACCAGCAACTATGACCCTAAGGTATTATGTCTTTAAGGAAGTTCTTGGAAGAGATTTTAAAAAAAAAAAACTGACAATAACTTTAGATTGGGTATTATTTTTTTTTTTGTTTTGGAAATTACTTTTATTTATTTATTTTTCTTTTTTATTGGTTGTTCACAACATTACAAAGCTCTTGACATATCATATTTCATACATTAGATTGAAGTGGGTTATGAACTCCCAATTTTTACCCCAAATGCAGATTGCAGAATCACGTCGGTTACACATCCACAATTTTACATAATGCCCTATTAGTAACTGTTGTATTCTCCTACCTTTCCTATCCCCTACTATCCCCCCTCCCTTTCCCTCCCATCTTCTCTCTCTACCCCATCTACTGTAATTCATTTCTCTCCTTGTTAATTTTCCCATTCCCCTCACAACCTCTTATATGTAATTTTGTATAGCAATGAGGGTCTCCCTTCATTTCCATGCAATTTCCCTTTTCTCTCCCTTTCCCTCCCATCTCATGACTCTGTTTAATGTTAATCTTTTCTTCCTGCTCTTCCTCCCTGCTCTGTTCATAGTTGCTCTCATTATATCAAAGAAGACATTTGGCATTTGTTTTTTAGGGATTGGCTAGCTTCACTTAGCATAATCTGCTCTAGTGCCATCCATTTCCCTGCAAATTCCATGATTTTGTCATTTTTTAATGCTGCGTAATATGAAGGGTCCCCAAAAAAGGCTTATGTTAGACAGTGCAGAAGTTCAGAAGCAAAACAACTAGATTATGACTATGAGGGCTTTAACCTAATCAGTGGATTAATTCATATGATGGATTAGTAATTTGAAAGGCCGCTGTACTAGTTGGTAACTGTTGGCAGGTGGGACATACCTGAAGGAGGGAGGTCACTGGGGGAGTGCCTTTAAGGTGTATATTTTGTCCCTGATCCCTTGATGGTTCTCTCTTGGCTTCCTGGCCCATGAGCTCAGCAGTTTTCTCGTGCCATGCCCTTCAGCCGTGACATTCTGCCTCTCCTCGGACCCAGGGCAATGGATTGGTCAACCGTGGACTGAACCTCTGAAACCTGGAGCCCAGAACAAACTTGTCCTCCTCTAAATTGTTCTTTTCAGGTATTTTGGTCACAGTGACAACAATCTGATTAACTGGTAAGAATTTCCCTAAACTCCAGTGAAGAAACTTGAAGCCATGGAACCTCTAACCCAAATCAGGTAGGACGAGAATTGAGACTGAATGAACTGATGAAAAAGAGGTAGGAGTTTCTATGACATGTGTTTCAACTTACATTCATTGTCTTAAAACACCTGATGATAAAATGAATGGAACTTTTGGCTCTGAAGAAAGAAACAGGATAGTTTCCCTCATTCTTTAAACTCCTTGGAAGGAGCATTTATTCAAATTGGACTTGATTTTACTCAGACTTTATTGCTAATACTGCCTCACTTTCTGCCTTAACCCCCATGCAGAATCTTTTATGAATTCTCTCCCTTAACCTTCCTATTTTTCTCATAGTGTTAGAAAAATTAGCAAAACACGCTAGACACCCTGACATCATACACCAAGTTAACTCTTCCTTAGAAGATTCCTCCAATGATATTTGACATCTAATAAATCCCTACCTCTCTTCATGCCTTAAAAATGATTCCCTGTCTTTTTATTCTGACTTTCTCATCCTATTTCTCACAGGCCCCAACTCCAATTCATACTGAACGCCATTCTTGGAAAACGAGTGTCATCGTCCATACCTGGCATCTACTGGGAATCTGATTGCTGTGTCCATCCCCAGTCCCCTCCTAGAGCTTTTGCCATAATTCATTTCTATTGCCAATTTCTCCACGGTGCCCTGTTCAAATCTAGTTCTCAAGACCCTCCACCAGCACCTCTTACTGAGTACACCTGGTACCCTTACACTCAGAATGTTTAGATGGTTGCCTTCAAGAGCAGGGAACCTCCTGAGGTCAGGGTTTCCAGATTTTCTTCTGCTAGTTATCATTACCTGCTCCATTTTTACCTGTTTAAGTCATCTTTTGTGTATCTCAATGAAAATGAAAGGAGTGGTATTTTTCTTGATTATTATTCTTCCTTCCCCTTCAAAGGATTGCACAGCCTACCATTCCCTAAAGCAAGAACCCAAATGTCATAGCTGCCTATTCCATTCATTCCATAATAGGATAAATGAATGAAGACTGTTGACTGTTTGTTTCTATTCTATGCTCTTCACTTATTGACCCCGTGGGTGCATCTCTCACATATACACACATACACTCACACACAAGCAAACACAAACACAAAGACAGGCAAATTTTGTGAATTTGCTCTCCTCCTTCACAAGGAATCACCAGATTTATTTTATTGACGGTTTTATAGCCAGTTTTCTTCCCTCCGTTTTTTTGGCAGTTGTCTCAAGGAGAAGGAAGCATGCATCTGTTGCCAAGCAACGAGTGTCTCCAGAATGCATGTTGCTTTTCTTAGATGGAAGAGGGGGTGTTTAATTTTTGCAACTGAGGTTCCCTTTCAGCTCTTGAAAGGTCACTCGCATAATTCAGAGTAAAGAAGAGTTTCCAATGTAAACTGCAAACCCAGGCTTTCCTTCACTCCCCAGAGTCAGCACCAGGAACTTATAGCCAAGTTGCCCTGTTTCAGGTCTCCACCCTTACTCTAAGGGAGCTATTTCTGCCTACAAATAGCAATAGGCCCGAAAAGTCTTTACAAAAAGCCAGACTTTAATCAGCTCTCGAGAAGCTGATTAAATGATATGGTTTAGGTAAACACTCATCAGAGGAAATTTATGATAATAAATCAATATAAATAGACATATTTTAATAGCAGGAGTTGTTCTGGGGTGATTGCAGTAGATAAAAATATTGCTTCAAGATAAGAATGGAGGAATGTAGTCACGTGCCATCTATTCTACCTAATGTCATTTAGTCATAACTACAAAAGCTCATATGCAAATGACCAAGACACCTTTTTTGATTTTTCACTTAAAAAATTTTTTCATTGAACTTTGTGAAAGAGATTGATAAATCATTGGATCTAGTAAAACAAGAGAGTAAAACGGTGGTTACCAGAGGTGGATGAGATTGGAAGGAGGAAAGGTCAAGCATACATAATTATAGTTAGGAAGAAAAGGTTCAAGAAAACTGGTGACTATAATTAAAGATGACATAGTGTATGTTTGAACAATGCAAAGAGAGTGGACGGACCAAATGTGAAGTTAATGTTCTAAGTATAAAAATGACAACTATGTGAGGTGATACATCTGGTAATTAGCTGAGACACACCCAATTCCTTTGAGAACATTTAGCTCACTCCACCTGGAAAAAGAATGAGCTGGTATTAGATTGTCCAGGTTGTTTGCATATGACTTAATAACAGCTGGTTTATTTCTTTATGCCCATAATGTGTAACATATAAGTGGGTGCTCACTGTTTGCAAAAATTAGTTAGGAGCAAACCAAGCAGGTTGGTCAATACATAGTGATTTCCCAGCAGAGTCTCTTTTTGTAATGTGATAGTTCAGTCATGATTCAAAAATATATTACAAGGTGTTCAAGAATTTCCTAAAAGAGAAAAACATAATGCCCAACACGATTTTATTGTTTCATGTATCTTCCTCTATTACTTTGAAAATGGATAGCCTCTGCGGAGGCGAAACAGTAAATAACTCATTATTAAAAATGTGAAATTAACCAGAGCATATAAAACATATGGAGCTGTAGGTGAAAGGAAAATGAATAGTAGATACTTTATAATAACACTAATAAACAGTACCAACCCACCCACCCCACCCCCGCCTTGTCCTTCAGGTAAATGCTAGGTGCTAAAATGCCTTTTTCAGAATTTGTTTTTTCTCAAAAATATTCACATTTTAAAAATAAAATGCCCATCCTGGTCCTTTAAATAGTAAAGAGTAGCTGCCATCTAGTGACTGGTTGCCTAGCAATGCTGCTGTAGACCTCCCCTTCTCTCCAGTTAAAAAGCCCTTCCCATTCTTTGTTGGAATTGAAGCATTTGTATTTGTCTTGAAACCCATTTTTCTAGCCTTCCTCTTTTAAAAAGACTGTTGCCAGATCAAGGAGAGTAAGTGATGGGTTCTGCATTTTCAAGCTCAGGCAGAGGAAAGGGCAAAGGAAGAGCTCCACCGACGTAAAGACCCCTGTGCATACACAGAAGCCACCTAGTAACTCCTCTCTGGCCCTAGTAAGGGGGAGAGGGGTGGCACAGGGAGAGAGAGAGGGCCATTATTTTAGAGCAGGCAGACTCCCAGCAGCCTTCAGGGTTCAGTGCCAAAGGAGCACAACTAAAAACAAGAGAGAGCAGAAGGACAGGGTCTGCCTTTTTTATTTTTTATTTTTCCTTGCTTAACATTTTTTTTTTTGGCGGGGGGAGGGTGGGGTGTGAGGGTGATATATAAATCACTACACATAACTGACAAAAGTTAATGGAAGGATTTTATGAGAGATAATTGCCAAGGTTCTTTCTTGATAACTTTGTCAAAGAAAGAAAAAAATCAAGCTAGTTCCAGTGGCACATGCCTGTAATCCCAGCAGCTCGGGAGGCTGAGACAGGAGGATCTCAAGTTCAAAGCCAACCTCAGCAAAAGCGAGGGGCTAAGCAACTCAGTGAGACCCTGTCTCTAAATAAAATACAAAATAGGGCTGAGGTGTGACTCAGTGATTGAGTGTTCTTGATTTCAATCTCCAATACCCCAAAAAAGAAAAAAAAAAATCAAAATCCCATAGTATCAGTCTAGATCACTTAAAAGTGAGTTGGAGGCCATTGTTACACAGATCTCAGACACACCTGCAGCTGGGTCTCTGAACAGGGCTGCTGGCCTGAACACGTGTTGAGTGGGCTAAACTGCATTTCCCTAGCTGTAGTGAAGCCCCCTCCCCCTCCCCCCCCCACACCTTTCCAGTTTTAAGCTTTAAATATGCCACTGTTTGTAAAACATCAGAGCACAGCTTCCAGACAGCTTGAGTCTGTGACTTCCTGGATGCAAGCATAACTAGTCTCAAATAAGTGTAGCTTTCTTTGTTCTGGGCTAGGTTGATTTTATTCTTGGTTGACACCTTTAAAATCTTGCTAATTAGTGGTGTCAAATGCTTTCAAATAAAAGCCAGAAAGAAGTTAAATGCATCCAATGTGTGACTACAGAAAAACTCAACAAATGATGGAGAAACAATTGTTCTGAACAATTGTATACTAATTTGCTGTAAGTTCACATAGGGATATAAAATCCCAGGAGCATTAAGTTCTGTAGAAGATTCACTCTGCCATGACTTGCCTGCTCCAATACTCTCTCTTGTCTTGTGATGGAGGTGATCATCTCCCTTCTCGTGTTCCTGGGTGGTGAAGGAGCAGCACCAAGCTGCAGAGAGAGGTGAGGGGGATTGGCTCCAGTCTACTGAAGGAACAGGGTCGACATATTTGCTAGGCCTGGGTTTTCTCATCAGTCAGACCACATGATCAAAAGATTTCTTTTTTTTTTTTTCTGGCCTAAGTTTCTTATTCTGATGTTGGTGATGTCATCTATGAATTTTGAAAGAGCCACCACCTTTCTGACCAGTGGAAAGAAGATAAGGAGTGCTGGATGCCATGATTTCAAATTCTCTCCAGTTCTGTATGTTTCAGTAACTTCTTGTCTCTTCGCCCAGGGGAATAATAGAAGGAGAAGGACTGATATTTGAGTGAACAAAGCTACATAAGTTAGAACAGCCCCAGGAGAAAGATGGACAACAAGTGCTACCTGAGATCATCCCACAGGAGAAAACTAAGCAGCAAAGGTATTCAGAAGGAAATTCTTCTCATGAGCAAATCACAGCACCACCATTTCTCTCAGTCCTTCTCTCAGACATTATTTACAAAACAAAGAAAAAGGCAAATAGAATAATGACACCTCTAATCCAAAAATCTAAATAATGGCAAACTGAAACTTTCATTGTCATTTCATGGATTATTGCCCAATACCCAGCTCTGCAGCAGGGAATCTCCTAATGACATGCAAACAACTCAGCACAACACTAGGTGTCAGCAGAGAGAGTCAAAACAAGAAGCAGCTACGGCTAGCAATCTGAAAACCCAGGGAAGAAATTCTCCTCTATAGCACAATTTATTTCCGAAAATCTTTGGGACCTATTCATCCGCTTTCCAGTAGCAATAAATCTTTTGACGCTCAAGTGTCATATGACCTTGGAAATCATGGTTTCTAATAGATTTTGAATGATGCCTTATGACTTCATCCTAATGGTTTCCAGATAATGATTTTTTAAAAAATATTTTGAATTATGGAGTCTTGAAGATGTCTGTCTCATTTTGTGCATGTGTGAATGTTAACTGCTCCTACTTATCTTTTTCTTTTGAAAGTGTGTGTGTGTGTGTGTGTGTGTGAACATCTAAGTAAGCATACATAAGTAACACAATCTGACTGCTTGATATAATGGGCAAAGTACTGGACTGTGAGACAAGAGATAAGTTGGAAATATTCAACATTGCTCATATCACTTCATCATTTGGGGCCTCAGTTTTTATAAATGTTAAACAAAGGAGTGAGATTATACCACCCTTGTCTAAAGTCTATCAGTTCTGACATTTCCTAAATCTATATTTCTTTTAAGAACAAAATTTTAACCACCTTAGACAAAGAAGATCATAATCACAGTACTAGAGAGATCAGAAGCATTTTATCTTGGTTATGTCATTATCTTTGCTTCTGATGACCCTCAAGAAGAGAGAAGCCAAAGCTAAATTGACAAGCACCAGGATCCGATCTTTATTATCTGGTTTTACATTGTGACTACAGTGTAACACTTGCTTCTTTGCACTAGAACTAAGAGCAATGATCACCTGAACAAATGTCTTTCCCTGGTGTCTGTGGCCAGGTGGTCAGTGTCATTCATCTAGAGGCCATGCGGAGAGTCAGACAGAGATGAGAGATGACATATGTTTTAGCTAACTTTTCATCATCGTGACAAATACCTGAGAAAAAAAACAATTCAGAGGAGGAAAGATTTGTTGTGGCTCATGATTTCAGAGGTTTCAATCCATGGTCAGCTGACTCCAAGGCAGAACCACCATGGCAGAAGGACCTGGCACAGGATAGCTGCTCAGGTCATGTCGGTCAGAAAACAGAGAGAAAGGAAGGGGCCAGGGACGAGATATCATCAAGGGCAGACCCCCAAGGACCCTCCCCTTCCACAAGGTCCTACCTCCCACAGCCTCCACCGTCTCCCAGTAGTCCCTCTGAATATCAATGGATCAATCCATTGATGAGGCCAGTGCCCTCATGATCCAATCACATCCCCAAAACTCCACCTTCTAAACATTGCTGTATGGGGAACCAAAACTTTCGATACATGAGATGTTTTTATTGTTATTTATTTATCTTCTTTTTAAAAATTGTTCTGATTAGTTATACATGACAGTGGAATGCATTTTGACACATCATATTAAAATGGAGTATAACTTCTCATTCTTCTAGTTGTATATGGTGTAGAATCATACTGGCCATGTAATTATATATGCATATGGGGTAATATTGTCCAGTTCATTCTACTATCCTCCCTCCCCTCATACCCCCTCCTCTCCCTTCACTGCCCTCTTCATAATACAAAATACTTCTGTTTTTCCCTAGCCCCTGCCCACTTATTGTGAAATTAGCATCTGCATATCAGAGAAAACATTAGGCCTTTGGTTCTTTGTGATTGGCTTATTTCACTTAGCATAATATTGTCCAGCTATTTACTTACAAATGCCATAATTTCATTCTTCTTTAAGGCTGAATAATATTCCATCGTATACAGCTACCACGTTTTCTTTATTCATTCATCTGTTGAAGGGCATCTAGGTTGGTTCCATAGTTTGGCTATTGTGAATTGAACTGCTGTAAACATTGATGTGGCTGCATCCCTGTAGTATACTGATTTTAAGTCCGTTGGGTATAAGCTGAGGAGTGGGATGACTGGGTCAAATGGTGGTTCCATTCCCAGTTTTCTGAGGAATCTCCATCCTGCTTTCCAGAGTGGTTGCACCAATTGTCAGTCCCACCAGGAGTGTATGAGGGTACCTTTCCCCTACATCCTCACCAACATTTTCCCTACATGAGATTTTGAGGGACATTTCGGATCCAAACAAAAACAACACATAAATGTTTATACTACAGACAAAGAGTAATAGTCAACGTGATAGTATTTCTCCTTACCTGGGGACAAACAAAACACTTCAGAATAACAACTGCTTTTTCTGTCAGCAGTACCTGACTGTGGGCCATTTGCATTTTTGGCAAGAAAGGAGAGAAGAGCACTGAGATACACAGCAGCTTAATCCCTTTGTTTAGCCATCATGAAGTAATTACCCTTCAGTTTTCCAGGTACCTGCTAGAAAAACTCATTAAAGTGTTTAAATAATCCACAGAAACAGACCCAAAGGGAGCCTGGACCCTAGAAATGGAAATGGATAGATAGGTTCAAACGGTGTGATTAAACCCCACGGGCTCAGCCACCACAGAGAATTTCTAGCATCAAGTTGACATAACTGTATATTCACCATGTTGCTGTCTAATTCAACATGTCAATATCCCCAGAAGGGAGTCACAGAGAATCCAACATTAGCCTTTTAGTGTGCTTAGGTTTTTGGTTTTAGTTTTCTCCTTCGCATCCAACATATTGAACACCTTGGGAAATGGGGATTGCTGGGGTGGGGTGCAGTGGCGTGGAGAGAGTAAGGGAACCGTGGGCCTACCAGCAAAAATCGCTTCTCCAACAATCCTACTTAGGTCTGCCTATTTGTTTTGGAGACCCTCCAAAATCACCAGCAACTTTTTATAGCCGAACACCAGTTTGTCAACAAACCTCTTAAGACATGTTTCAAACAGTCAGTGTGTGTGTCAGTTATCCATCTGAGTGGCTGAGGTTCTGGGCTCTTGTGTGCGGGCATTGGGTCCCTGAGCAAAGAGGAGGATCTAACGGGGGGAGGGGGGGGGTTCACCTGGGCCTATTTCCTCTGCTCCAACTGCAACTGAATGCAATGGGTCTTCCCTTGGTAAGCAAGGTTATCAGTAATAAAGAAAGATGTATTATTTGCAACAAGTAAGAGGAGCACTGGAGATAATTCTCAAAGCAGTACCTCCCTGAAAAGGAAATCCAGGGGATTTTAATGGGAAAACTCAGACATATTCATACAGAAAAGACTCACTATCACATGTTGAGAGGGGCCACATTTCTGAGCATGCTCAGTTCAAGGTCATACATTGCCTGTTCTAAAACATGGCAGGCAGGAATGCTTCTGGGCAGAGAATTTAGTGTTATAATGAGAAAAGTTTACTCTGGGTCATCTAAAAACATTGTGATTTTTGTCTGGTTCCTTGCATGTTTTTTCTGGAGGTCCTTACTTTAAAAAAAAAAAAAAAAAAACAAAACTTTGAAGGAGCATTAACAGTCATTTAAAGGACAGCATCCCCCCACTCCAACCCAAGCATAGACGATTGCCCCTAGAAGTACCTACTTAGTGGCTGATACATGCAGGGTTTTAGCTCCAGCCACCTAAATCACCTCTGCTTATTTAAAGAAGGAAGTAATATATTGAATTGTTGGGGTTTTGGAAATGATGCCCTACAGACTGGGGCTTTGACTTGCTGATATCCTACAAACTGCCTGGTATTCCTAGTCCTTCTAATTAAACTTGTCTTGCTCCTCCCCCTCTCTTCTCTCTGGAAGTCCCTTATCTGTGCTAAGACCACCCTGAAATCTCATTATCTATGGCAGAAAAGGAGATTGAGGAGTATAAGTGTACCTGAAAAAACTTGTTGCAAGATAATTTATGTTTCCTGCACTCATTTAAGTTTCAAAATTAATAATTTAACAAGTAGTTTCTGTCTTTCAGGAACAATTCATCCTCTGATAAGCATTTACCACCCCTCAAGATAGTCTACATTCTTCCCCTCCCTTACAGAAAAAAGGGGATATAAACTTTACAATCATATTGGGCTGGTTGTTAGTTACACTATGGTATTGCTTTCAAATTTTAAAATTGATTGGAAAGTTTAAGAACAAGGCAAGAGCACAAAGAAATAGGGTCTAGCAAAAATCATACCACAGAAAGAGTTTGCTCAGGTCCCTGGACCCTCATCTGGTACTGGAAATCTCACACATACTTACAGCCTTTCATATTGTAGAATCCTAAATCCAGCACAGCCACCACAGGAAGACCCCTGTACTGTGTCACTCGTCAGGATTCAATGTCCTTAATATAGCTTTGGATGGGCTGAGCCCAGATCTCAAGTCCATATTCCTCGATACCACATAATCTAGGAATTGTGTTTGCCCTACCTTGGATTCCAGTGCAGAAGGTTGGAACTGCTTCCCCATCTGAGGATTACTCCAGATGGGAATTGTGTTGCAATGCTCAGAAGCCCAAAGCAACGGTTCAATGCTTTAGCCATAACCAAATTAAGGACTCAGAGGTAAAGAGGTGCATAAGCCAGATCATGCTTTTATTCCTTCTCATTTCATGATGTCAGACACTAAATATAGCTCTGTATTATCTCAATTCTCTATAAAGGAAGAACATGGATTTAAAAAATATATTTCTCTAACAACAAAGAACCTGAATTACCTAAGGGAGAATTGTTGCACTTTAGTAGGATTTTTACTTCTATTCTTATTTATTCCCTAAAGTTTGGAATCAATATTCCATAGAATTTATCCATTTTTTTAAATTATTTCCATTCTTAAGAAACAAAATTTAACTAGGTCCACAGATTTTTAAGAGGAGAGGTGAGAAGCCTGAGGTGTCTTGTCATTCTGGGCTAATAATAGAGAGAAAACTTGAACCAAATCTCCTTGAATCGGAATCATGAACAAACTGACTATTTTTCTGGGTTGATTGATTGAAACTCAAAGCTTAAAATTCCCCACTAATTACCGTGGAATGTAGCGTGCCTACGGGGCGTTCTGCTGAAGTGCGTGAGAACCCTCATTTTCAGTGACCTTTTAGAGGAAGCAAACTCAAATGTGCTTGGTCTGCAGCCCTCTCCTTCTGAAGAAAACTGAGGGTAACATGGGAACTCAGGTCATAAGAGGAACGAGGATCTCACCTAAACAGACATGCTAAATGATCTCTAATGATTCTCTAATTTATTACTCTAATTATGGTAGAGTCATGAATTTTGAAATGTGCCTCATTCTTTCCCTTCTCAGTCCCTTAGAGATTGTCCTCCTCCTAACTCAGCAACCCTTGACCATTAAAACTAGAGCATGATATTGAGGCTCTTGGCCCAAGAAAGGGAAAAATATATATATATTCTCTAAGAAAGGAAAGCATGTACGATAAAATAGAAACACCTAAATAGACTTGGTAAAGAGGGAAATTTAGAACAACAGTGTTATTACTCCATTTTTCCATTTCCTTTGCTTTTTTTCTGTGAGCATGTCTGTGTGGCAGGGATAGAAGCCAAGGACTTCACATGCTATGCAAGCCCTCTGCCACTGAACTATACCCCCAGCCCCTTCATTGTCCTGACTATACCCTTATGACTCAACATGGTACCAGAGGAGCCTGAGGTTGCTGATGGAGATACCCATTTGAGAGGACCTGAGGCTGGCATCTTAAACTTCCAACCTCAAGTAGAGTCTTGTACCTAAATAAGAGGGAAACTGAAGTAGTGAGAAATGTACTCAACTGGGAGATGCCTGGTCTGAAGTCAGCAAAGTTGCAAAGTGCAGGAACCTCAGAACTAGCAGCGATGACAAGGTCTATGGCCATCAGCAGCAGATGCATTACACCCCCCAAAACAGGCAGGACCACTCACATTTTAGCAGATACTAGCACAGAATGCTGAAGGAGACAGACTATCCTCAGAGGTCTACCAAGGTCAGCCATCAGAGCAGGGACCAATAGCAGTACACGGAAGAACCAGATATGCACTTTGTCACCTATAATGTTAAATGTAAGTTTTCACTACTTCTAAATGCTCTTTTATGAAGGAAGGTAGAAAGGAGGAAAGAAGAATAGCACAAGAGAGAATTTGCACTCCAAATGGACTAAATCATTTTTGTTTTGAATCTTACTAAAAAGTAACCAAATGAGACAAAGTTTTAAGTCAAAAGTGAATTAACTAACTTGAAAGAATATCAATGGCATTGGAAATAATAAATAATTAGCATAGCCATTGCAGAATTTCCTCAATAAACTAGAAATTGAAATGCCATGTTATCCAACAATTCCTCTACTGAGTGTACATCCAAAGACATTGAGAACAGTTTGTCAAAGGTCTATCTTTACTCACATGTTCCTAGAATATCCATTCACAATAGCCAAATATGGACTCTACCTAGGTGCCATTAACAGATGAATGTGCAAAGAAAGTGTGGCTTATATATACAGTGCAATATTATTCAACCATAAAAGATAAGATTCTGTCATGTGAAGCAACATTGATGGAACTGGAGTATATTATGTTATGTAAAATGAAGTACAGAAAATTAATACCACCTGTACCCACTCACATGGGGAAACTAAAAAGTTGAGCTCATCCCCGAAGAAAACAAAATGTGGTTACCAGAGCCTGGGAAGTATGTGGAGGCAGAGGCTCGTTAGTGGGCACAGGGATTCACTTGGTAGGAAGAATAACTTCTAATGTTCCACAGCACAGGTAATTATAGTTGACAACAGAATATTACTAGCTATTTCAAGATAGCTACTAGAAAGGATTTTGAATGTTCCCATAAAAAGAAATGATAAATGTATAAGGAGATGGATATGCCAATTACTTTGATCTGATCATTACATGTATTGAAATGTCACACTATACCCAATAAATGCACAATTACATGTCAATTAAATTCTTTAAGGATTTAACGATGTCCAGCTTCTTTAGAATACTAAAGCTAAGTCATCCAGCATATTGAGCTGTACAGGATCCATTTTTGCCAGTATTTAGAGCAGAATTTGTTTGTCTACGTCTATCCCCCAGACCTAAGTCTGACGTAAGAGAGCTGGGACATGCCTTCACGCTAGCCATCAAGAATGCCTTCTAAACTTCATAAGCGATTTTGAACCAATCATAACTGATAAGTCAAATTCCATAAACCATGGATTTTATATGTTTAGCATCAGGTTCAGGATTTTATTAACCTGGAAAGGTTAAATAGATTAGGAACAGATGTCAGTAGAGTGACAAACTTATCCTGGTTTTCCAAGGGCTTTCCTGGCATTGAAAGTCTTACATCCTGGGAATCCCACCCACTAAGCTCAGGCAAAGTGAGATGACTGTGTGCTCTATTCCAATTACTCTGTATTTTTAAGAATATATAGGGCAACCTTCAGATCCCATGAATAATTCAAGGCAAGAGATTCTCAAGGGATGGAACAAGGGCCCATAGTTAATGCAGGGTTTAGAGACCAAATGTGTCTCCCCTTCTCTAGATAGGAACTTTGCATGTATTAGATCAGTGCTTCTCAAACTTTGAAGTGTATATTGATCAATGATGAAAGTGTTAAAATGCAGATTCTGATTCCTTTGATCTGAGATGAGGCATCAGAGTTAATGTTCCTGGCCCACAGTTAAATATAAGGCATTCATGTTTGTGTGGTGCAAGGAAAACAACAACAACAAAATTTTGGTGGTTGGTGTACCAAGGATTGAATTTAGGGGCATCTGACCACTGAGCTATTTCCCCAGCTCCATTTTGTATTTTATTTAGAGACAGGGTCTCACTGAGTTTCTTAATGCCTCACTTTTGAAGAGGCTGGCTTTATTCGCAATCCTCCTGTCTCAGCCTCCTGATCCACAGGGATTACAGACCTACACCACCATACCCATCTCAAAAAATTTCTTTGAAGGAATCAAGATGGAACCACTAAAGTCAGGGACAACAGATATACTACTGATAATTAGGAATAAACACCCAGTGGTCACACAGCATCACTTGGACAATTTTATTTCATGAAGAATTTTATGTGGTTGGTAATTCCTGCCTTTGTAGAATCACTGGAATGTAATAGGAAATGAAATCCACCCCCATTTTTTCCTATATAAGCGCACACGCACACACGCACACACACACACCAGAATAAGGGACATTCTTATGATTAATTTTGCTCCAGGATAATTTGGTTCCAAAAAGCATCATCAAATGCCATTTTCTGTTGCCCAAGACAACCATTTGTGAAAACCTAGCACTCAAGCCATTACACTTGTCTAGTTCTGAATTATAGATTCAGGGAGAATTAAAATGGCAGGGGGGAAAAAACTCTGGTCACTACCACCTACAAGAGAACAAATGGAAGTGCTTCCTGTTCCATAATTCATTAAGAACTAAGGCTCCAGGTTGTGTTCACTGGTTTTGGCTGAAATAGCCCCATTTTTTTGTTCAAAATAACACCCCCACTGTGCTTAGTCATATTTCCTTGTGCAAAATCAATTCCTGTGTTCTAGATAAAATTTCTCTCCAAATATCTCTCTGCTTTCTGACTTTTCACTTTCTCTTGCACTACTTTTCCTATGTGGAATCCTCATCACCACCACCACTACCTCACCTTGAGTCCACCTGTCCAAACAGTCTGGGTTCAAGGACTTAATGGTGCCTAAGATTCTACTCTAAGTCTCACTGTAGAAATGATTCCTCTCCATTCCAAATACATCTTGTGTTTATTGTCTGTGTTACTCATCAAAGAATTTCCATTTTCAGCTTTTTATTACTATATATATGTATTAGCTTTCCAACCTGAATGAATAATCCTCAAGGGCAAAAATCAGAGCTTATATTTACTTTTCTGTGTCCCCCATGGTACCTGCACCTTGCAGAATCATTAGTAATAACTGTTATTTACTGTCTGATTGCACAGGTCACATAATTATACAATATGTTCTCTTGAATGTACGGCCCTTTTTCTGTCAGAGATAGAATTCCAGATGTCTATAATATTCTTCCATTTTCTTTACTTAATTTTGACTTATTCTTTAAGCCTTCTTTCCATTCTCATTTCCCCCAAAGTCTTTCCAGCCGATCCCAGTCATTGGAGTTCCCAATTCCCTACTTTGTTTTAAACTCATTGATGCTTTCTATAGCCCTTAAAATAAACTTTCTTATAGTTTTATCCAATTTTTATTTCATATTGCTACATTTTACCAGTATCACCCAGTGGTTTTACAGCACCCATAGTATCATAGATATTGTCCACGTCTAAATAAAAAATGCATGAATAAAAGCAGAAACTCTGGATGGCAACACTGATACATCTGTGAAGAGTAGGAGGTAGTGGTTTTTTTTTTTTTTTCATTTTCTGGCTAATCTTTTATTGATAAGAGCCTTAGCTCTTAAAATTAGGACTAATGATATAAGGTTGGTTTTACTTTGATCAGGAAATGAAGAAAAGATGTAAAGTGAAGCTAGCAATATTAGTATTATTTTAGTCTCACTTGGCCAACACTATTGGTTTATGAGTTTCAGTTTCTCTGCTTATAAGTAATATTACACAGTAACTTCTCAGTTCATTCCAGGGAAAAGAGGAATTTCTTATCTGAAACCAATCTACCCAGTTCTAAGAGAAGGGAAGCAATGGCTTCTCCTTATAATGGGATTAAACTATGAGAAAATTTAAAATACATTTTGCATGTGGGAGTGATGTTAAGCACTGGGGACCAGAGGGTGGGCAGTCTTCTAAATGCCTTCTAAGCCCCCCTCCTGGCGATAATGCCTTTGTACAATCTCTTCTGTTGGATTGTGATAGATCTAGCATATTTATCTTAATGAATAGAATTTTTAAAAATTGGTAGATTTCACTTCTGACATAATCCTTTGGACTAAGTAGCCTTGAACCACAAGGCTGGACCCCAGACCCCTTCTTGCAGTCCCTGATTAAATACTTAATGGTAAGTTCATTAATAAAATGATCAAAGGTGCCTATACCTTGACTTGAAGGATAGTCTTGACTTATTATGTATTTATTCTGAAAAGTTTGTGTTTTTAATCAGAAAAAAAATAGTCAATCATCTAAGAAAAACTAAAGCACAGATATCATGGTGTGTGTGTTTTTGAGTGTGTATTTGTGGTCTGTGTATGTGTTTATGTATATGTTGGGGGGCATGTAGGTGCCGCAGTGTGGCTGGGTAAAATAACCCGGGGGGGGGGGGTGACAAGCAACTTGTGAAGATTGATCCAGTGGGAGCCGCTTTATTACACGACAGTAGAGGTATATATACCCTTAACTGATTATACACAGTTAATGTTTCAATTAACATCATCCAGATACAGCAATCCTCATCATCTTAACAATTATACACAGCTTAACTCAATTAACATCATCTAGATACAGCAATTAGCCAATGAGGAATCTTTATCATCTTAATGGCTCGCTGGCTTTACTTCTCAACCACTCCTTCTGGCAAAGTGCCAGGCGCCATCTTGACTTGGTTGTGGCTCTCATCCTGTAGGAAAGACAGACTAGCAATAAATACCCTTGGAACTCCAATGGGATGATAATGAAATCTAAGGGTAAGGAAAAGAATCCAAAGAGGAGGAAACAAACTGCAAAAAGGGAAAAGAAGCATGTGGTCCATGAGAGAGGAGAGGTGAACCATCTCGCTTCCTGATGACCATCCATCAGACAGATTCATTAATAACCTCACCTCTGAGTCCGCCTTAGTCAATCTCTGCTTCTCTGTTGATTGTGGCTGGACCTGCCCACATAGTGAGGAGAATATCCAGAATCAAACCAAGGTGGGCTTGCAATGTTAGAGACTTAGGGTGAAGTCCTGTGCTATGGGAAGGATTCCAGGTGAGGGCCAAGGAATGTCTAAAGGCTTTGTCCTGCCTTTCAGTTATATCTTCTCTAGCAAAGTCCCAGGGAAGCTCTCAAAGGGGACAAAAATGCCCCCCACTCTTTGTTCCTCCCTCTCTCCCAGGGCCTCATGCATTCTAAGCTCCTATGTGCTCTACCCCTGAGCTACACCTACAGCCAAAATCTTGGACAAGGGTCTGTGTTCCAGCAGTGTTCTGGCAAAAGTTGGGTTAAATACATAATTTGGTCTCAGTGTACTTTATTGGTGAAGATATTCTTCTCCCAAAGAATCTAAATTATGGAATCAGGATAAACAAGTAGGCTGTTGGAAAGTAGAGGGAGAAAGATAAACGGCTGGAGCCCCACACAATCCTTAATTATCCACCAAACTGCTCCTTATCTTCTAAAGCCCACCTGTCCAAGGGAGCAGGTCTGGCCCAGGTTTGTTTATACTGTGTGCCATAGTTTGGATGTAGGAGCCCCCAAACACCCATGTGTAAAAGCTATTGTTCCCAGCTGGTCCCTGTTGGGATGTCATGGGAACTTTAAAAGGGGGAGGAAGGGATGTGAAGTTTTAGGGCATTGGGGAAGTAACCTCAAAGGGAATTATGAGACCCTGGTGGCTTTCTCTTGGTCTCCTTCATTTTACATTCATGAGGTAGGCAGTTTTGCCATACACTCATAGCCATGATGTGCTACCTCAGGCTTCATAGCAACGGGGCCAACTGACCATGGACTGAAGCCTCCAAAACTGTGAGCCAAGGCTTATTTGCCTTGACTGTTTTTAACTTGATTATCTCTAGTATTTGGTTGCAGTATAGAAAGCTGTTTAATTAAAAAAAAAAAACTGATACCAAGAGGGTTAGGGTTATTGCTGTGACTATACCTGATGATGTGGAACAGACTTTGGAACCAATTTATAAAAAGTTTGGAAAAAAAACTTAGAGGAAAGCCTAAAATGTAAATGGAGCTTAGCAGGTGATTCTGGTGAGGGCTCAGAATGCCAGAATGCTAATAGGAATGTGGGCAGTAAGAGTTATGCTGATGAGGTTTCAGATAGATATGAGGATTCGATTGCCAACCAGAATACAGGCCATCCTTGTGACATCATGGCATAGACTTTAGATGCAGTTTGTCCATGCCCTGAGACTTTGTGGGAGGTTGAGTGTAAAGGTTACGGACTAGTTTATCAGCTGGAGGAAATCTCAAGCAAGGCAGCACAGTATTCAGGCTGAGGCATGAGTATTACAGGCTGCTTTTAGCCAAATTTGCAATGCAAGTTGGGAACAATGAAGAGCAGAGAGATTTGAAAAATTGTTTGGTCTGACAGGGAGTATACATAAGGGTGCAGCCAAGGAGGGTGTGGTTGATGAATTATTAGAGTCATTAAAAATAAACCAAGCACTTTGCACCAGGACAGTAGGAAAGATGTCTGGAGAGGATCTGAGAAATCAGCAAGGCTGCCGTCATCACAGGCTCAGAGGTGCAGAAATGCAAATCTGTTTCAAAAGCTCTCCAAGGCAGAGTCTTTTGAGAAGAGAGCCCCGGCTGCCTGCTCACCTGGACCACCTAGGCTGCTGGCAAGGTATTCTGAGGACACTGCAGCTGTTGCCCAAGTGAGCCCAGGTATATAGCCTGTGCTGGTGGCAGATGTTGCTGTTGTCCCTCTTGTGCGAATTTTGCAGAAAGAAGAATGCAAGAGTTATGCGATCATGGAAGCTTCCACCCAGATTTCAAAGGAAACCCTAGGAAGCGAGGCAAGGAAGGCCTGCGAGCAAACCCTGTGGAGCAGTGAGGATGTGGAGCAGTGAGTGGGAAGCTGAGGGAGACCTCAGAAAGTTAGAGGTGCAAGGGATGCGGAAGGTCTGCCAAGGAAAGCTGAAGGGAGCCCGTTTGCTCCTCCTCCTGGGCTACAACCTGCAAGGCTACAGGGATGTGGCCACACAAGTCTGCAAGGGTGCCCCAGGTGCCAGGCTTGGAGCTACAGGATTTCATATTTACCCTGCTGGGTTTCCAGGCTTGCTTTGGTTTGATCCCTCCCTGCTATTTTCTTGTTCCTCCCTTTTGGGATGAGAATGTTTACCCTATGCCATTGTATCTTGGAAACGTGTAATTTCTTTTTTTTTTTTTTTTTTACTTTTGTAGGGGTTCACAGGTAAATTTGTAGTCTTGGAAGAAACGACAGTTGCACTTTTGAACAACGCTGGGGACTCTTGGAGATGGACTGAATGAATTTCCCATGGTGAGATAGACATGAGCCTTTCCAAAACTGAGAACCAAAATTAACCTTCATTCTGCAGAATGTTGATTATCTCAGGTATTTGTTACAGTAACAGAAAGAGAACACAAGGGGAGTAAGGTAAGGGAAAGGTGGTTGATTAGCACAGCAGAGTATGGTGGTGATCTGCAAAGGACCCAGAGCTGACCAACTTGATTCAAAAACCAGCTCTGCCACTTAATAGATTTCAGGCAAGTTACCCCACCCCTCTGAGCTGCCTCTCCCTGACCTGAAAATGGAGCCAATGATAGCATCTCATTAAGGATGCTACATGGCTGAAATGAATTAATAGAGGTAGGGTTCTTCATGGAGCACATTAGCAAGTGCTTGATAAATTCTAATCACTAAAGCAGATCACCGGAGACATCGCTGGCACATTTCTGTACAAACTAACTGTATTCACTAGCAAAATTTTGCTGTTCTTGACAGTCATAAAGGAAGTTTTTTCCTAAGGAGGAAGTTAGGACAAGTGGAGAAAGGTGTGGTCCTGGCAGAAAGGGGCACTGTGACCTCAATAGGCTGACATAACATGATGTTTTCAGCACTGAAGATCTTGAGTAGAGCAAAGGAGAAGACAGAATACAGGATCCAAGCCAGGTTTGTTTGTTGTTTTTTCTGTTTTCATTTTGCAATGCTGGGAATCCAGGTCTGCCTCACCATGATAGGCAGGTACTCGACCCCACAGCTACACTCCGGCTCTCAGATGTGATACAGCCCTGTCCAGAACACTGACTATTCTGAACTAGTCACCAAAAGACCATGGTTCCTTTCTAGTTGGTGAGAAGAAAAGGGGTGTGCTGAAACTCTGAGAAATGCTCTAAAGCAAAAATAACATTTTAGGAATTTTAGGTAAATCTTGCCTCTAAACAGATTCTTCTTTATAAATAACAAGTGTCCTTTGGAAAGCATTATTTCCATTGAAATAACATACACATAACAGAGAACACAACCTACCCAAGTAAAAATATGCCTCTTCTCCCCACATTTCTCTTATTTGGGAGTGAGTGGGTAGCTCTGTTCTGAAAGAAAAGCTAAAAAGAAAAGCATACCCACTTGTCTTCTCAGATATCTTCCACCAAAACAGGCACAATTACAATAGCCTCGATTTTACTATACTCTCGTGACTTGGCAAAAGTGTTAAGAATTAGACAAGAAAGAAAGAAAGAAGAAAAAAACTCTGCATTACACTACAAAAAATTGGCATGGTGACATCAGTTATGATGAAATCTCTAAGTCAAAGAATTAAAAGGCTTCCTTTCACATTTACTTTTTGAATTTCTGTGTCCCTTAGCTATGTGTTTCATTAAGTACGGTTCCAACCATGAGGGGGGTGTGTGTGTGTGTGTTCTCTCAGCTGGATCTACCTGTTTCTTTGAGAATTCCAGCAGAATGTCAGAGTCATCCTGCTATGGACTTTTTTAAAAATAAAAATAGAGGGATGAAGTATGATTCAACACAGTATTTTGTAATGTGACACTATCAGCTATATTTATTTTGATTTTGTGTTTGCCACTGATTCTCAAATGAGTTGAATGAAGTCTGGTCAGACAACCCGTTCTCTAAAGCCCTAATCTAATCTACAAGGTATAACATTTTAAATCATAAGAAGTGTTTTATGTATATTAATACATTTGGTCTAACTCCTCTCAGGGATAGAAATAAGTGGTTGTAAAGACAACCTGACATCTTGGTAATCTATAAGGGGGTAGAAGGTCAATGATGAAATGCCCCAAAGGAACACCTCTTCTAAGAGACTGGTCTGGTGCCAGGCATGCCTACCTTCTGACCCAGCCTGCCACGGACTCCAACCATGAACCTGCCCTTCAACCACACTACCTATATCACCCAAATAATAGCGAAAGATTGGTTGGTGAAAGATTTTTCCTGCTGAACCTAGTCCTAGAGACTGTAATAGGTGCCTACATTCACACTCACAGACACTAGCACATGGCCAAAGGATCACAAATGATCAGGGAACTGTGATACCATCAAAGGGGGGAAAGAGAACCAGTCACCAACCTTAACTAACCTAAAGAAATGGAGATCTGCAAACTGCTCAACAAAGAACTCAAAGTGATCACCTTTCATAAAGCTCACTGGGCTACAAGAGAAAACAAAATCTATAAAGGAACACACACACAAAAAAATAGAAGATCCACAAAGTTCTAGAAACCGTAAAAAAAGAAGAACCAAACAAAATTTGGAGCTGGAAAACACAATGACTAACCTGGAAAATTCCAAAATTCCATAGAGAGCTTCCATGGCCGACTCAATCAAGCAGAAGAGAGAATCAGTGAGCCAGAAGACAGGTTATCTGAAATATCCCTGTTAGAGGAACAAAAAGGAAAAAAAAAAAGAATAAAATTGAGCGAAAAAGACCTATAGGACTTGGGAGACAACACCAAGAGAACTAATACACTCATTAGGGCAGCCCAAGGGATCAGAGAAAAAGTGATGGAAAGTTTATTTAAAGAAATAATGATGTTAAAACTTTCCAAATCTGGAAAAGAACATCCAGATACCTGAAGCACCAGGTATCAATTAAACAAATCAATTACACAAAAAGAGATTTTATCGAGACACATTATGATCAAATTTTCAAAAGCAGCAAGAGAATTTATCACTCACTAGAGAACCCCCATGAAAGTGTCAGTAGAATTTTAGTGGATAAATTGTAGGTCAGAAGAGAGTGGAATGAAATATTCAAAGTGTTGGGGGAAAAAAATCCTGTTACTGGAAGCATAATACACCTGGCAAGTCCATCCTTCAGAAATGAAGGAGAGATGAAGACTTTCCAAGACAAACAAAAGCCACAGACATTCATCACCACGACACTGCCTTTCAAGAAATGCTAATGGCAATGACTTAAGTTGAAGTGAAAAGATGATGACTAACAACATGAAAATGGATGAAGGTAGAATACTGTACGGGTACAAATATATTCAAAATCAGATTACTCTAATACGCTCATAACAGTCCAAAAAGCATCTTTAACTCTGGTATAAGTGATAAAAAACAAAAGCATGAATAATAACTATAGTTATAATAATTTCATAATAGATGCATGATTTTTAAAAGATGTAAAGTGAATCATCGATAGCATAAATGTGGGGGAGGAGATGTTAAAGTGTGGAGGAGTATTTGTTTGCGTTTGAAGCTATCATAGTTTTAAATAAACTATTACTGCAACGTATTTTTTATAAGCGCTATTGTTATGGTTTTGGATATGAAGTATCCCCCTAATAGCTCTTGTGTTAAAAACATGATATCCAACGTAGTCATATGCAGAGGAGGAAAGATTAGATTATGAGAGCTATAATCTCATCAGTGGATTAATCCATTTGATGGATTAATAATTTAGATGGACTACTGAATGTTAACTGTAGGCAGGTAAGATATGGCTGAAGGAGGTGGGTCATTGGGGCATGACTTTCAAGTGTATATTTTATCCCTGATGAAAGAAAAAAACTCTCTCTCTGCTTCCTAGTGCCATGTCCTGAGCTGCTTTCCTCTGCCACACCCTTCTGTCATGATGTTCTGCCTCACCTCAGGCCAAAAGCAATGGAGTTGGCCATCTATGGACTGAGACCACTGAACTATGAGTGCCAAATACACTTTTCTTCCTCTAACTGTTCTTGTCAGGTGTTTTGGTCACAGATGCAAAAAGCTAGCTAAAACACCTAGAGTGGAATTGTGGTCTTCAGAGTTTTGCAGGTGGGGACAGGGGAGATGTTAGTCAAAGGATGCAAAATTTCTATTAGGGTGAATAATATCTAGAAATCGTATATTTTGGTCACCATAGCTTAACAATAAAGTATTGTATACTTGAAAAGTGCTAGGATAGGTCATAAAGATTCTCAACCTGAAAAATGATAAGTATAAGGTGATGGATATGGTAATTAATTTGGCATAATCACATCACAGAATATACATATATCAATGTTTATCACACTGCATGCCATATGTGCAATTTTTGCTTATCAATTATAAATAAAGTGGGGTGGGGGGACAAAAACTCTCTTTCCATACTATGCATACCAAAAAAAAAAAAACAGCATAGAATGTCAGCCTTTGAAGCAGACGGTCTTCAAAGAACTTGGCTGGGAACTGAGGGTAAGCTAGCCCTTGCCAAAGGCTTGCTCGAAACATTAGGTATTTCAGAGAGCCAGTTAGAGATATGTTTACCACCCATTCATTGCTAAATGCTAACCTTTACCCTTTTTTTTTGTTAAGATAACAGAAAGTGACATAAACCCCATTTTCAACCCCTCATAGAAAAGTTTTTAGTAAGTTAAATTTTATAATGTTTTCCTTTTGCTCTCTTTCCCCCCCCTTTTTTTTTTTTAAAAAAATATAAGGCTACATGGCAAAGATGTTTTTTTTTTCCTACCTATGGAATCCACTTTGGCTTCATATTCTTCTCCACCTTCAACTTCCTCAGTTAATTAATCCCCAGAGAATGCTTCTCTATCCTCTGCAAGTGGAGCTGAGAACATTGCCTGATATGTCACTCAACACTCTATACAGACAGGTGTTTATAACTACATTCATCCCTGCAGCCAGTTTCATAACAATTGTCTATAAATAAAATTGTTTTATTTCAAAAGATGAAAACTATGTAATTCATGGCGATTTAATGTTTGCCTTTCCTATCAGGGCATGGAGAGCTAAATTCAGTGCACATTTTCTATAAATGATTCATTTCCCACTGTGCTGAGGAAGATCACAGATTGGTGCCACTGGAAATTCATGACCTCCAAACTCCACAATCCCCCCATCTCCCCTGAGCCTGGCAATCATCCAAGTATTTCCCTATTCATCTCTCTTCATTCCATAATTCTCAACTCAACGTCCCTCCATCCATCTAGCCCAAATCACCTCCTGCTTTCACTCTTCTATTTCCTAGAAATAAAATAGTTAGCAGCTCTCTCAAACTGGCCCTATTCCTTTGTTTCAAATTTTCGTTCTTGTTTTCCTATTTTTGCAACAGAAGAGGACCTTCTCCTCCTCCCGTTCTTGGCTATCCCCTTACCAGCACCAGGGATAATAAATAGTAAACATCTCTCATTAAATATTTAGCAGGTGCAGCCAATGTGCTATGCATTTTATGAGAATGTTCCTTTCTTCCTGACATTCAGCTCGCTGCTCACCCTGATGCACTATGCTTTCTGCTCTTGCTACTGCACTGAAATTGTTTATTTTGCGGATTAATAAATCTTTGTTTTTAAATCCTACAGGGATCTTTGTCGAATATTATCTCATTTAATTTCTCTAGGGCATTTGACATCTTCATTCACACATCTTGAAATTTTCGCCTCCCTTGTCCTTCATGCTCCAATAGGTGCCAGATATTTTCTGTTCCCTCCCTCAGATCCACTGGCCCCAGGAGGCTGTGTTGCAGGGATCTTATTGACAGGTTCCTGGATCTCTGGCTTCCAGTTAGGTTCAGCCAATGGAATCCTGGCAGGAAATTAGAAAGACGGAGGAGAATGAGGTTGTATTTGTCCCACCGACTGTTTTAAGGGCAAATTTTAAAATTTAAAATAGTAGGTTTACAACTTGGACCAGAATAAACACTGAAAGGCTCTACTTGCCCACAGAAACTGGAGAAAAGGGGTGGTATTTTTATGTTTCAAAGAGATGGCTCCCAAGTCCTTGAGAAAGACATTCCCAGGTCATAAAAACTGTCAAGAGTCTTATTGAGCTTCTAAAAATTTACACAGATTTCAGAGACAGAAAAAGAACTTGAAATTACAAACTTTACAAAGTAAGGGTTCGAAGAAATGAGGGGGGGGGGTGGTGGTGCGTGACTCTTCCCTTATTTTCAACAGGAAAAAATTAAGGCTCTTATTTTAAATTTTAAATTCTGGTCCAAGTTGTAAACCTACTTCTTTTCATAAAAATGTGAAGAATATGAGGGACAAAGCCAATCAGCTAACAGAAATGGTAATACCAATTACCAGATGAATCTATGATGAACTACATACAAGAGAGGCCCCTTACAGGATGGTTGTCCGTCCTAATAAGGCTGAAATGTTCACAGTCTGCCATGCCGCCAACTCACTTCTCCATATATACCCTTTAAACTTTTTCACAGGTGAGAAGGTACAGTGGAGCTCAATGGTAGAGCACTTGCCCAGAATGCAAAAAAATAAAAATAAAATAAAATAAATTCATGGGAGTATAAACAATAGGTGTACAGGTATGTTTGTAATCTAGATACTTTTTAAAATAAAAATTTGAGCATAAAGGAAAATTTGAAATAATGCCAAGCAGCCAAGCACACAGTGAGTTTAAAAATGATTACTATCTTTAATATCATCTATGATCGTACATATTTTTATATTAAGTACATATGGATTTATGTTACTTAGGCAACAGACATCAGTCACAGATCTACAGAAATGACACACTGAATCTAGTGCTACTTAATCCTTTCTATTACATCTTACTATATTCAACTCTCTGTCTTCCAAGATTTCCCAACTACTACAAGGTTCTATCCCTGAATTTAAAATCATTATTCAATATCATGCATCATGTAAATAATGCAAACCATGTGTGGATTTTATAGATGCTGTAAAAGGTCAAATGTATTAGTAAAAGTTCATTATTCTAGATCTTTATGATCACACAGCTCTATCCCAACTTGGAACTGATCAAGAAACCAAGACTCAGAAAGACATGACAAGTGACTTATCAAAAACTGAAAAACTACTCTTCTTATAGTCATTATTTATCAGACAATATATATATAGTATGACTCTTAATTATATAAGTCAAAGATAGTTGACATTAAAATACTTTCAATAAGATTTTTTTTTTTTTACAGAAAATTCCAATGGTGGCCTGATATTTCTTCTTTAATGCAGTGAAATAAACAGGAAAGCAGTTCAGGAAGCATTCCTACCTCATTGAATGCAGGGACCAGATTTTGCTTAAGGCACAGCAGGGACAATTCACCTGAAGATTTTCCTCAAGCACAAAGAACAAAGCCAGGGTTTTTAACTACATGAACACTCCTAGCAGCTGTAGCCTCTGGAATCAGCGTAGCTTCCAAATTCTTCTTGGAAAGGGTTTACCTGCACCATTTCTAGCAATTCCCTGTAGCTCTGGCCTCATACAAAGCAGAACCTGGGAGCCTCCAAAGCAAATGAAGTCTAACCTTCCTCCATACTGAACAAGACGGGTGGCATTCCCCACACCCTCTTTCCTGGATCAATCTACTGATAAGTAACTTGCATCTCATCTCGAAGCAGAAGGCGTCTCTGGGACCTCTTATGCTGGCAACAGAAAATGGACACGCCCTGTGCCTTCCTTCTTTGCTTCCCCTGCAAGGAGAATGTGAGACTTCTGGCCACTTGAACAAGAGGATGGACATCCCTGAACCTTCTTGCCTAGCTCACTCCTTGATAAGTCCAGCCCTGACATCTGTCCCTGAAAGAGGTTGGAATCCTCTTTCCAGCAAAAATGGGAGAGAGAGTTCACCAGCGCCTTCTTCTCAAACTTGCCCTGAAGTAAACGTCTGAAATGTCGTATCGAAGGAGACTGGGGAACCTCTCCATGCCAGAAAGGGAGAGTGGATGCTCCCAGCTTCCTTCTGAGCACCAGACCAGAAAGCTCCCTCTGAAATGAGCGTCTGAGGCTTCTCCTTTCTTGAACTGAAGAGTGGGAACTCCCCCACCCCAAAGAAACTTCTTTCCTGGCTTGCTTCAGCAAGAATTCCAGTATTGAAATCTGTTCCTGAACACAGGTTGGAGTCTCCCACCAATACAAATGGGGGGCACAGCCCTCTCTCTCTCTTGTATTCCCTGGCTTACCCCAGCAATAAATCCAGGTATGCAAACTCTTTCTGGAAGCAGTTCCAATGTGCATCAAAGGCTCGATTTTTAGAGACCCCACCCAAGGGACTGGCCTCTAAATCACCCAGCTCTGAGAGTTGATAGGACTCTGCACTCCTGATTCTCCTGGAATACAGGGATCAAAAAGTTGATATTTAAATCTGCAAATATTCATCAGAAATCTTCCCCAGTCCAAAGTGAGCAGCAGTCAGAGCAAGGGTACAGTCACCTGGTCCTAATCCTCTCTCTGAAGTGTGTAATAATGGGTTGGAGTGTGAAATAACCCTGGCCCTCCTCTTTTCTTGCGAGGGAAACTGGAACACCAATCTAACATCCCAGTTGCTGGGATGGGTTGTGGCTCAGTGGCGGAGCCTTTGTCTAGCGCCTGTGAGGCTCTGGGTTCGAACCTCAGCACCACATGGAATGAATGAAAAAGATAAAGCTATAAAAAGATTTCATTTAAAATAAATAAATAAATAAAAATAAAAACAACACTTAACTATTCTGCCTACCAAGAGATTGACTTTACAACCCTTTCCCAAGGGACTGGGTTCTCTCCCATCATTCTCAAGGTAATAGCATGGCTGGGCATTCACTAATCCTCTAGGGGCCACTAAGAATAAATAGAGAAGGTTGGACAAGCCCAAAGAGTTTAATGGCACCTAGAATCTCTGTCTGCGCTATTTAGAAAGGAACATCTCCTACACGGGACAAGTATCTAATAAGACTGGGAGAGGTGGTTGGTCAATCAGAGGAAGAGATTATCGAGCTTAAAGACAGATCTTTGAAATTCATTCAATCAAAAGAATGATTAAGAAATAAAATGACACAAGAAACGAAAAACAATGAAGATAGCCTAAGAGACTTATGAGATGCCATCCATCAATTGAATATATGCGTTATAGAGTTCAAGAAAAAAAACAGAAAACATTTCAAGAAATAATGACAGAAAGCTTCCAAGCCAGGACAAAAAAAATATATAGAAATCTACATTCAGGGAATTTCAGAGACACCTCATAGGATGAATCCAGTGAAAAGCATACCAAGGTACATTATAGTAAAAACAGGAGAAGTTAAAGAAAAAGAGGAAATGTTGAAAACTGCAAGAGAAAATCAACTTTTTACATGGAAGGGAACTCCCGTAAGAGGAGCAGTGGATTTTCTCAACAGAAACCCTGCAGGTAAGAATAAAGTTTATCTACCAACCAAGAACGCCATAAACAGCAATCCTCTACCTCAAAAATGAAAATCCTAAAACAGTTCTCAAACACAAACTGAAAGAATTTATCATTGCTAGACTTAGCTTACCAGAAATGCTAAAAGAAGTTCTTTGTGCTGAAGGAAAAGATCATTAAGTTCAACATGAAAGTATTATAAAAATCTAAAACTGGTTAAAAAAAATAAACATATGGTCAAAATCAGAACATTCTAACTCTATAAGGTAGTATGAAAGTAAATCATATCTCTAGTATGAAGATAAGAAGATAGCACTATTAAACACAAGTGTGACTATAATAGATTGTTAAGGAACACAAATTAGAAAAGATGTAATGTGTGACATCAAAAACAATTCGGGAATGCAAAAGTGTATTTGTTCCTACAACATGATCAGATTTAAGCTTCAAGTTGTTGTCTGCTTAAAATAGCTGGCAATTATTATGTTTTATGAAAGCCTCGTGGTAACTACAAAGCAAAATCACTTAGTAGATACACAAAAGATAAAAAGAAAGGGTTCAAAGTGTTCCATTACAGAAAATCACCAAACTTCAAAAGAAGAGAGTGACAGAGAAAAAAAAATAAAGCATCTACAAATTAACCAAAAAAGTTAACAAAATGGCATTAATGTTATATCAATAATTACCTTGAGGAAATGGATTCAATACTCTGATCAAAGGCATCAAGTCAGCTGGGGTTGTAGCTCAATGGCAGCATACATACCTAGCATGCCAAAGGTCCTGGGTTTGATCCCCAGTACCAGAGAAAGAGAGAGAGAGAGAGAGAGAGAGAGAGAGAGAGAGAGAGAGAGAGAGAGAGGGAGGGAGGAAGAATAGGACATCAAGTGGCTGAATGGTTTAAAAAATAAAAACAATACTTAATATTCTGCCTACCAAGAGACTGACTTCACAATAGACTTTAACAACAACAAAAAAACACTATAAAAATAGAAAATTTAGGTCATTATAATATGATAAAGGGATCAATTCATCATCCACAAGATGCTGGTTTTGTAGGCATGAAAAGTCATCACTCCTCAGTCTTTTGGTCAAGATCACGTCCATCGTGCAAGAGTCATGAGATCACGGAGGCTTCTACTGAGATTGCAAAGAAATCCTCTAAGGCCAGACAACCAGTGGCAGAATTAGTCCCTGACGGTGCCTGGATAGGACAATATGCGTGAAACTGCAAGAGTGGAGCCAATACTACAGCGCAGGCCCCAGAAAGTGAGGGGTGCCAGCTACAGGTATTATCTGTCAAGGGAAGACGCAGGCACCATGCAAAGTCCAACCAAGAGAGTGGACACGTGGAGACCTTGGACTTGGATTTTTGAGCCATCCTGGAAGAATTGGCTTGGGAGAGATGAACTGAATGTATTTAACATTGTGAGATGGGCATGAGCCTTTGTGAGTCAAAGGCAGAGTCCTATGGTTTAGATCTGGAATGTCCCCAAAGGCCATTTGTGTTTAAGGGTTGGTCCCCAACCTGTGGTGCTGTTGGGGGTAGGTGGAACCTTTGAAAGGTTGGGTCTAGAGAGCAATCTTAGTCACTGGGGACATACCCTCTAAAGGGAGTATGGAACCCAGGGCTCTTCCTCTTTCTTTCTTGTGTCCCAACAATGAAGTGAAGAGTTTGTTATGCCAAACATTCCCACAGTGATGTGCTGCTTCTTCACAGGATCAAAAGCAAAGGGGAAACTGATCATGAATGGAAACCTCCAAAACTGGGCGAAACCAAACCTTTCCTCTTTCTAAGTTGGCTATCTCAGGTATTTTGTTAAAGTAATGGAAAATTGACTAACACAGTGTAACAGTGATGCTTACACTTTAAAAGATTATTTATTTCCAGTCTTCACAATCTTGCTTTGTTTGTGCCCGTAGTTTCAGAAATTCTAAGGAGGCTGATTATTATGCTCTTTGAGGCTATGTCCACTGCTACTATTTCAGCAGTTGATGGCACCCTCCATCAAGTTTGCCCCAAGTCCACGGTTTCTGTGTTGTCACTGTTTCAGCAGTAGAGGGCACTCCAAGCCCACATTTGTCCCAATCTGCAGTTGGTATGTTGTACAAAATGGATTTGGAAATTACCTAAAGAGGGAATCAGTCCTCACTAAGTCTGTGAGGCTCCACGTGAAGTTGGAATGGCCCCAGACCCCTTATCCAGTCACTATCATGTGATTGAGTGTTCATAGGATTTTGCCCACAGTTGAACCTCAACATGGAGAATCTGGCCCTAGCTCTAAAATAATATCTTGGGCTTATCATCCTCTCCTTCCTCTTTGTGGACAATGACTCACCATTTTATGATGCTTTGGGTTAGAAGAGTGATGAGGTGGGCAGTCCCATGGCTATGGTGGTTTCCCCAATAATGGGTCACACAAGAGACACAGAGCTCATTGAGACCAGCCCAGGATAGAAGCAATGCCTATACTGCTATGAACTGTTGTTATGGTCTATTCATGGCCCATAACCACTGAATCTGGGTAGAGGTGATGTAGGTCAAGATAGAAGTCCATCCCACTGAGGCTTCAGATAGGTGCAATGGTAGAGCCAGAGACTCCAACTGTAGGCAGAGGCCTAGGGACAGAGGTTATTGGGTTCTTTTCAGTATTAGGCAAAAAAAAAAAAAAAAAAAAGTTCCAAGGCAAGGTCTTGCCCAACAGATGGTGCTTTTCTCCACATTGTGTGAGGTTGGAGGAGGGATGTGGAGGTAGCTCCTCGGCCACCAACGCTGACACTAAGCTGGGTCACATTTAAAGTTCAAGGTCCTAGGGACTGGCACAATCTTACAGGTACACTCCAGAGCCACACTATGGTCACTGGGGACATAACAAGGACTAAAAGGCTGTTTTTGTAAAAAAAAAAAAAAAAAAAAAAACAACTGACTCTTCACCTGGCCCAGCAAGTGTCCAATGGGTGACTAAAAGCAGGATAGAATCTTGGCATCTCTGCCTTCACTTTGCATCCCTCTCCTTTGTTCTGAGTCATTCTCTCTGGCAGTCACCTTGGGTTTCAGGAACAGCAGGTTTCATCGATAAACATCTTGTAATGAGCCCAAACTGCCCACTGGGCAGTAGCACATTTCTTACTGCTGTGACAGGACCCTGCCTGAGCAGTCCTGACAAGTGACCAGCCAGACCACCGTTTGACCAAGACTGCTTGGTTATCCATGCCTCTGGTCGGCCTGCCCCATCGTCTGGGAGTTCCTGCCAGCACCCTTAAAGACAGGGCTGGAAATGCCCATCTCCTTGTCTTCCTGACATGGCTTTCTTCTCTTTCCATTGGGTTTTTGGGGTGAGTGGCCAGACCCAACTTGGGACCCCTGGAGTTGGGCCTCTGACCTAAGAGTCTGGAAACCTTGGTGCATGCTAGAACACGAGTCTGTCTGGCTGAGGGTGTGGGGTTCTGCCTGGCTCCAGGGCAGGTCCAGAGGTTTCTCAGGCACTGATCTGGGAGCAGGGGCCACAAGGTTCTGCCCAGTACTGGATTTCGCCATGGTGGGTCCCACCCTGAGTTCCAAGTCCAAGGCCTGCTCTTTATTACCATCCCTCCCCCAAGCTGGTCAGGTGCTCTCCACAGGTGCTGCCTACCACCGGGGGAGGAGACACAGGCAACTCTTTCCTTTCTGCCTTCTTCAACGTATCTTTTCTTTGCTGAAACCAGGTACTGCGTTCTCTCACTTGGTTTCCAGAGCTCCTGTGAAGGCCGTTTCAGGTGGGAATAGCTGTTCAAATTGACGTTTCTGTAGGGTGTCACTCATTCACCAATCAGACCAATCACAGTTATTTCGAATTCCCCATCTGATAGCTCCCAAATCCCTACCATATCTGAATAGGATTCTGATATTTGCTTTGTCTCTTCAGAATTGCTTTTCTTTGCACTTCAGCATGTTTTTAAACTTTTTATGTTGAAGGGTAGGTGTTAGTGTGTTGGATCACAGGTACTGAGGTAGGTAGGCCCTTAGCTTTGTGTTTTTCTGCCTAAACGTTCTGCTGGGTTTACTGCTTTCTGTAGCCCTGGGTTTCTGGGACTCTGATTTCCTTTGGTGGCCTTGTTTTTGCCTAACAAATTTTCAGTTTTTCAGCCATGATTCTGTTGTGTATAATAGCCCTGTTGGTATAGAGATGCATTCTGAAGTCCTATAATGAGACCCAATCTTTTAGGGATCCTGTGCCCTAGGATCTGATCTTCAGAAGTACTTCTCAGTTCCCCCCCGCTACAGGGAGGCAGGAATGCTAGAGGGGATTAGAATCAGGTATTTTTCTTCCCTCCTTTTAGCTGGGCTCTTGTACAGTAATTTCCCTGGAGGGAAAAGGGAGAACAGAATGCCCTGGGCTTACATCAAAATGGTTATTTTTTTCCTCCTTCTGACAGAAGCACAAGGGGATTATTCTTCAGGCTTCGGTGACAACCTGGTGGGGCTTCTGGAGGCAAAATCCCAGCCGTGCACACGCCCTCCCCTGAGACTCACCCCGCAACCTGCTCACAAGAATTTCTCCACTCTGAGCCTCCAGGAATCCATCAGTGACAATTCTTCAGATTCCTAAAAATAGTGGCTTCCTCTACAGCCTCCTAATCCTGGAGGTTAGTTCCCAGGATTAAGAATAAGCTGTGATTCTCTGTATTCATCTGTCTCTCTGCTTGTCAGGGTGACAGATTGCCTTGTGACCTGAATTTTCTGCTGGTTCTCAAAACAGTTGTTTAATTTCAGTTTATTCTTTTTTTTTCCTGGTTGAAATGGGAAGAATAACTCTAAACTTCACCCATTGGAATGGAAACCAGAAATACCGGTGGTAAACAAATTTTAAAACAGATATATTAAACAAATAAATCCTCCACTTGTAGCCAGTAGTCCTGTCCCGTACATCAGCTCTTCAGGGAAAATGAGGAAACCAAGAACTTTTATTCCTTTTTTCTACCCTTGCAAGAGAGAGAGAGAGAGAGAGGTTTTCTTTTTATCTTCCAAAAGGGAACAAAGAATCAGTTACCAAACATCATATTATAATTATATCTAAAGGTAAGTTAACCCATACTATGTCTTTAAACCAGACATACTAATGCAAATGCTTTAAATGGTTTCAAAAACATAAACACCACGCATGTGTCACAGAAGGTGTCCTTCCTATCGTTATTATTACCTCTCTGTACCTCTCGGCCTCTCATTTGCATGGTGAGGAAGATGCTCAGCTGCAGTTTAAGCATTTATCAGCTCTACTCTTCTCCCCTGAGCAAAACTTGGATGTACTCAGATATTGGCTTGTAGGTTGAAATGAGCACTCGACTGGAGGCTGTAGAGTGTTCCAAACCCAGTGACATCTCAGCCTTTGGCATCAGATGTCATGCCCTCAGACACCAGGATCCCTAGCTGACCTTACTCTCCCTTAACCACAGCATCCGGATCTGGTAGTTTCCCATGACAGTTCTCACTGGACATCCTCAAAGCCTTCTTCCATTGTATCAGTGATCACAGAGACAAGTCTCAGATTTTTAAGTTTGCTAATCTCACTTGTAATATTCTAATTCTAAGTGCAAAATATCCAGAATTAAGGGAGCAATTGCTATAACTCTTGAACACGTCCTCTCCCATATACTAACTGAAATGCCCCAGATCCCAATCCCATTATTTTTCTCCTGAACTTTCCTTTCCCACATCCTGTCAAAAATTTATCTGGCAAGATCTGCTCTGTTTCATTCCTCCATGTAGTGGTGTCCTGGTTAATTTGGGGAAAGTAGCAAAAATGAGAAAGGTCAATAGTATGAAAAAGAGCTGTTCACATTCACTAGTAATCAGAGAATTGAAAATTAGAACACTGAGCTGTCACCGTGGATAAATAAGATTGGCAGACACTGGCAATTGCCAACACCAACTGTCAATCAAGACATAGGGGAAACATGGGAATTCTACATAAGAGGATAAATCTGGTAGTGCTGAGGGAAATTAGGTCTACTAATTCTGCCCCTCAGCTCATTGCATTCCTGCAATCCATCCCAGAAAAATCCTCATGATAATCTTCAGACATAATGGAGCAAAGTGTTCATTAAATCAGTGTTTGGAATAACTGGGCAAGGGGGCATCCCAGCTGCCCTTATCCAGGAGAATAAAAAGTTAAATACTCTTAGATTGGGTTGCTCTAAAACCAGATCCTGGGACAACAATTTTCTATAAACATTCATTTGGGAGATGATTTGGAGAAACACAAGTGGAGGAGTGAGATCAGGGCCGTTTAAGAATCAGCAAAGGTTATCTGTGAAGGCATGAAGCCCAATCACACTGGATAACGTGAGGAGACAGTGTCATGCATGTTTCAGAGAAACCCCAGTTGAGCAATTAGAAAATGGGGACACATATCCTCCAAGTCCCCTCGTCCTCACTGAGTGGCTGTTTTCCCAGGGACACTGATTGCAGGTCTAACCATCCTGCCCAAGCACAGACTACCAGAAAGCCTTCAGGTAGAGAGTCCAAGCTATGAACAATAAACCAAAGGAATGCATTAGAGCATCAGGTGCCAAAGAAATAACACAAGGCATCAATCATGTTATGAAGACAGTTTTTCAAATGCAGTATAGAGAGAAACATCTAAGAAACTACAATACTGCAAACCAATGTCATTAATGGAAATAAAAACAGAAGAAAATGAAAAGTCATATGGACATTTATGTACCATGCATAGACAAAATTCAGATATTATATGGTGCTGGTGCATTTGGGTACAGATGTAAATTAGAATGAGGATGAGGGAAGAAAGAAAGAAAAGTGAAAACAGAGAGGTCTCAGGAATGGGTGAAGACAGTAAGCTTCCACCTTCTTCTACCCCCTGTAGGTTACTGGAACAGCTTTCCCTGCACCCTTTCCAAGCTTTGAACTTCCAGTGGATACTTAGGAAGCCTGGCTTAAGCTCCCAGAGATCAGGAACTATGTGGAACACAAAGGTCCCTCACAGCCTGAGGCATGTGAACCATCAGATAATATAAATCCCCACCCCTCCTCAGAAAAACATGGAAGGAAAGGTGCACTGGGGCACCAGGGAGCCCTGCAACTACATTTCCCAGAGATCCCTGGGTGGACTCTAACCAGACTCTGGGACTGGGACAATTTGGTAACCAAAGAGAGCACTTCCTCTGCAGACCTAGGAGGAGGCAAGACTGCACACAGCCTGGTTCCTGGTCTCAGGCTCTGATAACCTGGTGAGTGGAGCTCCCCACTGACCTGCAGTGGGCTTTGAAACTGGGGTTTCCTCTGATCTCAAAGGGAGTGCAGGAGGCTAGATTCTACTCTGCCCTGAATTCCAAGTTCTAAGTTGTTCAGAGAGTTGGGTGGCTCCTGCTTGGAGCTAATGCTGTAAATGCTATGCAGCATGATGATGAATCTGACAGACTCTCAGTTCACACCACCTGGGTGACAGGCCGGCCACAGCACATTCTAGCAGAGAGAACTTGAACAACTCTTTTAGTGTCTCTGAAGCTCCCTTTCCCATAGTAACATGGAGCTAATAATGGTACCTACTTAAAGTTTGTCATGCAGACTCAGTGTTAAAAGGCAGCAGCATTTAAGGGAAATTCCTCAACTGGATTTCTCTCTTGGAAATCTTGGACAGTCCTGTACACTGTCCTCTGTCCTCAACTGGGTGTGTCCCAAGAGGTCTGGTTAATCCTGCAGGGAGCAGACTCATAACAATCCTGCTCCTTTTGCCTGAGCTGATCAGAAACCCCCAATGGGCCCCAATGTCCTGCGTGTCTGGATTTTGTTATCTGCAGTGTCTAGAGAAAGTCCTGGGGGAATGTTCACCATGTTGGAAGGAGGCTTAGTGGGGAGGGTCTTGAGGAGCTATAAGGGATGAAAAGTCAACTGCTTCACTGTTCCTGAGAGTAGGGCATCCCCCCCACCGAACACTGACTACAAATGACACAGGAGCAAGGAGCCTCCCTAGGCAAGGCTGCCCAGGAGCAGGGGACTCTGTGCTCTGGACTCTGCTCTGTCCTCTGGCAGGGTGCCCACACGACAATACTCTCTCTGGCTCTTTCCTGTTAAACTGCTCTCTCCCTTTCCTGTCCCCTCCCCTCCTACTGCCTTAGACACAGAACAGCTGGGCACACCCTGTCCCTCAAAAGGAGCTTTCTGGCTGTCAGCTCTCTAGCTGCCCCCTGTCCAGTGACTTATTTCTTGGCCTCACCATCTTCAGCTCTAGCCACTATTGCTCTTCAGGTTTGCTTCCTGCCTTCAATGGTACCCTGTCCCCCTTCCTGGCCACTGAAGGCATTCCCAGGGAGCCATGGCTGAGAGAGCAGAAGACCTGCCCAAAGATTGTTGAATAATAGTCTTTAACTGTGGCCAGTCTAGCAAGTCCATTTTAATCCAGATAGTCAAAGGGCTGGTGGCAGGGGTGTGGTATTAATGTAGTGGAAAGCTATTCCCTTCACTGTGGAAGACACCAAAGAAAATTAAAGGGAAGTGATAGGAAATGAAAAACTTATACATTCAGAAAGAAAAGCAACTCACTAGCTCTGTGTATAACTCTTATATTCACTGATAACAAAAAATCATGCAGTAAGTGTACAAGATGCCATCGAAGTCACTGCCTAATTGGATTTGTGCTGCGTGTGGCCTCAAGGTGTGACAGCACATCATAAGTAATCTACCTCTGTTCAATTTGCTTCCAGTTCTTCTTTATTGGGCTCTTGATCACAGCTCCATTTGGGGCAAAAAATAAAGGATTCTTTCATCAAAAAAGTTGAAAAGCCCTGTCATACCTAAAAGATGCAGAGATTGTAAAGACCTGGAATTGAAGGATGGATTCTTCCTATCAACCTGCCCTCCTGGGGTACATCCAAAAGTGGTGGTTTGGGACTGAAGTACCATGGCACGTAGGTAAATCACAGGAGCCCATCTATTGAATGTGAACCATTCGAGAAAACAACAGGCATCCTGTTGATGTGCAGAGAAACACAAGCTTTCATGGGCCACTCAGGTCCCTCTGGCCGTGGCCTCACTCTATGTGTCTTAACTTCCTTTCGCACAGAGCCCCAAAACGACCACCAAGATGACCTAAGTTCAGTTCTTCAAACACAGACACTGAGACAAAGATCCATGTGCAGGTGATTTAAGGAACTGCTGGAGAACCCCAGCTGCATCGGGATGTAAATTCCGACTCTAGACTCTGTCCAGACTCCAGCCAGGCAACCAAACTTTCAAGACCTCATGCAATAAATCTTAACCCCGGGCTGGACTGGCAGGACATCAATCCCTGGAATCAATACTACAGGTTCTTAAATTTAAGGACAAGGGCCATCCCAGGAGCACAGTATCAAGTTAAAGAAATCTAAAGGACCTAAGTGACTTACAGATAGCGTTGTCCCCATAGGGACCTCAGTCTTGAGTCCTCCCGATTCTTTCACCTTTTCTGGGTGCAGTGAGCATGCCCTGTATTGACCCTTCTAGGCTGATGGTGGGCACTAGTCCAATGGGTTCATGTGAAAGCTGGGTTTTTTAATTTTTTATTTATTTATTTTTTTGGTGTGTGTGTGTATGTGTGTATGTCGGGGGGGGGTGTTTAATTTTTGGATTATTTAGATCTAAAAATTAAACACACACACTCTCCAGATCTCTTCTGGCTCTACCCCTCCCTATTTCATTATACCTACGTTTCATTATACCTTTCCTGCATACATTTCAATCATTTAACCAGAATTGATTGGTTACAAAAATTTTAACTGGGTGCCCATTGGACTGGATGGTTCCAGTGCTTTACATTCCCAAGATAAACAGTAAAATCACGAGTTTCCAATTGACCTGTACCTAAAGACTTTCCATCACTACTAATGAAATCTGTTTCCTTCGCCTTGTTTCCCCGAGGAACTTTTAAATTTTCTGTCCAACCACACCCCCACTGGGGCCTGACTCCATGAGGTCTGGCGCTGCCTAAGTGAGGAACTGCTGTCTCCTTTATTTGATATTCTAAAGTTTTTATTTTAACAGTTCCAATGTGGACAATACTGGATGAGATTTTCCTGCATTGGTGTTTCTCAATCTTCAGATTTAAATTTCTATGTCTTTGTATATCTGTACACAGGGAATGGCTTCTTCTATAGTCCTAGTGCTCATCACTTTTCCTCTTTGCCCTATTTTAGAAGGAGCAGATGCTCACCAGTACTAGTATTCTGGCCTGTCTTAATTTTCCTTTTGATTTTACTTCTTGGCCATCAGGACAGCTCATTTTTTGTTACTGCATGTCTCAAGTTGCTTCATGTTTGAGATAGTCTTTGCATGCTTATCTCCTTTATGATTCAATGAATAGCGAAAGTAAAATGTTCAAGGCCATCAAGTTCCTTCAATACTTTGTAGACACAGTTCCATGACTTCACCTTTGGATATTTCTGGGGAGCATTCTGTCGCCAGCCTGATATTTTCTTCCTTATGAAACATTTTCTCTCTCTGCCAGATGCTTGAGCAGTACTCTTTAATTGTGAATCTCAAAAATGTAACCAGAATGTATTCTAGTGTCAAGGATGTAGAATCAGTGCCTCCCAGAATCTTGCCTCTCTTGTTTTTCAGATTCAGTTTCTTCACTTTTTCATCTGAAACAAGTACTTCTTGATCTTCTGTACATTTTCTTCTACTTTTTGAGTTCTCCTCTTCAGAAGCACCAAGTGGATTGTTTGCCTCTTTTTTTTTTTTTTTTGGTCCTGTAGCTTCTCTCTGACTGTCATAATGATAACTGTCATGGATGTATCTTTGCCTTGTTGTTGTTTATTTGTTTGGTTTGAGTTATGTTTTCGTTCTTGTTCAGTATGTGGGTTTAACCCCGGGGAATTGCACATGACTGAAGTGCTCTACCCATGAGCAATATCCCTATTCCCGGCTGTGTCTTTTTATGAGCTTTTACTGTGACTATCAAAGTTTTCTTTTTTATATGATGTTGTGGTTTTAATTAGTATCCTACCAAAGCACACATGTTCAAGTCTTGATTCCAAGCCTATGGTGCTTTGGAAGGTGGTAGAACCTTTCAGAGGTGGAATTTCATAGCAGACTTTCCAGTCATTAGTGACATGACGTTGAATGGGATATTGGAAAATCTATACCTTGGCCAACAAATTGGTTTCCTTTTGTCGATACTCTGCAACGTTGCAGTAGGCTGACCTGAAACGTGATGCGCGAGTTAATCTAGTGGTGGGAATTTCAAGCAGCACAGTGTTCAGGCAGCAGCTCAGATATTCCTGACTGGTTTTGACCAGATTTACAGGGAGGATTGGAAGCAAAGAGAAACAGAGCAGGAAGATTCAGAAAACTTGCCATCTGGCCAGAAAAGGAGCATGGGTTTAGTTTTAGGCCAAGGAAGGTATGATTATGACTACCATTAAAAAGAAGTCAAACACTTTGCACTGAGGTGATAGGAAACATGCTTTCAGTGTTATCTCAGGAAACGCCAAGACCTTACCCATCACAAGCCCAGAAATGTAAAAATGCACATGTGTTTCAAAGACTTTCCAGGGAAGCTTTTTTTTTTTTTTTTTTTTTTTTTAGAAGAAAGCTCAAAAAATGTGATCCTGATGGCTCTGGGCCACTTTGGATCTCATTACTCTGGGGTTGTTCCATCAGGCAATGTCATCAGAGGCCAATTCAGCTGTGGTTCTAGTGGTAACAAACAGAGCTTGCACCAGTGAGACCCTGGCATTTTCCATCAGCTGCTGGGTCTGCAACCACACAGAGCTGGTTACAGGCATGGAATCTCTCACCCAGATTCCACAGGAAAGCCCTGCTGGGGGCTTTGTGTGGAAGAACAGATTCCCTGGAAACACCGCCTGAGGGTGATTCATGAATCTGTTAGAGTGAAGCTAAAGCTGCAAAGGAGACCCCTGGAAGTGAGAGAAGCCAGGATGTGGAATACCTGCCCCGGGGAAGCTGCAGACAGTGAGTAGAGACAGCCCAAGACATAGTAGCCATGTGGGTCACAGCAAGAAAAGCCACAGGGGTTGTCCAAGCCCTTGGGAGCTCACATCCTACCAGGCTGCCTCAAATACTGGCCATGGAGACTTAGTGTAACAGATATAAAAAATGTCATTGTTTTTGCTTGTGCCACTCTTATTTTACTTTATTTTAACACTGACAATTGAACCCAGGGACTCTTGACCACTGAGCTATAATCTTTTTTACATTTATTTTGAGACAGGGTCTTGCTAGTTTTCCAAGCTGGCCTCAAACTTGTGATCCTCCTTCCTCATCCTCCCAAGTAGCTTGACTGCAAGCATACAGCACCATGCCTGGTCACACCACCCTATTTTAAGCCAGCTTTATTTTGCAATATCACCCTCTTATAAGGTTACCCCTTTTTTCCCTTTTATTTTCCCTTTATTGTAACTTCTAAAAAAATCCCTCTTTAAATGACTAAAATATTAACAACTAGCATCGACTATTCCAGAAAAAGGGGACAAGGAGGATAAAACACTGTGCCCCAGATCTTCTCTTCAGCCATCTTTCTTCAGGTGAAACCACCTGGTAGTCCTAACACAGCATCAGAGTGTGGGCCAAGGATTTGCTAATCCTGTTCTCTAATTAAAAGAAGAAGAATATTTAGCTTGCATAGAAAAAATATGTTTTTCCAGCACTTCACAGGACAAGGGCTTGAGAGATGAAGGTCATTTATAATCACAACAATGTTTCAAATACAGCGAAACCATCCCTGAATTACCAAGATGGCTATGAAGTGGCTAGATGAAACTCAGCATATTAACCTTTTGTTCATTACGCACTACTCTCCTTTTGTCCTCATAAAAACCTTTTGTTATGGCTAAAAAATATATGAAAAAAATGTTCAATATCATTAGCAATTAGGGAAATGCAAATAAAAAATACACAGATTTCATCTCATACTAGTCAGAGTGGTAGCGATCAAGAATACAAATAATAATGCTGGAGGGAATGTGGAGAAAAAGGGATACTTCTACATTGTCAATGGAAATCAGTATGGAAGTTTCTCAAAAGACTAGTAATGAAACCTTCATATGATGCATCTACCACTGCTTGGTATTTATCCTAAAGAATTAAAGCCATCATACTGCAGAGATGCATGCATACTAGCCATGTTGATAGAAGCACAATTCTCATTAGCCAAACTATGGAACCAGCCTAAGCGTCCATCAGCAGATGAATGGATAATGAAAATGTGGTCTATAGCTGGGCGCGGTGGCACACACCTGTAATCCCAGTGGCTCGAGAGGCAGCCAAGGCGGAAGTCAAAGCCAATCTCAGCAATTTAGCAAGGTGCTAAGCAACTCAGTCTCTAAATAAAAAACAAAAATGGCTGGGGGCTGTGGCTCAGTGATTAAATGCCCCTGAGTTCAATCCCCAGTACCAAAATAAATAAATAAATAAAAAGTGTGATATATATATATATATATATACACACACACACACACACACACACATATAATGGAGTTTTATTCAGCCATAAATAAAAATGAAATTATGTCATTTGCCAGAAAATGGATGAAACTTGAGACCATTACAAAGCAAAATAAGCCAACTCAGAAGGTAAAGGGTTGGATGTTTTCTCTTATAAGTGGGAACTGGAGAGGAAAAAGGAAAAGTATGTGTGTGTGTATGTGGGGGGACTCATGAAAATCAAAGGGACATCAGTTAGAGGAAAGGGACCGTGGAGTGGGAAGGGAGTGGGGCGAAAGTGTTGGGGGAATGTGACTGGACAGATTATATTGTTACATTGTGTGCATGTATGGATATGTAACACAAAGTTCCATCCTTATGTACAACTACAAGGCACCAATAAGGAAATGTGGAAAGAGTGAAAAATATTTTCTTTACCTGAATTATTTGAGATGGCCATTAGGGCAAGTGTCTGGTCATTTTCCTTATCCAGCTAGCTTACTGGAGTCAAGTGAAAGAGAGGGAGAGGGAGAGAGAGAAGGAGAAACCTGATTTCCTTCCCACTAACTCTTCCCTCTAAATCCTGGTGGTCATACAGTGGGCAAAAACAAACTTCGAACCGTAACCTTAGGACTTAATGTTCACCCTGCCTGGGTTTTTGTGCCACTTTGGTTGGATCCCTCCATATTAATACTCCATTTCTTCTTCCTTTTGGAATAGGAGTGTTTACCCTATGCCATTTTATCTTGGAAGCATAAAATGTGTTTTTGTTTTGTTTTGTTTTGTTTTACAGATGATCACAAACTCTTGTTTGCCTTGAGTCTCAAAGGAGATTGTGGACTTGGACTTTTGAGCAATGCTGGAACAGCATTTTGATATCTTGGAAATAGACTAACTGCATTTTACATTAAGAGATGGACATAAACCTTTGGCAGCCAAGGACATAATCTCCTATTTGTTTAGATAAGTGCTCTCCAAACTCACACGTGTTAAAGGGATGGTCCCTGCCTATGGCATAATTGGAGGTGGTAGAACCTTTAAAAGTCGGAGCCTGGAGGGAGGTTTCCCAGTCATTGGGAGTGCACCTTGAATAAGGCATTGGAACCCCAGGCCCTTCTCTGCTTCCCTTCTGCCATGAGCTGAGCAGCTTCCTCCACCACATGAAAACTCCATAACTATGATGTATAATAAATCTTTACTCTATTTTAGTTGATTTATCTCAGGTATTTGTTACAGTAATAGAAAGCTGCTACATCAATATAGCTTTTCCTGTTTATCATTAATTATGAATTAGCTCTAGACTTTGTGTCCTTAATTACTATTCCAAGTTATGAAAATTTTCTTTCCATAAGCCACATTGCATCATCACTCTTTTTTCCACTCTTTATTATTGAGTCATTTTTAGGTATTTTATGCTGCCGAGGATCTGTGAAGAACTTTCTATTCAGGTTGATTTTCTTCTTCCATTGCTTGTCTTTTGGACATGACATTTTTGCAAGTTATGTCTTACATTCTAATTCCAATTTCATAGTATTTTTTCACTTTGTTTTGTCATCATATTTATAACTGAGTAATTCATTTCTACCAGTTATATATTTCTTGAATATATTATAGCTGGTGAGATGTCTGCCTGGGATTGGGCTTGAACTTCTTGATATTTTCTAAGGAGGTGAGAGAGGGTAAATATGACAATAGATATTGTAACAGCATATTTTCTGTGAGTGATCCTTCCTCCTTTTTGGAAACAACATTTCCTTTTATATCCCAATATCTCTTGATATTATTGTCAGGTTAAAGAAGGCTGGGTGCTGCTGGTACATACTGTGGTGTGATGTGTCTGTGTTGCTTCCATTTCTCATGATTTTACTTTCTACACTGTTCCTAGGCAATTTAGATGGTAACTTACTATGAACTCCCTCCCGTTCCTCTGTATGTGACTTTTAGGGCTTCTTTATAATTTGTGGTCCAAAATTCTACCCTTTTGTTCTCGATAAAAGTCATGTTATCTATTTTTGAAACCAACTTTTGCATTATTTCTAGAAGTTGCACCAAGAAGAAGAAACATTGTAAGACTTTCATATTAGAACTGACCATCATCCTGTGTTCAACTTACTAAGACAGGTACAAAGTGACTTTCTGAGTTTGCCTTGGGCTCTTTGTATGTTCACACTGCCTCCTTCCAGTCGTCTTCTCTGTTAATGATCAAATTGCAGGGAAAGGGTCTGTGCCTGAGCAGAGATGCTACCAATCAACGTGTAAAGCGAGGAGCCTTTCGAGTCGCTCTTTCCCTGGCAACAATTTTCCAAGTGATTTCAGCACTTGAGCCTGGAATCACAGCTTTAGTAATACAAAACTGCTTAGGTGTAGTCACAATACCAAGTATTATTGGGCTGAAACATGTTTCTTATATGGAGGTTTTGTTCTAAAGGGACCTGCAATATTTTGCCTTAAGAAAAAGAATAGTCTTTGGAGGAAGAGGAAAGCTGTGCAGGAAGGATGATAGAAGACAGAAAACACACTTGAAAACAAATGATAGCATTCCCAAAGAAATAGAAAGTGATTTCTAGATGTATATATATATTTGGTTCAGTTCGGGGCACTAGGATTTGAACCCAGGGCTTTGCACATACAAGGCAAGAATTCTACCACTGAGCTACATCTCTAGCTCTCTAAAGTGATGTCTTAATAAAAGCTGGATGATCTAAGCCACAATTATAGGGCTAGGCATGGATAAAATATCTTTTCCCTTTTGGCTCAGTCTTCTCCTCTCTTCCTTATACTCTTAGTGCAGATTCTGGGTTATGGGCCAAAGGAAATCTGGGAGGGTCTAACAAGATACCATTTGTTCGCCCCAGACATGAAGCTGTCTAAAGGTTGAGAAAAGGTGCTAGTTAGTGCGAGGAAGGGTGCAGATGCAAGTTTGGATGAGGAGTAATGCAACTACTCTAACAGACTCAGGGGAAATGTGGCAGACATCAAGAACAGAGAAAGCGGGAAATACCAGCAATGTAAGAAGGATCACTAGATCAAAAAGAGGGAGGGAGAGAGAGAGAGAGAGAGATGATATCAAGAGGGAAAATAGACACACTTTGCCTATCACTAATCAGCACAGGGGAACCTTTGTACCATGTCATCTGAGGCTGTGGCACATTACAAAGGTCTGTGCACTACTGTCACAAAGTCTCAGGAGATCAAAGCTCTTGGATAGCAAGTTACAAATCCTGGCTAAGTGAAGTAAATGAAGTAAGGGACTCTTTTTGCCCTCATATTACCTGACTGTACAAATATAGCTCTAGGTTTCATCAAGTCCTTTTCTCATCTTCTCTTTCATTATTTTTTTTTTGTTAGTGTTTTTCTTTACAGCTTCTCCCCATAGATTTAATTGATGGCCTATGAGCTTTCAGCCCCACATCAGAAAATCCCTCATCAACATCTCGCTGGTCTAGCTGGGCCACGTGCCAATCGTGACCTAAACACTGGGCCCGGACCAAGATTGTTTTGAACTGGCCCTTCCTGGTTCATGTGACTATCTGTGAAGCTCAGTAGGTATGGCCCACTCTCCACAAAGCAGCCAGAAAGGTCACTCTGATTATGGCAAGCATTGTCAAGTCATAACACTCCTCTTACCTGCCTTCCTTATTTAAATTTTTCATCTCAGAATAAACTCAAAACACCCACAGTGTCCATCAAGTCCCTGTTACCTGTCTGCTCTCATCTCAATCCAGTCTTCTCCTCATTCACTTGACTCCTACCACTCTAGTTTCCTAGATGTTCCTGAAACATTCTAAGCAGCTTCCCACACAGAGCCTTTGCCTTACCTCTGCTAGGAGCAATCTTCCACATATGTCCACAAAGCCCATCTCTACATCCTTGAGGTCTTAGTGTGCCTTTCTTCAACTACCTTATTTGGCATTGAAACTCTCCCTATACACATGCTCTACCCTTTCTTTGCTTTAGTAATTCCCACAGTCTTTTTTTTTTTTAAAGAGAGAGTGAGAGAGGAGGGAGAGAGAGAGAGAGAGAGAGAGAGAGAGAGAGAGAGAGAGAGAGAGAATTTTTTAATATTTATTTTTTAGTTCTCAGCGGACACAACATCTTTGTTGGTATGTGGTGCTGAGGATCAAACCCAGGCCGCAGGCATGCCAGGCAAGCGCGCTACCGCTTGAGCCACATCCCCAGCCCCAATTCCCACAGTCTTATTGCAATCTTACAGATTTGAGAAATTTTGGAGAAGTCTTATTTATCTATTTATTAAATGTGTCATTCTAACTTTCACACAATTGTAATATTTTGAAGGGCAAAAGTAGAATTTTTAATTAAATATTTATCTATTTATTTAATTATGGTACTAGGAATTGACCCATGACATTTTAGCATGCATTCTACCAACAAGATACACTTCCAGCCCAGTAAAATATTTGTTGAGCCAATCCATCAATCAGTGAATGAATCAGCATAAATCTTTGAGTACAGAAATCACATAAGATTCTGCTAAAGGGAAATTTGAATGGGTCAAGTTCCAGGAATGCCATTTATGCTACTGTAGAATTCTCCTGTTTGAATCCAGAACCATTTAGAAGCCTATCTTAATGGATACCAATTGGAATCTCAGGGTTATTTATCACCAAGAAAACCACATCTAAACTGGTTATCATTTGACTCATCATTTAATCTGGATTTCCAGTTTCTGATACTTGAAAGATGGAAGAAATGATCAGACTTTCCTGCTAAGGTCACTGGGACTTTAGTGAACTATGAATATATATCACTTCATCCAATCAATGCAAAAGAATTATTATAGATACTTGCAAGCATTATTTGTATCTACATATTTAAAACACATTCTAGCTAAAGTTAGGCTGTTCTGGAAATCCAAGTGCAAAATTAGTATAATTTGGTTTTGGTTTTGGTTTTATTTTCCTTTCTTTAGGGACCATGGACATTGAAGCATATTTTGAAAGAATTGGCTATAAGAACTCTAGGAACAAATTGGACTTGGAAACATTAACTGACATTCTTCAGCACCAGATCCGAGCTATCCCCTTTGAGAACTTTAACATGCACTGTGGGGAATCTATGGAGTTGGACTTAGAGACCGTTTTTGACCAAGTTGTGAGGAGGAAGCGGGGTGGGTGGTGCCTCCAGGTCAATCATCTTCTATACTGGGCTCTGACCACAATGGGTTTTCAGACCACTATGTTGGGAGGATATGTTTACATCACTCCAACCAACAAATACAGTAGTCATATGGTTCACCTTCTATTACAAGTGACCATTAGTGGCAAGAACTATATTGCCGATGCATCATTTGGATGTTCCTACCAGATGTGGCAGCCTCTGGAATTAATTTCTGGGAAGGATCAGCCTCAGATGCCAGGCATCTTCCGCTTGACAGAGGAGGAAGGCACCTGGTACCTGGACCAAATCAGAAGAGAGCACCACATTCCAAACCAAGAATTTCTCAATACCGACCTCCTAGATAAGGAAAAATACCAAAAAATCTACTCCTTTACTCTTGAACCTCGAATAATTGAAGATTTTGAGTCTGTGAATACATACCTTCAGACATCCCCAGCCTCTGTGTTTACAAGCATATCACTTTGTTCCTTGCAGACCCCAGAAGGGGTTCACTGTTTAGTGGGCTTTACCCTCACCTATAGGAGATTCAACTATAAGGACGGTGTCGACCTGGTAGAATTTAAGACTCTGAAAGAGGAAGAAGTCGAAGAAGTATTGGAAACTATATTTAATATTTCCTTAGAAGGAAAACTGGTACCCAAACATGGTGATCAATATTTTACTATTTAGGATAAGACGCAAAAATCACTCTTTTTTACTATAGGTACTTGATCCTTTAATGTATTTTTTCCAAGCATGTGGAAAAGTTTACAAAGTAGACTAATAAGCCCTTTTGTATCCATCACCCAGATCATCAGTGTTCAACTAATGAGCTATCTTATCCTCTGTACCCCCACATTATTTGAAATAAATCCTAAACATATCATTTCTCCCATAAAAAATGAAAGCATATATACTTGAATTACTTTTTAAAGAAAGCTACACATCTTTTCCAAATTAATCATACTGAAGTGTTTTAATAACAACATGGTTATATTGGGAAATATAGAGCTAGAAAACTCTCCAACATTGATTTATTGCTAAATTCACAGATAATTTTACTGGTAGTAAAGAGAATAGTGAGAAAATAATTTTCACTAATTTCAACTATAATATATCTAATGTCCAATTCTTACAAAATATCACCTATATGATTTAGAAGTGGAATGCAACAAAGAAAAATGAGACATTATTGGTTCTAAAAAGCCTAATAGCCCTCAAGACAAGAGTTAAATCAACAGATAGGAACATGTGATTTGGCAAGAAGAGGGTGACACACTACTAATTCGTTCCAGGATTCTTACAGTCACAATCTTCTATGAACTATTTTTCTTAATGTGGAAACAATGATATTCATATAAGTTTTACCTATATCTAAAATTAATAAACATGTTATAAAATGAGTTTTTAAAAACTCTACATAGTATAATAAAACATTGTTGACTACTATAATGTGAATCAAAGTTTGTTTTTTTTTTTTTTTTGGAAATTCCAGGATATTATGGAGCTAGGTGGCTTCTGCAAATGGGTCTTTCTTTCATCCTATTTCTTATCTCTAGTCATATTCTTTTATTTCTTTCACACTTTGCCTTAAAAGAATGAACAAAAAGTTCTTTGTATATATATATATATATATATATATATATATATATATATATATATATCTGAGTTCAAAGCATATGAATATCAGGTACTGGATAAACCTGGTTTCTGATTCATCAAGGTTAAACAAGCTTAATAACTACATATTCAGTGCCAGAAATGGTTAAAAAAAAATAGAACTGGGAATGTGTTTCAGTGGTCGAATGCTTACCTAGCATGCATGAACCCCTAGGATTGATTTCCAGCTCTGCAAAAAATAAAAAGAAAGATAATAGGTTAATTATTTATGTGGATGAAGAAATAATTTCAGTAATAAATTCTAGGTCAGCAATTAATAACTGTTATTCCCTATCACTTAATTTCCATTTTGCTTAAAATGCTGCTCCCAAGAACAGGGAAAGATGGCACACCAGAAGAAACTACATATCATAACAGCACCCCAAGACTGAAATAACATAGCAGTTCTTCAGTGGCAAATTGAAGTAGGAAGACAGTGGGGAAACACTGTAGAAAAGCCAGAGAGCTACAGTTTAAAAAAACAACTAACTTGACTCCCAAGTAGTTGACTAGGAATTCCTGCAGTTGAACTTTATTTTTTATTTTTAACACTTTGCTTCTTTTTTCTCCTTCCTTCCTTCCTTCCTTCCTTCCTTCCTTCCTTCCTTCCTTCCTTCCTCTCTTTCTTTCTTTCTTTCTTTCTTTCTTTCTTTCTTTCTTTCTTTCTTTCTTTCTTTCTTTTTTGACTCATTCATGGTACACTTGCTTTCAATGGTGAGTGCTCATGCTGTAAGTCAGTCTGGACACAGGAGTGACTCTACAACACAGACTGGGGAAAAAATCGTGGCAGCCACAGCAATTACCAGTCTTCGAGTCTGCAGAGTGAAGAAGTGCAAAAGACACTTGCCTTTATAAGTGTGGTCTGAGCTGTGGGATAAGGAGCATGGCTGACAAGGAAAGAAACTGGGAGAGATAAGAGTCAGATGGAAAGCACTGATCCCCATGCTATTGCAAGCACAGAAGAGGCTGGAGTTTAGGCAGACATGTACCACTCCTCTTCCTCTAGCACATGGGCTGAGGCACTCAGAATGAGGCACCCAGATTGGTGTACAAGCAGAGATGGTGATAGGGCTGGTTAGCACCCCTAACAGACTTTCACTCCCACCCATGAATACATAACAAAGCCATTTTGAGAGGTAAGTCTGCTTTGAAGTAGACAACCCTCCATTCACATAGATGACTAGGCAAGGAGGAGGTGGAGCTCATTATACAGACTCCCCTAACAAATTTGGACAATTTGGGTCAGACCTAAAAATAAACAAGCAACAGGATATCTGTGTCTCACAAAATTTCTCATAAAGAGTTTCTAAATTCACAACTGCAGGAAAAAAAAACTCTTTAAAAAACCTCAGCAAGAGGAAAACCAAATATATTTCATTAACTACTGGAAATTAACTGTTCCTAATAGATTTCCAATTTTGTATTTTGCCAGAGTCCTATATAATTTTTTGTAATGCCAATTAATCGGATCTTCTCTTGGTACCTTTTTTTTTCACTTCTATCTCCATTCAATTCCTTTCTCCTTCATCCATTGTATTTTCCTCTTTTTAATTTCTCTCTTCCCTCCATCCACCCTTTTCTTTCTCTTTTTCTTTTTTTCTCTATTTTATTTTTTAATCCTTTCTTCCAATTGAATTTAGTATACTATCATCAATGCTTAAATTTCACAGCTAGTCTACATTATTTTTCATTCACATTCCTCTTTTATCAGCAAAGTTGTAAGGACCACTAGAAATAACTGTTATAGCAAATGTTGATTTATTATTTGCTCTTAAATTACCACTACTACTGGTAGTTACTTCAAAGTGTCACTGGAGGTTGAAATTAACACTTTATGCTGATCAGATGTGTTGAAGCTAAGATACACACCCACTCTGGGACTTATTATACAGAAATAACTACTCACTAAATAACCCCCACATAAAAGAAGAAGAAGAAAGCATTTTAACAGATGCTAAAATCCAAGTCCTATGAAAACTATGAGGAAACAAGCTAATAAAAGTTTATAACTCCCCAATAACTGAATCCCTATCTATTGATGTGGATGAAATGGTAGAAAAGGATTTAAAAATTGATGGTTAAAATAACAAATAAACTAAAAAAAAAAAAAAACCTTAAGGAATGAATTCAGGAACAAAATAAGGGAAGAAAAGGAGTGCTTCAATAAAGACAGATGCTGAAAAAGAACCAAACAGAAATTCTGGAAATGAAAGACTGAATAAATCAAATAAAACAATTTAGTTGAAAGCCTCACCATTAGATTATATCACACAGACAACAGAATTAGAAGCTTTTAAGAAAGTTGTATGTAAACATTTATTCAGCAATACAGAAAACACAAGAACTCAGAGAGGATTAAAGGACAAATTTAAGAATCATTGAAACCAAAGAGGTATCTGAGATCCATGGGTAACCTTTTCAGGGAAATAATAACAGAAAAATTTCCAAATCTTAATAATGAGATGGACACCAAGATACAGAATGCATCCCAAACTCAAAGTAGACACTATCAAAAAATAACCTCTCCCTAACACTTTATAGATTAAGGGCCTAATATAAAGAACAAGGATAGAATTTAAAGCCTTCAAAAGGTAAACATCAGGTCATATTTGGAAATACAGCAATCAGAAGTAATTCTGATTTCCCAGCAGAAATTCTAAAATCCTGGGATGTTTGGAATGATGTGATACTAAGCCCTGAAAGAAAATAACTGCTAACCAAATTTGCTGTATCCTGCAAGCCTATTCTACAGCTAAAAGAATAAATAAAATCCTTTCAAGTAAGTGTAAACTAAAAGAATACATAACCACTTTTGAAGTTGGCTTTGTTGGATATGAGAGTGCTATCCCTACATGTTTTCAGGCTCCCTTTACATGGAATAGAATTTTATATCTTTTGGTTATCTTTACCTTGCAAACAACATATAGTTGTGTCTTAATTTTTAATACACTTTGCACGACGGGAAATGCTTGAAGAAATACTACACATAGAAGAAATTTAAAACAAACTCCAAAGCTCAAGAATGGACAAATATCATAAGAACCTAGCTAAGCAAATAAAAATAAAACATATTTCTAGATATAAATGACCTACCAAAATTGAATCAAGTGGATATAGAAAATCTAAACTTACAAATAATTAGCAATGAACTTAAAGCAGTAATAAAAAGCCTTCCACAAAGAAAAGCCCAAAACCAAGATGAATTCTATTAGACCTTTAAAGAACAATCCCAATAGTGTTCAAGTTATATCATGAAATAGAAAAGGAAGGATTCCCAAATGTATTCTATGAATTCAGTAACATTTGATATCAAAACCACATGAGGATTTTATCAAGGAAAGAAAGACCAATGTCCCTGGTAAACATAAATGCAAAAATACTCAATAAAATATTAGAATTTTTTGTGCAAAAATGCATTAGGAAACTGTATTTCATAATTAAGTTGGTTTCTCTCCAGGGATGTAAGGATGGTTCAATATAGACAAAGAAATAAATGTAACTTATCTTTATTAGAATAAAGGACAAAAATCACATAACCTTTAAATCAATGCAGGAAAAAGCCTTCAACAAAGTTCATCACCCATTCATGTTGAAAACACTGAAGAAATTAGGAATAGAAGGAATTTACCTCAATATTATAAAGGATATATATATATATATTATAAAGGATATATATATATTATAAAGGATATATATATATATATATATATATATATGATAAATCCAAAGCCAACATCATACTGAATGAGGAATAAAACTGAAAGCATTTCCTCTAAATTAAGAACAAGATGAGGATGTCCACTTTCAACATCCTATTCAATATACCAGTTGAAATTTTAACTAGAGCAATTGGCCAAGTGAAGGAAATTAAAGAGTTTCAAATAAGGGATAAGTAAAATTATTACTGTTTGTATATGAAAGATGTTATATTGGAAAACATATATGTGAAAGGATACTTTCATCATTATACAAAATACATGTACAAAGATGTGAATTTGGTGTCAACATACCTTGTATACAATCAGAGATATGATAAATTGTGGTATAAAGATGTATTAAGAATTGTAATGCAAAAATAAATAAAATTTTTAAAAAGGCATCAAAAATAAAATGTCAGATATAGTAGGACTCCATTTTTAAAAAGTTGAGGTATCTATAATCTATCAATTATATATTTTTAATCTTTTTTACTGGATCTATACATAGAAAAATGTGCATATGCAAATCAACAAATGTTCAGAAAATGATTGCTAGATGTTAGAATTTTGAGGAATAAAAATGTTTCTTTGTAAAAAAAAAAGAAAGAATATATATATATATATATATTTCTAGAGCTGGTAAACAAATTCAGCAAATTATCAGACTACAAATCAATAAACAAAAATTAACACCTCTTCCATACACCTATAATATAATAAATATGCTTTAAAAATCAGGAAAATAATTATATTCACAATAGTCTCAAAAAATAATTTTTAAAAAACAAGGAATAAATCTAAACAAGGAGGTAAAAGACCTCCACAATGAAAATTACAGTATTATGAAGAAAAAAAATTGAAGAAGACATTAAATGTTTGAAGGACTTCCCATTTTCTTGGATAGGAGAATTAATATTATTAAAATAGCCATATTACCAAAAGAGATCTACAGATTCAATGTGATCACCCTCAAGATACCAATGACATTCTTCACAAAATGAGAAAATGCAGTCCTAAATTTCATATAGAAGAATAAAATGTCCAAAATAGCCAAAAAGCACTGCTGGGGGCATCGCTATACCCAATTTCAAATTACGCTACAGAACTACAGTAGCAAAAACAGCCTGGGACTGGCATAAAAACAGATACGTAGACCAGTGGAATCAAATAGAAGACCCAGAGACAAACCCACATAGGTAACAGTCAGCTGATCCTTGAAAACGATACAAAAACATGCTAAGTTGAAGGAAAGGAAATCTGTCTACAAATGGTGCTGTGAAAACTGGATATCCTTATGCAGAAGAATAAAACTAGATCCCGATCTCAGCCTTCACAAAAGTCAACTCAAAGTGGATTAAAGATACAGAAATGAGACCCGAAACCTTGCAATGGCCAGAAGAAAATATATGGTCAACACTCTAATATGTTGAGTACAGGCAATGACTTCCTCACTAAGACTCCTAAAGCTTAGAAATTAAAACAATTAATTAATAAATGGTATGGAGTCAAATTTAAAATCCACACAGAACTGAAATCTTTGGGAAGCCATCCATGAACTAATAGGATGTTGAAGCCATCAGGCAGGAAGGGCTAGTGTCTGAAACTCCCAGCAGTAACCCTGCTGGTTTGAGAATGCCTGGTTCATGTGGCTTCCTACCCAGCTTCACCACCAGTTCAGCTCAGCATGGGAGAGGGGGTGACCTGCTGGAGCCACACAGCCTCTCTGAGATAGGTGTGGCTTGCCAAATGCCAATCAACCTGTTTACTGCAAGATCTCTGCCACACCAAGGAGCAAGCACCAAACCAAGACTACCAAGACTCCTCCTGCTGAGACTTTATCCTTCCCTTTGATGTACTCCCCTTTAAATAAATAATCAGAGCCTTTGTTCAGTTACTCAGTTCCAGCTCCTATTAGGACAGGAAAACCCATGAGACACTCCACTTTTCATATCTAATTTCTGGCTCTCTCTTTTTCTTACTAATTATTTCAGAGTTTTGCTTCCCAGGTGGCTCACACCTCCTGAGCAGAAACTTACTCTGTTGGGGTGTTGGGCACCCCACAATAGGAAGCAGCTAATGGCATAAAGAAATAACCTACAGATTGGGAGAAAAAGTTTTGTCAGGATTAATATCCAGAAATATTAAACACTCAAAAATCTTAGCATCATAAAAACAAATATCCCAATAAATAAATGGGAAAATAAACTGAATAGATACTTCATAAAAGTAGAAATACAAATTTCCAACAAATACATGAAAAAAAAATGTTCAGCATCATTAGCAATCAGCGAAATGCAAATCAAAACTACACTGAGATTTCGTCTTACTCCAGTTAGAATGGCAATCATCAAAAATAACAAAAGCTGGTGAGGATGCAGGAAAAAAGGAACACTCACACTTCTGGTACAATTGCACATTAGTACACCACTATGGAAATCAGTACAGAAGTTCCTCAAAAGACAAGGAAGGGGCTGAGGATATAGCTCAGTTGGTAGAGCACAAGGCCCTGAGTTCAATCCCTAGCACCACCATTAAAAGAGAGAGAGAGAGAGAGAGAGAGAGGAAAGAACCACCATAAGATTGCATAAGCTAAGACCTAGCTAAACCACTCCTTAGTATTGATTGAAAAGAATTAAAGCCAGCAAACTATAGTGATATATGCATACCCATGTTCATAGCAGAGTAATTCACAATGGCCAAGTTGTTATAAAACAGTCTGTTCTTGAATAGATGAATGGATAAAAAATGTGGTATAGATACACAATGGAATTTTATTCAATTATAAGCAGGAATGAAATTACATCATTTGTAGGAAAGTTGGATGGAACTACAGAATATCATTTGAAGTGGAAAAAAAGCCAGACTCAAAGAGTCAAGGGTCATATGTTTTGTCTCATATGTGAGAGCTAAAGAAAAAAGGGGGAGAAAGATCTCATGAAAATTCAAGGGAGATCAGAAGTATAGCGAATAGCGAATGGGTTAAGGAGAGGAGGAGAGGCCAAAAAGTGAAAATATGGGTGAGTGAATTAGATTAAATTATGCTATGTGAAGTTATAGATGTATCACAATGGAAACATTATTAAGTATAATCACAGTTTACTAATACAATTTTTAAAAGTAAAACAAAATTCTGCTCCAACTGTCATGTGCCTGCTTCAACCTTGAGTAAATATTGACAAGTTATCAGATGCCTAGGACCTAAGAGAATGACTTGTACTTAAAAATCTGAATCTTTACTTTTCTATAACTCATATTTTCTGATTATGAATTTCAACTTTAGGACGTTAGCTTAACCCACAGAATTATTCCAATATTAATTATTCTCCATCTTCAAATTCTAATTATCATAATAAGGAAAAGAGAAAGGTAGAAAGGGGAATATTACTTAAAACAATAGAGTATATCGCAACATAGCAGTTTTTGTAGCAGTGGAATAGTTGGAGAGTATTGGTTAGGGTGATGATTCTAAAGGCAGGTGATTATAACCAAGACTCAGTGATGGGAAGGATGAAAGATATATATGTGGTTTAAAAATGAATAAAGGAGGCATCCTTGGAAGGTTGCCTATGGACAAAAGAAGCACAATCACACTGGACAACACCAGGAGGCAGTGTTTCGCATGCTTTAGAAAAATCCAATTGAGGAATTAGAAAATGGGGAAGGGGTGAGAGCTAGGGATATAGGTTAGGGCTAAGTGGTTGCCTGGCATGCATGAGGGCCTGGATTCAATCTCCAGCATGGAAGAAGAGAAGGAAGGAAGGAAGGAAGGGAGGGAGGGAGGAAGGAAGGAAGGAAGGAAGGAAGGAAGGAAGGAAGGAAGGAAGGAAGGAAGGAGAGATGGGGATATGCACTTTCTAATTCCCATCATCTTCACTGAGTGGCTGTCCCAGGGGCATTATCTGTGGGTCTAATCATCCTGCCCAAGCACAGACCACCAGAAATCCTTCCGGTAGAGAGTTATAAAGGTTATAAAGTAGGAAACCAGAGGAATGTAATAGAAAAATAGGTGCCAAAGAAATAGCACAAGCATCCATCATATCATGAAGACAACTTATAAAATACAGTGTAATGAATATAGTAGAAATGAATAAGAAATTGCAAGAGTATAGACCCATATCATTAATGTAAATAGAAACACCAACAGAACAAACCATATGACACAAGTCACACTCACACCACATGCATAGACAAAGTACAGACACTTTTCACGCTGCCAGTGCCTTCCAATGGAGAGGTAAAAGGGAGTGAGGATGAGAGAACTTTTTAAAAAATGAAAATAAAGATCTCAGGAATTGATGAAGACAGTAAGCTTCCACCTTCTTCTACCCCCTCTAGGTTACTGGAACAGCTCTCCCTGTGCCCTTTCCAAGCTCTGAACTTCCACTTCACACTCAGGAAGCCTGGCTCAAGCTCCCAGAGAGCAGGAACTATGTGGAGTACAAAGGTCCCTCACAGCCTGAGGCATGTGAACCATCAGATAATATAAATCCCCACCCCTCCTCAGGAAAACATGAACACTGGGGCACCAAGAAGCCCTGCAACTACATTTCCCAGAGATCCCTGGGCGGACTGTAATCAGACTCTGGGGGTGGGACAATTTGGTAACCAATGAGAGCACTTCCTCTGCAGACCTAGGAAGAGGCAGACTGCACACAGCCTGGTTCCTGGTCTCAGGCTCTGGTAACCTGGTGAGTGGAGCTCCCCACTGACCTGCAGTGGGCTTTGAAACTGGGGTTTCCTCTGATCTCAAAGGGAGTGCAGGAGGCTAGATTCTACTCTGCCCTGAATTCCAAGTTCTAAGTTGTTCAGAGAGTTGGGTGGCTCCTGCTTGGAGCTAATGCTGTAAATGCTATGCAGCATGATGATGAATCTGACAGACTCTCAGTTCACACCACCTGGGTGACAGGCCGGCCACAGCACATTCTAGCAGAGAGAACTTGAACAACTCTTTTAGTGTCTCTGAAGCTCCCTTTCCCATAGTAACATGGAGCTAATAATGGTACCTACTTAAAGTTTGTCATGCAGACTCAGTGTTAAAAGGTAGCAGCATTTAAGGGAAATTCCTCAACTGAATTTCTCTCTTGGAAACCTTGGACAGTCCTGTACTCCTCTGTCCTCAACTGGGTGTGTCCCAAGAGGTCTGGTTAATCCTGTAGGGAGCAGACTCATAACAATCCTGCTCCTTTTGCCTGAGCTGATCAGAAAACCCCAATGGTCCCCAATGTCCTGCGTGTCTGGATTTTGTTATCTGCAGTGTCTAGAGAAAGTCCTGGGGGAATGTTTACCATGTTGGAAGGAGGCTTAGTGGGGAGGGTCTTGAGGAGCTATAAGGGATGAAAAGTCAACTGCTTCACTGTTCCTGAGAGTAGGGCGTCCCCCCCCCCCCCCCGAACACTGACTACAAATGACACAGGAGCAAGGAGCCTCCCTAGGCAAGGCTGCCCAGGAGCAGGGGACTCTGTGCTCTGGACTCTGCTCTGTCCTCTGGCAGGATGCCCACACGACAGTCCTCTGCTGGCTCTTTCCTGTTAAACTGCTCTTTCTCTTTCCTGTCCCCGCCCCTCCTACTGCCTTAGACACAGAACAGCTGGGCACACCCTGTCCCTCAAAAGGAGCTTTCTGGCTGTCAGCTCTCTAGCTGCCCCCTGTCCAGAGACTTATTTCTTGGCCTCACCATCTTCAGCTCTAGCCACTATTGCTCTTCAGGTTTGATTCTTGCCTTCAATGGTACCCTGTACCCGCTTCTTAGCTACTGAAGGCATTCCCAGGGAGCTATGGCTGAGACACAGTTCTTTTGCACTCTAAGGATTATTAAATAATAGTCTTTATATTTTTAATATTTAGTTTTTAGTTTTAGGTGGACACAATATCTTTATTTTATTTTTATGTGATGCTGAGAATCGAATGCAATGCCTCACGCATGCTAGGCAAGCGCGTTACCACTTGAGCCACATCCCCAGCCCCGAATAATAGTCTTTAGCTGTGGCCAGCCTAGCAAGTCCTTTTCCATACAGATAGTCAGCAGGTTGGCTGGGGTATAGTGTCAAAATCATGGGATGCTAAGCACTTCACTGTAGTAGAAATTGAAGAAGAGATAAAAAGAAATAGAAATAGTATACATACAAAAATAAAAGCAGTTCATTAGCTTTCCTTGGAAATCTTCTATGCAATATTGCTAGTAACCTATGCAGTAGGTGTAGAAGTTTCTACCACAATCCCCAACAGGGTTTGTGCTGCTTGTAGCTTGAAGATATAACAGCAGCATCTCATGCACAGCCTCCCTCTGGATCAGTCTGCCTTTTGGGGGCGGGTAGTACTAGAGATTGAACTCAGGGGCACTCGATCACTGAGCCACATCCCAGCACTTTATTGTGTTTTATTTAGAAACAGGATTTCACTAAGTTGCTTAGGGCCATTGCTGAGGCTAGCTTTGAACTCAAGATCCTCCTGCCTCAGCCTCCCAATCCCACTGGGAATATAGGCTTGCGCCCGGCTTCAGTCTGATTTTAATTCTTCTAGGTTGGGCTCTTGCTCACAACTCTATTGAGGGAGAAAATAAGGGTTTAACAAAAAAGCTGAAAATCACATGAATGATGCAGAGATCCCAAAGACGTGGAATTGAATAGGTTCTGTGTGTCAACCCACTCTCCTGAGGAATATCCCACATGGTGATCTGTCATTGAAACACCATGTTTTAGAGATAAATTACCACAGTTAATCCAACTGTTGCATGGTGACCATTGGACAAAACAATATTCATGTGATCTGCAGAAAAAAATGCAAGCCATTTTCATGGCCTCCTAGCCCTCTAGAAGTCACCTCATTGTGGGTATCTTTCACACAACTCTCCAAAGTGACCACACTGGTGACTTCGGTCAGATTCCCAAAATTCAGACATTGGGACAAGGGTCCCTGTGCAAGTGACTTAAGGAAGTCCTGGAGAAACCCTGCTGTGTCGGGATGTAAATTATAACTCAAAGTGTGTTGAGACCCCAGCAAGGCAGCTGGGCGTTCAGATCATGGACCCTCGGCTGCAGGGGCCGGATGTCAATTCCCCGCATGGCTAGCTCCAAGCTAATGGGGGCAAGAAGCTCCAGCAGTCCTGCAAAGAGAATCCAGGGTGCAGGTTCTTAAGGATAATGGCACAAGCCAGGCCAGGGGCACCATGATATGGTGAAAGAAATCTAAAGAATCTAGGTGACTTGTAGACAGCATTGTCCCCACAGTGACTCAGTCCTGGGTCCTCCCCACCCATGTGTCCTCTCTAGGTGCACGGACATTCTCTGTTCTTTACACTTCCGTGCTGCTGGTGGAGACCAGTGATCCAGTGGGCTCATGTGAACTGTGGGGTTTTCTTTTTTTAATGTTTTAAATTATTTTAGCACTCTCCAGTTCTCTCCTGGCTCTATCCCTCCCTGTTTTACTCACCTACATGCTTTCTGCCTCATTGTTTTAGTCAGCTTTTTCACTGCTATGACTTAAAGCCCTGATCCGAACAACTGAAGGGAAGAAGAGTTTATTTGGGGGCTCACAGTTCCAGAAGTCCTGTCCATAGGCAGCCAGCTCCATTTCTTTGGGCTTGAGGTGAGGACATCATGGTGGGAAAGAGTGGCTGAGGGAAGCAGCTCACATGATGATCAGGAAGGAGAGAGAGAGAGAGAGAGAGAGAAAGAGAGAGAGAGAGAGAGAGAGAGAGAGAGAGACTCCACATACAAAATATGTACCCCAAAGGTACATGCCCAGCTCTTGCAGCCATACCCTATCCATCTTCAGCTACCACCCAGTTAATCCCATCAGGACTAATTCACGGATTGTCTTAAGGCTCTCATAACCCAATCATTTCTTCTCTAAACCTTTTGGCATTGTCTCATATATGAGCTTTTGTCTGAGACTGCACATCCAAACCATAACACTCACCTTTCAGTAATTTCAGAATATGATTGTTTACAGAATTTTAATCAGGTAACCACTGGCCTGGGTGACTCCAGTGCTTTACATTCCCAAGTAAACAATAGAAGAAAACCAGAAACTTTACCAATCAGAAGCCACCAACTGACCCGTACCTAAGAATTTTCCGCTTTATCTGATGAAATATGGTTTTTGTGCTCTTTGTGGGAACATCCTATAGAAGTGTCTCTCTTGCCCTGTCTTCCTCCCTTCGCCGGGGACGTTGAGTGCTTGTGATCTGGTGCTCCCTGATTGATGTAGCTCTGTCTGTTCCAATAAACTTGAAATTTCAATGTCCCTAAGTTCATCGTGTAAGGGTTCCAGAGTTGGCAGTGCTGGATCAGAGCTTCCTAGTTCTGGTCTTTCTCAGTCTTCAGATTTAATCTTTCTTGCTTCTATTTTTGGATAAGCTGAAAGAAATGGCTTCTTCAATAGCCATAATGCTCATCCCTTTTCTCCCCTTCCTTGGCTATTAAAAGGAGCCAGTGCTCACATCAGTCCTTTGTTGTGGCCGACTTCTTAGTTTTCCTTTTGAGTTACTTCGTTCTGTCCAGTGAGGAGGAAAGACTTCCTCAGGATAGCTCACACTGGTGGCCTTTGTCAAGTTCTTCCACATTTCAAATCATCATCGGATGCAGGTTGCTGTTATGATTCAGTAAAATCCTAACACAAAGCCCAAGTCAGGATCATACACTCTTCCGATACTTTGTGGACATAGTTCTAGGACTGCACCTTTGGATATTTCCTGGGAACATTCTGTTGCCAGCCTGACATTTTCTTCCATATGAAGTTCATTCTCTGACAGATGCTTGAGTAGTTCTTTTAAATTATGAATTTCAAAAATTTAAGCAGATTATGTGTCGATGTCAAGTACGTAGAATCAATAGTTTCCAAGACTCTTGTCTCTTGTTTTTCTTTTTTTTTTTGTCTTTCACAATTTTATTTAATTTTTTCATCTTTTTATTTTATTTTATTTTATTTATTTATTTATTTTTTTATTGGTCGTTCATAACATTACATAGTTCTTAATACATCATATTACACGGTTTGATTCAAGTGGATTATGAACTCCCGCTTTTACCCCGTATACAAATTGCTGTATCACATCAGTTACCCTTCCATTGATTGACATATTGCCTTTCTAGTGTCTGATGTATTCTGCTGTCTGTCCTATTGTCTACTATCCCCCCTCCCCTCCCCTCCCCTCCCCTTTTCTCTCTCTACCCCTTCTACTGTAAATCATGTCTTCCATTTGTATTCTCTTGACTTACCCCTCCTTACCTCTTATATGACATTTTGTATAACCCTGAGGATCGCCTTCGATTTCCATGCAATTTCCCTTCTCACTCCCTTTCCCTCCCACCTCTCATCCCTGTTTACTGTAAATATTCTTCTCAAGCTCTTCGTCCCTACCCTGTCCTTGTTTACACCCCTTATATCAAAGGAGTCATTTGGTATTTGTTTTTTAAAGATTGACTAGCTTCACTTAGCATAATCTGCTCTAATGCCATCCATTTCCCTCCAAATTCTATGATTTTGTCATTTTTTAATGCAGAGTAATACTCCATAGTGTATAAATGCCACATTTTTTTTATCCATTCATCTATTGAAGGGCATCTAGGCTGGTTCCACAGTCTTGCTATCGTGAATTGAGCTGCTATGAACATCGATGTAGCAGTGTCCCTGTAGCATGCTCTTGTTAGGGCTTTAGGGAATAGACCGAGAAGGGGAATAGCTGGGTCAAATGGTGGTTCCATTCCCAGCTTTCCGAGAAATCTCCATACTGCTTTCCAAATTGGCTGCACCAATTTGCAGTCCCACCAGCAATGAACAAGAGTGCCCTTTTTCCCACATCCTCTCCAGCACTTATTGTTGTTTGACTTCCTAATGGCTGCCAGTCTTACTGGAGTGAGATGGTATCTTAGGGTAGTTTTGATTTGCATTTCTCTGACTGCTAGCGATGGTGAGCATTTTTTCATGTACTTGTTGATAGATTGTATGTCCTCCTCTGAGAAGTGTATGTTCAGGTCCTTGGCCCATTTATTGATTGGGTTATTTGTTATCTTATTGTCTAATTTTTTGAATTCTTTGTATATTCTGGTTATTAGGGCTCTATCTGAAGTGTGTGGAGTAAAGATTTGTTCCCAGGATGTAGGCTCCCTATTTATCTCTCTTATTGTTTCTTTTGCTGAGAAAAAACTTTTTAGTTTGAGTAAGTCCCATTTGTTGATTCTATTTGTTAACTCTAGCGCTATGGGTGTCCTATTGAGGAATTTGGAGCCCGATCCCACAGCGTGTAGATCATAACCAACTTTTTCTTCTATCAGATGCCGTGTCTCTGATTTAATATCAAGCTCCTTGATCCATTTTGAGTTAACTTTTGTGCACGGCGAGAGATAGGGATTCAGATTCATTTTGGTGCAAATGGATTTCCAGTTTTCCCAGCACCATTTGTTGAAGATGCTATCCTTCCTCCATTGCATGCTTTTAGCCCCTTTATCAAAAATAAGATAGTTGTAGTTTTGTGGATTGGTTACTGTGTCCTCTATTCTGTACCATTGGTCCACCCGCCTGTTTTGGTACCAGTACCATGCTGTTTTTGTTACTATTGCTCTGTAGTATAGTTTGAAGTCTGGTATCGCTATACCGCCTGATTCACACTTCCTGCTTAGTATTGTTTTTGCTATTCTGGGTCTTTTATTATTCCATATGAATTTCATGATTCTTTTATCTATTTCTACAAGATATGCTGTTGGGATTTTGATTGGCATTGCATTGAACTTATAGAGAACTTTTGGTAATATCGCCATTTTGATGATGTTAGTTCTGCCTATCCATGAGCAGGGTATGTTTTTCCATCTTCTAAGGTCTTCTTCTATGTCTTTCTTTAGGGTTCTGTAATTTTCATTGTATAAATCTTTCACCTCTTTTGTTAGGTTGATTCCCAAGTATTTTATTTTTTGGGGGGATATTGTGAATGGAGTAGTTGTCCTCATTTCCGTTTCAGAGGATTTGTCGCTGATATACAGGAATGCCTTTGATTTATGCGTGTTGATCTTATATCCTGCCACTTTGCTGAATTCATTTATTAGCTCTAATAGCTTCTTTGTAGACCCTTTTGGGTCTGCTAGGTATAGAATCATATCATCTGCAAATAGTGATAATTTAAGTTCTTCTTTTCCTATTTTTATGCCTTTAATTTCTTTTGACTGTCTAATTGCTCTGGCCAGTGTTTCGAGGACTATGTTGAACAGAAGTGGTGAGAGAGGGCATCCCTGTCTTGTACCAGATCTTAGAGGGAATGCCTTCAATTTTTCTCCATTCAGAATGATGCTGGCCTGTGGCTTATCATAGATTGCTTTTACAATGTTGAGGTATGATCCTGTTATCCCTAATTTTTCTAGAGTTTTGAACATAAAGGGATGCTGTACTTTGTCGAATGCTTTTTCTGCATCTATTGAGATGATCATATGGTTCTTATTTTTAAGTCTATTGATGTGGTGAATAACATTTATTGATTTCCGTATATTAAACCAGCCTTGCATCCCAGGGATGAATCCTACTTGATCATGATGTATAATTTTTTTGATATGTATTTGAATCCGATTTGCCAGAATTTTATTGAGGATTTTTGCGTCAAGGTTCATTAGAGATATTGGTCTGTAGTTTTCCTTCTTTGATGTGTCTTTGTCTGGTTTCGGAATCAGGGTGATGTTGGCCTCGTAGAATGAATTTGGAAGTTCTCCCTCTTTTTCTATTTCCTGAAATAGCTTGAAAAGTATTGGTGTTAGTTCCTCTTTAAAGGTTTTGTAAAACTCTGCTGTATACCCATCCGGTCCTGGGCTTTTCTTAGTTGGTAGTCTTTTGATTGTTTCTTCTATTTCCTCTATTGTTATTGGTCTGTTTAGGTTGTCTATATCCTCCTGGCTCAATCTGGGCAGATCATAGGACTCAAGGAATTTATCTATGCCTTCACTATCTTCTATTTTATTGGAGTATAAGGATTCAAAGTAATTTCTGATTATCTTCTGTATTTCTGAAGTGTCTGTTGTGATATTGCCTTTTTCATCCCGTATGCTAGTAATTTGGGTTCTCTCTCTTCTTCTCTTCGTTAGCATGGCTAAGGGTCTGTCAATTTTATTTATTTTTTCAAAGAACCAGCTTTTAGTTTTGTCAATTTTTTCAATTGTTTCTTTTGTTTCAATTTCATTAATTTCAGCTCTGATTTTAATTATTTCTTGCCTTCTACTTCTTTTGCTGTTGTTTTGCTCTTCTTTTTCTAGGATTTTGAGATGAAGTATGAGATCATTTATTTGTTGGTTTTTTCTTTTTTTGAGGAATGAACTCCAAGCAATGAATTTTCCTCTTAGAACTGCTTTCAATGTGTCCCATAGATTCTGATATGTTGTGTCTGTGTTTTCATTTAACTCTAGGAATTTTTTAATTTCCTCCTTGATGTCTTCTAAAACCCATTGATCACTCAGCAACCTATTGTTCATTCTCCAGGTGATGCTTGCTTTTTCCTTTCTTCTTTTATAATTGATTTTCAGTTTCATTCCATTATGATCAGATAAGATGCATGGTATTATCTCTACCCCTTTGTATTGTCTAAGAGTTGCCCTGTGACATAGTATATGGTCTATTTTTGAGAAGGTTCCATGTGCTGCTGAGAAAAAAGTGTAGCTACTTGATGTTGGGTGGTATAGTCTATATATGTCAATTAAGTCTAGGTTGTTAATTGTGTTATTGAGTTCTATAGTTTCCTTATTTAACTTTTGTTTGGAAGATCTGTCCAGTGGTGAGAGAGGTGTGTTGAAGTCTCCCATGATTATTGTATGTTGGTCTATTAGACTCTTGAACTTGAGAAGAGTTTGCTTGATGAACACAGCTGCACCATTATTTGGGGCATATATATTTATGATTGTTATGTCTTGTTGGTGTATGGTTCCCTTGAGCAGTATGAAGTGTCCTTCTATATCCCTTTTGATTAGCTTTGGCTTGAAATCTATTTTATTAGATATGAGTATGGACACTCCTGCTTGTTTCCGCGGTCCATATGAGTGATATGATTTTTCCCAACCTTTCACCTTCAGTCTATGTATATCTTTTCCTATCAAATGCGTCTCCTGTAGACAGCATATTGTTGGGTCTTGTTTTTTGATCCATTCTACTAGCCTGTGTCTCTTAATTGGTGAGTTTAAGCCATTAACATTTAGGGTTATTATTGAGATATGGTTTGTTCTTCTATCCATATTTGTTTATTGATGTTACTAAACCTGATTTGTTATCCTCTTTGACTACTTTCCCCCCTTTACTGTCCTACCTCCCATTGTTGGTTTTCAATGTTATTTTCCATTTCCTCTTCCTGTAATGTTTTGCCAAGGATTTTTTGAAGAGATGGTTTTCTAGCTGCGAATTCTTTTAACTTTTGTTTATTGTGGAAGGTTTTAATTTCATCTTCTAACCTGAAGCTTAATTTCGCCGGATACACGATTCTTGGTTGGAGCCCATTGTCTTTCAGTGTTTGAAATATGTTATTCCAGGATCTTCTAGCTTTCAGAGTCTGTGTTGAGAGATCAGCTGTTATCCTGATTGGTTTACCCCTAAATGTAATCTGCTTTCTTTCTCTTGCAGCTTTTAAAATTCTCTCCTTATTCTGTATGTTGGACATCTTCATTATAATGTGTCTAGGTGTGGATCTCTTATGATTTTGCACATTCGGCGTCCTGTAGGCTTCTAGGATTTGGGATTCTGTCTCAATCTTCAATTCTGGGAAGTTTTCTCGTATTATTTCACTGAATAGACTGTTTATTCCTTTGGAATGGAGCTCTGTGCCTTCCTGTATCCCAATGACTCTTAAATTTGGTCTTTTGATATTGTCCCATAATTCTTGGATGTTCTGCTCATAGTTTCTTAGCAGACTTGCTGAGCTGTCTATGTTCTTTTCCAGTTGAAATACTTTGTCTTCATTGTCTGATGTTCTCTCTTCTAAGTGATCTACTCTGCTGGTAGTATTCTCAATTGAGTTTTTAAGTTGGTTTATTGTTTCCTGCATTTCTAGAATTTCAATTTGTTTGTTTTTTATTACCTCTATCTCCCTGTGAAATTGATCTTTTACTTCCTGGATTTGTTTGTCAATGTGATCTTTCATTGTCTGATTTTGCTGTCTCATGTCTTCCTTGAGACTCCAGATCATCTGAAGCATATATATCCTGAACTCTTTATCTGATATTCCATCTGTTGCAGCTATTACCTCTTCTAAAGTTGAGTTGACCTGCATTGCTTGTGGTCCTTTCTTTCCTTGTCTTTTCATACTGCTCGCGTTTCTTTCTGCTTGGTGCAACTGTTGTGTTTTGAAATTTACCCCCTATTTATTTATGTTGCTCTTGTATACTTGAAAAGTCTCCCTTGCAGGTGCGGGCGGCGGCTGTGCCCCTACTCCAATTGGGGTGACGTGTCTACCACGCTGGCGGCTCTCTGGGCCTGTTCCGGGAGTGGAAGGCGGCTCTGCTCTGTCCCTATTCCAATTGGGGTGTCGTGACTACAATGCTGGCAGGTCGCTGGGCCTGTTCCAGGCGTGGGCGGTGGGCTTGGCTGGCGGGATTCCACCTAATGGCAGTCCCTAACCTCCCTGCTTGCTAATTAATGGCTTCTCTGAGGCGCCACGCCTTCTGTAGCTGCGGGGCAGGCCGCGCGAATCAGTTGGCCTGGATCTCCGGGGTCCTGCTGCTGGCTGTTTTGATGTTGCAAGCTGTTGGAGAGTGGTGGTGTATTCTTCAGCTTTCCCGGATGGTGGCCGCTGACTGCCTGGATGGAGTGTCCGCTGTTTTGATGTTGCACTCTGAAGGAGAGTGGCGGTGTATCCTTCAGCTTTCCCGGATGGTGGCCGCTGACTGCCTCGGTGGAGTGTCCGCTGTGGGGGATGGGACTGTACCGCTTCCTTCCCCTTCTGAGATCCCGTGCTCGGCCCAAGGGTCCGTGTGGGCTTGGCTGGTGGGATTCCACCTAATGGCCTTCCCTAACCTCCCTGCTTGCCAATTAATGGCTTCACTGAGGCGCCACGCCTTCTGTAGCCACAGGGCAGGCCACGTGAATCAGTTGGCCTGGATCTCCGGGGCCCTGCTGCAGGCTGCTGGGATCCCTGGCACTCTATCACTTTGATTTTTTCTGCTTGCCCCTCCCCCAGCGCTGGCTAGCCAGGTTTCGTTTTGGCTGCTACTGGGAGGAGGGGTTGGAGGTCAGGTGTCTCTGGTTTCCCCCTAGTCTTTATGGAGGCTCAGCTTGATACTCCCTCTCCCGGCAAGCCTAGGAGAGATTTTATGCGAATTCCCGCTGTCTGGGGGGTGAGCTGAATGACACCGACCTGTTTTGATGTTGCACTCTGAAGGAGAGTGGCGGTGTATCCTTCAGCTTTCCCGGATGGTGGCCGCTGACTGCCTCGGTGGAGTGTCCGCTGTGGGGGATGGGACTGTACCGCTTCCTTCCCCTTCTGAGAACCCGTGCTCGGCCCAAGGGTCCGTGTGGGCTTGGCTGGTGGGATTCCACCTAATGGCCTTCCCTAACCTCCCTGCTTGCCAATTAATGGCTTCACTGAGGCGCCACGCCTTCTGTAGCCGCAGGGCAGGCCACGCGAATCAGTTGGCCTGGATCTCCGGGGCCCTGCTGCAGGCTGCTGGGATCCCTGGCACTCTATCACTTTGATTTTTTCTTTGTCTCTTGTTTTTCAAATTTGATTTCTTTCTCCTTTCTGTAAAATATTTCTTTATATATATATCTATCTTGTATATATTTCCTATTATACTTTTCATATTCTTCCCTTCAGAAGCACGATGTGCTTTTCTTTCCTTTCTGTATCGATTAACTTTTCTTTTAATGTGGGAATGGCATTATCTTTTCATTAGTCTTTATATGAATATCAAGTTTTTTCCACATAACTAATTATGGTTCATCTAAATAATTCTTCTCGCTTATGACTAAGTATAAGCTCTGTCTATGTTAAATTAATTAATTTTAATTAATCTTAATGAATTTTCTAAGTTCTGAAATCTTTCTTTTCACAAACCATATTATTTCATCATCTTATTTTTTAGTATTTATTACTAAGTCATTTTATATCCTCTATACTGCCAAGTTCCTGAAAAGAACTTCTATCTATTCAGTTTATATTTCTTCTTCCATTTCTTGTCTTTTGGTCACGCAATTTTTGCAGGTCATATCTTTTCTTCTAACACATCTCACAGTCTATTTTCATTTGTTTTGTCTTTCCATTCATGAATAAATGGCTCTGTCTCCACTGTTACTTTTCTTCTTGAGTCTAGTGTAATAGGTGAGATGTCCATCTAGCATTGCGCTTGGACTCCTGCCTTTCAGAGGAGGTGCAGAAAGATGACTATGACAAGAGACTCTTTGTGGCATATTTTCCACATATAAGTGCCCCTCCTTCTTTCTGTGGACTCCTTACATTAAGGGCATTACTTTGTTTTTCTACCCTTGTGTCCCCAGTTATAGTTGTCACCTAAGGAAGACCAAGTGCTACCACTGTATACTGGCCTTTGGTGTTTATCTTAGTAGTAATCGGGGACACAGACCATAGTTCACTGTGCCTGCTGCTCCCTTGGCAATTAATCACATGGTTGGTGGCTCCTGGGTCCCCTCCTGGTGAGTTCCACAGCCTCCAAGCTTAAACCTCATCAGGGTTCTTTCCATCTTCTGTGATCAGCCTTCCTGCACCCTTCTTGTGCAACTCAGAGGCTTCCTTTACTGTGCAGGACACTCCCTGTGATGTCACACTCCCTGTGACGTTCAGGGATTCTTCACAATTTATGGTCCACAAAACTACCCTTTGTTTTCAAGAAGAATCACGTTATACATTTTTTGAAGCCACATTTCCTATCATTTCTAGAGTTTGTTCCAGGAAGAGGAAACATTCTAAGGCTTCTGAATTACAACGTTTTGAAATCAACTTATGTTCAACTTACGGAATGTGGTTAAAAAGTACCTTTGTGAGAGTCCCCAAGGGCTATCTAGACGGGCACACTGCCTGCTCCTGTGTTGTCTTCTCCTCTAATGATCAAGCTGAAAAAAGGGGGTCTGTTACTGCACAGAGATGCTGCCAATCAACATGCAGAACTAGTAGTTTTGAGGAGCTCTTTCCCTGGCCACAGCTTCCCAGGTGTTTGCAGTATCACACCTTGCACCACAGCTTTAGTATAGACCACTGCTTATGTTAGTCACAGAATACACAGTCCAATGTGGTTGCATGTCACCAGTACTAAGGCCCCTAACAAACATTTGAAAACAAATTGTAGAATTACAGAGAAAAAAAGGATAATGCATATGCATCAGTCCCGTGGCCAGTCACGGGTAAGCCACCTACTCCTCTTAGGTGAGCTTTCTCCTCTCTTCCTTGTATTCAGTACAGACTGGCTAAGGAGGCCAAGAGGGACTGGGGTGGGCTGAGTAAATGTCTCTTATGGCTGAGCCTCAGTGTTACAGGCTGACCTTGTCCAAGTGTTGAGAAAGGGTACTGGTGCAGTTGGGGTGAGAAGAAGTGCAGTGACTCTACTAGCTTGAGGGAAATGTGGCAAACATCAGGATCACCTCCCCTGGTCACTCTCTAGAATCCGTGCAGTCTCAGTGAGGATTTCTTAAACACGTTCTTTGTAATTGAGATCCTCCTGTGCAGTTACTATTCCTACTTATTGCTTTAGTTTTCCCTAGGGCGCTTACCACACTCCCGTAAATTACATGATTTATTCACTTTACTCAGTTCACTATCTGTATCATTCTAATTCCCACTGAAATGTAAGATTTTAGAGGGCAGGAAGTACACTTTTATTTATATATTTAGTTAGTTAGTTTTTGTGCTAGAGATTGGCCCCACAGCCTCTCTACCAACAAGATGTATCTCCAGCCCAGTAAAATGTTCCTTGAGCTAATCGATCAATCAGTGAGTCAATCAACATAAATCTTTGAGTACAGAACTTACATAAGATTCTGCTAAAGGGAAATTTGAGTGGGTCAAGTTCCAGGAATGCCATTTACTCTACTGTAGAATTCTCCTGTTTGAATCCAGAACCATTTAGAAGCCTATCTTAATGGAAACCAATCGGAACTCAGGGTTTTTCATCACTAAGAATACCACATCTAAACTGGTTATCATTTGACTCATCATTTAATCTGGATTTCTAGTTTCTAATACTTGAAAGATGGAAGAAATGATCAGACTTTCCTGCTAAGGGTCCCTGGAACTTTAGTGAACTATGAGTTTATATCGCTTCCTCCAATCAAAGCAAAAACTTATTACAGATATTTGCATGCATTATTTGTATCTACATATTTAAAACACATTCTAGCTAAAGTTAGGCTGCTCTTGGATATCCGAGTGCAAAACTAGCATAATTTGTTTTTGGTTTTGTTTTTATTTTCCTCACTTTAGGGACCATGGACATTGAAGTATATTTTGAAAGAATTGGCTATAAGAACTCTAGGAACAAATTGGACTTGGAAACATTAACTGACATTCTTCAGCACCAGATCCGAGCTATCCCCTTTGAGAACCTTAATATTCACTGTGGAGAACCTATGGAGTTGGACTTAGAGACCATTTTTGACCAAGTTGTGAGGAGGAAGCGGGGTGGGTGGTGCCTCCAGGTCAATCATCTTCTATACTGGGCTCTGACCACAATGGGTTTTCAGACCACTATGTTGGGAGGATACGTTTACAACACTCCGGCCAACAAATACAGCAGTGGTATGATTCACCTTCTACTACAAGTGACCATCAGTGGCAAGAACTATATTGCCGATGCTGGGTTTGGACGCTCCTACCAGATATGGCAGCCTCTGGAATTAATTTCTGGGAAGGATCAGCTTCAGGTGCCATGCATCTTCCGCTTGACAGAGGAGGAAGGCATCTGGTACCTGGACCAAATCAGAAGAGAGCAGCACATTCCAAACCAAGAATTTCTCAATTCCGACCTCCTAGAGATGAATAAATACCGAAAAATCTACTCCTTTACTCTTCTACCTCGAACAATTGAAGATTTTGAGTCTGTGAATACATTCCTTCAGACATCCCCAGCCTCTGTGTTTACAAGCAAATCATTTTGTTCCTTGCAGACCCCAGAAGGGGTTCACTGTTTAGTGGGCTTCACCCTCACCTATAGGAGATTCAACTATAAGGACGGTGTCGACCTGGTAGAGTTTAAGACTCTGAAAGAGGAAGAAGTGGAAGAAGTATTGAAAACTATATTTCATATTTCTCTAGAGAGAAAACTAGTGCCCAAACATGGTGATCGATATTTTACTATTTAGGAGAAGCAGCAAGCATGGTCTTTAATAACACATCCTTACACTTTTTACTATATAAAATTTCAAATCTATTCAAGATTATAGAGAATAAAATAATAAACCTGCGTATTGATTTCTCAGATTACCGACAATGAACTGATGACCTATCATAACCTTTGAGCCCCCACATTATTTTGAAGAAAACCCTACACATCATTTTATTTCACCCATAACAATGTCATCATGTATAACTAAATGGCTTTTTTTTTTCAGGAACATAACCACCCTCCTTTCAAAATTAATACTAATAAAAGCATTTTAATAATGATGTTGTTTTCTTAGAACCCAGCCCAACTTATGCTGGAAAGTGTTTCAACACTGGTTTATTGTTGAAATCACAGAAAATTTATACTGGTAGTAAAGAGAAGAGTGAAAAAATAATTGCCATTAAATTTAGCTAGCATACATACATTACCCAATTTTTATAAAACATCCAGATTTATGATTCAGGATTGGAATGTAACAGAGAAGGAAGAGCTGTAATATTGGTTTTGAATAGCCTACTAGTCCTTAAGATGAGACTTCACCCAATCCACAGGAGTTTGTGACCTTCAGTGGCAAGAACTATATTGCTGATGCTGGGTACCAACAGGGCCATTCAGCTAGTGATTTCTTCCAGGGGTCTTTACAGAGCGTCAGTTGTTGATATACTCCTTTTCTTAATATGGGAATACTGATATTTAGGATTTCCAACTTCTAGTATTAAATAATTTGTATTTAAAATGTTTATTATGAATGATGAGTTACATATTTTCTAGACAAACCTTTTAGTGAGGTAATGTTGAAGCATCATTGGCTAAAATAACGTGATTGAAAGGTTCCATTTGGAGGTGTTAGGATATTAGGGGGCGACATGGTTCTTCTGCAAGAGAGTCTTCCTCTCATCCTATTTCTTATATTTTCTAATTATATTCTTTTACCTCCTTCCACACTTTGCCTTAAAAGGAAAACACATGAGGTACTTTGTGTATATTTAAGTTCCAAAGGCTATGGACACCGGGCAAATTACTTACTGAATTACTGAGTGATTCTGTGGCTGTGGTTCCTCAGAGGTAAAATACGTATTGAACATACACGATACGGGGTCTAACCTAGGTCGATCTCTAAATAAATGTTTGTTATATGGATGACTGAATAATGTCAGTAGGTCATTAGTGTTTTGGGTGGTAGGTGAGCATTTGGTGGGCGTTCTTTTGCCATCTCATTTATTGTACTACACATTCAATCGTCCCTTCTATCATTCATTGTTTCCCTCCAGTTGAATTCCTGGTCCTACTGTCATCTGCCTGTTTCATCTTTGATAACATTATTACCAGGATATCAGATGCCCAGATTTTCTGTTTGTGGGTTGTTGAGTCAGGGCGATAGGTTAAAATACAGACTTTGTTCTTAAATTATTCTCCTTATTCAACTTGGGATCATCATAATGAGGTGAAGGGGAAGCAGGAACTGGAGCGTTGGAGAAGAGGACCGGTTCTGTGTGTTTTATGCAGCCTCGTAACAGCTGGGAGACACTGGTGAGGCGGACACCCAGGGAGAAGTGGACATGGGCCTGAGTGGGACCAGAGGATGAGAATTGTTTCAGTATGTGAGTTTGCTACCTTCCTTCACCTATTGGCCTTGTTTGGCTCTTTTGGCAACACCAGGGCACTTCTGGTACTCTTAAAACAAAGAAGTTCTCCTTATCCTTTGGCTAGTACTGTGTCGCTGGCAAGACTCACCAAACAGATCAAATGAGGCTCCTAGACAATGATGCAGTTTGTAACAATGGGTTGAGGAAGTTGTTTTCTGTGAGTATCCTGAACTAATCCAATTATTTTTGTTTTTTGGTACTAGTGATTTAACCCAGGGGCAATTTACCACTGAGCTATATCCCCATCCCTCTTTTTGTTTAATTTTTTTATTTTGAGACAGGTTCTGACCAAGTTGCTTAGGGTCTCACTCAATTGCTGAGTCTGGTCTCGAACTTGCAATCCTCCTGCCTCAGCCTCCTGAGTTGCTGAGATTCCCAAGCATGTGCCACCACATCCCACTGCAATTGATTCTTTCTTGAATATGTCTACCATGGAGGGCGGGGGAAGGCCAAAATACACTGGAAGAGACACAGAGACATAAAATCCATCATGACCCCCACCTGCATGGCCCTCACCTCATGATCTCATGTAACCCTAATTACTTCTCCCAAACCCCACTTCCAAATACCATTAATGTGCATTTGGGGATTAAGTTCCCAACACATGAACTTTCAGAGAACACATTAAAACCATCGCAGTTTCTGAACAGTCAAAGTCATCTCAGCAAAAAGAAAACACTGGAGGCATCTCCATATTTGGAAATACAATATGAAACTAAAGTAATAAAGATAGCATGCTACCCCATGAAACCTGACACCTAGACCAAAGAACCAGGAGAGAGAGCCCTGGATAGCACGCATTTATCTTAGTTGTTTTTGACAAAAATCACCAAGAACTTAAAATAGGGACTGTCTCTTCACTACACGCTGTTGAAAAAAAAAAAAAAAAAAAGCGGGATACCCACATGCAGAGAACAAAATGTACAGTTACCTCGTTCTGATTTTAGAATAAACTCCAAATAGATTAAAGACTTAGACATAATGCCTGAAACTGTAAGACTACTGGAAGAGACGTGGTGGGGATGCTGTGTGACATTGGCCTGGGTGATCACGTCTTGACTAGGACCCCCAAATCAGGCAACACAAGCAAAAATAGACAAATAGAATTGCATCAAACTAAAAAGCTTCTGTACAGCAAGAGAAGCAATCAACCGTGCAAAGAGATGGTGCCCAGATTGGGAGAAAATATTGACAAATCATATATCAGAGAAGGGGCTAATATCCAAAATACCTAAGGAACTCAAACTCTTCAGTAACAATAAAATCGGTATTCCTATATAACAAGGACAAATGACCTGAACTGACATTTCTCAAAAGAAGACATGCAAATGACCAACAGGTACACTTAAAAATTCTCCATAGTTCTAATATCAGAGAAATGCAAATTGAAACCAAAATGAAATATGACTTCATACTTGTCAGGTTGGTGGTTATTAAAAAAATTTTAAAAATAAGTGTTGACCACATATGGAAAGAAAAGAACTGTTGAATATTGTTGAATGTATTATAAATTAATATAGACACTTTGGGAAATGGTATGGAAGTGCCTCAAATAACTAAAGACTGAATTATCACAGGATTCAGCAATCGTACTTCTGAGTATATATCCAAAGGAATTGAAATGTGTATGCTATAGAGATGTCTGTGTGTCAATATTTGTTATAGCATTATTAACAAAAGCCAAGACAGGGAAACAAAACCAAAGTTCCCATTAATGTACAAATGGATTTTTCAAATTTAGAATGTATTCATAATGGAAACTATTCATCCTTTGAAAAGCAGAAAATTCTGTCATTTGCAGCAACATAGATGAATCTGACGGACATTATACTAAATGAAGTAAGCTAGACAGAGAGACAGATATCTTATGATCTCACTTTACCTGTGCAATCTAAAAAAGTCAAACTGCAGAATAGAGAGTATGGTGGTGGTTACCATAGGCTAAGAGTGTGGATATACAGGGAAAGGGAAGACATTGTCCAAAGTTTCAGATAAGAAAAATAAGCTCTGGAGATTTATTGCACAGCATGGTGGCTACAGATAATAATAATGTGTATTTCTAAATAGCTAAGAGAGTATTTAAAGTGTTCTCACCAACAAGAAATGATGACTATTTGAGGTGATGGATATGTTAATTAGCCTAATTTTATCAATTCACAGTATCTGCATATAATGCAACAACACAACTTACCCCCTATATTTATGGGGTAGCTGGGAGTAGTAGTGCACATCTGTAATCACAGTGGTTTGGAGACTGAAGCAGAAGGATCGGGAGTTCAAAGCCAGCTTCAGCAACTTAGTGAGGCCCTAAGAAATTTAGCAAGAAATTGCTCTAAATAAAATATTGAAAAGGTTTGGGGATGTGGCTCAGTAGTTAAGTGTCCCTGGGTTCAATCCCTGATACTAAAATACATATATATATATATATATATATATATATATATATATATCCATCCACACATATTATCATTTCAAAACAAAATAAAAAATTAAAAATCTTAATGAGTTGCTACTAATGCTTAACATATTGCCTTGAAACTTAGAAGTTTAAAACTGCTCTTTTTTTTCCTTTTTTTCTTTCTTTTTTATGCTCAGACTCTTTGAGTCTAGAATTTAAAGAATGCAAGAGAGCTTTTTTTTCTGTTCTCTAATGTCCAGGCAAAGCTGAGGAGACTCCCATGGCTAGTAGTGGGGTGCTCTGTGCTAGAATCATTCAGCAGCACCTTCACTGACTAAGGGCACCAAATGGGGCCAGGATGGGGTACTCACAATTGCTTCCCTGTGGTCTGGGCTCCCATGTTTTCTTAACACGATGAATCGGGTTTCTGTTTCTGAGTCCTCCCGCTTATAAGGTGGAAACCAAATCATCTTTTTGTTTTCAACTTATTTGAGATGAAATTCACGTTACACAAAACTAGATATTTTAAGTGCTCAATCTATTGGTATTGAGAACATTCCCAGTATTATGCAATTACTACCTCTGTATCATCTCAAAACATTTTGATCACCCCAAATTAAAATCCCTTGCCCATTAGGCAATTTGAATCACCTTTATAACCTAGTTTGAGGTTATATAGCATCACCTCTATCACATTCTATCAGTCATAGGCAAGTCACAAGCCCTTTCGGATTCAAGGAGAAGGAACTAGCTTTTGGATGTAGAAATAGAAGGGTCTACATTATCTTGGATGGAATATGTTTGGATTAATTTGCCACAGCCAATCCTCTATTCAGAAAAATTTACATTTCATAAGTATGAAAAATACACTTTCCCCATCCTAAAATTCCCCCAAATCTCCCTCCAACATGGCATAGGCTTAGGCATGGTGTCCAGGATCTAATCATCAGATGCAGAAGAAGATAATTTACTAGTCCTACATTTTAAGTGTCATTCTTCTGGATCCAAGGCCTTGTGAGCTATTGAGACAAATTGATTTTCCCACACATATCCAAAATACAAGCATGAGATCACCACCGTAGATTCTTCTACTCAAAAAGGAGCTGAACAAGGAAGAGCACATGACAGTCACTAGGCCATAATAAAGTCCATCTGGGTCCAATGTTATGGTTTAGATTAGGTGTCCCCCAAAAGCTCATGTGTGAGACAACGCAAGAAAGCATTGTAGAGAAGGTAGGGTGTGGCTGGAGGAGGTGTGTCCTGGGGGCTGCACTTGGGGTTTATATTTTGTTTGTGAGGAGAACAATCAATTTCTCTCTCTCTCTCTCTCTCTCACCTGGGTGCCATATCTCCAGCTACTTTCTTCGGCCACACCCTTCCACGATGATGTTCTGCCTCACCTCAGGCCCCAAGCAATCAAGCCAGCTGCTGTCTGGGGACTAAGACCTCTGAAACCATGAGCCCCCAAATAAACTTCTCCTCCTCTAAGATTGTTTTTGTCAGGTCTTTGTCATGGCAATAAAAAAGCTGACTAAGACACCCATGTAACCCATTCTATTTTTTAATATTTTTTTAAGTTGTAGATGGATATATTACTTTATTTATTTATTTATTTATTTATTTATTTATTTATTTATTTATTTATTTATTAATGTGGTGCTGAGGAGCAAACCCAGTGCCTCACACATGCCAGGCGAGTGCTCTACCACTGAGCCACAGCCCAGCCCCATGTAACCCATTCTTGATTAGGGCTCAGTCCTATTTCCTGGAGTCTTTTTCGTGACTCTTGCCTCAACTCTTTTGGCTTCTAGATTCACCACTTGCACTCTGTCATATTCCTTATAATGTGTAAAATTAGTAGAAGAGCCTGATTTCTAATAAGGAGCTTACAATCTAAGGGGAGCTAGTGGAACTATTTACCTAGCAATAACCCTCTAGGAGGAGGGTGCTTCCATGCAGAGAGCTCCCAGGACACACTAAGATACTCTAGACACACAACACCAAACTCAGCTTGATGATTATAAGGATAGGCATGAGCTTATGAAACTGACTCTGCAGGTGTGCTGATATAATGAGGCAGCGTTCTTCAGGTGTAGTGTCCCATGTTTCGTTCCCTGGACACAGAACCATCTTTGACTTGCAGCCCTAACAGGAAGGTTAAATGAGGAGGGACTGGATTGAAGAACGTTAGCCAAGAAAATAAGATTACTGGGGAGCATGAGGGTTCAATGTAGCTCCTGTAACACTCAGAAACTGTGTGTAGGTAGTTTGAGAGGTGACACCAGTAAGCAAGGAGGGGTGGGGACAGGCAAAGAGTCAGGGAAGGAGGAAAATCAATATGAGAGCTCATGAAGTTTTCTGCTGCTGGCCACAGGAGCTCAATGGAGCTCAATGCCTCTAGGAGGAGGCACAGAGCTCCTGTTGCCTGCAAAGGAGTCTATAGAAATGCCTCCCAGAATTGCCTGCCCACAGAAGAGGAGACAGGAGCATTTGCCCAGGGAGTCCCATCTCCAGTTGGCTGAATCATCCCTGGGGTGTTACCTCCCCTGAACTTCCACACTGCAGGTATGACTGCTGGGGAAGTCCTGTGGCAGGAAGTGAAAATCCCCAGTGCACCTGTGAGGTGGTAGCAGTGAGCCCTTGCTTGGAAATGCACGGGCTGAACCAGTGCATGGGCCAAAGCAGGGGCTCAGGAGTCCCTTGCTTTCTCAACTCCTGAAAGTAAAAAGCAGAAAACTGTCATGGACATGTAGGACAGGTTTGGTTTGGTTTGGTTCCTTTTTTTTTTTTTTTTTTTTTTTTTGCTTTTTATTATAACCAACATGGACGCAGCACTGAAAACCAAATAGCCCTCACAGAGGACGCACCTAAGCAGCATCACTTGGTTGATGCTGATGCTAAACGTGACAGGAGAAGAGGCTGCCAATATGGGGATCCCTGGTTCATACTGGTTAAGACCAGAGAGGGAGCATCCTGGAAGCTTCTGCTCTGAAATAGAGCCATGCACATGGCCACACAGAGGCAGGCACTAGCAACACCCTTGCCAATGCTCCCAGCAGTACCATCCCTGGAGAATTCTGCACTGTCACTCACTGGCAGCTCTGAACTCTGTTCCATTGTCCTCAGGCCCCTCCTCCAGCCCAGCACCCATCATGTAGTAGGAGGCTTCTCATTCACTTGTTTGTCTGCACCACCAAACTGAGTTCCTTCAGAAAAAAAAAAAAAAAAAAAAGAATATCTAGGTGCTTAATAAGTGTAGCCCAGGGAATTCATAGCTTTGACAATAGATTTTTTAAAAAAGGCCAATTCTGGATGTGCTAATTCTTCCTCACAGTTTACTATGGAAGCGAACTCCCAGCTTCTGGGATTAGTCATTCAGGTCAGAGGTGAATTTCAATTGCAACTAAGAAAGCCCTATTATGCAATGCTTTAAAAAGAGATTCTGGTGCCAGAAGAAATAACCTCTCCCCTGCCAACGTCATCGGCCATATTCCAATTCTCAAGTTTCATTTGCAAGTCAGTCCTCAGCACTCCTTTTGCAGCAGGGTTTAGAAGATATTAACAACTATCTCCTTTTAGAAAATTCTATTCCTCATTTTGTTTCTCAGCCAGGCAGGATTTTAGACATGAATAGATGTGGATACTTGGCTATTGATCATTTCTCTGTTACTGATTCTAGTTCTAACCTCCATCAATCTGCCAGTCCTGCGCCTGAAAACTCAGCTTATGGGCAAGGAAGCCATTGATGTTCAGAGTGTGTGTGACTAGTTCCTTTGCACAATCAAGGGAAATTGGGTGCAGGTATCCAAACTCTGGCGTGTGGACATTCTTGTAACTGTTACCTACTCAAAGGAAACCATTCGTTCTCTCTATCAAAAAGCAACAGCAATCCATGTTACTGGAGAAAAAGACCAGTGAAGCGGCTAGACTCTAAATGAAGTGGGCATTCCATCTTTGGTCCTCTTTCTCCTTAACAATGCCTTCCTTCAGAGATATAGATATTCTAGTTCCTCCTGCATCTCTGATAAGGGTAATCTTTGGCAGTATTTCTCTGTTCTCCTCCAGAGAGCTCCTGTTACAACAAGGCAATTCTAAAACCAAGCCTGTCTTCTGGTGCCTATCTGCATTATTATTCCTATTATACCTTCTCTGTCCTGGGCTGGCCTCTGGTAAAAATAGTGATCTGGGCCACTAATAAGGGGCTGAGTATTATTATATATACTATCACTAATACTCCTACAGAAGCGGCAAATTATGTTTCTTTATCCGCATTTTATAGATGAGAATACTGAGACAGAGGATTAATAACTTTCCCAAAGTAAAACAGCTACTTAATGTCACAGTCATTTAACATTATTATTGTTACGGGCTGAAATGTGACCTTCCCAAGTTCCTGTGTTGAAGCCCAACCCCCAGAATGTGTATTTGGATAGATGATTAAGTTAGAGTGAGGCCATTAGGACCGGCCCTAGTCCAAAATGACTATTGTTCTTATAAGAAGAGAAAATTTAGAAACAAATAAAATAGACACCAGGGGTGTGCATGAACAGTGGAAAGCCCATGTGAGAATACAGCGAGGAGGCTGCCATCTGCAAGCCAAGAAGAGAAGCCTCAGAGGAATCCAACTCGGCAGGCACCTTGACCTTGGACTTCCCACCTCCAGAATTGTGAGAAAATAAGCTTCTGTTGTTTAAGCCACCCAGTCGGCTATTATTTTGTTATGGCAGCCTTAGCAAATCAACCTACATAGTTAGGAACTGGGTTCAGCTGCTAGAGATGGAACTACTAACAGTGACTTAAACTAGGGGTCGATAAACAGTGGTCCAGGCCAAATCCAGGAAATGCCTCTTGTGGTGATAAAGTTTTGTTGGAACACTGCCATTCCCTGATTACAGATTGTCCGTGGCTGCTTTAGCAGTTACAACAGAGACCCTATGGCCCACAAAGACTAAAATATTTTCTCTATTGCTATATTGTACATTGAAGTAAATAATTTTCTATATGGCACTTTGCAGAAGCAGTTGGTGGCCACTGTTTCAACAAATAGGGCTTTATTATCTCACATCCAAGTCTGAAGTGTGGAAATCCAAGGTGGGAATGGCCACTCCCTCAAAGATCAGCACCTAAGCTCCTCTACCCTCAAGGGACCATTTGTATCTGGTATCCTCAGGATACGACATGTCTGCTGGACCTCCAGCCATTTCACTTGCAGTCTAGGAAGGAGAGGGGAAAGAACAAGGCCCAGAAAGAGACTCTTTGTAGATGAACCAGATGAAGAGATTTCCCATAGACCCCAGCTTTCTAAGTGGCTAACAAAGAAGAAATAAGGTATCAGGTAGTCAGAGGGGTGACACCAAAGGGGAATATGAGAGAGAGATTATGGAGGTAAAAATCCAGTGGGAGATGAGGGCAAAAGGCACTCAGGACTCCAGATGCTTCCAAAGTATCATCATCCTGCCATGAGGCCCAGGAGGTAGGAAAAGCCAGAAGGTGTATGTGGATGAGCAACACCTTGCTAGGAAAGGGACTTGTTTTAGTTTTGTCCAAGAGTAACAAAGGCAGGTGGAATAAAATCACAGGTAACATAAAGACAGATAATTCAAACTCTCACCAGCTCCAAAATCACTGAGAGCTGGCTTGCAGGTCATCAGCAGACTGGCCTAGCAAGCAGTTTCCCAGACAACTGGGTAAATGAAATCAGCTCAGAAGATAAAATCCACTGGCAAGGTACCAGCACAAGTGGCTGTCAATGAAACATGTGGTTCTGGGCTGTTCACATCCATTCCCAACCCTTCCGCCCACTCCTTAGCCACATCCTGCCCTCCAGCAGTGTAGGGAACCCCCAGCCTCTGTGGCTGCCACCCCACTCCTCAGCTGTGCAGACGAGGAGAAATAGGTCTATGCCCGCAGTTACTGGTGGATGGAAATTAGCCAGAGGTCACAATGGGTTTGAAAGGCATCAGTTGTAAAACAATTTTCTGCCTGAATCAAGCTTCTCAGACAATAAGATGAATTTGTCTCTGCAGACAGCCCTGCTGCAAGAAGAGCTTGACAATGAATTCCCTCATTGTTCCCAATATATTCTGTCTTTGTGGTATTCATAGAACAGCAGTAAATGTGAGGGGGGATGGAAGTGCAGACATAACTGGCCCCAGTTCCCTCATCTTGCAAATTCAGAAAGAAGCCTCCACATTCTGGGATCCCCACGTCACACCCTCCCTCCTGATGGGTTGGACTTTGTCACTCTTGCTCTTTCCCCCAGTCTAGGCTACAGCCAGGAAGCCAACTGTCCCTAAGCAGGTGGAGGGTTAAATGAACTCATGCAGGGTGTGGCTGGCCTGCCCTGGGCTCTTCACCATGCTTTCCAGGGCAGCCCTGTGGAGAAGCTCTGCCCAGTGCTCCCTGGTGATGGGTCTCCAGGTCCCCTGAGTAGTCAACTAGGCCAATTTCATCTGGGAGTTCTGACCTCACCTAGGAGGAGGAGCTGCCTGGGAGCCTGCCAGCATGGTGAACCCCAAATTTGAAAATGCAGGAGCAGAGGGTTTAACCAAGTGGCCCAAACTAGTGTGGGAAAGCTGAAGACTGAGGCCTGCAGCATAAGCAGGGGGCCATTGGGATTGCCCTGCTTTGGCTTCTGCCACAGGAACTTCAAGCTTGACAAGGATGGACCTGGCTGGCATGAAGTCAGCACACAGAGTTGGCGAGCCTAAGGAATGTCAAAAGAACTCCACTGAACCTTGCCAATAAAGTGCTATTCCTAGCGTTCATCCAGCACCCAGTGAGCACGTGCCAAGCTGTGGAAAGTGAGAGTTGAAGGCACAGTCCTGACATCTCCTCCAGCAAGGAAACTCACGGAAACAATCAGCTTTGACCTGCCTCAAAGCACGTTGCTCTACTGCATGTTGTAATGCAGGTTTTATCCCAGGTCCTGGCAAAGAAGGAAAGGGATTAATCCTGACGGACACTTCAGGGAATGTATCAGGGGGAGGTGACATGGAGCTCTTAGGATTTCTACAAGGCGTCTGGAAAGGGTAATCAGATCCAACCTACTTTTACATCCTTCCTCCTGTCACTTCCCTGAAGACCACCTCCCTCCTGCAACCCTACAATCCCTCTCTAGTCACGCCAGCTCTCTCCCCATTCCTGATCCTAATTTCTGCTTTTGATACCCTAAGAAAAGCAGCATCCGCCTAGAGAGAACATAGGCAAATTCAAAGTCATTTTCATATTCCTGTAAAAACGTTCCTTCTCTGTGAAATCCTTTCCAGGTCTCCCAGGCAGAAATAATGGCTCCCTCCTTTGTGTTCTAGTTGCAGCCAGTATGCATGGCCTGGTGTGACATTTATTGGTGTGCTTTATTTAATCTCTGCCTTGTGTATGAATGGATTTAGTTGATCGGCACTTACTGAGTACCAACGATGTATCTAACACTCTGCTTGACTGAGGGATGTAGAGACGAACACATTTTTGTTAAATGAAGACACAAGCAAATGTGTCACAGTCACACAATGGACTATGAGTCAGTAGAATGGGGTGGAATGTCCTAGCTTTGCCATGGATGAACTTTGAAACATCGTGCTAAGTGAAAGAAACCAGCCACAAAAGATCACATGATAGGATTCCATTGCTACAAAATGCCTAGGAAAGCTAAATATGTAGAGGCCTAAGCTGGGGACAAGTGTCAGGGGATGGAAGAAGGGAAAGAAAGGAGTATCTCTGAGGGTGATGCAAATTTTCTAAAATTAGATGGTAATGGCACACAATTCTGAGAATGATTTACTAAAGATTATCAAATTATGCCCTTAAAGCAATTGATAAATATATGTCAAAACAATTTTTAAATTTTCCAAAATAGAAAGATTGAGTAGAAAGACAGGTGGAGAGAGAGAAATAGATACAAATGATTGTCCAAACTGACTTAGGTCAGTCATCAATGTGTGGTAAGAACTGCACCTGGTAAGGATTTACATGTAAATCAACTCTTTCCAAAATGTGGCCTGGTTACTTAGTGGTCATTTAGTAGGAATGCCAGTAAAGTGGTTGGTTGACCAACTAAGAAATTATAGAGTCAACTCCACTCTAAATATTGTAACAGAGCTTATAACCAAACCTTAAGTATGTCCTTTAAGGTGATGAGTGAGATTGATGTGTGCTTAAAGCGTGTCACCTGGAGGACTTCAGCTGTGAGACTTTCTTGTCTGAAAGTCAGAAGGGTGACTCTGAAGTGACCTCCCAGGCAAGCTGATGGATCCCTAAGATCTTTGAGCTCTTCCCTTATGTTGTAACCTCTCGGAGTCTGAGGCACAAAATAGCAAGCTCCTTCATTCTGAGGAAACAATGCCAAGGGAGACAGTGGATGTCATTCTTAGGGAGTGTGATGGCAAATGGCCAGTGGACAAAGGACTGTCCCCATCACACACACACACTGGACATGGTAGGAAACTCTGGAACACAAAACCAAGAGGAAACTAAGTGGTAATGATTACTGGGTCCACATTTCCCACTGGCCAGGTTAAAGGTGAGTGTTTTTCACCTGCCTAGAAGACACTGAAACGAATGCTGTTTTATAAGAACTGGTTCTAATCAGCCAATAATGATAAATAACCATGAACTGAACCCCAACTGAAAACAACTAAGACCTTCCATCTATCTGCTACACCAGCGTCTCATTGGGCCTAATTAAAGACTCTTTCCTAACCAATAAACAGTGGAACTTGTTACAAAAAAAAAAAAAAAAAAACAATACAAACCCAGGTACTTATTTGGCCTCACCAGCCTGAAAGGGTCAGAACCTGATTGATACAGCCAGTGCCCAACTCCCTGGCCATCAACAATTCTGACTTCTTCCCTCCATGGAGACATGGGTAAATTCTCCAACCACGTGAGTTCCTTTGTTCAGCTAATAACGAAGCTCAGTGCCTGCTTGCTTGTTCAATCTTTGGATTTTGTTTTTTCCTTTAAAGAAATGCCATATTCTTACAGACTAGAGTCAGGAGAGAGATTCATTCAATGCATTGCACAAGGCATCAGGCCTTGAGGTCCCACTGCTACAGTGACCAAAAGTCTGTCTGAAACTCAGACACCAAGATGTGGGAGGCTTCTGTGGATGGAAGGAACTGCTGGCATTTTTAAGCAAGCTCTTAGATGTTTTGTTTTCCTCTACTGCAGCTTCTCCCTGGGCTGAGATTTCAGCTCTCCTTTGATGCTGCTTTATCCTTTGTTCTGAGAAGAAACCTCATCAGGCCCTGAGACTTTTGCAAATGTGAGGCAAAGAAAGCTATCTTCCAGGGAGGACAGGCTGTGAAATGGCAGTTCTTTAAGCAGAACATCTCTGGGGTGACAATGTGAAAGTGAGGTTTCTCAGAAGAGCTCTCATCCTCTCTTGGGAGAGGAAAAAATATCAAAAGTCGATGAACTGTTTGCATGAATAACTCGGACATCACAGTAGCTTAAGGACCATGTGAGGCCCCAAATTCAGGACAAACCATGCTCTGCCTTTGACAGCATTGCTTTGGTAATCCGGAACTAATGGCTATTTTATTAGTAGTATCCTGTTGCATTTTCTAACTGGTCATGTTAGTTTGCTGGAGCTAAACACCACATACAGAAGAGCTAAAACAACAGAAATTTGTTTTCTTGTCATTCTGGAGCTTTTTCCTTGTCATCTTATCCACCCAGACTCAAGCCTGCAGCTGCGGACTGGGCGAGCACTCCAGATGCTGCTAGTCCCTTGAAGCTGACTGTCTAGAAAAAAAGGAGCACCAGAGAAGCTTGAGATGTTAGCAGGTGTGATTTCTCATGAGGCCTCTCTTGATGGTTTGCAGGAAGCCAGCTCCTCACAGTGCCCTCATATTCTCACTCTCCGTCTAGGTGTTGTCTGTGTTCTAATCTCTTCTAGGACACAAGCCATATTGGACTATGGCCCAATTTTACTTATTGTACTTTAGATATCACTTTAAAGGCCCCCACTCCAAATTCAGTCACATTCTGAGGTATTTATGGGTTAGCACTTCAACATGTGAGCTTGAGGCGTAAAATAATTCAATCCATAAGATTCTGCCCTCTGGCTTCCAAAATTCATTTTCTTCTTATATGCAAGATGCATTTACCCCATTTAAATAGTCATAAAAGTCTTAACACAGCCAAGGATAGAATTCAAGTTTAAAGTATCATTGAAAGCCATTATGGATGAGACCAGAGGTAAGAATCATCCTGAGGTGAAATTCCTCTCCAACTGTAAACCTGTACAGTGGACAAGATGTCTGCCTCCGGCACACAATGGTGGGACAGGCATTGATGACATGTTCCCATCCCAGAAGGGAGAAGTCAGAAAGAAGACAAAGACCCAAGCAGGTTCAAAACCAGGTAAATTCCACTGGATTTTAAACCTTGATCATGATCCTCTCTGCTCCATTCTGTGCCCTCCAGGAGCACCATGGTGTCATCTGCAGCCTGTGGGCCCAACAGAGCAATGGCATCGCCTTCTCAGCATGGAGAGGCAATGTGGCCCACTAAACCCCATAAGGTGATTCTGGGACAAAGGAGGAGAGGACCTCACACTCTGGAACCACTGAGGAGACAACTCTGCCCTCCTGGGCTGTGCCCTTTGGGCTCATGGTGGCAGCAGTAGCTCTAGCAATCTCTGAATCACCCTAGTGATCACTTTTCCCTCTTCCTTAAGGATAGTAAATGTCTGTAGCCAGATAAGTCTATTGGTCCACCTGTAGCTGCCGCAGTCTGGCTGGGCACAATTCAGGAGCCACTTGTCAAAAGAAACGAACTTTATTTTTAGAACCACACACACCACACCACAGAGCTCCTCAGGAAAACCTTCAGAGCCCAACTGCCACCACCAGCTTCCCATAAGCCTCTCAACCTCCCCCACTCCTCCTGCTCTTGAGGCCGATTGGCTGGGTTGCATGGGCGGAGCCAAAAAAAGTCCCCAGTGAGCAGCTCCGTGGTCTGAAAGGGCGGGGAAACAGCCCAATGAGCATCACCGCAGAGAAGCCAATCAGTTGGCAGCTAGAAGTTTGCTGGGGCCGCTGTGAGCCAATCATCAGCTGGCAGCTGGAAGTTTGCTGGCAGCTAGAAGTTTGCTGGGGCCCCTTTGGCTGTGGCTCTCAACATGTAGCAATTCTAGAAGTCAGATTTATTTCATCTTGTCCTTGTCCCCATGAGGGGGCAGGTGACATTTCTGCTGAGATGGTAGATTGGATCTATGACTCTCATAATTTTTCTATCAAATGGTTGTCCAGCCACACCCTTAGTGTTCTCTCCAGAACATACTTTCATCCTTTTAATATGGACAGACTGGGAATGTTCCAGATCATCAAGTTCTGGTACCTTTTCATTTCACAATTCCTTCTTCAATTTCTCTCTCTTGTCTCACATTTGACCCTAATCAGAAAGGCTTAAACAGGCCTCAGTTACAACACCCAGCTTGAAATCGCCTCGGATAAACATCCACGTTCATCCCTCAGTGGTTCTACCTTCCACAAAACACTAGAACACAATTCAGCCACCTTCCTCACCACTTCCCAACACAGACTGCCTCCCCCTGTTGCCTGAGACCTCACCAGAGGCAACTGTATTGTCCATACGTCCACCCACAGTCTCTTCCAGGCAACGAGGCTTTTTCTAACATACTCTTCAAAACTCTTCCAACCTTTACCCACTACCCAGCTCCAAAACATTTCCCCTTTTTAGCTACATATCAACATACCAGTTAGGAAAGAAAGAATTCACTGGTTATTGCTGAATTATAAGAAAATGTTTTGCTTTTTTAGATTAATTTGAGTTTAGTTGTTTTACTTAACTCATTTGTTGCTTCTAGTGGTGCCTATGTATATAACCACATCTAGTGTACAATGCAACTTTTGTTCCTCTATTGTAGTAATAATACTATGCTCTCAGTACTACAGAACTATCCTTACTGCTTTACACACCAACCCACTTAACCCTTACCAAAAAGAGTTTAAGTCCTCTGACTTGAAAATAATTAAATAAAAAAATGATGTATGGGTGTGTGTGTGTTTATTACCTTCACATGTTCAGCCAAGGGAACTGAGGCACTGAGAATGACCACCTGCACTCAAGATGAGGAAGGCAGAGGTGGGTTCTAATGGCGTGTCTGTGGTGTGTACACAGTGCACTCCTTCCTGCCTCCTATTTCCATATCTGCCTTTTCATGAAGGGCACTGTCCGTGCTTCAGTGAAATATGCCCCCTAATGAGCCAGGAAATGCCCACCAGACCACCCAAAGCAAGCTGAGGTGTGGTCAGTGTAGCCCATGACACCCAGCACAGCATTGTCTACAGATATGTCCCAGGTGGAACAGCTGTGCATTCCGTCACTGCAGGGGGGTGAATGTCCCAATACAGCACACATCTTTGGCAAAACATGTGGTTCTCCTCTTGTCCTCAGCCCTCCTGGCTCTGCCTCGTGGTTACTTCTCTGTGAGGAGCCTCTGTGAATCCCAGAGGCTAAGTCCCCATCCCTTTGGCCAGTTCAGGTCTCCAGGGTTCTTTCTTCACAAAGAGGCCGATCACAGGTCCCAGTGGTGTTTATCTTTAAGGCAGTTGTCCTCAACCAGGGATGACTTTGTCATTACCTTTAATTGGCAATGTCTATAGACATTTTCAGTTATTGCAGCTCAGAGGGAGAAGGGAGGACAATTAGTGTTCAGAGGGCATAGCTCACAGGGCAGAGATGCTGCAAAATGAGATGGCTATTTCAGGACCCCTACCTGATCTGCAAAACATCCCATAATTCACAGATGGGCTTCCCACAAAAAATCATCCCACCCAAAATGTCACTAGTCCTGAACTAGAGAAAGTGTTGGAGAGGAGGATGTGTAGAACTCCAGGTACCGGGTAGGAGGAGCGGGGGTGGGGGTGCCGGTGGGGTATCTGGAACTCCGAGTCTTTGTACTTCTCCCCAAAGGATGCTTGCAAATGACCATATCTGTTCAGAGTCACACCTAGATAACAGGAGAAAAATTCTGTCTCAATCCATGTCTTAGCTTGTTTTTTTTTTTTTTTCTGAGTAAGTCATATTTTGGAGAGGGTCCATCTGGCTTTTTATAGAATCCAAATTTCTGGCATTGATTGGGTTCTCCTTTATACGCATAAGGGCAGAATGTTGATCATTTCTAAAAATATCACTGAACCCTGTTGTTACTACTGTTAATGTCATCTTGTGAAAATATAATCTAACTTTGCATGGTTATTTGGTATAAAGTTAACCATACAAAGCTCTAGTAAGGATCCAGGTGTGGTTATTAGTTTTTTAATCATTGTGAACCAAGGAGAACAAATAACTTTGTTCATGGTAAAGTCAGCAGTGACACACCAGCTGGCAGGACGGCATGGCTTCGTGCTTGCAGATGGAGGCTCTACAAGCCCCCACCCCCACCCCATGCTGGTTTGAAGAAGTCCCTTCCCCTGCCCTGTTCCAGGCTGTGATTCCTGACCTCTAATCTCCTGCTGGTACCTCCTATTAATGGTTCTAAATATGAATCCAACAATTACTTTGAGGCAAGTGAGTCCTGTGTTTGTAACCCAAGCTTCAAATTTGTCCCTAAATTCTGATGCCTCATCAATGACTCTGCCAGACACTCACACCTGGGTATCTTATTGAGGGTCACAGACCTGACAGTGGGTCAGGAGTTGAAGAAAATACTAAGCACAGAACAAATCAGTGTCCTGCCTCAGTGGAGCTTCAAGGTCCAATGAGATGGCTATTTACGGACCCCTACCTGATCTCAGCCTATAAACCATTCTGCTTACAACAGAAGGAAGATGGATTCAGGGGAGGACAGAGGTGTTTTTCTCAGACGGGTCTTAAGCAAGACCCTTAGCAAACATCATAGAACAGAAGTTCCAGGCCTAGGAAAGCAAAATAACTACGATGGTGACCCCTGACCACAAATTCTATAAAACCCATTCTAGTTAGGACCTGTCAGCCAGGCCAAGATGATGGGAGTGCCCTTACGCTGTTAACTCATGTGGTCTGTCAATACAGAGCCGAAAGGTGATGCTTAGGCAGGAGTTTATAAAATCTCCCTGCTACCCCAACAAAAATGGAAACACAAAGTGAGTTGTTAATTGTCCCTCTCCTCCCTGACACAACCCACCTTTTCCCTTGAGGACGCTTCTCCTACTTCTTCTTTCTTTTCTGATAAACTTTGTTATATTTTTATTACTCCTTCTCTCTTGCTTGAAATCTTCCCATGCAAAGACACATTGCAATCTCTGGTAAGATCTCATCTCAGGTGAGGTCTTATCTCCATTAGCATTGTCAGGTTATGTCTAAACCCAACTCTTCAGCCTCCCCAAGCCAGCTTCTCATCCTAATTGAACCTTTTTTCTATTAGCATCATTTTCTCTCAGTCATGGACAATGAGAAATGTCATTGTCTACCTTTTATCCATGATTGCTTCATCAAGTCTACATCTGGGTCCTCACCATTCAACCACCACAGTATTCGTGGTATTCTTTCCCTCTGGATTCCTATTGCTGCTGCTGCTGCTGCTGCTGCTGCTGCTGCTGCTGCTGCTGCTGCTGCTCTGGGATAAGGCCCTATTCAAGACTCATTGGGACCATCCCAGGTAACCATGAGACTCCTTCTAGATCTGATCATGGCACCCACTGCCCCAAAGTCTTGAGGAACACCTCTTGTTAAATGACTCATTTTGCTTCCCAGGAATGAGTAAGATGATACGTGAAAATATCCTCTGAAAGTTAAGAAACATTATTTAAGTGTAATTTTTATATAACAAAACTTTGGGGTTTTTTTCTTTGAATTTTTAATATATTCTAGATAAACTTTTGGAGAAGTAGGTCATGAGTGATTTGCTTCCTTGAGGAACCTTGGGCAATCTCAGGCACCCTGAAACTCTGGACACTGGGATGGAAAAGTTTCAGAGGAGGAGGGGGAGGATGGCAGAGGCAAAACCTATAATCATGATTAGGATACAGATGGTTACAATAAAATCTTGGCTTTGGTTTTCTGGTATTAATTGCACTTTTTTTTCCCTGAAAATGATTTTGAGAGATGTTCCCTGGTGGAAAGTGATTTTGTACCATGAGTCCTTTGGTCGTCACTCACAGGGCAATTGCAGACTTCAGTTAGCATGCTTCCTGGGCAGTGTGCAGCGTGCTAGGGTTTAAGGTTTGCTGTCCCTATCACATTGCCAAAATGGCCCCTGAAGCTGGGAATTTAGAAACAGAAGGACTTTGTAAAGTAGCACAATTAATCCTTGATAAATTAATTATGCACAGCATGCTTTACTACACAACTGCAGCTGCATCTGCACCCAGTACAGTGAGCATGTTGAAGTCCTTCTTTTCCATGGGGAGTTGGAATAATAATAGTACCAACCATTCTCCATTTGCTGATCCCCTCGTGTGAAGCTGGAGAACAGGAAGCATTAAAAAGTACAGGAGACAAACCAGAGATTAGGCACCCCTGGGGCTGGGGAGACATGAAAGTGAAAAAGAGAACCTGCTGCCTCAGGAACCTGGATCTTGGAGGAGATACTTCCCGATAAAGAAGTAAAGAAGTCAGAGGTAGAAGGAAAAGAGCAAGAGAGAACTCACCTCTCCCCATTTCCTGACCTCTAGTCTCCTGCTGGTACCTCCTATTAATGGTTCTAAATATGAATCCAACTAGCAAAGGACCTGAGAACTGCATTTTACAGATTCTGACCTTAGATCACCTAAAAGAGCATGAAAGGATGGTGTAGCAATGAAACACAATAGGCCCCTCACCAAAAGGTCCCCAAAAGGACTTCACCCTGCCCCTGTGGTGGCTCTAGTTCCTCCATCTCAATAGGTCCTTCCTTTCAATGATCAAAGAGCCCTTTCCTCACCTACAGACAATGTCACTGTCCAGCAGAAATCCATTCAGCACTAATGATCCTTTGACCCTCTCTTTTCTATCCCATTTGGACTACTCATGTATCCCACATGTAATCAAAAATCATCTTATAAATCACAGAAAGCATGAGAACCCAAAGTCCTGATTTGATAATACAAGTCAGATATGTCTGAGTTTGTTTCTGATTTTTCATGTTGATCAAATATAGACTCATGCAAAGGAGAATGCACCTTAATAAGGTAATGAGGACGACTGGAGAAAGTTCTCACTCTGATTCCACCTTGCCAGACCCAGCCCCTTTTATTTTTCTTAAGCAAGGTCAGCATCATTGAGCAGGACAGAAACCTAGGGATCATACTTGACCTCACCTTCATGTTTTTCAGGCATCAAATCCTATGGGGGTTTTTTCTTGCTAAATTTTTCTCAGACATATCTCTTCACCACATCTCCTACAGGCCAGGCTTCATTCACTCTTGCCTGGGCAGGAGCAGCTGTTCTCTGACGGGGTGAGTGAACAGGAACTCTTATTCTCCTGGGAATTCCTAACAGTGAACTCCTTTAGATCAAGAACTGGCTTATTCAATTATGTGTCCTGAGAACCCAGGAGAATGCCTACACCTATGTGTTCAAGAAAGAATTTTGTTTTTAACTTTATTTTTTTTCTTTTTTGGTACTAGGGATTTAACCCATTTACCACGGAGGTAACACAACAGCCCTTTATGTTTATTATTATTTTTTATTTTGAGACAACCTTGCTAAATTGCTGAGGCTGGCCTTGAACTTGTGATCCTCCTGTCTCAGCCTCCTGAGTTACTCAGATTACAGGTGTACACCACCAAACCTGGCTCAACAAAGGATTTTGTAAGTAAATGGGTCTGTCCTTTCCACTGATGGGAGTAAGATTCACCATATGTGTATTAATTATTGAAATTACTAGAATGATTTTGTATAATTTGCTAGCAAACACCTTCTATGAAAGTCTTTTGAGGACCTAACGCCCCTTCCTCCTTTGTCTTAAGAGGAACTTGGCTTTGTTTTCTTATCTTCCTCACTCCCAATTCCAAAAGAGGAGCTTGATGCATTCACCTCAGTAAATTGATGCAAGGCATTTCCCTGTCCGCCATTTTTGATCCAGGGTGGGCACCTGCCTAAAATGAGGTAGACTCTCCCTGGGCTTGGACTATTCCTTTCTTGCTTCTATTGAATGTGAATAAGGAGGGCTTTTTACCCATTTTCCTATGGTAGTCACTTTATAGCCATAAGGGTGCCCACCACTGAAGTAAAGCTAATGCACTGGACAGAAGATTAAAGAAATGGAAAAACTAATGTTTATCTTTCAAACAGTGGCTCTGTCCACCATGGAAATTTGCTGTGCCAGCCTTCGTGCTTTGGGAGATAGTAAATTTTATCATCAAATGAATAAGGTTTTCTATTACTTATAATAAAGAGAATCCTAACCATTTATTTAATTGTGGTCCTCTAATATTTCCTAAATACCTATTTGAACCTCTAAATGTCTTTAAAATTTTTTTTAGTTGTAGATAGACACAATACCTTTATTTTTATTTTTATGTGGTGCTGAGGATTGAACCCAGTGCCTCACATGTGCCAGGTGAGTGCTCTACCACTGAGCCACACCCTCAGCCCAACTAAGGTCTCTTTTCTTGCTTCTGATCTAAATAACCTTCCTGATTTAAAAAAAAAAAAATTGTCGAAGTCAGTGTTTGGAATTCTCATCTGTACCATACAGGGGGCGGAGTAGACTTCTGCCAAAAAGAAGTCATCAGCAAGCATTTTCCACACCTGAGCGTCCCGCCCACGTCCTGAGCTGGCAGTGGAAGTGAGGTTCCTCTTTATGGAATGGGCTGGCTGTGGAATAAAAGCTTAAATAGAGAAAGCCACTAAAAAACCCACAGGACACAGAAAGTTATTTTAAAAAGTTGGGGAGGGGCAGCTGGCCGATCTTAGGGATGGAGCTTCCACACTAGAAAAGGAGCTATGGAGCCTGTGCTTGCTTTGTTTATATGGGGAAACAGCAAAGGTTTTCCATGGAATGTTCTTTGCCAAATAAGGTAGGAGGTGGGCTGTCCAGCCAACTCCAACTCCAGAGCTAGGAGAGCAGTCTCCCTAGCGGAGCAGAGATAGAGGTCACCTGCATTATGCAATCCATTGATGGGGAGAGCTACAAAGTAGTTCGCAGTACCAAACCTAAATCTCCCTGGCTCCATACTGAGTGAAGACCCTCAAGTAATTCACATGTGGCTCCTCCATCAGGGAGCAGGAAACCAAACATATATGAAGGAAGGCAGTAGCTACCATGACACCTTATTGGGAAGGTTCTTTGGTTGTTTTCCATTCATGATCTTTTTTTTTTAAATATTTATTTTTTAGTTGTAGTTGGACACAACAATACCTTTATTTATTTATTTTTTTATGTGATGCTGAGGATAGAACTCAGGGCCTCGCAAATGCTAGATGAGTGCTCTCCGGCTGAACCCCAGACCCCCATTCATGATCTTGCCTAGATTACTGCAAACTAGAACATTTTTAAACAGTTGGCCTGAGGTCAGAGCCAATTCTGCAGGCACTCAGCTGAGTGAAGTTAACTTAACATGATGATGGAGAATCGATATTTGTCTCATTATACTTGTACCTTGTGAGCTAGTACAGTAACTGGTGCATAAGCAGAATTCCACCACTAAAAGCAGCTCTAACTCAGAGCCAGGTTGACCTTCTCTGACGATGGGAAAGAATTCTATAGCAGGAACAAGTTTGGGCATTTGGCCTCCTTTTCGTCCAATGTCCATGTCCTAGCGCTATTTCAACCTTTTTTTTTTTTTTTTTTCTTTTCCCTGTCTTTGATAGTCTCTTCTCCAATACAGGAAAATATTTTTATAGATGTGATTCACCCTGAGAGATCTGGTTTGATGGTGTAAGACCTTTTCATTCCTTGTTTTGAACAAAGGCCAGAGAAGGCGAGAGGGCTCCCCAGAGATTTTTAATATAGTAACATTTCTTATATGTATGACATCACTTAAATCATTCAGTGATCAAAATCTCATCCCTTAATACTCCTTGACATTTCCCCTTCAGAAAGCAATTATTCCAGAACTAAAAAAAAAAAAAAGGAAAAGATAAAGGAATGAAAGAAATGAATATATTAGAAACAAACTGATACTGTTTAACTCTAAAACCTCCAGAAACTTCTAAGAGCAAAATGAATGGCCAGAAAATAGACTCATTCAAATCAAAGGCAGTGGTTGATGTCCCTGCTGGCAGTACTTCATTGGGTAGCACACCCACTTTAAGAGCCACTCTAGCTAACCTGATTCTCATGTATTGCCGGAGTTGATTTCATTTGCTTCTGATACTAGTGGATGGGTCACAATGACTTTTAGACAGCTGTTTTCTTAGGTCATTTAACAATCCGAAAATATTTGCAAAACATCCGACTCACAAGGGGTTAATATCCAAGATATGTAAAGAATTCAGAAACTTCAATAGTAATAATAACAAGGATAATAATCCAATTAAAATCAGGCTAAGAACCCAAATTGATATTTCTCCAAAGAAGACATACACATGGCCAAAAGATGTGTGAAAAATTCTCAATGCTGCTAATCATTAGGGAAATGCAAATTGAAACTACAATGAGATATAACTTCACCTGTTTGGTAATTATAAAAAAGACAAAAGATAGCAAGTGTTGGCAAGGATATGAAGAAAACCCTGGTATGCTTTCGGTGGGGATGTAAATCAATACAGCCATTATGGAAATCAGTATGGGGGTTTCTCAAAAAATTAAAAATAGTACTACCATATGATCCAGCAATCCCTCTGGGTATATATCCAAAGGAAATGCAGTCAGTATGCTAAGTAGATATTTGCATTCCCATGTTTATTACAGATAATTCACAAAAGCCAATATGTAGAATCAATCTTAGTATCTATTGGTGGATGAATGGATAGAGAAAATGGAGCATATATACACAACAGAATACTATTTAGTCTTTAAAAAGAATAAAACCTATCATTTGTGACAACATGGTGAACCCAGGGGGCATTATGTTAAGTAAAATATGCCAAGCAAAGAGAGGCAAATATTGCATAATGTCACTTATATGTGGAATCTACAAAAAGCAGGGAGCAGAATATTGGTCCAAGGCTGGAGGGTAGGGGAACTGGGGAGATGATCATAAAAAAAAAGTCAGCTAAATGGAATAAGTTCAAGAGATCACTGTGCAACATGGTAATTACCATGGACAACAACATATTATATACTTGAAAATTTCTAAGCAATTTTAAGTGTGCTCACCACATACAAAAAAAAATAAGTATGAGAAGGTAATGCATATGCTAATTATCTTGTTTTAGCTATTCTGCAATGTATACGTGTATCAAAACATTGTTATATGAATGCATGACCAGTGTGACTCCACATCATGTACAACCACAAGAATGGGAAGTTATACTCTATGGATGTATAATAATCCAAAATACACTCTACTATCATGTGTAACTAAAAGAATATAAAAATCTTAAAAACAAAAAAAATTATGTTGTTTTGCTTTATATATACACTGACAATTTTGCCAATTAAAATCAATTGATTAATTAATTTTAAAATTTCAATTTTAAAAATTCAATTTTTTTAACACCACAGTTTTCACTGGGTATTCACATGCATGCAGGGTATGTGATCACATAGACATACTAACTTGAATCCCTGTGTGGCTGTCTTCCAAAAGTCTAAATTCTTCTCCCTGCTTCTTAACTACAGAATGAGGTTTAGCTCTTTGTTGTATGAAAGTCTTCTGCCATCTGACTTCAAAATGACATTGTGGAATAAGAATGGATTGAGGGAAGGAAGGCCAGGCTTCCCTAGATCTGGGGCTTGTCCAACCTTCCCAACCTCGGTTCCCTCAAGATCAGAGTCTAGTCCGACTCCGCTTTGCCCTCTCCTCATTAAGCTGCATGAACAGTTATGGACAAAATAATGTCATTCATTTAATTAAGTCTGCGTTCTAGAGACAGAGCACATTGTCCCAGGTAATTTAAATAAAAATAGAATATGAGCACCAGCAGTAACTTTGGGATACTTGATTCAGCTCCTTATTCTAACAATGAAGAAGGAGAAGCTCTGTGCAGGGAGGTAACCTCTGTAAAGTCTTGCGGCAGGTTTTGGTCAGCCCTGGGATGCAGTCCTTTGCCCAGCCTGGTTTTCCTTCTGCATGAAGCACCCCTATACTAGCTAGTGACATATCAATATCCCACTCATATTTCAAGTGGCACCTTTTTTCTTTCTTTTTCGGTACTGGGGATTGAACCCAGGGGTACTCTATCACTGAGCCACATTCCCAGCCCTTTGTTTGGTTTTGTTGTGTTATTTTGAGAAAAGGCCTTGTTATATTGCTGAGGCTGGCTTGGAACTTGTGATCCTCCTGCCTCAGCCTCCCAAGTCTGGCATTACAGATGTGTACCTCCATACCCAGTTCAAATGGCACCTTTTTCAAAAAATGTTTCCGATCTCTCCACTTGACATTAATCTCCCTCTACTATCTCTCAAGTTGCCCAGCACTTCCATTCATTAGTTCTGTACTGGGCACCAACCCTGTTATAAATGTCGAGAATGAAATAATGAAACGGCACTCATAGTCCTACCTGCCTTGGTTATATATGCACAAAATCCCAAAAGGCCACCAATTACTTTCTTCAGTTACCTGTATGTATGTAAAAATATGTAACAACAAATCCCACCAGTATGGATAATTATAATGCATCAATAAAATATATGGAAAAAAATGAAGTAAAATAAAATAAATTTATATCAATCCCTTGATATTGTAGTCTATGCTCAATTTTCCCTAAATAGTCCCAATAAGATTTATCTTTTCCAGATATTTTCAGTCAAGCCAGGTATGGTGGCATATGCCTGTAATCTCAGCAACTTGGGACGCTGAGGCAGGAGGATTGCAAGTTGGAGGCCACCTTCAGCAACTTAGAGAGGCCCTAAGTAACTTAGCAAGACCCTATCTCTAAATTTTAAAAATTGAAAGGTTTGGGGGTATGGCTCTTTGGTAGAACCCACCCACACCACCCCAGGCCTCAATCCCCAGTACCAAAAATAAATAAATAAATAGTTAGATAGATAGATAAATAACTTTTCTTAAAGAACAGCCTGCATCCTGGATTTGCTTTCTCATGATTAGATTCAAACTAAAAATTTTTGGCAACTACTTAGGTGACAGGATGTCCCTCTTGATGCTTCAGAGTAAGAAGGCACTAATATTAGCTTGGTTTCTTTTTGGGGGTGGGGGGTGCTGGTGCTCTATGATTACTTGGTAAAAGCAACATCTCCCAGGTCTCTCTATTATAAAGGTATGCTTTCCATTTGCAATTAACTGATAATCGGTGATATGATACTTTGAAAAATGTGTGGCTGCCCTTTTGCCCACCATGTTTATCCAATGGTTTTAGCATTCATTGATGAGGTTGCTGGAGTCACTGGTTGTTGAAAAATGATAATTTTCTAACTCTCACTATTTTCTCTGAAGCCTAGATTGCCCCAAATGTTTCCACTGGTAACCCTTTAAATTGGTTCCTGTGTCCTTTTTACATAATATTTTATTAGTTTTTGAGCACTTTACTGAAGAAAAGATAACAAATTAGGATCTGGATACATTGCTATTGGAATGTTATTGATTTTAGGTCCTTATAATGGAGAGAGCTAGGGAACATTCTAGAAGAGACAGATTCCATACCTAGACATGAAGTAGTATATTAGGTATTTGATCCACCTTCACATCTGAAACAACTGTATTACTGGACAAATTATAAGAAATATATAATTATAAATAGGCATATTCACTGCTCTGAGGTATTGGGGCACAATGCTTTGAAGACACTGATCCCTGAGAGAAGTGAAATGAGCAAGGTAAGTCCCTTGATTTCCTTGGCTCTCTAGAGGCTCACTAGACCACAAAGTGGTAGAGAGGATCCCAAACAAGCATCATGGTCTCGCCAAGCTGAGAAGACACGGGAAGTCAGATCTGAGGAGACGTGGGCGATGATGAGGAATTGCAGGGCAGATTGACAGGAAAAGAGCTTTGAAATCTTCACAGGAATCCTGTCAAGTGCAAGTCCACAAGGAAGAGAGCAACCACAACTGGGTTATGGAATGAGATGCAGAATGACAGGATCAATACCTGGGGAACCTGTACTTACCCAAGAATCCAGGGGAAAGGTGAACACAGAGGCATGCACCATGGTAGGCAGGGACAATTCAAGGCAAGAAACTGAAAATTTAACTGAATTTAAACTGGTTAAAAGTTAAATCCTTAAATAGCATCCCACCAGCTACTGCAGAGGCTGAGGCAGGAGGATCACAAGTTCAAGACCAGCCTGGGAAGCTTAGCAAGATCCTGTCTGAATTTCTCAAAGTGAAAACAAAAGGCCTGGGGATATGGCTCAGGGGTAGAGGGCCCTTGGATTTGATCTCTAGCCCCCCCCCCCCACACACACACACATACACACAGGCAAGGTCTTGAAAATCCACAAGGACACTCTAGACCTTTAGACCTAGTTTCACTTGAATAACCTTGTGTCCCTTGCTGTTTACTGAAAGATAAAATTATTTCTTTGGATAAAGGAAATAAAGAGCTGATGAGGACTTCTCCTTCAAGGGACCCGTTTTAGTCAGCTTTTTCGCTGCTGTGACTAAAGGACCCGACCAGAACAATTGTAGAGGAGGGAAGGTTTACTTGAGGGCTCAAGGTTTCAGAGGTCTCAGTCCATAAAAGGCCAGCTCCATTCTTTGGGGCTTGAGGTGAGACAGGACATTAGGGTGAAAGAGCATGACAGAGGGACACAGCTCACATGATGATCAGGGAGCAGAGAGAGACGCCATGCTCCAGATACAAATATATACCCCATAGCCACGCCCAAATGGACTTCTTCCTCCAGCCACACCCCACCTGCTCCAACCACCACTCAATTAATCCCATCAGGGATTAATTCACTGATTAGGTTAAGGCTATGACCCCGTCATTTCTCTTCCAAATCTTCTTGCCTTGTCTCACAATGAGCTTTTGGGGGACACCTCACATCCAAAGCATAACAGAACCCATGTTCTTATCTTAATGAAAGGATTTAGAAAGAAAGAAATCATAGAAATAATGGAAATTAAAAAGCTGGAATATCATACTGATCTCTACTATACATAGATAATATAATTATATATGTAATAAGACATTATTTATATATATATATGTACATATACATACAGAATATAATTTTGTTTGAGTGTTTATAGCTGCTTCTTCCCAAACTCAGTCTATTCACTATGGCATTAAATTTTTTAGACTCTGTGCTTGTACTGACTGTATTTGGTTTATCTTTTGGTCTAAAAAAGGGTAAACCCAGTGCATGGGTTGTATCAGTTATTTGAAGGGCGTGTGAAAACCTGCTATTAATCCTCCCGTGTTCCTTTCTCTATTAAACTGATATGCTATAAGAAAGAAACAAAAAGAAAAAAGAAAGAAAGAAAATGAGAAAAAAAGGAGAAAGAAAGAAAGAAATGATGGAAGGGGATCGCCTACCTATAGGCATATTATATTGCAAAATGAGATAATAAACATGAAGATGTTTGGTGAGGTATGAGGTGCCTGTCTTTGGGGACTACCAAGCCAGACACTGTGAACTTTGTAGGCACCAACTTACTCGTTACTTAGGACCATCCTGGGAGGTACTGTTTAGACCTACTGCAGAGGTAAGAAGACTGAGGGTCAGAGAACCTGAAAGCTTTAGCTTAAAGCCTACCAAGAGGGTGATTGAATGGAATGCAAATCCCAACATATGCCTTCTGTTCATGAGGCCCCAGCAAAATAAAAAAAGCAAAAGCTCTCTCCGAATCACTAAAACGCCTCTGAGAAGTTAATTGTTCCCTAACATAAAGCAGCTTATAGCCAAGCAGCAGCACACTTTCCTATAAAGGAGTAAGGCGGAAGAGCTGAGCCTAGTGGTCTGGGTTAGGAATAACTCAATAGGATTTTAAGTATGACCAGTGAGGCCAGAAGAAAGCCACAGAACCGATGGGTAACTGGTGGCCTCAGCCTCTTCTTGAGGTCTCACGGGACTCATAAATCTTTACCCCAAATGAATTTCCTGTTGTTTCTTTCATTCAGGCAATTTATGATTCTGTTTATTTTTCTGACAAATCCAGAGCACTGGGGAAGTGGGTAACTTTTACGTTTTATATTTTTTCTTCATATTCCTAAAGTGAACCTGAATTGAAATGTATTTTCATCAAATAGTTTCCCCTTCCACCAAGGAGCAGTGTTAAATTCAGAATGTTCCAGGCATTGGCTTATATTCATCTAAATCCAAATTTCAGGTAGAGATGATACCATTAAAATGGAAATTGTGTGAGTCTGCATGCTTTGGTAACTTGTTTTGTGAAATTTAAATAGATTTCCAGAAACAGTCAAGCACTGGGGATATGAAGTTATTGTTTAAATCTGAGATACAAAAAAAAAAAAAGACGCCCACTTTCAAAAGCAAAAGAACTATGAAAACCCTTGTATCTTGAAAGATGAATATGAATCAGAGGAATGAGACAATCTCACCCCTGAGGGGGTGGAAAGGGCTTTTCCTTTCAGGGCTGGAGATGAAACATTTAAAAATAAGATTTCAAAGCTCCAATCCTCTTGCTGGGCTTTGTGACTCAGAATTGAATTTATTAGTTTGACAAATTGGTTTTTACAGATGTCTTGATTTGAAAACCAAATAAACTGTTCAGCTGGTAACCTCACAGAGGCCACACGTATTGCAGAAAGGCCCGAGCACCACTTCCATCCTCTGTTTCTACAGATGATAAAGGCCCCAGGAGGGGGGCGGCTCTGGGGTCCCTCCACACACAACCCTGATCGGTCAGGGAAGGACTGGATCCCCTGCTACTGTGCACTGTGCAAGCCCTTACTGAAGCAGCACATCCCGTATCTCCCAACCGAAGGCAAGAACAAAGGACCCTGATAGAGGGTGTGAGGGGGTGTCTCAGCCAGAACTGCAGGTCAGAACCCTAACCCTGGATTTATTGACCCCAGGTCCACAGCTTTCACTTCTCTGTACTTCACTTTTCCAGGAAGCAGAAGAGAAAAGCAAGTGTAGGGTCAGGCTCTGAAGTCAGGTATCACTGGACTTGAATCCTGTCTCTACAGCAGGCTGGCTAGGTGGCCTCTCGGAGCCTCAGTTTCCCTATCTGTGAAATAAGGATAATAATGTTACCTCAGTCAGGATTCTCCAGAGAAACAGAACCAAGGGGAGATTAATGATCAGGAATTTGCTGTCAAGTCTGACATCTGCAAGTGGAGACTCCAGAGAACCAAAGTTACAGCTCAAGTCCAAAGGCAGTCTGCCAAAAAACGGGGAAGAAGCAATGGTTCAGATGAAGGCTGACTGGGGAGAATGCTCTTTTGTCCTGTTCAGGCCCTCCCTATTGGACGAGACCCACCACTTTACAGAGGGCAATCTGCTTGATTCAAATCCCACCAATCCAACTGTCAATCTCATCTCAAACTTTACACGAACACACAGAACACTGGCCAAGCATCCAGGCAGCCACAGTGACACAAAAAATTAACCATCACAGTCAGGTGCTCCTCACCATGGCCCTATGCATTAGATGAATTTGTGAAAGACATCTCCCAGGCTCTCAGGATAAATAGCCATTACTATGATTTCTTCATGTGTCAATGACACAGCCAGCCAGGAGTCATTTTGAAGCTGCCTTCTTTCAAGGTATTTCCAAATTAAACACTTTACCTTGATATCCCCCTCCAAAGATATTCACTGGCTGGCACTTGTTAAGGACACTAAACTTATCCAACCAACTGAACTGACAGTGCACATTCATGTCACTTTCTGACAGTTCCACCGTGATGCCACTTCTGAGATGCACGAAAATCGTATAATATCCTGTCCATGCTGATATTCCTACTTAAAGGTTTTCTTCTTTCACAAGTATTCTCTTTTCCAAGCACCCTCTCTATTTTCTAGATTGAGGAGAAGAGGAAAAGGAGGTAGAAAGAATGGAAAGAAGAAGGGGGAAATCATGAAACCAAAATAAATAGCTAACCAAGATAACCATGGCTATAAACCCAGGCAAACAAAATCATTGGTTTTCTCTGGATTAATCCTAAAACCCATAAGCTGGAAGTTTAGGGCCCTGGGTAATAATTATAAGAACCTGTTTTCAGCAGCAGGCATTCTGACTTATTGTGGTTGATGGACCAACAGATGTGTAGCTATTAGAAGATCCAGCAGCCATTGCACATGCTGGTTGCTGTGGGAGCTTTAGCAAACCTTGTCCTTCACACCTATGCTACTTTCTAGCATGGAAGATTTCTGCAGCCCTGCCAACTTGGTCTGATGGAGCACAAATGGGTACAGTGACTCTTTGCAGCCTTTCCAAGGAAGAGACTGCTTGCTACAATTGTCAGAGCTGCCTCATGAACTCCTTCTGTGCCTTGAGGCACTTGAGAGCAAATTGCCACCTGTGATCATACCTCCATATTTCTTCTCATCTGAAAAAGAATTGCAAGTCTTGGTTAGAAATAGTTAACAATCCAGTTTCACCAAACGGCTTCCATTGACTCACTACTAGAGGAGACCTCAGTGGTCAATCTCTGAGCCCAACATTCTGCTTCCTATAGAAAACCCTCCTACAAATTCCCAATCAGGTAATCATTCAACACATCTACCCCATCGTAATCAGGTGAAGCCAAATAGTCCGTGTCCTGGTCACCTCTCAAGGGTCACCTCTCAGGGTCTTCCCAGCCCCAACCCCACAAGAGAGATTTAGATCCACATCCATTCACATTGGAAGGCACAGTGGGCTTAACAGTCAATGACAAATGGGTTACAACACCAAGGAATGTTAGAAAAATAATAAATTAGGTTCTTCCCTTATTTTATAGGTTGGTGGTTTAATGGTAACAAGCTGTTGAAAAGATAAACTCTGAGAACGTATTTCAATTTTAAATATGCACATGCACATGTGTGAATGTTTATACACACACACACACACACACACACACATAGTGTAAGAAAAATTGCTAATGATCTTACACTGTAGTTTTTAAGTTAGAATTATCTGACCTTTAAGTTGATAAACATTTATGGATAAATATCTAATAGAAGTTTTTAAAACTCAAAGTACTTCCTACATGTTGTTGTCAAATATATATATATATATATATATATATATATATATATATATATATATATATGCATTTAGTGAAAAAAATCCAGTTCATTCATATAACATGGTGGAGGAGAGTTCCCTTTAGATAAGTAATTATAATCAAATATCTAAGAAGTAGGTAACTCAAATTGAAAAATAATAAAGAGGGATTCATGGGGGTAGTAAAATATCCCCTTTATGTTAATGATGTCACAGTCATCAAAGACTCTAGATTTACTATTTTTAAAGGATTAGCAAGTACTGGCTTTAGCAGCATATATACTAAAATTGGAATGATACAGAGGAGATTAGCATGTATCCTGCACAAGGAAGACATGCAAATTCATGAAGGGTCCATATTTTAAAGAGAAATTAGTAGAAAGATTATTGGGAAGGAGGGTGGGGGAGGGAGGAGGTTATGATCCAAGCGTATTGTTTCCATGTACCACAATGAACCCACTGTTCTGTAGAACTAACATACACATACAAATAAAAAAAATAGAGCAACCAAAAAACCCAACAACAAAAATAAAGATTAGTGAAAAACTTTTGAAACTATTATATCTTAACTCTGAATTTGAAAAATCTGTTCTTTATTTAAAAGAAATTAAACTCTAAGTCCATTTAGAATTTTCCAGAAAATCTAAATGTTGCCTCTTCCTACTAGGCTGATTAGGCATTAGGTAACATAGATTGTCTCCTGTTACCTAACTGGTGTAGTTTCACTGTCACAGATGAAATTAGGCAGAAATAGTCACTAAGCCAAGACAAGCTGATACCCAGCCATCCTCTAAAGAGGTTTGTTTGCTAAGAACTAAAGTAACTGGTAGGACACATAATAAAGAAACAAAGCTTATTACACAACAAAATATAAATAAAGACTGCCACCATCAACTTCACTCAAAACACACAAACACACGAGTGCGTGCACACCCACACACCCACACATACAACACAAACCTTTAATGTGCTTTGATCTCTGATTTTAAAAAAGCAAAAAGCATTTAACATTAAATTACAAATGTCAGCTTTTAATGCTTTTCCCATAAAATTAAAACATTTATTGTTCCCATTAGGACTCATTCTTTTCCATCACACAATTGTAGGAGAGACTCAGCACAAATGCCAAGCAGTTAGAGGTCTCATTAGAGATTCTTAGGCAGTAGGGGAAGCCGGGGTCCAGGGAGCTTAAACACAAGTTTCAATCCAGCAAATATTTTATAGGCAATATTTTAGATTTGTTTTCATCCAGTGTAAAAATCAGTTCTACAAACACTGAATTTTTCAGCTATCAACTTCTCCAGAGGACCAGTTTTAAAAAGCAAAAGAATAGAAAGCTCTGCTTTTAATTTAACTAAAAAGGGAAGAGCATTGAATTATAGAGGAATTGAGATAGGAGGTCCCTTTTTAAAAGAATCTGATGTTGAATTAATTGTACTTAATTTTTTATCCGTGCAAGGCCTCAACTTCAATATTGATTCATTCTTCATTAGTCACTAATTCCATTCCCTTTCCAGTTTTTGCAGACCTCCTTCCTTATGAATTTGACATGCATCCTTGAATCTAAGTCCTCACAATAGACTCAGGGTTATGTGTGCATACATTTAATTCACATAAACTCTGTTTTGCTATACACAGACACTTTGATTGGTTGGTTGGTTGGTTGGTTGGTTGGTTGGTTGGTTGGTTGGTTGGATTACACTACTTAGTAAACTATGTGTCTAAGATCTATTCATGATGTGGTGATGACTTGAGCTTTGTCAAAGCTCTGCTGTTTCTAATTGTTGCAATAGATCTCAGAATGTGCATTCCACTGTATCACATTTTCCATCTCCACTGTACCACAGTGGTAGATAAAATGGGTTGCTGGCTCCAATGTCCACAGAATGCTTCAATGAGCATTTATGATTGTTTCATTTCACAGACAACTCGAAAAGTTTTGGGAGGCATAGACCTTTTGGAAGGGACAGACACATACTTGATTTAACTAACTTTAGCCAGATTTTTTTCCAGGATGTTGCACCAGGCTACACACCCACCAGCAGTACCTGGAGTTTCTTATTTCTTCACATTTTCACCAATTAAGGTTTTCATGTGTATGATTTTCTTACTTATTTGTGCTAATCTGACGGGTGTAACCCATCGTCTCATTTAATTTCAATTTCTCCAATTACCAGTGGATTTGAACATCTCCTAATAGAAGAGGTGGTGATTCAAGTTTCTTCTATTATAAATTGCCTGTTCAGTTCTCTTACCCTTTTAGTGATTGGATTATCTAATTTGATTTATGAGAATTATTTCTGTATTATAATATTCTTTTCAGTTTTAGACATAGGTATCATCTTTCATCAAGTTGCTATCTGTCTGTTAACTTTGTCTACAGCATCAATCATGGAATGCAAATCCTTGATTTTGATATAATTGAGTCCATAAATTCTTCACACTAATTTGCATTTTGCTTTTTTGGTCTTATTTTTTAAAATCCTTCCACATGTTCAAGTCATGAATCTATCTTTCTGTGGTTGTTCCCATTACTTTTTAATTTTACTTTCACAATTACATTTTCACCAGTGAATGATCTGTCATTTGCATGATGGTGAGGTTGCTTCTGTTTTTGCATTATAATAGATATCATTGCAATCAACATATTTATACCTCTAGAGAAGATGTTTTTAATATGAGCTTATCAGATAGGGTCCATTTAGGAGACAGAATGCACATCAGTAATTGGAACAGGAAAAACTGAATATAGAAGATTATTAACTTATTATTAACAGGGGGATTAACTACTGAGAAGAAATAAAAGAGAAGTCTAAAGAATCCAGTAAGTGTGAGTTATGATACCCCAAGAAAGACCAAACATGGAAGGGAGCCTCTCTCCCACCACTGGGGGAAGCATGGCTGTGGTCGACTGGAGAGTGGAGGAAGTCATTGGCTGCACTGGTCCAGAGCCGGACCACAGCTGGCAGGTCAAGGCTGGTGAACAGGAAAACACAGCACAGCACTGAGAAGCAAAACTTCTGATGGGTGGGTGTCATTATGTGTCTTGCATGCTAGAAACTGCATCATTAAAACACAAGAAGGAGCCAGGCACACTCAAATTAGGAAGAGAAGCTCCTTCGTCTCCGAATGTGCCTCCAGTGCCCTCTAAAGACAAAGCTCAAGATTGTGCCAGCTGGATAATGAGAGGTGTTCAGAGGATTCAACTCCAGTAACACTTCGTGCATTTGGAGCAGAAAGACAGTAAATTGGTAGCTGGTACAATGAGCATCCTTTCATTCATCCTCTGACAATTACAGCCCAATTGTTGAATCTACTTGTGCAGTCCACATACTCCAACCAGAACACAAACTCTCCCTAAGTAAGATGATTAGTGCAGGAATGATGTGCCTCAGGCTGAGTCTCATCTATCGGCTTATCTAAGCCTTTACTGAATGCAAACATTGCAAGTCATTTCCCCTTTTGAGCTAGATGTGAGGATGTGAGTCTTTTGCTACTAGGAGTACCACCTAGAGCCTTAAAACGAAGCTCTTGCAGCAGAAGCACTGTTCAGAGCTGCAGAGCACCTGGGTCCTGAGGTCTGGGTTAAGCCTTACAGGCAACCACCTGTGAACTCTTCAATTACATGAACCAATAAATCCCCACTTTTCTTTTCTTTATCCCAATTGGACTAGGTTATTATATTTTCTGTTGCTAGCAACAGAATTAGTCCTGAGTAGCTGGGAACAGGGGTGCTTGCCTGCAATCCCAGCCACTTGGGAGGCTGAGGCAAGAGGATGAGAAGTTCAAGGCCAGCCTGAGCAATGATGCAAGACCCTGTCTCAATAACCCATCTCCAGGTACACTAGAGGTAGCAGAGATGGAAGGATTGACTTCCAACAGCAGCGAGCACTTGCCTTCCATTATAAGAGATGGAAAAGAGAAGGGGTAAGGAAGAAAGGAAGTATAGTTTGGGGGACAGGAGATGGAAAATGTCTGACGGTTGCTATTTTGTGTGTGTGAACAGGGAGGCAAATTCACTTTCTAAGTGTGATGGGACGGGGATTTGATCAGATTTCTATTTAAGATCTCTCTGGCCCTTGGGAAAGGAAAGCGGGTGTTCTGTTAGGGGCAACTGTGATAATCTAGGAGTTTTTGTCTTCCTGGGCTGCCATAAAAAATACCATAGACTAGAGAGTTCAAGATCAGGCATCAACGTATGAATTTAGAGTGGACAGAAATATTCAGCCCATAATACCAGTAAGAGATTCTAGTGCACCTGGGTGTGGGTTATTGAGCCATAGGAATGGGGTGACATGACTACCTTGGAGACCTATTTAGGAGGTCAATTTGACAGAAGGAGAGAATGGTTTGATGTATTCCTAAGGGAGACAGAATTTTGATCCCTAGAGTATCTTGGCACTGTCCACTAAGGTGAGGAATGCAGGAGGAGGCACAGGTTCCTGACTGCTGCTTTTCACCCATTTGATTTTGAATTACCTACGGGAAATTCTAGCAGGAAGTGAGTACAGCTGAGGCTGAGAACATCTCGTCTGGAAATTAAGTGTCATCTTATCACCTCCTGGCTCACAAGCCAACAGAAACTTCGGCAATGAAAGAGTGAGCAGGAAATCACTTATAGAATTATATTGAATAAAAAGGAAAACAGCCCAAAGGCAATAATAAAGCTGCTTAAGGGATGATCAGATAAAGAGGAGCTTACGAAAAGACTGAATAAATGGGGCTAGAGGTGGGATAAAAGGGTAAAGGAGGAAGCGTCTGTTTCTGTGCCTTTTCTAGTTTCTTGGAGCTATGATCTTTACATTCCTTAGGTCTGGGTCAAATATTGAAAAACTAACAGATTAAATATTCACAATTGGTAATTAATTTTTTATTTGTTCTTATTAGTTATATGTGACAATAGAATGCATTTTGACATATTATACATACATGGAATATAACTTCCCATTCTTCTGGTTGTCCATGATGTAGAATTCCATTGGTCATGTAATCATATATGCACTCAGGAAAGTAATGTCCCATTCATTCCACTACCTTTTCTATTCCCACTCCCTCTTCCTTCTGAATACCAATCAGCCATAAAGAGAGGTGAAATTATGGCATTTGCGGGTAAAAGGAGGGAACTGGAGACTATTGTGCTAAGTGAGATAAGCCAATCCCAAAAAAACAAAGGCCAAATGTTCTCTCTGATGCATGGGTATAATCACAATAAGGGGGATTAGGAGAGAATAGAAATATTTGGTAATTAATTTCACAGTAAGAAGCTTATTGTTGACCTCAGCAAGAGCAATTTCAGTAAGGAGGAAAGAGAAGTGGGTGGGACACACGTCACATTCTTTTGAAGAGTGAATAAAGGGTGAAGAAAGTGGAACCAAGAAGTTAAAATTTTCCTTTCTAGAAATTTCCTGGGAAATGAAGGAGGATGAAGCTGAAGGTAGACTTGAGTTTGAAGAGGAGTTTAAAAAAGAAAAAAAAAAGAGAGAGAGAAGTACATATTTAGAAGTTAATAGGAAGGGGCCGATGAAACGGGGAAGGTTGGATTTATAAGAGAAAAAGGAGACAATCAATGGATAAGGTCCCCGAGAAGATAGGGCCAGAAGGGATCTAGAGCAGAGATGGAAGGATTGACTTCCAACAGCAGCGAGCACTTGCCTTCCATTATAAGAGATGGAAAAGAGAAGGGGTAAGGAAGAAAGGAAGTATAGTTTGGGGGACAGGAGATGGAAAATGTCTGACGGTTGCTATTTTGTGTGTGTGAACAGGGAGGCAAATTCACTTTCTAAGTGTGATGGGACGGGGATTTGAGGCATGCAGAGCAGTCCTTTGTGAACTATGGAAGAGCAGATTGGAGAGGTTAAGGAGTGCACTGAGGGCCCAGTCATGGCTAGGCTCATGGTTGTGAAGAGGTGCAGAGCCTTAAGGTGAGGAATTCTCTCTCCCAGTCCTTATCAGCCTTGACCCTCCTGGGTGCCTAGGCCAGAGGCAGGACTCTGGGGAATCCCAACAGACCAGATGCAGCCACCTGCTGCCCCAAGTGTCCAGTCAGAGGAAAAACACCATCCAGGTAGGATCGTCTCTCCTCACCACCTGCAAGGCCATGCATGAATCTCTAACAGGATGGACAGAGACGGTCACTCTGCTCTTTTAGAGATAAAGGGCTTTAGGTCCCTCCCAGCTTTGTTTATAAACGCATCTGGAATGGATTATTCGTTCACTTGCTTTGTATTTGCAATTATTTGTTCAATTGCTTTGTATTATCTACTTTAAGTCAGAATCTCACAGGAAATCATTTTTTAATTGTATTTGTGAAAAAAAGACATTTGACTTGAAAAATAAATAATAATAAAGCAAAGTGGGAAAACTGAAGTAAATTTATTGTAAACACTTTTGCAGCGATGTCCTCCCATACATTTGGGGAACGAAAAATCGATGTAGTATATCAGTGGGGGGGGGGGGGAATGGCTGTGAATCTTTTTTAATCTCTTACCTTTTTCTTGCCTGATAAACTTTTCCTCCACCCATAGCCCACTAGCCGTTTATGTCCCTCATAAAGCATCAGGTTGCACACAAGTAGGCAGCAACACTGACCTTCATATTTATTGTTTCCCTTGGACACAATGTTTTTATTTTCCACTCAGTCCCTGCATACGATTCATCCTCTTATTATTGGATAAAATATTATTGACTTACTATAAAAAAAAAAACAGAGTCCAATCACAGAGAAAAGTGGTGGAGAAGCAAGAAAGGAATTTATTACTCAGTGCGGCCACACTGGGAAGAATAGAGGAGCTGCCTCCTATGCCCTGGCTCAGGTTACAGAGAGGAGCTTCAGCATGGGGGTGATCTGCCTACAAGACTCACTGTTCCTGGAATCTTGAAAATAATTTTAGTGACTCTTATCTTGGTGTCTTTCAGCTTTAAAGAGGGACAAGAGAGTGGAGTAAATTCAGGGCTAATCAACCTTGTAGGACCAGTTTTTCAACGGACACTTCTTAATGATTAGCAGGAATCTGACCCAAAAGTTTCAGGTCGCAAAGGAAGCAGCTGCAGGCCCAGGTGACAGTCATTATTTTTAGGAAAGCGGGCTTTGAGTCTCTGTTACAGTGCAAACACGGAGAAAACCAGGAAAAGGGTGCCTGATGCTTTCGTTGGATTTTCTACTCATTTGTGATTTTTCTAAAAGCTCAGTCATCCACTTCAGTGAGATTTTAAAAATGAATTAGCATCAATCCTCTCCTTTAATTTTATCCTGATTTTTTTGTTCTCTTTCTCTAACTGTTCTTGACTAACATTCCTGATAACCAGAATAGCCTATAAGTTATTTTTCCTGTGGATGCTGTAATCAATCACTGTGAATTCTGTGGCTTAAAACAACACAAATTTATATGCTTACACTAATGGAGGTCAGAAGTCCAACATTCATTTCACTGGCCCTAAATCAAGGTGTCAGCAGGGTCCTGCCGCTCATTCCAGAGTCTCCAGGGAAGCATCTGTTTCCTTGCCTCCTCTGGTTTTCTAGGGCTGCGTTCATGCATTCCTTCGCACATTCTTTATTTAGTTCATGGCTTATGGACCATCCCTCACTCATCAGAGTAGGAATAGCAGCCCATTTTAACCATCTTCTACTGACTAATCAGAGCCCTCCTGCCCCTTTCTAGGAGAACATTGAGATTGGATTTAGGTCCCACCTCAATAGACCAGTGTAATTTTTGCCACCTTAACTTGGTCACATTTGCAAAGCCTCTTGAATAATAGAAGGTAAGATGCACGGGTTTCAGAGGTTAAGAGCTGCATATCTCAGAGGGCTATTATCCAGCCTACCACATCTGGTATTTCATGCTAGAATTGCAAATCCTCCGTGACACTGGAAGATGTCTGAAAATACTGTAGGCTGTAGAAAACAGCTACGGGTGATGATGTATGACACCCTGAACACCACCCAGGGGGCATAAAGAGCAGAACAAACTGGAATGGAGATTCTAAGAAAGTAGATTAGGTATAAAGTTTGAATTCTATGAACTTGTTCTAAGGTGGTTATTGACCAAGAACAAAAATCAACCTAGAAGAGAACAAATAAAATTACACCCATTAATTAGGGGCTACTTAGAATTGTAATCCAGGAAAACACAATTTTAAGCAGTCTTAAAACTGTGCTCCAAGGTTTTACAAAATAGCAGTTGTTCTACAGCTTTAAACCACAAAGGGACTGGAAATTACATCACTTGTTAGAAATTATGATTGGTGCTAGCAATTAAAGTGTCTTTTTTTAAAAATAATTTTTTGTACTTTATTTTATTTATTTTTATGTGGTGCTGGGGATCGAACCCAGGGCCTTGAATGTGCTAGGTGAGCACTCTACCTTTGAGCCACAACCCCAGCCCCAAGAAGTCTTTTTGAAAAAGAAGTTGTCTTGTAAGAAAAGTATTTGGAGCTGGGTGTGGTGGTGCACACCTGTAATCCCAGCAACTTGGGAAGTTGAGGCAGGAGGATGGAAAGTTCAAGGCCAGCCTCAGAAAATTAGTGAGCCCCTGTCTCAAAATGAAATCTAAAAAACAGGCTGGTGATGTGGCTCAGTGGTTAAGTACTCCTGTGTTCAATCCCTGGTACTGAAAGAGAAAGAGGCTAAGAGCAAGAGTGAGAACGAGGGAGAGGGAAGAAAGAAGGAAGGAAGGAAGGAGAGACAGAAAGAGAGAGAGAGAGAAAGAAAGAAAGAAAGAAAGAAAGAAAGAAAGAAAGAAAGAAAGAAAGAAAGAAAGAAAGAAAGAAAGGAAGGAAGGAAGGAAGGAAGGAAGGAAGGAAGGAAGGAAGGAAGGAAGGAAGGAAAAAAACTTAGTGTTGGTCTCAGTCACTGTTAGTTTTGCAGAATCGGTGGGTCCATTGTCCTAAAGTCAGCAGAGGGTAACAAATATTATTTCCGGAATCTGATTTGGCTCAGTCCTGATAAGTCAGCTTGGATACTGGGTAAGGGAGAAGGGTATAACTGTGGCCCAGTTCAAATTTTCAGCTGCAGAAGTATCTGAGATCTGATTAACAGTAGCCTCCCAACTCCATTTAAGTGCCCCAAAACAATGGTATTCCAATTTGAATGTTTTCCCTTGTTAGAGCAAACAGAAAATAAATGTGTTATTTTGCAGATTGAAATTGAAAAAAATGAAGAAACTGAAACCTAAGAGGGAAAGTTGTTACCTCCCTCCCTGCAGCAAAGAAAACCACAGCCCAGCTTTCTTCCCTCCAGTGCCTCTGAGCACAGTCACGGCTAATCTGTGTCACACTTGCCAAAGCTTTGCTCCTGGTTATCCCAGACATGCTTAAAGGAATTTGTTAACCTTAACAAATAAGATTTTTATCCTTCTGCATTTCATTGCTTTTTACTTTCCATCATGAAACGAGCAATTTTCTGGGACAAAGAAGGTCCTTGACTGGTATCATGACACTGTGTCTCTGAACCAATTTCAGCTTCTTCCATGTCACAGTGCTCCTGAAGTCACCCTGGTCAGTCCTGCATGAGCATTCACCAGGGGTGTTATGACAGCTCAATGCAAACCCAAAGTATTAAAAGAAACCTTTCCAGGCACTAGAAAGGCTGGGAATGAACATTATTTTCATTTAGAAATCCTGACATCATTCTTCAAAAAGTATCTGCTTTATGTTAAACGACTTATGGAGCAGAGAAGGTTGGAGAGTTGCCAGCATCTACGCCTCCTCCTATTGTTCCTATTCCTAGATATTGGAATTAGAATACTCCAACATCCTCAGTTTATATCCAAAATTTTAGATAAAATAATATAAGGATATCATAATCAAAACAGAAACTTTCATATCTCAATCAACAGTACCAATGACATAAACTTATCTCATACATAGACGCACAAAGACATGTTTGAATGGGGGCCAAGGGACCTGGGTGCCATCCTGATTCCAGCCCTGGCCCTAGCTCAATACTGTGCCATGTTGATAAACACATCTTCCCCATCTGGACTTCACTTTCCTTGGCTGTAAAGTAGATGACTTGCATTAGATGATTTCAGTGGTTTCTCTTTCATATCCACTGCCATATAATTTTACCCACATGTCAGGAGACATTATAGCCAATTATTTAAGGATCTATAAAATTTTTAGCTTGGATTATCATAGAAAATGTGCCATTCCTATAATTACCAACTGATAACCTTGCAATCTTTGTCATACAAGCTGATTTACATGCTCCATTTTCAGGACCACAGATTGCTCAGTGGCCTACCAGCTGTCCTTTAGCACCAAGAACTCTGAAAATACTGACGTTATCAAAACTTGTTAAACTACCAGTGCCCACACCCATCCTTCCTTCTGTACCCTTTTCCCTAGGTCCCTCGTGCTTGCTGGAGTAAGGCAGAGGTGAGGATCCCCCACCTTCTCAGTAGGTACCTCCTTGAGTAAACTTTCCCTGTCCTAAGCATCGGCATTCAGTAATTGGTTGGTTGCTGCACTTTGGGTACATGAATCTGATTTTAGTGTTCAGTCACAGGTTTGCTACCCAGCATTTTATTGGGGAGGTCACGCCCTTTTGAAAATGCTTAAACATTTAAAACATAAAGTTACATACTATATTAAAGACTATATATATTTGATACCAGAGACTGAACCCAGGGGCACTTAACCACCTAGCCATATCCCCAGCCCTTTCTCTATATTTTATTTAGAGACAGGATCTTGCTAAATTGCTTAAGGCCTTGCTAAGTTGGTGAGGCTGAGTTTGAACTCATGACCCTCCTGCCTCAGCCTCCTAAGCCACTGGTATTACAGGCATGCACCACTGTGCTGGGCAATATTTTTTATTTTTTAAAATTTTTAATTGGTACATATTAGTGGGATTCATTGTTATATATTCTACAAGCACAAACATAATTTGGTCAGTTTTATTCCCCACTACTCCCCCTGTCCCTCTCTGCTCCAGTCTCCTTCCTGGTGGCCTCCCTTCTATTTTCACGAGTTTCTCCCCCTCCCTTTTTTCCTTCTAGCTTCTAAATATGAGAAGAAACAATACCCTTGGCAATATTTTTTTTATAAAACGAATTTCATCTCTTTAAAGTTTAAAAAAGTTATCTTGAGGACGATGGGAAAATAGTATACATAATACATTCAGCCTTGAAAAAAATATTTTCCAGGATTTCACACCAAGGACTATTTAAACATTTAAATTACAATAGGCTTCGCAAGTTTTGTCAAAGATGAGGAGATGGCTAAAAAATCACAGATTGGAAACTGCGGGTCAGATCTACCTGCAGATATTTTAGTTCAGCCCACGCAGAATCTTAAAATTTCACAAATTTCACCATAAAAAAAAATGTGAACTTGGAGGCTTTAGAAAAATGGGAAGATTAGGTCACATGGGAATATTTTCCCACTTACACCACCCAGCGGAACCTGAATAGTAGAAGTTGTCTTTTTGGAGTCACAGTGCTCTGCTCTGCCGTCCCCACCTCTCCCTACTGTCTCTCCAGTGCGTATCTTTCAATCACTTCCTGCCCCTGGAGCAATTCAAATTTGCTCCTTCTGCCTTGAACAAAGGAAATTGATCTGAAGGGGAGAACACTCCCTCCTCACTTACAGCCCATTCTTTTAGGAAATGTCAAACTGACAAGTAGGAAGTATAGCAGGAACCCCCAGGCAACAGGAGCAGAAAGGGACATTGAAGAAAGACCTCGGGGTGGGTGTGATGATGTGAATATATATTTGGTCTTCCTTCTAGTTTCCTGGCACACAAGTCCTAAGGCCCTTGGAATCCCGTGACTGATGAGGTTTTTGTATTCTACTGAATTTACTGATGGCTGGGGACTCCTGGTTAGCCTTAGAATAGGGGCTGGTCACCACAAAGACCATGGTAAGATTAGAAGGTTGGGATGTTGCCCCACTTCCCCAACCTAAGGGGAAAAGAGAGGGGCTTAAGATAAAGTTGGCCAGTGGTTTCCTCCGTCATTCTCACGTAGCAAAGCCACAGTAATGGAATGGGTTCCCAGAACCTCACACAGCTGAACACTGTCTGAGTACCCAGAAGGGCAGCAGGGGTTCCCAGAAGGTGCTACGCTGATGGACAGGGCAGCGAAGCCCTGTGCATCCTTCCCCGTGCCTTGCCCTACCCATCCTCCTCTTCATCTGGTATTTTTCTGTATTTGTAATATCCCTTGTAATATACCAGTGGACACCTTTCCCTGAGTTTCATGAGTCACTCTAGCCAATCAGTCAAACCAAAGAGGAGCTCATGGAAACCACAGTTTACATCTGATTGATGAGCGAGCTGCATCTGAAGTGGGCACAGACTTGTAGGATCTGACACTCCAGGTTAATAGTGTCAGAATTGAAGACACTCAGTTGGCCTCACTGCTGGAGAACTGTTTCCTTGGTATGTGGAGAGAGGGTCCCAACACACACACACACACACACACACACACACACACACACACCTTTGCATATAGAAAGCACATGAAAGCATACTGGGAAAACAGAGCTTGGGATGTTTCTTTGTGTCTGTCCAATGGTAAGTGTCAGCACTGCACTTATAGAAAATGACCAAGATCCTAAGGGGAGCGTCTCTGCACCTGTATTTTAAGAGTGATCCCCATTCTTTCAGTTATTGCTAACTGCACAGGCCACATTCAAAATGACATCACTTTTTCCTCTTGAAATGTGTGCTGCAGGGGCTACAAAATAGGGGTCTAAGTGGCTACAGTGGCTAAGCAGAGATAAAATAATTCTGGAAAGATAGGCTCCAATTTGCCTGAAAATACATGGTTTGAAATGAAACTTGCCTCAGCACAAATGATAGACAAGGAGTAATAACATTTCCACATTATAGCTTTGGCACCATTGGGTATAGATATTCCAGTATAATTTTGTTGCTAGTAAAACATTCACATGATTCAAACACCAAAAACTGTCCTATGAACTGAGATCATAAAATGGCTACACTTTGGTTCAGAGCCCTCCCACTGCCCCGCCCAACTTGAGCTGGGTAGTCATCAAAGGAGTAAAACTCTTCACCTGAACATTTATAAAACTGGGCCAAGTCAAAGGAAGCAACATCCAGGACCCTAGCTGATTCTCACTGCATTTGAGATATGCAACTTCGATAGCCAGTCGACTTCTGGACCTGAAAACTGACCATTTGCCTCTGCTAGTCATAAGTTGGGCAAAACAACTTGTGCAGTTGCAGTTTTTGCCTTCTTCTCTCTTCCTCAGAACACAGCCCAGCTGTTACTGGATGCTGTGTCTCCCAATATTGCAATTCCTTAAAAGTCCCTGAATAAATTACCTTCTGTTTTAGTCTGAAACTGGGTCCATTTCAGATTTGTCAGCTGCCCCCGTCCTCCTGTCCTCACCACACACACAGAGGTCTTGTTTCAGAGAAACTGTATGCAAACAGGAGAAAATAGAGGTACATTCTTTTCTTCCCCCTCACCCTTAAAATAATGGATAACTTAATCTGTAGTTGTACCTTGTTTCTTTTAATTTAGCAATATATCCTCAAGCTTATGCCTTAGTAATGGATAAAAGGCCCACTAATTCCTCTGCACCATTATATAAATATACTGTAAATCATTTAGTTGATTTCTATTAGTGGACAGTTGGATATTTTCTAGTCTGCTTCTACAAACAGTGCCACAAGGAAAACCATTAGCGTGTGTGTGTGTGTGTGTGTGTGTGTGTGTGTTCATACATACATGCATTACTATAGAAAAAAATTCTAGAGTTGGAAGTGTCAGGTCAAGATATATGAAGCATTTGTAATTTAGCACTAATTTAACTTATAACACTACCAAATGGTCTTTCACAAGGATGACAACAATTTATCTTCTGCCCACTAATGTTTGAGAGGGCCTATTTCCCCACAGCCTTATCTAAAAATATATTAATTCAGAGAATTTCATGGGCCAACAACCTATCCTACTTATGTGTTCATACAGTGGTAACTTGTGGTTTTAATTATGAAGAGTTTATTGTTTGTGTATTTGGTAAAGTTAGTCCCCACTAAGTATTCTTCTTTCATAGAACTTTTGAGGAATTCTCAAGTTTTTCTTCTTTGTATATAGGGTTAGGAATCACTTTGATTGGCTCTTCTGATTTAGTAGTCATTTTTCCATTACTGTTATAAATACTTGAGATAATCAACCTGTATAGTGGAAAGGTTTATTTGGGCTCACAGTTTTGGAGGTTTCAGTCCATGGTTAGTTGGTGCATTGCTTTTGGACCTCGGACAGCACACCAGGTACCGTGGTAGGATTTCTTGGCAGAGCAAATCTATGGCCTGGCATATTATTACCTTATGGCTTGGCAGCTGGGGTCCCAGTATCCCCTTCAAGGACACAGCCCCAACAACCTGAAGACCTCCGGTGAGCCTCCACATCTTAAATTTCCCACCTCCCAACAGCACCAACTGGGGGCCTCTAGGGTGTAGGGCTTTGGAGGAGATTTCAGATCCAAACTACAGCTGTGAATTCTTCACTACGCGAGCTGTGCTGATCCACCATGGGGCACAACTCTTGAGGAACAAGGCAGGCAGTGGAGCTTCTACATCGACTCAACTCCTATTCTTGATCTTACTGTGTCTTTCCACTGCTTGTTTTTGAGTTTTGTATAAATTGAAGTAAAAACAACCTCACACTCACTTTCCACCCCTTGACAGCTTTTGTAACTCAGGTTAGCACTTGAATGGAGCAGAGGTGGATGTGTAAAGGTAAATCAGGATGCTGCTGTAAAAAAGAAAGAGAAAGGGATGCCAAAAGGTGAATTTTTCAGGAGCCCATCAACCTTCCACAACCCGGAAGCCTAAGGCGGATCCCTATTGCAAGTTCAGATGACACCCCTAAGGTCTGCACTGTTACTTTTGATTATTTCCAGTGTTTGTCACCCTCACTAAACCATATTCTCCTAGGTCTGTCCTGGTCACAGCTGTATTCCCAGAGGCTCTCACAGGATTTGACATGATATATGTGCTCAGTAAATATCTGTTGACTGTGGGCTGAGCCTCAAGATCACAATGCTGTTTAGGAGACTCAGAGACTAGACTCCAAAAACGTTCACTTTGTTTCTAGTGTTCTCCCTAAACCACTTTGCCTTCCCATACCTCAGAACCACCTCGCACATAATGAGGAGTTATGGAATGTGGTTTCCCTGGAGACTCCTCAGAGCTCAAGTTTATTGTCCTTCAATGCAGTATCTTATTAGATACTCAACGCAAGAAAACAAAGCCGTGATGGCAGAATGTGTGCACTTTATATATAGAATCTCTTTTTTTAAAAAACCAACGATGCTTTGCAAGAAGTCTAGGAATTCATCCAAGAGGCTTAAACGATAGGCTACCCAAAATTGGAGAATTAAGGAAAGCTCACAAAGCTCTGAGACAAAAATGATACTGTTGTGAATCTGTTCCCCTCAACAAAAGAACTGCTTCAGTCACATTGACTTAAGGCATTTGAATGCCTAGTTAACTTAATAATCCATAAACTGTGATTTAAATTTTTTTTCCATCCACAGGGAATCCTCAAGGAAATAAAGATGATCGTTTATGTTATCATTCACAACATCGATAGAAAATGAGTCTGCGTAAGAGGTCTTAATATTGGTTTTAAAGGGGAAGAGTTCTTCTATGAGCAATAAAGACTCCTTATTAAATTCATTGCCAAACAAACTACAGTGCCATTGGGTTAGCACAAAGGGGATTAGAAAACTTAATAAATTATGTTTTCTGTCCCTGAAAAGCTTGCAGCTTATGGGGAAGAAGGGCTGGTACATGACTAACTCTGATAAATGGTAGAATATGGAGAGCAAAGCATTTACTGGGGTGTGCAAGGGAGACAGGGAATCTGAGTGGGAGTCTCAGAGGACACTGGGGAGGAGGGAAGGGGGCATCTGAGCTGGTGAAAGATAATAAAGAATTTGTCTGGTCTTTGTCCCAGGTTCCTGGTGTGGGTCTTCTAAAGCCCTTGGAGTGTCCTGAGTGACAGGAGTGTCTTCATTGTTCATGATCACCTTGGGTCATGTCTGAGTTTATGCTAACAAGATGGCGCTACTCACCAGAAAGACCAATGGTGTGATTTGAGGGTCAAAGCTTTGAACCACACAACACCACCTCAACCTCCCAACCTTCAGACCGAGATGAGGAGGAAGTGGCATTCTAGATGGAAAAGACACCAGGAGCCCACCAACAACCACCACACCACTGTGGCTGCTATTGTTCAGTTTGGTGGCGACACAGGGAGTGGGGAAGACGGTGGTAGGAGAAAACAAGCCTATGACTGTGCTTGGAGGCAGTGTCAAGATGATTGAGCTGTAATCTGAAGGCAACAGGGAACTACTCATCATGACTTGGTACTATTTTTTACAATGATAAAATGCATGTTTATTGTTGAAATTAATTGAGCATATTCTTACCACCGTGAGAAGCCATTGTTAACATTTTGATGTGTTTGCTTATAGTCACTTTCCTGAATGGATACATAAATGCATTTGTGTGAGTGTGTGTGTGTGTGTGTGTGTGTGTGTGTGTGTGTTTGGAGGATATAACTGTAGTTTCCACTCTAATGTGCCTTCATTGAACACTATTTTCCCCACACATTCATGAAGAATTAACATACAGGCTGGGGTTGTGTCTCAGTGGTAGAGCGCTTGCCTAGCACATGTGAGGCACTAGGTTTGATCCTAAATACCACATAAAAAAATAAATAATGAAGTTATTATTAAAAAACAGAATTAACACACAGCCCCAGCATGAAGATGTAATCTCAGCCAGCATTTTAAATTTCTTCAGCCTACTATGCACCCTTAAATATTATAAAAACTAATACCTGTAAGATCCAGCTTGACAAGACTACATCATTTTGCCTACTAGGTGACCCTGACACACTTTCCCAATGCTATAGGATAAACAAAATTATTATAATGGCCAGCTTTTTGCACCATACCCAGACTGCTTCTAAGTGGTGTTTTATATGGTAACACTTTTTGTGAAAGTCCAGGAAAGATCCAGTTGGCCGTGGCCCACCTTTTCTAGTCCAGCATAGAAACCCCTTCCCTCTGCAATTGGGTGTAAGGAAACCCCCATCTTCCTGCCCCCAGGACATGCTTCTGTCTAATAGTCCCTAACAGAGTGCATCGTGTGAGCAATCCAAGATCCGGCTGCCTCTTTCTTCTGCCTCTCAGCCCCTTCCACAGTTAGCAGATGATTCTTACATATCAGAGTTTTCTGAAATAATTTTATTGGCATTTTAAGTCTCCAGGCATGCTCAGTCATAGACTCTCATAAGACAAGCCACCCCCTACCACACACACACAAACACACCCACACACAAGGCACTTATCTGGAACAAAAGTCTGTAACATGCTCTTATTATGTAATGGATCATAACCGACTTGTTGCTTGGATCTCCACGAGGAGGGGCCCCATCATGAGGACCCATGCACACTGGCTCCTGGAATACTTAATCTCCAAGCTCCAAATGTTAACGGCCCCTGTACACCAGACCAGCTGCCCCTGGCTGATCCATCTCTTCTTGGGCCTCTCTCATCAGACCTTAGTGTGTGTCACTGCTGGGTCCCTCCCTTTTTTCTTTCTTTGACAAGTTAGCTAAGAAATAAGACCAGCAGGCTAACATGTCTGTGTTTGCAAAAAGAGTAACTGATAGCCAAACCCATCAGTGGAAAGGGAAAAAACTAATGCCAGGGAAGATCATTTCAGCAAGAAAAAAAGAAAGAAAATCAAAAAAATTGCATCCTGACTCTGATGCATAGAAACTGTACTGTATTTTTTAAAGAACTTAATGCAGTTTGTTCTTTAAGAACATTTCACGGACCAAGATGCATCAATAAGTATTTGAACTGTTGCATCTTGAGGTTTAAAGAGGGAGGTCAGAGCTGTCATGAGGTAGAAATGATAGGGGTTAAAACAAGGAGCCAGTCCCTGCTAGATTGATATAATTAACAAGACTGACTACACCAAACATTGCCAAGGACATGATGCTAGTGGAACTCTCTCTCAGGACTGCTGTGGGAGCATGGAATGATGTGACCACTATGGAAACAATTTGGAAGGTGTTCGAAAAATGGAACACGTACCTACTATGTGACCCAGTCATGTCACGCCTAGGTATTTACCAAAGAGAAATGAACAGATACGTTCACGCGAAGACTTATGTGAGAAAGTCCACATAACTCTATTTGTAGTATCTCAAAATTGGAAACTATTCAACTACCCACCGAGAAGTGAACTGAGAAGAAGCAGACTTTGGTGTGTGGACCACCGCTCACCAATATAAAGGAGTGAGCTATTGGTATTCACAACCAAAATGATGACTCTCAAAATAACTTTACTGAATGAAAGAAGCCAGACAACCAAAGAGTATATACTCTGCTTGATTCCATTTATATAAAATTCTAGGAAATTCTAACTAGTGTAGGTAATAACAGAAAGTAGATTAATGGTTGACTATGGGTAGGGACCAGGTAGGGAAGCTGAGAGGAAGGGATTACATAGGAGCCCCAAAACTTTTGGAGATGATAAAAATGTTTGAAAAGTTCATTATCTTGATTGTGGTTTTTAAATTGTATCCTTTAAACGTGTATATTTTATTTAATGCCAACTATAATTCAATAAATCTACAAAAACATGTAAAATATTGTATTGAATTGACTTTTTTAATTATGGAAGACATTCTTTGGGCGGGGGGAGGAAGAACATTACAGTCCTGGAATACATACTTTAAAATATGAAAGTTTTCCATACCCCCAGAGATGATGACTCTTAACAGTATGGTGTATCTTCACTGATTCAGATTACTCTCTGTGAATATACTAATTCACACATCATTACGGTTCTTATTATATTTCACAAATGGGATCCTATTATGTGTCCTGCTTTGCACATTTAAAAAATTAACCAGTAAAGCTTAAGTATCTTTGAAAAAGAGTAAAAGTACCCTCAGGACCCTAAGCAATCAGATTCACACAGGCAGGATTTAAAGTAAGGAACCACAGTGGCTAATCCAACCGGAGCCAGAGAGAGAATGGAAACAGAAGTTGAAATGAAGCCGTAAGTCCGTTTGGAAATAAATTTTAAAACATCAATCCAACAGCATCAAAAAGTACAAAACACCTAGAAATAAACTTATGCATAAATATATGATAACCTTGTGGAGAAAACTATAAAACAATTTTGTAACATAAATAAATGTGAGCTACGGTAGTTTCTCAAATAGTGTGTTCAATATTTCAGAGCTCATTTTCTGCAAATTAATCTATAAATTTAATACACTTCAAAAATCAGCTCTTTGCAAAGCTTCTCAAGGAGTTTACCAAGTTGACTATAAAATTCAAATGGAGTATCAACCTGAGCAAATAGGCAAGATGTAATTTTGAAAGAGAAAAAGAAGTGGAACTTATATTGCCCTATCCAATATAAGGACATTGTGTAAAGATATTAAAATTGAGCAATGCGGTCTGGTCCCAGGAATAGAGAAATGGATCAATGGAACAGATTAGAGTCCAGAAATTGACCCAGGTATATATGAGGCTGTAGTATACAATGAAGATTTAATCTCCAAGCTGCAAAGGAGTGAACAGGTCATTCAACAAACAGGGTTCGAGATCTTTCTAGACATTAGGAAAAATTAATGTAGATTCTTTCCATGAACTATTCAGACAATGAAATAATGCATAGACATGCTAAAGACAAATGTAAAATCTAAATTATAGAAGAATATTTAAAATATCTGGATATATTTATCACCTTTGAGTAGGAAAAGATTTCTCATTTGGCTCACAGAAAGCAAAAAAAAGAGTCATAAATCTAAAGACAAATTGGATGAATAACACAGAGTGGGAGAAAACATTGCAACATACACAGCAGAACACAAAGTTTTACCCAGAATATATAAAAAGTTTCTACCAATGCGCCAGCTCTAGGGGCGCACTTATAAATCCAGCTACTCTCGAGGCCAATGAGTTTGAGGCCAGTCTCAGCAAATTAGAGACACCCTGTCTCAAAATAAAATTAAAAAATGACCAGTCATGGTAGAGCATATCTTTAATCCCAGTAAGTTCAAGGTCAGCCTCAGCAATTTAGCAAGGCCCGAGGCAACTTAGTGAGACCCTGTCTCAAAATAAAAAATAAAAAGGGCTGAGGATGTGACTCAGTAGTAAAGTAACCCTGGGTTCATTCCTCAGTACCAAAATAAATAAGTAAATAGGACTGGGGGTGTAGCACAGTGGTAGAGTACTTGCCTAGCAGGTGTGAGGCCTTGGTTCCAATCCCTGATTAAAAAAAAAAAAAAATTATACTGAAAATAAATACAAGTTTCTACCAAAAGAAGAGCAGGGACATAATCTGATAAAATTAACTTTAAAAAGGAAGTTCACAGAGGAATAATTAACTATAGATGATTATTAACATGTGAAAAGATATCTAATATGACTTGTGATTAGGGAAATGCAAATTAAAACAACAAGATATGGTTACTCATGAAATCATCAGATTGACAAAATTAGAAGTTTGATAATACATGTTGGCAAGATTCAATGTTGATGGACATGTAGGTTGATGCACACTTTACTACACTAAAAAAACACTGCTTATGATTTGGAATTCTGTGTCTTGGTAGATGATTCCTGATATCTCTCATATGTTCAAAGATTCAGGGTGTTAAATAAGCAAATGAATACACATTCAATAGAATATTTAATTTCACTTGTATTTTTGATTGTCATTTTCTTTAACTCTTGTTTCTGATTCATATTTTTATTCACTTTCACAGGCCATTAATAAAATTTTTACAAATATATAAAAAAAAAACTAGGGATCAAACCTAGGGCCTCCTGCATGCACTGAGATAGACCTCCAGTCCTTTTTAAAACTTTTTTTAAAGTTTAAAAATAAATAGGCAAGAGACCTTTGCCTGAGTCTGTCTCTCTACTTTGACTTCTTATGTAACAAGCTGCAACGTAACTTAGTACCCAAAAAACCCTAAACCTAAAGTAGGAATATATAAAACAGCCAGGTTTCAACCAATCACTACCACTATCTAGTTTCAGCCATGAATAGGCAGCCAATTCACTAGATAATGCCCCCAAAAGGAAAGCACTCCATCACACCATCCCAACTAAGAAAGACACTAGGCTATAGCCAGTCAGGTGACCTCTCCACTTTGCTTTCATGTTTTGGCCTATGAAAGCTTGCCCCTTGCTATGGCCTGAGTGTCCATCAAGGGTCCATGTGTTAAAGCCTTAGTCCCTAGAAGGGTGATATTGAGAAGTGGCGAAACTTTAGGAGGTAAGGCTTACAGGGAGGTCCTTGGGTCATTAGGGCAAAGGATCAAGGTAACTCTTATGTGACCCTTGGTAGTTATTGCAAGAGGATGGTTATAAAAGGAACAGGCCAGGTCTTCCCTGTCTTCTAAAGGTGATACTTTCCTCCTACATGCACTCACTTTAAAGTAGTTTTCACTAACAGACTTTCCCTCTGGTATAAACCCAAGTATTAATTTTAGCATTCAGAGCCATGGGCTATAGGTAGACTCTAGGAATAAGGGAAGGGAGAATAAATGAGGGTCATTCATGACGACTGTGTCTAGGAGAGAGAGAGGAGACAGCCAAGGGGAGCATGCTTTAAAGAGGTTGGGGCAGGTAACACAGAGGACACATATTGGTTTTCCCCCTCTGTTTTGCCTTCAGTTGTCAGATCCCTGATTTCCTTTTAAGTCCTCCCTGACTCTTTATCCATGTGTTTCAAGTAGGGAGGACCCCAGTCCACATGGATGTGTACCCCAAGCCAGGATAAACAAAATCAGGTCTTGAACTCTTGCTGGTATGACTGAGAAAGAGCCCCCATTTCTCTGGGGTGGCTGAGCTGGTAGATAAAACACTGGACCTGTGAGCAGCCATCTCTTCCACGAGTTGGTGCAGGGATAAGACGGAACCCTGAGACAGAGAGGGATATTCCTTTCACTTGAGTACTTGGTTCCAGGTGTCTGAAGTGAGTGGCTTACAAGCCACACAAACCAAAACAAACAAACAAACAAACCTCATTGCTACTCTCCTTGTGCTCATTTAATTGGAGTTTCTATTATTTGCCACTGCAATAGACAGGACAACAAGGAGGACAAAGCACCATTTTTGTTTGCCCCCCAGAGTCAGCAACGCCATGTTGTCCACTCAGGGTGAAATCTAAGTGGCTGGTCCAGGCTCAGCTAATCTGGATTCTTAGAGTATCACCACAGCAGCTCTTGGCTTCAGGTATCAGCTCTTGTATGGAACCAGTCTAGAAGTGAAAGGGGATGGAAAATGAAGTAAATGGGGTGGGAGGAGATGTGAAAAACAGGAGGCAATAAAAAGAATCAGTTCAATGGTGTGTTGATCATGCTTCAGATGTGATACATAGGCACTAAGAAAAAAAATCAGAAGGTAGGCGGACCTGCGACCCACTGGCAGAACAGCCCCAGCGGCCTGCTGAGGGGCACAGCTGCCCCCTCCTCCTGCGCATGCAAGGTAGGCGGAACTGTGACCACCGACAGAACAGGCCCAGTGGCCCATGGAGGGGCAGAGCTGCCAACCACGCCTGCAAGGTAGGCGGACCTGCGACCCACCAGAAGAACAGGCCCAGCGGCCTTCAGAGGGGCAGAGCCGCTGCCCGCACCTGCAAAGTAGGAGGAACTTCGACCACTGACAGAACAGGCCCAGCAGCCCACAGAGGGGCAGAGCCACCACCAGCGCCTACAAGGTAAGTGCACCTGCTACCAACCCAGCGGCCTGCCAGTGTGGTAGGCACATTGCCCCAATTGGAGGAGGACCACAAGCAATGCAGGTCAACTCAATGTTAGAAGAGGTAATATCTGCAGCAGAAGGAATGTCAGATAAAGAATTCAGGATATACATGCTTCAGATGATCTGGAGTCTCAAGGAAGACATTAGATAGCAAAATCAGACAATTAAAGATCACTTCAACAATGAATTGCATAAACAAATCCAGGAAGCAAAAGATCAACTATACAGGGAGATAGAGGGTATAAAAAACAAACAAACAGAAATCCTAGAAATGCAGGAAGCAATAAACCAACTTAAAAACTCAATTGAGAATACTACCAGCAGAGTAGAACACTTAGAAGATAGAACATCAGACAATGAAGACAAAGTATTTCAACTTGAAAAGAACATAGACAGCTCAGCAAGACTGTTAAGACACCATGAGCAGAACATCCAAGAAATATGGGATAACATAAAGAGACCAAACTTAAGAGTCATTGGGATACAGGAAGGTATAGAGGTCCAAACCAAAGGAATGAGCAATCTATTCAATGAAATAATACAAGTAAACTTCCCAGACTTGAAGAATGAGACAGAATCCCAAATCCTAGAAGCCTACAGAACGCCGAATGCGCAAAATCATAAGAGATCCACACCTAGACACATTATAATGAAGATGCCCAACATACAGAATAAGGAGAGAATTTTAAAAGCTACAAGAGAAAGGAAGCAGATTACATTTAGGGGTAAACCAATCAGGAAAACAGCTGATCTCTCAACACATACTTTGAAAGCTAGAAGATCCTGGAATAACATATTTCAAACACTGAAAGAAAATGGGTTCCAACCAAGAATTGTGTATCCAGCAAAATTAAGCTTCAGGATGGAAGATGAAATTAAAACCTTCCATTATAAACAAAAGTTAAAAGAATTTGCAGCTAGAAAACCATCTCTCCAAAAAATCCTCGGCAAAACATTACAGGAAGAGGAAATGGAAAATAACAATGAAAACCAACAGTGGGAGGTAGGACAGTAAAGGGGGGAAAATAATCAAAGAGGAAAACAAACCATGTTTAGTAACATAAATAAACAAATATGGCTGGAAGAACAAACCATATCTCAATAATAACCCTAAATGTTAATGGCTTAAACTCACCAATTAAGAGACACAGGCTAGAAGAATGGATCACAAAACATGACCCAACAATATGCTGCCTACAGGAGATGCATTTGATAGGAAAAGACATACATAGACTGAAGGTGAAAGGCTGGGAAAAATCATATCACTCATATGGACTTCGGAAACAAGCAGGAGTGTCCATACTCATATCAAATAAAATAGATTTCAAGCCAAAGTTAATCAAAAGGGATAAAGAGGGACACTACATACTGCTCAAGGGAACCATACACCAACAAGACATAACAATCATAAATATATATGCCCCAAACAATGGTGCAGCAATGTTCATCAAACAAACTCTTCTCAAGTTCAAGAGTCTAATAGACCACCATACAATAATCATGGGAGACTTCAACACACCTCTCTCACCACTGGACAGATCTTCCAAACAAAAGTTGAATAAGGAAACTATGGAACTCAATAACACAATTAATAACCTAGACTTAATTGACATATATAGAATATACCACCCAACATCAAGCAGTTACACTTTTTTCTCAGCAGCACATGGATCCTTCTCAAAAATAGATCATATATTATGTCACAGGGCAACTCTTAGACAATATAAAGGAGCAGAGATAATACCATGCATCTTATCTGATCATAATGGAATGAAACTGAAAATCAATGATAAAAGAAGGAAGGAAAAATCATGCATCACTTGGAGAATGAACAATAGGTTACTGAATGATCAATGGGTTATAGAAGACATCAAGGAGGAAATCAAAAAATTCTTAGAGATAAATGAAAACACAGAACAACATATTGGAATCTATGGGACACATTGAAAGCAGTTCTAAGAGGAAAATTCATTGCTTGGAGTTCATTCCTTAAAAAAAGAAAAAACCAACAAATAAATGATCTCATACTTCATCTCAAAATCCTAGAAAAAGAAGAGCAAAACAACAGCAAAAGAAGTAGAAGGCAAGAAATAATTAAAATCAGAGCTGAAATTAATGAAATCGAAACAAAAGAAACAATTGAAAAAATTGATAAAACTAAAAGTTGGTTATTTGAAAAAATAAATAAGATCCACAGACCCTTAGCCATGCTAACGAAGAGAAGAAGAGAGAGAACTCAAATTACTAGCATATGGGATGAAAAAGGCAATATCACAACAGACACTTCAGAAATACAGAAGATAATCAGAAATTATTTTGAATCCTTATACTCCAAGAAAATAGAAGACAGTGAAGGCATCGATAAATTTCTTAAGTCATATGATCTGCCCAGATTGAGTCAGGAGGATATAGACAACCTAAACAGACCAATATCAATGGAGGAAATAGAAGAAACCATCAAAAGACTACCAACTAAGAAAAGCCCAGGACCGGATGGGTATACAGCAAAGTTTTACAAAACCTTTAAAGAGGAACTAATACCAATACTTTTCAAGCTATTTCAGGAAATAGAAAAAGAGGGAGAACTTCCAAATTCATTCTATGAGGCCAACATCACCCTGATTCCTAAACCAGACAAAGACAATTCAAAGAAAGAAAACTACAGACCAATATCTCTAATGAACCTAGATGCAAAAATCCTCAATAAAATTCTGGCGAATCAGATACAAAAACATATCAAAAAAATTGTGCACCATGATCAAGTAGGATTCATCCCTGGGATGCAAGGCTGGTTTAATATACGGAAATCAATAAATGTTATTCACCACATCAATAGACTTAAAAATAAGAACCATATGATCATCTCGATAGATGCGGAAAAAGCATTCAACAAAGTACAGCATCCCTTTATGTTCAAAACTCTAGAAAAACTAGGGATAACAGGAACATACCTCAACATTGTAAAAGCAATCTATGCTAAGCCTCAGGCTAGCATCATTCTGAATGGAGAAAAATTGAAGGCATTCCCTCTAAAATCTGGAACAAGACAGGGATGCCCTCTCTCACCACTTCTGTTCAACATAGTTCTCAAAACACTGGCCAGAGCAATTACACAGATGAAAGAAATTAAAGGCATAAAAATAGGAAAAGAAGAACTTAAATTATCACTATTTGTGGAAGACATGATTCTATACCTAGAAGACCCAAAAGGGTCTACAAAGAAATTATTAGAGCTAATAAATGAATTCAGCAAAGTGGCAGGATATAAAATCAACACGCATAAATCAAAGGCATTCCTGTATATCAGAGACAAATCCTCTGAAATGGAAATGAGGACAACCACTCCATTCACAATATCCTCAAAAAGAATAAAATACTTGGGAATCAACCTAACAAAAGAGGTGAAAGACTTATACAATGAAAACTACAGAACCCTAAAGAGAGAAATAGAAGAAGATCTTAGAAGATGGAAAAATATACCCTGTTCATGGATAGGCAGAACTAACATCATCAAAATAGCGATATTACCAAAAGTTCTCTATAGATTTAATGCAATGCCAATCAAAATCCCAATGGCATTTCTTGTAGAAATAGAGAAAGCAATCATGAAATTCATATGGAAAAATAAAAGACCCAGAATAGCAAAAACAATACTAAGCAGGAAGTGTGAATCAGGTGGTATAGCGATACCAGACTTCAAACTATACTACAGAGCAATAGTAACAAAAACAGCATGGTACTGGTACCAAAACAGGCAGGTGGACCAATGGTACAGAATAGAGGACACAGAAACCAATCCACAAAACTACAACTATCTTATATTTGATAAAGGGGCTAAAAGCATGCAATGGAGAAAGGAGAGCATCTTCAACAAATGGTGCTGGGAAAACTGGAAATCCATATGCAACAAAATGAAACTGAATCCCTTTCTCTCGCCATGCACAAAAGTTAACTCAAAATGGATCAAGGAGCTTGATATCAAACCAGAGACTCTGCATCTGATAGAAGAAAAAGTTGGCTCTGATCTACATATTGTGGGGTTGGGCTCCAAATTCCTCAATAGGATACCCATAGCACAAGAGTTAATATCTAGAATCAACAAATGGGACTTACTTAAACTAAAAAGTTTTTTCTCAGCAAAAGAAACAATAAGAGAGGTAAATAGGGAGCCTACATCCTGGGAACAAATCTTTACTCCTCACACTTCAGTTAGAGCCCTAATATCCAGAGTATACAAAGAACTCAAAAAATTAGACAATAAGATTACAAATAACCCAATCAACAAATGGGCCAACGACCTGAACAGACACTTCTCAGAGGAGGACATACAATCAATCAACAAGTACATGAAAAAATGCTCACCATCTCTAGCAGTCAGAGAAATGCAAATCAAAACCATCCTAAGATACCATCTCACTCCAGTAAGATTGGCAGCCATTATGAAGTCAAACAACAACAAGTGCTGGCGAGGATGTGGGGAAAAGGGTACACTTGTACATTGTTGGTGGGACTGCAAATTGGTGCAGCCAATTTGGAAAGCAGTATGTAGATTTCTTGGAAAGCTGGGAATGGAACCACTATTTGACCCAGCTATCCCCCTTCTGGGTCTATTCCCTAAAGACCTAAAAAGAGCATGCTACAGGGAAACTGCTACATCGATGTTCATAGCAGCACAATTCACAATAGCAAGACTGTGGAAGCAACCTAGATGCCCTTCAATAGACGAATGGATAAAAAAAAAATGTGGCATTCATACACAATGGAGTATTACTCTGCATTAAAAAATGACAAAATCATAGAATTTGGAGGGAAGTGGATGGCATTAGAGCAGATTATGCTAAGTGAAGCTAGCCAATCCCTAAAAAACAAATGCCAAATGTCTTCTTTGATATAAGGAGAGTAACTAAGAACAGAGTAGGGAAGAAGAGCATGAGAAGAAGACTAACATTAAACAGGGATGAGAGGTGGGAGGGAAAGGGAGAGAGAAGGGAAATTGCATGGAAATGGAAGGAGACCCTCAGGGTTATACAAAATTACATACAAGAGGAAGTGAGGGGAAAGGGAAAAATAATACAAGGGGGAGAAATGAATTACAGTAGATGGGGTAGAGAGAGAAGAGGGGAGGGGAGGGGAGGGGGGATAGTAGAGGATAGGAAAGGCAGCAGAATACAACAGACATGAGTTTATCAATATGTAAATCAATGGAAGTGTAACTGATGTGATTCTGCAATAAAATTTTTTAAAAAATCAGTTCATCTTCAATGATTAAGAGGAAGCACTTTGGGCTGAGGATATGGCTCAAGTGGTAGTGTGCTTGCCTAGCATGTATGAGGCACTGGGTTTGATTCAAAGCACCACATAAAAATGAAATAAAGATATTGTGCCCATCTAAAAAACTAAAAAATATATACTTTTAAAAAATAGGGGCTGGGGATGTGGCTCAAGCGGTAGCGCGCTCGCCTGGCATGCGTGTGGCCCGGGTTCGATCCTCAGCACCACATACCAACAAAGATGTTGTGTCCGCTGAGAACTAAAAAAAATAAATATTAAAAATTCTCTCTCTCTCTCTCTCTCTCTCTCTCTCTCTCTCTCTCTCTCCTCTCTCACTCTCTCTTTAAAAAAAAAAATTTAAAAAAAAAAAAATAGGAAGCATTTCCACTGGAGAGGTGTGGCGTCTTTCGCAAGAAACAAGGAGTCAATGAGAGGTAGCAAGTGCACACTTCTCTTCTGCTTTGGTGAAAAGGGAACCACAGACCAGACAGTAGCTCAAGAGGAAGCACAATGAGAGAAAGTACTTTTGCTTGAGAGAGGTTTTTGTGCAAGTTGACAGTGTGAAGGAAAGAGAGGATGGGAAAGCTAGGGGAATGGACAGAATAAGAGCCTCTAAGGATGCAGTCCAGGGACCGAGTGCAAGGGTTCTTCTGAGACTGGTGTACTCAAGCCTGGCTGCACACAGAATCACCTGGGGATGCTGTTAAAAACACAACAAGGTTCCCAGCTTCATGCTAGCCAGTGTAATCAGATTTTCTGTGGGACAGAGTCTCAATGTGAAGCCAAGATTAAGAACCAATCCCTTAAACAATTCACTCCTTGGATCAATAGGAATGGATATGGAGGTAGACATTAAGAGCAAAGATTTTAAGACAGATGGCTTTGATCTCCTGAATAAAGAGGACAACGATGTTATCTGTTAAGAACAAGTGAGATAATGGCCAGTTTGGAGCCAAAGAGAAAGTGCAAAAGGGTTAGAACAACCATTAGGTTTAAAACAAATGTCCAAGAAAAAAATGTCTCTGGTGTCTCTGATTATATGAGATTAGGTCATGCAATGAACAGTGCTTAGAATGAAATATAGCTACTGCAAAGAAAAACAGTCCAATAACTCATCAAGCTTGCAAATTTTAAAACTTAAAAGCAAGGAAAGTAAAATGGTTAAGTCAACTCTGGAAAATAAATCACACAGAAGGTGACATGAGCTCTGAGGAGTAAACAGTAGGAACACATCATCTCTGCTAAGTGGTTGTTTAAATATAATGCTTTTTCTCTTAAGGAACTCTGGGTGAAATTCCCATCCTATGTTGCATCTTTACGAGAAGGCTTTCATGATTTCTTTTTCCATTTATGAAGAGACTTAAGAATAAAAATGAGTACAGTAAATATGAATCAATGTGACCAGACTCAAAGGAAAGAAAAGTTCTATAAATGAAATTCAAAAATTTTCAAAACTTAGAAGAAAAGAGGAGAGAAAGAAAAGACAGAGGAGACCAGAGAAAGTGTTTATAAGGGGTTTAAAATTTAACCATAGGACATGACCAAAACATGAAATAAATACAAAGTGTTATGAAACCACACAAATAAACATGTTTCTAACACCTGCCCTGCTTGTGAGAGAAACTTTCATGTGCATGAGGGTAATTCAGCTGGGTCTTGAAAGGTGGGCATGCATTCAGGAACAGGTATTAGGGGAGATGATATAAAATGAGGAAGGAAAGGGAACTGATACTAAAAAGTGGGGTCTTGAGTCAGCTTAAGAGGGAGCTAGACAGCCATGTCAAGGACTCTGTGGGCAATGCGGTGTCAGGAGGACAGCTGACAGTGTTGTAGTCAGCTTTTTTTGCTACTACGACTAAAAGACCCGACCAGAACAATTGTAGAGGAGGAAGAGTTTATTTGAGGGCTCACATGGTTTCAGAGGTCTTAGTCCATGGACAGCCAGCTCCATTCCTCAGGGCTCCAGGTGAGGCAGGACAATCTGGCAGAAGAATGTGGCCGAGGGAAGCAGCTCACATGATGATCGGAAAGCAGAGAGGGGTCTCCACTGGCCAAATAAAATATATACTCCAAAGGCACGCCCCCAATGCCCACCTCCTCCAGCCACACTCCACCTGCCTTCAGTCACCACTCAATCCCACCAGGTGATGAGTTCACTGATGGGGTTAAGGCTCTCCTAACCCCATCATTTCTTCTCTGAACCTTCTTGCATTGTCTCACACACGAGCTTTTGGGAGACACCTCACATCCAAACCACAACAGACAGCAATCTGGGAGACCAACATTGTGACCCTCCAATGTGACACCTGGGGAAGCACCTGTTGGGAAGCTATTGAGATGTTGGGTGAGCAATAAAGGACTCAACTATGTTAGAAGACCGAGAATGCAATACTGCGGATGACCACAAGAGGCGCTGCAGATATAAAATAAGATGAGCCAATGATCAGATACGGAGAAGAAAGAAGGTGGAGTCTGGTGATTCCCTGGTTTAAATTGTTAGGGTCTGTAAACAAGTCAAGATGGCGCCTGGCATTTTGCCAGGGGGAGTGGTTTGTGAAGTAACACCAGCGAGCCATTAAGTGTGGAGATTCCTTATTGGTTGACTGTTGTATCTAGTTTATGTTAATTAAGATAAGGTGTGTGGAATGTATATATACCCCTCCTGTCCTACAATAAACCGCTCCCACTCCTGCTGTATCAAAGTACACAAGTTGCTCATCACCCCCCCCCCCCCCCGGTTATTTTGCTGCAGCTGCACTGTGGCATTAAATAAAGGTTGATTTGGGTTTTTATTTTCATTTTAAAAATATTTACTCACTGTAAAAATAATAGGAAAACATATGTTGTATTCGAAAAAAAAAAAAAAACACCTGGTATCCTATTATCTAAGGAGTGTATTTTCTTAGGGTTTTTTTTTTCCTCTTTCCTATGCATATTTTTTTCCTTTTCTATAGAAATATAAGAAATATACAAAATACTGCACAAATCTTAGGTGGAAAGCTCCATAAATGATCACAAAATGAACACAATAGTGTAACTATTAGAGCATTTTAGAAGCCCCCTGCCTCTCCCCACCAAGCACACTCAAAACCACTACATTCTCCTCAAAAATGACTGTGACCCTGGCTTGTAAAACTTGTGCTAAAATAAAGTATGATATTCTGAATATTTTACTTTATGTCATTGACTTCTTTCAGCCAATAGTATTGATGGGAAGTCACCCATGATTCTTTGTGTAAATTGTTGTTGATTTTTTTTGTGGCATGTGGTATTCCACTGTAAGTAAAATGAGCATGTAGCACAATCTGCTCCTCCCTTCTACCATTGGTGAGCACTTGAGTTATTTCCAGTTTGGGGTTATCTGTCCATGATCATGTCTTTTGGAACCCAAGTACATGCGTTCCTTTGACTGTGACCTAGAAGTAAGTAAAATTGCTGACCATAGGGCACGTGTCCATCTTCAGCAGAGGCCATTCTTCAGGGCAGCTGTAGTTGTACCCTCCTATGTTCCAGGAAACTGGAGCAGTGTGAAGGTCCCCCTTTGAATTCCAATTCTTGCAATTAAGCCAGGAAGATTTCAGACATGTCAACTCTGAGTAGCAGGCCTGAGTTTATTAGAAGAGATAAGAAAAGGGGAAAGGGGACACCCTCAAGGGAGAGAGGAGGTCCTCTCAGAAAGGAGAGGGACAACATGCTTCTCCCGTCCTCCAGTCTTTTGAGGAATCCCAGAAAAGTCTCCAGAGAATCCCACCCAGGTCCACCCCTTGACTTTTGACCGACAGCAGGATGACATCAGACTTCCAAGTCTCCGCTGCCATGAGAGCTCTAGGTCAGTTCAGCCCATGCTGACTAGTTCTACATGGAACCTATTCTTACAGATTTTATGGTTAGGGGGAATTATACTTATCTGCCTGAGTTCCAGAACCTGGTCTGCATAAGGGTCACCAAGGTCCCCCACTTCAGGGTGAATTGTGTTCTTCTGATTGGCATTATTTCAGATAACAGGTAGTTTGCTGAGGGACGGAACATGGCCTGTCCTCTTCAGCCAGGCAGCGTTGCAAGTAAATAGCTACTTGGAAAAGAAGGGGAATGTGTGGGGGTCAGCACAGTGGGCTCAGCTCATGGGATGATCCCCGTAACCTTGTGTTCCCACGACTCACATCTATCTCCCATCCCCTCCAACTCCCCAGGGAGCAAGCTCTTTCATTAATCCTGAGAGTGTTAGTCTTCTTCACTGACACTCTGTTAATTCTGTAGTGGTTCTTTGAGGTTGTCACCTTTATTTCCTTTATTACCAATAGAGTAGAGTACTTGTCATATGTTTACTGGGGATTCTCCTTTATGAAGCCTCTCTTCACATCTCCTGACCATTTTTCCATTACATTGTCTCCTACTTATTGAGTTGAAAAAAAAACTTTGCATATTTAGATATGAGCCTATTGTCATTTACCCATGTTGCAAAAATCTTCTTCCACTCTGTGGCCTATTTTGTATAGTGCCTTTGGATGAAACAAGAATCTTGATTTTAAGTGTGTTAATCTTGTCCTTTATTTTAATGCTCTTTGGCTCTTGTTTTAAGAGTTTTTTTTTTTTAGTATCCCAATGTTAAATGTGATAGTTCTAGAAAACTATGTTCTAAGAAATCAAATCACTCACCTTTTGACTAATGATTCTTCCAAAGCATCCCAAACTGGTCATTTTAATTTTAAACAAATGGCAAAACAATTGTACTAGCACCGTAGTTTAGTTTAAAACAGTAGTCAATCTGCTGTCTGCATGTACGAACACTCTTCAACAAATCTCACTACTGTGTATAATTATAATGCACAAATAAAAATGTTTTCTTTTGGACAAGGTATTGAACCTAGGGGTGCTTTACCACTGAGCCACATCCCCAGCCCTTTTTAATATTTTATTTAGAGACAGAGTCTCACTGAGTTACTTAGAGCCTCACTAAGTTTCTTAGGCTCATTTTGAACTCATGATCCTTCTGCCTCAGCCTCCTAGGCTGCTGGGATGATAAGCAATACTGTGTCCAGGAAAAAAATTTCTTGAATAAAATAATAATCAAATCTAGTAAAGAAAGTCCTATATGTGGCAGTAAATAATGTGGGTTAAGGAATAAATGTGTCTGTATTAAGAAACACAAAAGGCAAAACAAAAACAAAACCTAGAATATAGCAGTGTCAGAGAATTTAACCTGACACCCTGATCCACTGAATCTGAATTTAGACAAAGTAAGAAAAGAGCAAGACTATTTTACAAGACCTCCTCTTTTCTTGAGTTAGATTTGAGCCTCTGGCTGGGTACAGTGGCACACACCTGTAATCCTAGCACTTCAGGAGGCTGAGACAGGAGGATCACAAGTTGGAGGCCAGCTTTAGCAACTTAATAAGGTTGTAAGCAATTTAGTGAGGCCATCTTAAATAAAATATAAAAAGGTCTGGAGATGTAATTGGGTGGTAAATCACCCCCGGGTTCAATTCCAGGTACATAATAATAATAATGCTCTTACTTAAGCAGTATGTGTCTCCAAGTATGCTTTTCCTTGAATTATATTTTTTATATTTTCTCATGCCTTGCATATTTAAGACTTTGATTGCCTTCACACATCACATAACTAAGTAATAAACTTTTGCATCACTATTGTTTCTCCTTAAACTCTTAAAAGAACCCTAATTTTTTCAGATGCTCATGTTGAAAAATGTCTGCAGTGAATCTGACTTTTTTCCCTCATTATTTGTAAATTTATAATTTTAAAAAACCTGGCTCTATATTTATAGGAGTTTTTAACTTGACATTACAATTGAAACATGTTGCCACAGAATAACCACACATAAATGCCTTTTAAAAATTATTTATTTATTTATTTATTTTGCCTGAGACACAGAGAACACTTTTGATGTATATATAGAGTTGCTTTGTTTCAAATCAGGAATCTTCTCTTCAACCCAGTCTTTATTATTCCTTCTTTCTAATTAGTTTTGCTTCTTCAACCTAAATACCCACAGTTCTTTGGTTGATCCTCTGCTATCTGTCAACTGAGAATAAAATCTACCTGTCTAAGCACAAATAAAATTACATTTATTCACAACTTATTAGAGTTGAAATCCAGTAAAACGCAAATTCACAATCTTGAAAATGTACTCCAAGGTTTTACAAAATGGCGGCTGTGTGTGTAACTTTAAACCACAAGGGGCTTGGAAACCACAGCCCTTGGTAGTCAGGAATTATGATTGGCACTGGCAAAAGCGAAGCTGGTCTTGTGAGTAAAGGATTGAGCATGGTCTCTGGTCAGTTTGGGGGAAGAGGTTTCAAGGACAAAAAGTCAGCAAAGATTAACAACATTTCAGAAAACTGTGGTTTGGCCCAATTCAAGTGTGCATTTATTTATAGACTTAGCGACCTTTGCCAAGTTTATATTTTGTCTCATCCTGTTCTTTTTTCATCGTAGCCTGATACCTGTTTCACAGAGGCCATATAATCCTATATCCTATTAAGGATCCCAAACACTTTCTATAGGTTTCCTTGGGTTTGTGTAGTCGATTATTTTAAGAAACTCACTCTGTCATTTTTTCCTGATGATTCTCCTTCCTTGCCCTGGCTATCTTCTTATGAATCCCATGCTGTCTTTCCCCCTGTTTATTCTCAACCTTGAAGAAGGGCAGAGTTTTATTGGGCTTGACACCTGGAAAAACTTAAAAAGATTCCAGAGATAAGGGGCAAAGCCATAGGCAAACCTAGCCCCAAGAAAGTTTCAAGAATTATTTTTGAGTAGAACCCAACTAAAAAGTTATGATTTTCGGGCAGCAATAGCTGAGGGGTGAGTATGTAAAATGACTTAGGTGCTCAAATGTAATGAAACGCTCTGCCACAGTACAACTATAGTAAACTCTGTATAGGGCACAGCAAATGAAAAAAGTTCTTTAAATATTTTATTTCACTGCATCTTCAACCTGTGAGGTAGATATTAACATTAGAATTTGATGAATAAAGAGACCAGCTCAAAGACATTTGGCAATTTGCTTAAGATCAAATTGCAAAATTTGATTAGCAGCAAATCTTTGAGCTAGGATGCAAATCTTTCTGTTAAGACTCTTCAAAACCCCTTTTCATATGTGTTTTTTGGTGGAGATTTTAAAATTCTATAATTATTTTTCTTTTTATTTATTTATTTAATTAGTGCTGGGGATTGAACTCAGGGCTTCATGCATGTATACATCTACCACTGACCTACCCCCCTACCCCACAAATTCTATAAAATTAGTTCATTTTTTAAAAATCACACCTGGTTTGTTTAGGTGTGAGTCTGTAACCTGGGCACTGCCTGGAGGCAGTTACCTGAACCATAGTCTCAGGGCCTGCAAGTCTGAGCCCAGGACACCAGCCCTGCAAATCTAAACAGCTTGAAGACAGAAGACTGCTGTCATGAAAATCAATCATTCAAATGAGTTAAAGTTAAATCGTTCTTCATCTTACAGGTCTGGGGTAATCAATCATGCCCACTTCCCACCCCTGACAGTCTCCCAAAATATCTGATCAAGGAAAACTGAAATAGCAAATAGTGATCCTAGAGACAAGGTTTGTCAGAAAAGGTGAGCAAGCAGGACAACCAGGCTGTGGAATGACATCAGCAGACTCCAGGCCTCACCCCTGCTCAATGCACCCAGCAGGATTTGGCTCTAGCCCCAGCAAGAATAGTGCACCCTCCTGGCCAGATCCTCACCAGGGTTATTCTTATGCTCCTAACCATCTCCCCAGCCAGCTCCTCTTTCTCTGATTTGTGACAAGATAATGAGATTGGTTTTAGGAAATAACCGTCTACACTTGTAGTGCTTTACAGTTAACAGATTGCTTTCATTGTGTGGAGACCTGGGTAAATTCCTCTGGACATTAAAGAAAACCTGCTAACACTCTCAAATTTCATCTTTAGAAAGAATGTCATTACATGGCAATGGTCAAATATTTCTGGAAACAAATAAACAAAAGACATCTCCTCATCCCTGACCTTGTCAATCCCAGAGCGTCTGCTGGTCTTTACCTAACCTCCCAGCAGATAGATTTTTGCTTTTAACAATGACAAATTGGAAAAGGCTAAGATGATGCTTATTTGAAACTTCTTTCTGCACAAAGTCTAGCAGATGAAAAAGACTGACTTGTGCCTGAATTTTTATTTATTTTTTCTTGAATATATGTGTGTGTGTGTATAGTGTGTGTGTATATATATATGTATATGTGTGTGTATGTGTGTGTATATATATGTGTATGATATATATATATATATATATATATATATATATATATATATATATATATATATATCTCACCAGGGATTTATCTCCAGGGTGCTCCGCAACTGAGCTACATCCCCAGCCCTTTTTATTTTTTATTTTGAGACAGGGTCTTGCCAAGTAGCTGAAGCTGGCTTTTAACTTGTGATCCTCCTGCCTCAGCTTCTCAAGTCACTGGGATTACAAGCTTGGGCCACCATGCCTCGCTCCAATATATATTTGTTGAGCAAATTTTCAATATTTAATAGGGTCTTTAGTAGGATACAATTTATGCACGAAGTGATTTCCAAAATAGAAATATAAATCCAGAAAATAAGTAGATTATCCTTACCCTCACATTAAAGATAAAAACCCAAAGGATCATAATATCTAAAATAATGCTTCTTTTCCCACTGGATACAAACTTTTCATTTCTTTGTTCATTTGCAACACTGAAACTATGAAAGGTAAGCTTTAATAAGTCACTAAAAATTATCAGAATATTTGATGTATGTTGTATGTTGTCACTGATACACATAACAAAAACTTGTGGATGATGAAAATCCTAAATGTTCTGTGCTTATAAGAACATTTAGTGCCAAGTTCTAAGTTACAGATTATTTTGCTTTAAACTGATGTCCAACTGACTCCCAGTCTCTCTACCACATCCACATGAAAAGCATCTGAACTATTTGTAGCTTCCCGTGTGTTCAAGAAGGTAGTGTGTCAGAACGGGCTCTTTGTTCCAGGTGGTGATTTTTACCAATAAAACTTCAAGATATAAATGGTCAGGCTCTGACATCATGGCAGAAGCTTCGTTTCTAGGCAACACAGAATCTGGCTATAAACTTTTCACCATCGTCACAGCAGTGCTGGTGTAGAGCACTGGGAGTCGCGGATGTGACTGGCCCCTCCTAAGAGGTGGCTGGTAAATGTATTTAAGCACAGCAAGGGACCGGATCAGCCGATGGCCTATCTTGGAAATTGCTTCCTGAGACTGCATGACACCCAGGTCTCTGCTGGCTTCGCTGGCCCTGTGCCTTTCCCCTCGGCCTCTCAGGAGGAAGAAGGTACAGGTGCAGAGTTGCCCACACTTTAGCACTTTGCTTGGGCTTCCAGGTGACCAGAAGTAAGGACAAATTAGGATTTATTCTGTGTTCCTACAGATATGTCTCATGGCGGTATTGAGATATTGAGAAGCTCTCTCCTCCCTCTCCCACACACACCTTGGAAGTATTTCATGGAAGAAGGAAATGGGGAATGAGTGGCAGGAGCAGATTGGGGGATTCTGAAATGAAAAAATGAAGAGCTGGATCTTATACAGTCACATGTTTCTTAACAACAGGGATTCATTCCGAGAAACACATCATTGGGTGATTTGGTGACTATGGCAACTTCACAGAGTGCACTTAAAGACTTAGATGATGTAGCTTACGTCACACCTAGCAACCCGGTATTGCCCTGATCATGGATGTAGTCCAGTGACCAAAATATTGTATGGTGCATGACTGTAGCACGGGGAACCAAAATAAGGATGTGAATCAACAGAGGTGCATGTCTCTGGAGGTACTCTGGGAGGCGTTGCTACCACTCGGGTTCAGTTATGCCAATAGGGAGTCCTTCCTCCTCCTCCTCCTCCTCCTCCTCTTCCTCCTCACTGCCAACTGACATTCACTGAGCCTTTGCCATGTGTGAGGCTCTGTGCTAACCCCTCCCATCATGATTTCATAAGTAATGTTATGTCATTTTCGGGAAGTGGTTGCTCAGGGATTCAGCACAGGTGGGCCTACTTCCAGAGCCCATGTCCCTCACTCAGCCCTCTGCTGGGGATGCCTCCCCTCCATCCGGGTGGCAGCCAACCCTTCCTTGCAGCTCCTGGATACACACTTCCTCTCAAGGATGCAGGTCACAGTTCTCAGGGTGGGGACTGTCATCTCAGTGGCCTCTGCCTCCCCACTGATGAGAGAAGTCCAGAGAGTGCTCAGCGGATGTGTGAGCTGAATTCTGTAGAGAGGAAGAACGAATTAGAACGTGGAGCCTTCCAGAATCAGGGCAGCCGGGTGGAGAGTGCAGTGCAGACAGCAGCAGAGGGAAGCAGGGCCGCCACAAGCATGAGTGTGCAAATAGGTACAATGATTCTAGAACACAGATTGCACATGCTGAAATGGGCCAGGGAAAGCCTCTTTGTTCTGACTTCTCTGAACCCTGCATATCCTTTTCTGTTTTTTGAATTAATCTTTAATTACAAATTGACAAATCATAGTTGAAAAATATTTATGGGGCACAAAGTGATGTTAGGATTTGTGAATACAAGGTGGAATAACTAAATTGGCTTAATTAACGTACCATCCATTTCTCCTAGGGAAGGGCACATTCACAGGTGTGTGTTATATTTAATGCTATCCTCGTCGGCAAACTTTAAAATCTATATGATACTGGCATTGATATTCCTAGCCCTGAAAGATGTATTAGTGGTGAAGCTGCTTGCAAGTCTGTCCTGCTGTTTGGAATCCTCCAGCACCTTGCTAGGGGGAAAGATCACACTCCATCAGGAAGAAGAACCATACTCTACCATTCATGGCTTCTCTTCTGTGCTTCTAGGGCCATCCCCCTCCTGGTGATTTTTCAGTACCCCTAAAGAAAATACTAGGTGTTCACACATCTGTTAGAATGGCTACTATTAAAAAGGATAAGATTTGACGGGAATGTGGAGCAACAAGAACACTTATACACTGTTGGTAGGGATGTGGATTGGTGCAGCCACTATGGAAAACAATAGGGAGTTAACTCAAAAAATTCACAATAGCTAAGATATTGGCTTTGAACTAGTGATCCTCCTGCTTCAGCCTCCCAAGCTGCTGGGATTGCAGGCATGTGCCACGAAGCCCAGCTGTATTTCCATATTCTAGGAAGAAATTCTATTGTAAATCAGTCAGAGATTGGCCAGTTCATATTATAAAATAGAGGTGGGGGTCACAGCTGGAAGAGTAGGAAGAAAAACAGGGTTAACTGTCCCATTGCTACTGGTCATTGCCTTTTGATACACCCCAAAAGTGGTACCCCACTCTGCTCCCATATCTCTCATAGAGATGATCTATCAGACATAGTCACTATAAATCCAGTGACTCCAAGGGAGGGAAGAGAAAGGACGTATAGCAACATACTGCATCCTAGGAAGTTTGGCCCAATAAGCCAACGCCTGAAGATCGATGGAGAGACAGGAAGTGCCCCTGCAGAGGTGCTTACAGGATCCTAGTCCCCAGGTCAGAGCATCAGAATTGAGAGAAGCAGAAGAGCAAGGAGCATTCCATAGCACAACAGAGGTATATGGAATGAATGCCACTAGAGAGAAAGAAAGAAACAAAAGGCCACTGATATATGACTACGTTTAACTATGTTAATTCATTTTTATTCATCATGATAAAACACACTGGAACATAAAAAAAACCCTCAAAACATTACTGTGTTGTCAAAGATGTGTGTGTTGTATTTAATACTATCCTCATTAAATGGCATTGAAAGGGAAGTGTTGGGCCAGCAGGCAGCCTCATGTAACAGCTTATGAATTTGATTTGCTGAAGTCCAAATTCAGCAACTGACAGGTGGACTGAGGATCAAACTGCATAAAGCACAGAACAATACAGAGTATTAAAAAATATGGAAGATGATGACCTATTTGAAACTAGAAAATGAAAGCATACTAGTCAAAGAAAGGTTGAAGTGAAATGAATAAGAAATCATGGAACAAATAGACTGGTAGTGAGAATTGATGGAGAAAGTTGGAACTGTCCAAATAATCACAAGAAATATGTTTCATAATGATGACTTGGTAGGATGACGCAAATGTATTGTTAATATCTGGGGCTTTAATCCCGAATTAGTGGCAGGGGCTTCTGAGTTCCACGTTATAAAAAGCTACTCAATTAACATGAGTTTCATTCTTTGCTTTGATAATTAGAAAGACATGAGCTTTAAATGAAATTTTGAAAGCAGAGATATCCATTGGAAAAATTTTAATAAGAACTTATACTTTCCAAAACGTTGGAAAAAAGAAAAGCCATGAGAATATTAGCATTCAAAACAGTGAGAAGGAGGCATTCGTGTCTGTGTGTATGTGTGTGTGTGTGTGAGTGTGTGTGTGTGTGTGTGTGTGTGTGTGTGTGTGTGTGTAAGAGAGAGAGGGAGAGAGAAACCAGCAAGGAAGAATTAATCAAAACAAATAGAAGATCATCTTAAGGCACCTATAACAATATTAGACACAAAATGAAATATCCTTATTAAAAATACAAAGGCTCATTGGCACAGAGCTTGCCTCACACATGTGAGGCACTGGGTTCAATCTTCAACACCACATAAAAATAAATAAGCAAAATAAAAATATCACACACACACACACACACACACACAAATAAAGGCCTTCCAATAGGGGGTGGGCAATAAATCCCAAAACCCACTATAAAACAGAGAGATTTGTTAAAAACAAAATCCAGGACAAATTCAGATTGAACAAATAAGAACAAAAAGAAGGCAGGAGTGCCACACATATTAGTGAATTCATTTGTTCAAGAATATTTGCTGTGAGCCCACCATATGTCCAGCCAACTCAAGGTGCTGGCAATACAGGCAGAACTCCAGCCCTGGACAACAAACACATTGGCATGTTAGCAATGTACATTCAAATAATAGAATTCCAGATGTTGTGAAGAAATGTTATTTGTGGACATAGGATTCAAGGCAAACATCATTAAATAGAAAAGAGTATTATGTCTTCCTTGCATACAGTATTTTAAAAAACAATGTTAAAGAATCTTCTTTTCAATTTAGCATATGACCCAACGACTCCATTCTGAGTATTTAACCAAGCGAAATGAAACCTTATGTTCACACAGAACCTGTACACAAACATTTATAGAAGCTCTATTCACAAAAAGCTCTAAAACAGCCTTTTGCTGACCCGTGCAGGGATGAACACGTTGCAATGCCAGTCAGCACTCAAAAGGAACAAAGCTCTCGCACCTGCAGCACAGAAGGGCCTCACTGCATTACGCTAAGTGAAAGAAGCCACCCCCAAGGGCTGTGTCCATGGTGTGAGTCCATGTATGTAGCATTCTGGAAAGGGCTAAGCAGAGGAATAAAAAACAAGATGAGTGATTTCCAGGGGTCAAGGAAACTTCTATCTTGATCGTGGTGCTGATTATACAACTAAGCACATTTTCCAAAACTCCTTTTCACTAAAAAAGAGTGAATTTGAATAAACCCGATTTTTAAAAAACTCTTGAAAACCACATTACCCAAATCAAACTGAAAAGGCAGAGAAGGGACAGAACGAGGGGTGCAGGTAGCAGGCCTGAAGATACATGGGCACTTTCTGTCTTCATCTTTCTTGACTGTAAAGCAGCGTGTCGACTCCCCCTCCTCTTGACACACACACATACCTCTTTTGGCTTGTGCCCTTAGACTGTCCTCACCTCAGCTCCACAGGAGGGTGTATGTCCCCTGCTCAGGATGTAGTGACCAGGAGGGGTTGGGGAAGGGCCTGGGAATTCATGCTTCCAGGTGGCACACATTCCTCTCCCACTGAATTTTCTACCCTCTTTCTGTTGTGCACACACACACTTTAGCTTGTCCTAGATCCAAACTTTCCGGTTCCAGAAGGTGCATGATGATCACTAAGAAATAGATAGCTGACCTCGCATAGAGAAGTCCTCTCCTTAAAACCCTCAATCCAGCTCTGCTTGATTCTATAAATCACTGACAGGACTTACATGCCCCTTCATCCCTTCTTCAACAAGGGATTTGCATTCTAAGAGGAAAAGAATCATAAGCTAAAGGAATAATAAAATGGCAAGGATTGCTTCATGTTTCTTAGCAGTGAGAGGGCAGAACTGGGGGGACTTAGAGCTTCCCCAGTAGTAGCAATTGTGGTATCCAAAATCCTAAACACCATGCACATGATGGATACTAACAATTAGATGGGTGCCATCTACAAATCCCAGCACAGCTGTATAAGAGCGGATGTGTACCAGCTGCATATTCCCTGTATAGCGTGGCTTGCATGGAAGATGTTTAAGACAGCAACATGCCCTCTGCTTCAGCTCACCCAAACACTCTGCTCTTGGTAACACCTAGGAGTAATAATAATCATGATAATAAAGCTGATTATGATCATGGGATATTAATAATAAAGCATCTCACTTTTGAAATTATAAGCCCAAGATGTCAAACTCAATAAGTTATCAGCTACCAGGGTATGTCATAAAATCAAATGTTATCACTTTTCTACCCACAGTTTTTAGGTTTTAGGAAGAAGCACAGAACATCAAGGGGCCGGCTTCCATCTAAGCTGAACATTGTGGTTCATCCATGACTTGTAGAGGTAACTAGGGATTAAGTTCAACAATTCTAAAAACTAGGGGTGGGAGATGGGTAGGCCACTTTGAATCTTTTAAAGAGGCATTGAAAAGCCCCCTTGCCTGTGCCATCAGGCCCTGCACTGCCTCTCTTCCTCTTAATAGTGGCTGGCAATGGCTCGCTCCCAGCAGCCTGGACCAGCAACAGGCTTCCCGTCTGCCCCGGGTGCTCTCCAGAAATGTTCTACATCACAGAAAGGGAGGAGAGGGGGAGGAAGAGCTGGACACCACAGCCCTGCCTCCAGCACAACCCAGAAGAAAGGCAAACGCAAGCTCAGAGTCATAATGAATCCCAGGAGAAGATGGAAGTGTGAGTGAGCAAAGAGGTTTAATTGGGTCTATTTTTTAAAATAAGCTCTGATGAAGTTTACTGACATTCTGGGAGTAGCAATTTCAAGCACCTTTAATTACAGAACATGGAAACAGTAATGATGTTGATGAGAATATTGCCTGCACAGCCCTTTGGAAGTGTTCCCTCCAGGATGCAGAGACAGGGCTCTGGTGAATGAGCTGGGTTCTCAGACTGAAGCCCAACCACACAGCAGGGGCCTGGACATCAGGAGGGCTGGGTCAGGGACAGGGCCCTGGGGCCGAATCTCATCCAGGAAACAGGGATGAAGAGTGGATCATGAGCTAGATAAGGCACTGGGTTTATGGACTTGGAGGAAACTCTGAGGTTACAGGACCAGCAGCAGGGAGATGTGAGGAAAGACCCTCAGGGCAGGGGGGGGGGGCAGGAGGGAGCAGTGAGCACCCTGGCACTGAGCAGCTCCCATGGGCAGGCAGCACTGAGTGAGGCAAGTGAGGATAGTTAGGAAGTTCCTGAAAAATCCCAGTTGAGCAATGCCTGATTAGGGTGGTATAGAAAGAGTGAATTTGAGAGGGAGTTAGAAAGTAGAATCGACAGGACTTGGGATGGGTGGGAGTGAAAGAGAATGAAAATTGTACATGACTTAAAATTTCTGGCTGAGATGGCAGATTACTTAGCAATTAAAAAAAAAAAGAAAAAGAAAAGACAGTATGGGGCCCTTGATTCAACACTCACACTGCACACATGCACAAGAAGAAGAAATGAACCACCAATACGATAATATGAATGACTCTTAAATTAATTATGTTAAAAAATGAAAGATGCCAGGTCTGAAGTGCTACAGAGTCTATGGTTCTAGTTATAAAGCATTTTGGAAAACATAAAACTATAGGAACAGAGAATGGATACGTAGTTTCCAGGAGCAGGGGCTTAAGACAGTTTGATTACCAAGTTTTGGGGTGGTGGAACTATTCTGTACCCTGAGTAAACAAGGTGTCCTCTAGCTGTGTATGTGGTGGCACATACCTGTAATCCCAGTGGCTTGGGAGGCCAAGGCAGGAGGACTGTGAATTCAAAGCCATCCTCTGCAACTTAGTGAGGACCTAAGCAACTCAGCAAGACTCTGTCTCTAAATAAAATATATTTTTTACAAAAGGGTTGAGTAGGCCCAGGGTTGTGGCTCAGTGATAGAGCACTTACCTAGCATGCATGAGGCAGTGGGTTCAATCCCTGGCACCACATAAAAAATAAAAATTAAAATTAAAAAATAAAGAAATAAGATAAAGATATTGTGAACAAAAAAAAATTGAGGATGTAGCTCAGTGGTGAAGGGCCCCTGAGTTCAATTCCTTGTACCCATTCAACTCCCACCCCCCCCCCAAAAAAAACCTCAATGACTGAGTGATTTTATTAAAATCCATAGAAATGTGTACTGAAAAGATGCATTTTACTGCATGTAAATTATGCATCAATAAATAAGACCTTCTCCAGGATATATAAAAAACTCAAAAAAATTTAACTCCAAAAAACACAAATAACCCAATCAATAAATGGGAAAAGTAACTGAACAGAAACTTCAACCTTTGCAATCCCCATTTGAACAAGGGCAGGCCATCCTGTAGGAGGGGAAGAAATCATATGGAGCAGAGCTGATATGACCAAGCTGAGGCCATTCTGGATCACCCTGCTGACTGCTGGTGCATGAGCCCGTAGAGCTAAAACCAGCCATGCTTAACCCTCCAAGAAACACCCAGCCAATCCATAGACTTGTATGGTAAGCAGTATTCATTGTCATAAGTCACTTGCCGTTGGGGTCATTTGTTTTGCCACATTGCTATGGCAATAGATAACTGATAAAGGATGAGACTATCTTGCTAAAATACAGAAGGATTCAGAAGACAGAGGAATGAGTCTTAACTAATAGCTGGAAGAATCAGGTCATTCACTAGTGTTCAAGTGACTGTCATGTCATGGGGTTCAGGTGATAGTTATGAACCCCCCAGAACAGCAAATCAGTTGTGGTCTAATTGCGTCCTTCAGCATGGAAATAAGAATGGAGTGGAATGGCCTGAGAGGTCCCTAGGGGTATCTGGACATTTTTCTCCAGGAGGGAAAGAAAATTCCTGCAAGGACAGACACTTGCCAGTGCTGGCCCCTGGCCCTGAGAGCTAGGAAGGAAGGAGCAGCTGGAGGCTGCTCAGCTGTGAGCAGGGTGAAGCTGATGGGCCCCTGGGCTGAATCAGCTTTCCTAAGGGATTTCTGGCCTGGAACCAACTAAAGCTCTTCTCCCATTCTGCAGTGTGACCCATTCATTCAGAAAAGGCAGAGCCCACCCGTTTTTTTCTCAGAGTCTTATAATCTGAGCGCTGTCGCTAAGTTTCCTGCAGAACAGAGGAACCAAAGCTCCTCATCTCAGGACATCCAGACATCAATTCAGTCTTCAAACATTTGTCAAAAAGAAAGACAAAGCTTCCATAAAATGAGTCCAAGGGAGGGGCTGTCACGACCCTGGCTTCAGGACCCCTTGTGGGAGGCACAGCATCCAATAGGGACACGGACCCCATCACACAAGTGAGGACCACCCCTCCTGGGAAAAGTGGAGGTGCTCTGAGCCAGGAGAGAAGCAGAAGGACGTGGGGGGAGAGACTTCCCACGGAGCAGCTCCATGCCCGGCCCACCTCCCTTCACAGCCTGCTGTGCCCTGAGTGCCCTAAGGAGAGGGGTGGGCCTGCCAGGGACGACTGGAGTGTCTGACAGGGCCTCCCTGCCTGGGGTCCCTGGGGGACGTTCTTTCTGCCTGGAGGTGAGTGATGAGTTCACAGCACAGATGATGGACACCTAAGACTGTCAAGGAACGGACTCAAGTAACACAGTCCCTGCCAGCCCAGCCAGGGGTGGCTCGTCACTCTCGGCTTTCAGTCGCCTCTGCGTGTGTGAGAAGAGAATCCAGGTCATAGCTCAACTGGACATCGCTGCACTGAGAGTTTTCACTTTTCATTTTGCCAGCACACAGAACTGTTAAAGAGCAAGTGACAAGAAAATCCCATAAACCAAATCTAACCATTTGGGCATAACCAGATCCTTACAGGGCTGGTGTCTGGGAAGGAAAGCCAGCATTTTACAGAAATCCTCCAGAAAGAACCAGAGGCAATTCCTGTCCAACTCCATGGTGCACCAGGCTTGAGGGAACTAGGGAGCTGTTGGTCTCTCCAGTTTAGGTGACACCCTGAGGAGTCAGGGGGATTTTATATCTGAGACTAATTCCTATGTCCCAGAGCACACATGCACCCAGGTCACACAGAGGGGAAGGCAGCCTTGAACTTTTGGGAAGGAAGACGGGGGACTTGTTAGGCTTTGGTTTGTTCTGGGCGCCCACTTTGAAGCAACACCCAGTAGGATATCACCACTCCAGAAAAGGTGCCACAACTCTGCCACCCAGTCATGACAATGAAACAAGAGATTTTAGGATCCCACACCACAAAACCAAATGTCGTGCAAGGTTTCTTTTAGCATCTCTGCATTTTCTGAAGACTCTCTCCACCGAAACCTACCCCATTTCTTTTTCTCCTCAGGTCACTCCCAGCTGCCAGTCATACTCAGCAAAGCAAACACCAGAGGTCGGCTTGCTCGCTCCTGCCTCCCCCCTCAGAAGCCAAGTGCTGAAGAATTGAAAGAGACGTGCTGGTGTGGGCTGGGGTGGGCTGGGGTGGAGGGGTTTGCTCTGTCAAGTACTCACTCTACAGAATTGGCCTCTTCTTAGAGGAGAAAATTAAAATTTCCTCCCACTACATTATTAATACTAGCCTAAAGAGAGCAGAATCAGGGAGATAAAACTCAAGGGTATGTGAGGAACCAGACGGGTACAAACAATCAAAAGCCATTATGGGGGAATTATTCAAGGTTCAGGGTGACTTTCAGAATGGCCTCTTCCATGACAGAGGAAAATGAAGTGATCATGAAAGCTCTAGCGTGTCACAGGCCAAGATTCTGTGACTGTTACATTTTAATATGTTCAGTACAAGGGAAATTGAAATTCCTAAAGAAGAGGGGGGAAAAAAACCCCAAACAAAGGTCAAACAGAAGAGAAATCAAGGGTCTGAAAGAAGGGGGGCCCAGGGATACTCTCAGGGACATAGTGACCATTCCCAATGTCCGTGGATCGGAATGAGATCTTTATGCCTTTGAGAAATGATAAAAAGAACTGAAAATAAGGGGGAAATGCAGAGCTAAGGAAGTTACCTTTCAATTATTCAGAACCTGAGGCTGACCTTGTGGATGAGCTGGACCTTGCCTTTCTTCCTCATTCTTCCCATTTCTGGTGAATTCGTTGCTCATAAGCACATTATTCTGGTAGCGAACAACTCTGCACAAAGCACATCCATTAAATATTAGCATCTTTGATTAAGGTTCTAAAGAGCTTGGGGAAGCATGTTTAAATTTTCAGCGCAGCCATGAATTTTTGACAGTCCTGAGAATCGGCTCCATTGGGAATAAATGTGCATTGCTGGAACCCACCTAGCAGTTAAAGATCTGTGAGATAGCTATTCAGTCCTGCTTTAATGAATTTTAGCCATTAACGTGGAAGAAGAAAAATGTGGGGGGATTAGAATTGTGCCAAGAGGAAGGGGGAAATAGATGACATCCAACTGCTGTAACAGCTAAATGCTTTAATTTGTTAGGACTGAGAACACAACCGAAATAATTCTGTAAGGATTTACAGAATTATTTACAATTCACAAATTGTCCGACTAAGAAAGAGCTCCCATTCTGTGACATGTCTAGGTTTAGGGTTGGGGGAGACGTACCAGCACTGGAGGATTGTATCATCTTGTAGTCTGCAGAAAAGACAAACACCAGGAAATGATGAGGGGCCTCCTCAGGACAGAAGGGCTTTGGGAACTGAATTGCCTGGTTCACATCGTAAGGGCTGTAGTTCAGGAAAAGAGGCCATCTAGGAGGGCTTTATCGGCGGCAATAAAGAGCTTGGCTTTGTAAATGGTGCTAGGGCAGATGGAGAAAAGAAGAGAGGGCAATTTGCAGGAAGAAAATATCAGACAGGGAAAGCGACTCCTCTACTTTTAGATGAAAAGTCATTAGTCAGTAGGGGGCAGCCTGGAGCTCTGCCCCATGGACTAGAAATTAAGCGTCCAAATGAGAGCCACTTTGCAGAGCAATCTTGGAAACAGAGCTAGGGGATAGATAAGGGAGATCCTTTTTTTTTTTTTTTTGACTTATTTTGACCTCCCAAGAAAAATAATCTCAACCTTTAAAGTTTCCTTTGAAAATGTGGTTCTCCAGTTTAACCATCCATCTCCAAAGAAGGGGTACAGCAGAGTTTTGAGCAATGGCACTGGAATGATAGGGACCACTCCAGTGAAGAGCTACCTGCAGCTACTTGTGACAATAGCACCCGCAACACAGGGTTGTTGACAGGACCATATGGCATCATTTTTGAGTTTTGTTTCCTCCTCTGCAAAAGGAGGAAGATGTCATGAAATTTATCTGAAGCCATCCAACAGGAAAACCTTATTGATGCAGGTCCAGCCATGATCTTCTGTTTCTGCAGAGGGAGCAAATGCTACATTCCTAATCATTACAGTTGGAATAGGCTCTGTCTAGTCCATGCTTCTTTCTTGGAGGGTAAGAAACTTAAGAGGAGAATGGTACTGCGGTGGCCAGTAGCTCTCTGGAATGGTCTTCTGGTCACCCATGGGCCTGTTGTCCCTGCCAAATTGTCCCACTAAGAAAGAGCTTAAGTTCATGAGGTGGGCTATGTTCCTAGAGTGGTGTGGGTATGTGTTTCCCCTCAACCACAGTCCAAGCCTGGCTGGCCAGCCCCTCCCCTTCCACCAGGCCCCTAGTTGGGGAGCTCTTCATGTAACAGAGAGAAGGTGAGCACCAGACTTCTGTAGCCAGCCATCTGGGGTTCCTTGGGACACTTTGGAGCACTGGGATATGGGCCTGAACACCATATCTCCCTAACTTTATCAGTCAACAGGGATATTAGAGCCATAATTATACACTACTATACATTAGAGTAGATGAAACAATAGAAAAGACCAAATAATGAGATATGGGGAGCAGGGAAACCTCACACAACTGCTTGTGGGAATGTAAATGAAATTGTTACAGCCACCCTAGAAAACTATTTGGCAGGATCCACTGAAACTGAACATGCTGAGAGAAAATGGCTCACGTTCCACTCCTAGGCATTTGCCCCACAGAAATATATGTGTGTATATATTTATATACATTTGGTGATTATTATATATTTGCTGAAATTATGTATAAAAGTGGACGTAGCCACACTATTCATCATAACCCAAATGGGAAATGCCTATCAATAACCAAGTAGGTAAGTATATTGTGGTATGTTTACACAAAGGAATATTATAAAGCAAAAAGTATGAAAAACTGCACTGTCTATAAAACCGGGCTGATTCTTAAAAACATTGAGCAGAAGAAGCAAGAAACAAAAGAGTACATACGGAGTGATTTCCTTTTATAATGATCAAACACAGACAGAATGAATCACAGAATTAGAAGTTGGGATAGTGGTTACCTTTGCAGGCGGGGGATGGAGACTGGAAGGAAATACTGGGGCCTCCTGAGATGCCGGTAATGACCTGTCTCTCATTTCAAATGCTGGCCACATAGGTGTGTTCAGTTCCTAAAAATTTTCTAAGCATGCTTATGATGTGTGCACTTTTTACATATAAAGAGTATTGAAAATAAGAGTTTGGCGAGTGGGTGGAACAATCCTGCTTAGAGTTTGGCAGAAGCAAGGAATGAGATAGAAGAAAACAGAGAGCTGATGAACCAAATTTGGAATTCAGGCTACGCCTGACATCTGGGATGGTCAGTGCACACAGTGATAGAGGGAAGGGTGGGTGCTATGGTTTGGATAGGAGGTAGGTGTCCCTCAAAAAGTTCAAATTGTAGGCAATACATGAATGTTCTGAGATGATGAGATTATGAGAGCTGTAAACTCATCAGTGGGTTAATCCATTAAGTGGATTAATAATCTGAATGATCTACTGGGTGGTAACTATAAGCCAATGGGACAAGGCTAGAGGAAGTAGATCATTGGGGATGTGCCCTTGGGGGTTATATTTTGTCCCTGGATTCTCTCCCCTCTCTCTCTCTCTCTCTCTCTCTCTCTCTCTCTCTCTCTCTCTCTCTCTCTCCTCTTGATGGCTAACATAAGCTGAGCAGCTGTCCTGACCCATGCCCTTCCACAATGATGTTTTGCCTCAACTCACACCCAGAGCAACGGAATCAGCTGACCTTGGACTGACCCTCTGAAACCATGAACCCCAAATATACTTTTCTTCCTCTTTTCCTTCTTGACTAACACAGTGGGCAGAGTTGAGGTCCTCCCTTACTGCAGGGCAGGGCCTCCCTCACTAGGCTGCAGTATCCCTCATCACCGTCATCTGCAGCCTTGTGTCTCTCACCAGTAGAGGACAGGTACCATGTGCTTCTCAGGAGTTGCGGGTACATGGCAAAATAAGAGAATGTACCTGGAGGGCTGGCAAAATGTGTATCTCAGAGGTACAAGGACCAGGCTGGATATGTAGCTAAGGGCCCGATTGAAGAGGGATTCCAAGCTGAGCAGAGGACTTTAGACTTAATCAAGGGGGGAGTTGAGTGCTATCTAGAGATCTGATCTGGGAATGTTAAGATGGAGGTAGTAGAGCTAGACACATCAGCCACTTTCAGCCAAATGTTCTCTGCAAGAATAGAAAAAAAAACAAAACACCCCCTGGCCTGCCTGCTGGGATGGTATTAAATATCTACTGCACGTATATTAGGATTTCTAGGTTTTCAAATAAGTTCCAAAACACCCCAGTTTATGACTTCAAACTGTGGTACAAAGGTTCTAAAATTGACAGAGAAATTCTCTGTTTCAAAAATACTATATTATTTGAAGGAAAAATAGAGCTTTTTATAAACCAAGCTATAAAATAAGTGTTTGAAATAAGCTTTTAGAAGGCTTAGCAGAATTAGAAAAGGAGGCCAGATTTCCTATAGCTCCGGTCAACAGAAATCTATGACAAGGTTCAAAGTCACAGAGGTGAACTTCATACATCCGTGCTTGCATGGAAAACTGCTAGAAATTATTTTCATTTAATTTATATATTCATAAAATGTATGTTCACATAAAACACATGAACACATGCATACTTTTTGAACAGCCATCATCAAGTTTAGCCAAATTTGAACTAGTCCCTATTGTTATTGAAAATGATAATTCTCAGGCCATCCAGATGTCCCAGGGAAGAGTTTTTAAAGAAGATATGTGTGTGATAGAGAGAAATCGGAGAACAAATTCTTAATGAGCATTTACGTGGCCAACAGGAATATCATTCATGCTAACCTTTGGTTTTTAACTCAGATTTGAGTTCCTGTAGCTTCTTCCTAGTGTCATAAAAGTCACATCACAGTGAGGAGGTGGATTGAAAAGAGCCATGGGCCAGGATGGAGGAGATATGGGTCCCAACTCCTAAGGCTGGGAATAATTCTAGCTTCTATCTGTTGTCATGATACAATTATTAAAAATATCCTGTTAGCCTCAAAGGTGACCCAGTCTGAGATATAAATGATATGATGGGGAATATCATATAAAGACTACTCTTCATCATACCAACATGACTTTTCAGCTTCTCCATTAAAATGTGGTGTCTTTCTCCTTTTCCTTGAATCTGGACTTACCCATGACTAAGGCATTGGTCAATAAAACACAGTGCCAGTTCCAATCCAGGGCTGTAATATGTTTTGCATATCTACACTGCTTCTCTTGGAACTCTGTCCAGCTGCCATTAAAACATGCCAGAGCATTCTGGTCAGGGGTCCTTGTGGGGAGTACCACTCAACCCCACCAGCTGACATCCTCACAGACCAGCCAGTTCCCATACGACCCAGTAGAAGAGTGCACAGGTGATCCTTGCTTGAATGTACAAACCACAGAACTGTTAACTAAATAAATTTTTATTATTTTAAGCCACTTAGATCTTGGCGATTATATATTTAAAGCTAACCGATGATCACCCTAGTTCTAATCAACACTCGGTCTTTAACTTGTTCTGTTAACTTGGGAAAGAAAATAACTGTATTGAAGTAAAATACTAGCTAAAATCTTACAAAATTTTGTAAGCGGGTAACCAATACTGCCTGTATTCATTTCCTATTGGTGCTCCAATAAATCATTACACATGTAGTGACTTAAAACAGTTATCAGTGTATTTGTGGACACTTCTGGAGGCCAGAATCCCAAGCTGGTTCCAATGGGCTGAAGCTAAGTGCCTCATGGAGGCTCCTGGGGAGAATCTCTTTCACACCTTTTCTAGCTTCTGGAAGCCACCTGCATTCCTGGGGCTGTGACCCTTTCCTCACATCAAGCTCTGCTTCTGTCACCATATCTTCCTCCTCTCTCTCTCTGATCTCCTACCTTGCTTTTAAGAATCCCTGTAAATACATTGGGCTCACCCAGATAAACCAGGACAGTATTCCCATCACAAGATCCTTAACTTAATCACATCTGCAAAGTCCCTTTTGCCATATAAGGTGACAGTCACAGGTGCCAGGAATTAGGACCTGGATATCTTTGAGGACCTACCATATGGCCCAAGAACTCTATGCCTGTGGGGCACTCTCTTGAGATCTGGAGAAACTGAGATGCAAAGAATGTTTCCTGTTCAAACAGGTCCATGTATTCTTGAGCAGGGATATTTGAGCATTCTGTATGTCTGTCCTGCACGAAAGGTTTCCCATGTCATGGTATATCTCATCACATGGGTGGGGTACAGGAGGCAACACTGTTTGATAAAAGCTTGAGTTCAAAGGGGCAACTCCCTCCCAGTGCCCCATATTGAGTGACTTATTTAGCCAGCATGCATTCCATGTTATGCAATCTGCACCTGAGGCAGGGTAGGACGCGTCAGGGCGTCTGGGAAAGAATGAGAGGGCGGATGTTAACTCCCATCCAGGAAGAGGGACATTCTAAATGGAAGATATCAGTCCAGATGACACATGGTAGAGTATGACTTATGTGGCCAAGGGTGTAAGACTGGGCAGATGGTAACAAGGGGGAGAGAATGTAGGAGAGGGCTGAGACATCAGAAGAGAGAAGAACATTGGCAAATGGAAAAAAAGGGAAAGAGGCTCAGTTTGGGAGTGTGAGTCTCATAAAAAACCAAATGGCCCAGCGACCACATGCAGGCAGCGAGGCAGAGTGAGAAGGGGAGCTACCACCCTAGCCCTCCTGCTGGGACCCACAGGGCTTTGTAACCAACACCACTCCATCTGTTTCTGTGATTAATTGCTTTGAAGCAAGTGTTTATTCTCAGTGGGAAAATATCAGAATATTAAGAAAAATAGATTTAGAAATGGTAAAAATGACTGCTTGTCAAACCCAAATTGAATTGGGGAATAAAACAGAGCTGGCATCTGTGCTACAAAGACAGAATCTGAAACTAAATCCCGGGTGCCCCCTCCCTGGGGACTTTTGATACAAGGAGGATTCTGTGACTTCATCCAATGTGGGGAAGACTCATTCAAGACAGAATAACAGCAACATTAAGAATTGGCTGAGCACTTATGTGCTAGGAGTTGTACATACATGATTTCACTTGATTCTGAAACTAACCCTGGATGTCCATACAGTTTAGCCTTAAAGAAAGAAGCTGGTGTACCGAAACCTTCTTATTCTCATGGGACTACAACAGCAGCCCCAGTCAGAGTACATCCACACATCCCACAAAGCCACACAGATCCCAAAGAAGCCCCAGTAAAACAACACTAAAAAATGTTTACTGTGTTTTTCTCTATAGAAAAAAGGAGTTCTAACACTTTATTTGCATGCAAGTAGGAAAAGCACCATTTGAAATAAGCTAAAATAACTCTAGAGTTCATGCAAAAGTAGAAAAGCAGAGGAAAAGTACAGTTAAGAGAGAACTGGGGATGTGGCTCAGTGGGGGGGGGAGAGAGAGAATAGTGGGGAACTAATTGTGCAGAATACAGGTAAAATCATTCTGGAGAGATGGAGTCCCACTGTGCTGGAAGAAAATCTGAAAACAGTCTGATGCCTGGTGGAGCAGAGAACTGGCCTCAGGAGACTTGGCTGGAAAGTGTGGGAAAGTGCCCAGAATTTGAGAGGGCAAGGGTGGAAGAATGTCACCTCTGAAGAGGGGGCAGCAACTTCACAGTGGAAGACTTGGATGTGAAGGGAAAGGAAGAAGAGGCAAAAATCAAGGATCCTCTAGGAACAAAAGGAATCACACCATTGCTTGATGCATCCCAACTCCTGAAGACTAGTTATTAAAGAAATTGTACCCAACCATTCCAAGGGAGAAAGGAACTTGAATTGAGAAACCTAGGAAGTTTCCTGCCTTTAAAAAATGACCTGGTTTAGAAAAATAATGCCTTGCATTTCAAATAACAGATAATGACAGCTGATACACATACAAAACTAAAATAAGGGGCTGGGGTTGTGGCTCAGCAGTAGCGTGCTCACCTCCCGTGTGCAAGACCCTGGGTTCGATCCTCAGGACCACACACAAAAACAAACAAGTGAAGTAAAGGTGTTGTATCCAAGTACAACTAAAAAATTTTAAAAAAAATTAAAAAAAAACTAAACTCAGAAGACTATGCAGTGTGATAATTTGGTAAAAATAGTCCAGTTCTCCCCTTCTCCCCAAAAAGCAGGTGAGATTTTCAACCATCAACCATCATCACTTATCCATGCACAAACACAAGAAGGGATGAAGAGCACCTCAAGATGTTCCAAGAGCTTTGAAAATTCAAAAAACAGGAAGTTGTAAAATGAAAGTTGACCCAAAACAGGAAAGCAATTGAAAATTATCTCAAAATGAAGATAATATTATAGGAGGCACAAGGGAAATAACATTTGAATATGTAAGGAATACTGAAGAGAAGAATCAATATAACCAAAACAATGAAAATGAAATAAGGAGAGAGGGAGCAGAGATAGATTGAGTTACCCAGAGAAGGCAGGCAAAGGAAACCCAACATCTATATAAATGAAGCCCCAGAAAATGGATAAAGAAGGACCAGCACTGGTATTTAAAGCTATAATCCAAACATTTTTGAAATAACATAAGTGACGATACATATCGAAAGGACCAATTGTGTACCTGGAAATATTAAACCAGAAAATCAACTATGAGGCATAGTTCAGTAAAACAATCATTCTTCAATGATGAAGGGGAAAAAATATTTTACTCCTCAAGATTAAAGTGCAAGCTATTATAAAGTAAGGAAAAAAATTTGGCATTATACTATTTAATAGCAACACACAAAGCAAAATAAAAATAAAGCTATATTTTTAAAAACTGAGGAAAATGTGAGCCAAGAACTGTATATGCAGTCAAACTATTCTTCAAATATCAAAGGTATAGGAAAGGTTTTAAATACGCAAGACTCTCTGAATACCATATTCAAGAGCCTTATCTAAATCCATTTGAACATGATTTTCATCTAACCAAGAGGAAACCAGAAGAACTTTAACAAAAAAAAAAAAAAAAAAAAAAAAAAACAAATGTCTTGGTGGGCGCTAAATTTATTTTTATTTTAAGGACCAAGAGAAGTAGGAAGACAAGAATGTAGAAACAAAATGAAATTAATATACTCTGACAAAAAAGAAGAAAGTTAAAAATCAGGAAGAAGTAGAGAAAAATAATGTACAATAGGTTTAGTAATTGTCCAGCAGGAAACAAAGTGAAAAGACAAAGTTGACAAAACAAATATTCTAAAGCAAGGAAAGGATAGGGCTAACTTATTTTTATATGTTACAAGTACCAGAATAAAAACAAAACTTAAAAAAACCCTCAAATAATCAAAATAAATAAGCATTATCCAGAAGGTAAAAAGAACCCACAAAATGGAATGTTTTTTTTTTTTTTTGCAAATTATATAGCTGGTAAGGGTTTGATATATAGAATTTATTAAGAATTCCTACGACTTTACAACAAATGGGCAATCAGAAGGGCAAAAAGATTTGAATGGAAATTTCTCCAAAGAAGATATACAATGGCCAATAGCACATGAACTAATGCTTGAAATTAGTCTTTAGGGAAACCTAAGTCAAGACCACAGTCAGATAATAGTTCACACCTATTAGAATAGCTATAATCACAAATACAGAAAATAACACCCCTTGCATGCACATGGGGGTCTGATCAGATGGTGTTAGTAATAGTAAGTCATATTTCTAAGTTTGATGGCTGGCTTTTGGAGAAAGGGGTTCTTATTTCTGTGGCTCACTTTGGAAAAGAATCCTATTTCTATGGCCATTCTTGAAGGCAGGAATCTCTGAGTCCCTTCCAGCATCCTTCCATTCAAAGTAATCAGCCAGAGTGCCATACTTCAGTGTATCATTTTCTGAGCCCCAACAGTCTCAAGGAAGCCTTACAACAACGCTGTGAATTAGGCACCATTCTTCAAATTTTGAACGTGGAAACAGGTACAAAGACTAGGTAACCTATCGAGGGCACCCAGCCAGCTAAGTGGCAGATTAGGGAGTTAAAGGCAGCTCCTCTGGACCCCAGAATCCTGTTCTTAACCACTGTGTTCTACTGACACAATCAGAAAATGGCAGAGGAGGCTAAGCAGTCAGCCCGAAAAGCATGTACTACCTTCCACACTGCCCAGGGGAACCAGGGCAAAGACCCTAAGGTCATTCTGGCAAGGCAGCCTGTGCAGTAGGGAAGAGACTGCAGGACCTTGTAGAAGGACATGACTTAGCATCATCTAATGTCTCTCATTTTGATTCCATCCAACATGTATTTATTGAGCAGCTACTTGTGATGCCACATACATAGCACTGTATCTTGCACTAAGATGAGCAAGGCATGATTTCTGCCTTTGAGGAGCTAAGCAAAATTCAAATTATGATTTGAATTCCACTGCAGACCTGCCTAAAGAAGATGATGAATGCCACTTGCAAGCTGCAGCAGTGTGGCCAGATCATGCCCTGTGTGTTTGGAAAATTTGTCTAGGAAAGGAGGATGGGTTGTCTTTAAGGTATGGGTAGCAATATGTATTGCCAGAGGGAGCCATTTAGTGGGGGTCTGCAGCCTGAGTCAGGGGCCTGGGGTGGGCCATAGTGGTCCCAAAGGGAGACCTACCTGTAGAAGGCTGGGTCAGGGGTTTTTCAATTTTTTTTTTTTTTATACTGGGGATTGAGCCAGGGGTGCTTAACAATGGGGCTGCATCCCAGCCCTTTTTATTCTTTATTTTGAGACAGGGTCTTGCTAAGTTACTGAGGCTGGCTTTGAACTTGCCATTCTCCTGCCTCAGTCTCCTGAGCTGCTGGGATTACCGCATGCATGCACCACTGTGCCCGGCTTGGGCTTCTTCACCTCTGCCTGCTGGCCACTCAGCAGCATTGTCTAGGTTATATTCCATTATACAGGGTGAGATCCTGGTCTCCCTTTATCACCAGGATAGCTAAGAGGCACAAGTGACAACGGGCAGCCCCACATCTAGGTTCCACTCCTCAGGCATAGTTAAACCCTTCCGATCGAGACAAGACTGTTCTTGTTTCCTTCCCAAGTCACAATAATGACAGGAAACACCCAGTTGCTCTTTGAGTAAATGACGGCCCCTGTAGCTAGGTGAGGAACTCGGAGGCACTGGGTCTCTAACTTTATAGGCAATGGCACCCCTCGGAGAGCCCACCCCCAGCATCTGTGATCCCACAGGTCTGGGGGAGGCAGAGCAGTGCATTTCCAGCAAGCTCCCAGGAAATGCTGCTCAGTGCTGCAGGGCCTACCCTTTGGGAGTGAGCTGAAGCAGTATACTTCTCAAGCTCGGGTGCATACGACCACCTGGGGATCTGGTTAAAAGCAGAATCTAGCTGCCTTGCTGGATCTGGGCAGGGGCAGTCTACTTTTCCCACAAGTTCCCTGGAGATGCAGCAGGAGCATACCAAGTTGCCAAGCTCCAAGGAAGTGCTTTTCAACTCTGGCTGTCATAAGAGGAAGCTTTCAAGATCCCCAGCACCCAGTCTTATTCCAGAGCGATTCAATCAGAATTTCTTGGGTGGGACGGAGGCATTTTGATTCTTTAATCCACCTATTCCATTGTGGAGTGAAAGGGTTATTGTTTACCTCCAGATCCTCCTGGGTGACATACCCATATTCCTGATCTCATGAATGGAGTCATTGCTTCTCAAGTCTGAGGCTGATAAGAAAGGTAGTGGTCACAGCTCTGACTTTCATAGTTAAAATAGAAGTACTGAGGTGTGAAGATGCTGCAGGATCGAGGCTGCAGGCTTTCTTGGGACTCTACAATGGGCACATAATACGGCTTCATCGTGGTAGCATGCAAAAAGATTATATAAAAAGAGGACCCATGTGAAGTATTTAGCAGAGTCCTAGGCACATACGTACTAAGAACTTCAAATAATGCCATCTGTCAGCCCTATGACAGTCCCACAACCCATCTGATGTTTTATTTACTCCTCGGTATTTCCACTGGGGATGCCCAGTGCTCACCTGGCCTCCCTCTTGGCAGACAGCTTGTTAGCCTTGAATATGGGAAACTTTCCTTTCACTATGGAGCTTTTAAATAGGTTCCACTCATCAGTCATAGTTAAACCCCTTCGATTGAGACAAGACCGTTCTTGTTTCCCTCCCAAGTCAGAGTCATGGACACCTTCAGAAGCAGTTTTCCCAGCTCTCGTGGCTCAATCACCCCTGGTTCAGACAGTTCCCATGTCCCTCTCATTTCAGTCTATGTATGTTGCCACTCTGGCTGCTGCTTCTGCACACTCTGCTTTGGGACATGCCAAGAAGTCTTGGGCAATGCATCCAGGTTTAGTCTCCTCGGTGTCAGGAGCAGCCCAACTCACCTTCCTTAGAAATCAAACACATTAACACGGTCGGAAAGGCAGCTACGTCACTCTGCTGCTGCCTTTCGCTGAGTTTGCTGTGAATCCGGGGCTTTCTCGCCCACCTGCTGGTATTCTATATAACTCGAGGTCCCATCTCTACCTTGTATCATTGTATTTTTAAACAGAAATGTGAGATCCGACACCCAATTCCAGTTCACATTGTTAATTTGCCCCGTTTTTCTGCCTCATGAGATTTGTTTCGAATCCTGATTCTGTCATTTATATAATCATTCTCTCACAGCCTTATGACATACCCATTTTTCATAAATTCGCCTTCTGTCAAGTTATTAATTAAAATGTTGAACAGATGGGGCCAAAGACAGGCTTTGCAGCAGGACACTAGAAATGCTATTCCAGGTTGGTAAGAATCCTTCAATTAGTTCTGTTCAAGTGCTTACATGCCCACCCACCATATTACCATCAGTATCTTCATTTTGCCCAGACACATTCATTAAAGACCACATCAAAACCCTTGTTAAGGTCCAGATACTGTGTCTCCTGCAATTTCCTAATGTACCAGTCTCACAAAATAGGAAATAAATGGAGTCTGAAATGGTTCTTCCTGGAAACAACTGCTGGCTTCCAATAAGTGCTGCTTTGATTTCTGTTCACTCTAAAAATACACCCAGCATTAGTGTCAAGCTTACTGGTCTACAGCACAGCAAACTCACACTTGGGAGGTCACTGCTAATCAGATCTGAGGCAGCAAGTGAACCTCCAACTGGGCTGCCCACATGCCAACCCCAAGTGTGAGTTGACCTTCAAAACAGTTAACCTCTGCCAGCTGAACTTCTTTATGATGGTCCCCTTCCCCAAACATCCTAGAAACCTATTCCTTTCTTACAAAACAGCTTAACTTTTGCCAGTACCAGGCATAATTTTTGATCAAAAGTGATGTGATTTCTAACCCCCTTGCAGTTTAAAGCCGTTACTTTGTAAGACCTCAGGGTACATTTTTAAGATCATTTGATTCTGTTTTCCTAGATTGCAATCCTAATTGGCCCCAAATAAATGTAATTTTCTTTGTTCTTGACCAGGGAGGTTTTATTCTCAATTGACCCAATTTTTCAATAACATTTGACAGTCTCACAGTGAATCCCCCAGTATTGTTGAATAGAATTAATCTAGAGATGAGACAGTGGAGTTGCTAGTTGCTTCCTTATAATATCTTAATTAGCCTTGGGTTTTAGTTTCCTCTTATGAATGTTCATCCTTAAAAATGATCTCTAGTCCCTCTGGTTCTAATATTATTATTAGTTGTGTGACACAGAAAATATGACAAGGAACACAAAGGAGAGGCAACTGGGCAGAGAGGGATTGGATTCTGAGTTCTGCATCCTAAAATGGGATTTAGGTAGAAGTCAAAGGGGTGTTGAAGGCTTTGGCTCCCTCCCACCCCCAACAAACCTTTCATTTCTTTGAGATTTATACATCATAGCAGTTTGGTCTCAGCCAGGCTGCACTCTCATTTATGTTTTAAAGGATGTAACCAGTGACCTCGTTTCTAAAAGCCCAGACCCCCAAACACAACACATCCTTCTCCAATATTCAGCAGTTTGGGAGGAATTTTTATTTTTCATTTTCCAAGTCAACAGATCTTATTTTTAACATTAGGTTTCATCAGAGAACACAAAGGTACATACTAGCCACAATAAAGCAGTTGATTTGGGGATTAGCATTTGCATTTCAGGACAATAATTGACTCCATGGACCCTTTGCTTTGATGAGAAGTAAATGAGAATGCAAATGAGTCTTGAAATAGTTTCAAAAAGTTCATTTGATCCTCCCCCCTGCTCAATGCCCTTCCCTCTCCCAATTTATGACAAGAGGCCCTGGAGTCCAGCAGTGTTCATCAACATCTTTTTGCAAACATAAATCTTCACACAAGTCCATGGAGGTGTTGGGTTACCACGACCTCATTTGACTACCACAGCCAATTGTTCACCTTGGGGATCACGGTTTTCTTTTCATTGAGAGGTGCAGGGTGTTCTGATTTTTATTTTTTTTAAGCTTTAATTCTAGTTGCTTAAATAAGCAAATAAAAACATCCCCCAAATGATTGAAATCTGTTGGATTTATTTCTTTCTGAAGTTTATACATTTACATATACCATATACATATTTTAAATCCTTCACTATTTTGCATGATTTCTGTTACATAAAAACCATTTTAAATGCAATAACATTTTGTTGCTGCAAAACAACAAAATACCCCCAACTTATAAAAACAACAGGAACAGTTATATTCTTGAACATTTACACAATAGAGAAATGTACTATATATATCACAGCTTCTATACATGTCAGGTGACCCACTTGTCTACAAGGTTTACTTTAATAACAGTGAAATAGGGTAATATTTATATACAACTATTTTAATAAAAAATAAAGCAATTGTAAAATGTAAACTTAATTTTCAAAATATACTTTAAACACTTTAACAATATCCACATAAGCTACTGTTCCATTCAAAAGATGACCACCATAAATGCCACGGATTTCTAGATGGCACTTCTGGGATCTGGTGGGTAATATTGTGGAACAGGTTTCCAGTATATGATACGGTACCACTGGCTTACCCCAACCTGCTCATGCTGACAGTCTGGCCACTGAAAAGGAGTAGGCTGCTACTTTGTCACTAATTACTTTCACAATTTGCAGGGGACATATGGCACCAAGACTGCAATGAAACTGAAGTGATTGGTGGAGAAAACTTTGAAGGTAAAGGAATGTTCCACATTGTTAACTCGTTTCAGCCCCCACAGTGAAAATAATCCAGGTACTAGGTTGGGAAATTTAAAATCTTATTTTACGCTGAAGGATACAAACTACTACCCTTCGGTGTGTCCCACAGTAACCAAGGCTGACATTATGGGTTCTCTGCTTGTGTTAATTTCTGTTCTAGAAATGGGTTCCTAAAACTTGAGGTAGAAGAGGATGCAGGGAGGCATGGAGGCCTTTACCCGACGGCTCTCACCTGGACAGAGCAGAATTACTGAGCAAGTTTAGTGTTGCTTGACCCTTTCCACAGAAATGAAAATCAATCTGGGTACAAAGGCAAAAGTATCACCTAACCCTGCTTAGAGCTCAAAGTGTCAGTTTGTATCTTAAAAAGGCAAAATACCAGGACCTAACTTCAGGCAGAGAATTTTTCTCATTACCGTTTTCACGTGCCACCCTCAGTGACTCAGTCACTCTCCGAGTTGGTATTTTGCCTCAGCAGGGTCAGCTCACAGGAATTCCTAAAGCATTTGAAACCCAGGATGTGCTTGTTGCTCAGTAGAGGCCCAAGTGGAGTGGAAGGCCAGGGGAGAAGCTCCAGAGAGGGCACATGTCACCCTCTGTAGTACCCTAGGATTCAGGGTTCAGAGCGGTGAGCCTCAGACCTGCAGTGTGGTCCTTCATTGAGCCTTGTGGCTGGGACTCTTCTAGAAGCATCCAAAGACTTTCGCAGATGGATGAGGAAATACTAAGTGAAACTCCAAAATTCTCTCCATTAACCAATGTTTTCAGGAATTGAAGTTAAGGTGCTTATTTTTATAATACTATGAGAGCTCAGCTCTCCACCCTGCAAAGGGAAATGCATTTTTGCTAGGTTCCTTCCCATTTCCATCCTCAATGCAGGCTCTCACCAATACAGCGTGGAGACGAGGGCAGACACTCCTCATCTACTACTCCTAGGCTACATGCTTGGTGGTTTCTCCATTTGTGCTTCTTGCTCAATGGAACAATCTGCAGAGCAAGCAGCTAGGCCATGCTGGAAAGTGGTGCATGCCGGCTTTTCACCCAGGCTGCTGAGGAGAGCTGGAGAGCTGCTGCTTGTGACCTACAGGAATGCTGATGGCCCACCCACCAGGAAGGATGTAACACATGACCCTGTTCTCTGTTACAGATGCAGTGCATCTCAGAGTCAGACACTAGAGCTCTGATTCCTCCCTGGTGCTTTGGAGAGCATTTGTGGTGCGGCTTCCTCCCTCTTTGTTCCTTACCTCTCTAAAGCACTCTGGCCTGGTGTGTCTTAAGGTCTTATGTTTTTATCACTTAAAACATTCACTGTGTGTGCTTGTGTCCAAGCAGGTGTACACAGATGAGGTCCCAGATGTATCCACTTTCCCCTTATATACCTAAGGGGACCATAAACGGGTTCTGAATCTCTTAGGAGCAGAAGACTGAACACATGCAATGGCTACCCCACAGAAGGCAGCCACTTCACCCCCTCCACTTCATTTGGTCTAATTACGCCTATTCCTAAAGCTTACAAACAGTATCCTAATAGCATTAAAATTCAATGTGCATATATACTCTCTATAGAGTGGATATTACCCATGTCAAATAGTTACTCGGATATGTAACCTCCATGGCTTTGCATTAAAATCCAAACATTTCAAATGACTAAGGCCCAAAATAAAACTTTTTATTTCTACTACTCCTTTTCTATATGATTTCTGAATCAAATGGCTGTTTTTTTTTTCAAATCACAAATAATTCTTACAAGGAAATTCTCTTGCAGAACTAAGACCCTGCCGATCAATTGGAGAGCCAGTCCACTGCACGTCAAGAACAAATTAGGAAATATATTTGCAAAAATAGTTTGAGACTGTAGAGTTAATAATAATAAAAAACTCAAGTGTACCTACCAACACACTACTGCAGCCTGGAGCTGGAGATTTGTCTCCCTCCCCACAATTCCAATTCTCTGCATCAGATACAAAGACATGAGGCAGCGTGTTCAAACAAAAGACACTGCACTCAGCCACTCACTCAGACACACTCAGTCGCTGCTTTAAATACACCAAACATGCTGGTTAATAAAATTTTAGTCTCTAGTTATCTATTTACACTCTATAATATAAGCAATAAGGTCAAACAACTAAGGCCAGTGGCTCTTCTTTGGGGAGAGGCAGGAAAAAGAGACCTAAGTATAAAAATATTAAATAAAGTTTTAACCTGGTCCTAAAGTCCTTTCACCTGTGACACTAGCTGCTGATTTGTGCACCTACAAACCTGGAATACAGTACCCAATCTTGGGATGCCCTGATATACTTCAGCGTTTGTGATATTTCTTTAAAGAGGGTAAGGATGCGGCACCAGGAGAGTGGTATCATCTATTCTAAGATATACACAGGTACATAAATGGTATAGTGGGTACTTGCTTAATTTTGAAAACTATATTTTTTTCTGGACTAATTACAACAATAAAGAAAGTGCGCTCTAAAAGCATCACATTTTGTAATAAGCCCAAAATTGTCAGTTCAACATTACGGTTAAGTGCTCTTACTGCTAAAGTCACGAAGACTGTACAGGCTGCCTTCCTCCCCTTTTCTTTGTATATTTCCCAAATTACAATGAGTGACCCCCTCAGTATTGCACACTGTACACGTCAATAGACTCATAAATTAGTTCAAAGTCATTTTTGCCCCGGTTATTCAAAGCTCAAAGATGGAATTTTCTATAGTCTCATTAAAATTTTAATCAAAATATTATTTAAGTTTAATAAAACAATACCACTATATGTACTCTCAACAACTGTACCATATAATCAATCCTATGAGGTTTTTACTTGCTTTTCATATTACACTGGTTATTAAGGACAAAAATAATTTTGATGTACATTTACCACACACTGATATACAATCTATACAGATGCACGTACATACATACAACTATAAATATCCACAAATACAACGTTGGCAGGTGACAGAAAGCATTTTCTTTGACATCTGACATATTGGCTACACAAATATTTTCCACAAGCCTGTAGTACAACAGATACACGCATAAATTGTAAAGGATGAGCCAGAGAGACCTAAGGAAAACTACTTGTATGTACAATTAACTTGCAATGTTTCCTTGCTGTTGCATTCAAGTCAACAAACTGTCATGCAGATTCAAGTATTTACTGCCATTCTCCATGAGGACATTTTCTCTACATGCAATGGGCCAATTACTGTCCTAAGCAGAAGGCTGCCCCTGCTCAGGTCTGGGATACTATACGTACAAATGGAGAATGCCTATGGACTTCAATCCTTCTTTTAAGGGTGAGAAATCGAAAAGGAGTCCTGAGGGGACAAACAGTGACAAAGCACCTCTCTATCACTATCAATAATCTATCATGGGATAATTTTGTGGTGATCTCAAAAGTCCTCCAGTTGACCTGATGGCATAAGATGTCAGAAGAGGTGGAGAGAGATCTGCTGACCCGGGGGCAGACCAGCAGCCTGGCCTGGGGAAAAAGCTAGAAAGTTTTGGAGCTGGGTAGGCCCTGGGGCTCACGTGCCTCTGACTGATGTGTTTCTGAGTTAACTTACTTAGATGCTCTGAAATGAAAACAGACACTACAGAAATCCAAAGCTGAGCACTATCATTCATAAATTAGGCTCATCTTTTGACAAGTGCTAGGAGGCCACTTTGGTTCACTGTTTTTCAGGGCTAGTTTTACACTTGGAAAAAGAATCCTGTCATTTGAAAACTAAAGGGATTGTTCTCTGCTAAAGGTAAAGAAGGAGACTAGCTGGAGACCTGCTAAAAACCTGAGTCCATCAAAGCCAAACTGTGGAGATTTAGGCCTAACAAAGCAAAGGAACTTACTGCCCTGAGGCCAAAATAAGCTTAACTGATAACTAAAGAAAAATGCCAAAGAATTCAAACTCCAAGGGCAAGTAACTAAACTAAACCCAAGGCAGCCTTGACAGGAAGGCAGGGGAGAAACTGATGTCTATAAGGTCAACTTCCTTCCAGCTGCCAAGGATTAGGTAAAAAGAGAAGAGGTGCCGGGCAGGTCAGGCCAGGCTCTGTCTTATCTCAGGATAAAGGCAGGAGCAGGCACAGAGCAGTCCCAGACTCTGTGTAATTTGGTGCTTAGGCATCCCCAGGGCCTCTTTCCTTGATGGTCATGTAAATTCTCCCCCAATTTCACAAAGTTCTGTGGTTTGGCCACAGGGTAGACTACAAATCTGAAAACCAACCAGATTTTCCTCTTCCAGAATTAGTTCTCTAATGGCTCCTCTCTCTAGGAAATGGTCCTCACCTTCTGGATTAGGGTAACCACAAAAGCACAAAGGTTCTTACAAGTAGCATAAGACTGCCACATGAGAAAATGTCTTCTCTTTACCTAAGAGCAGTCAAAAAAGGTTCAAATAATCCAGGAATTATTTTTATCAGGTCTCCCCCCCCCAACCACATGTTGGTTTTACTAAGATTAATTAAAATGCACAAAAGTATTGTCTAATTAGACATTATTAGAATAAGGTCAATGATGTTTGTAAAAAGAACACTACAGAAATGCCTATGGTCTGGCAATAAAATAAGGATTCTGCGTGCCAGTAACTAATTTTGATTGATACCAATTCTCCGACACCTCCCTGAAAGAGCCAGCATGTGAGGTGGGGGCAAACCCCTAACCCCACAGATTTTATACATGGGCCACTTTCATGGTCAGCTTTGCACCAAGACTATCACAATGGTATTCTGATACCTTATCAAAATTTTCTACACTAGGAATTAATATAAAATGTATTTATGTGATGAGGAATAATGATTTCCCACATGGAAAGAAACCCCAAGGGTCCTGGGCACTGAGGTAGGGGCGAGCAGGAGGTATGGGGAGGGTGGGGGTGGGGGCTGGGGAAGTACCTTTGAAAGGGGAGGAGGAGGAGAGCTCCCCTGTACCGTGAATTGGGCAACAGGCTCGGAGTCGCTGTGAACGGAAACATCTTCCATTTCTTCAAACCACAGGAAAGAAATTATCACAAAAGAAACTGTGGTTGGCTACAGACTGACTCTCGGAATCCAGTCAAGTCAGGGGCCATTTCCAGCCATGGGACAAACTCTCAGTCTTGCTACAGAGACTGAAAACACAGCTCCTTCCAGAGGCCTCAGGGAAGAGGCACGCTGGGCTCATCCCCTGAAGACGGTCAGCAGCACCACACTGGGATCCTGGCTCACAAAAGAGCCTCCACATTGTTTCTAAAGATAAACTATGCAAACGTGGCATTCTGCAGCCTCAAAAGTGCCCTTGTCATGGGGTTACCTACTAGCATATCTGGAGTCCCTGAAGCTAACCTCAGTGAGTCTCCTAACAGAACAATGCTGTGGTGGTGCTAATGCTAACCAAGTATAACCAATATTGCAGCAAGGTACCATTCAATGTACATCATAAACTCTAAGTGAAACACACAAACATCCTATATACATAGACACACACGGTGGGCAGACACATTCAAGCCAGTCAGGGATGCTAATTTCTCTTCAGTTACCAAAGTTCATAGATGACAGGATCTGGGTACCTCTCTCTCCTCATCTAGTACAAATATTGAGGCAGAAAACAAACACTGATATTTCAGATTCTAGCAGGAAAGACAACTTGCTTGTGGAAATCTTGGATTCAGAAGCTACGAAAATGATTCTGGTACATGGATCACACTGGTAACTACCGTGTTTGCTTCACGGTTCTGAAACATAAATGTAGCCACGGCTTTTTACCTAAACCAGGTTAGAGTCAGTTTTTCAAAGGTGTGGCAAAATACCACAAAGCAAGCAACTGCCACCTCAGAGAGGGTTGCTCTTCTCTGGACACCAGCAAATATGCACATGTACACAGGTGAAGGAAGTAAACATTAATAAATAATCCTGTAACTAAATGTGAGTACATCGTAACAATATATCACTAGAAACTACCGTGATGTCTTAGCAGGTTTTCTCTAGTCCACTGGAACTGTGCTATTCATGCAGAGCAGCAGATGCTTTGGTCCCAGTACCTACAATAATAAACTAAGGAAAAGTAGAGAAAATTCCTATGGGAGGGAAAAGAACATGGAAAGTGATACTGTCGGTTTTGAAGCTGGATGGTTTGGGAAGATGACAGCTTCAGGGAACAGTTTCAAGGTGTGGAAATCTAAAAGTTCTTTAAGTCACTGGGGACTCAACATTCACTCCCTTCTGTTCCTTTACAAGAGAATATTCTGTTTATCTCCCAGAATTTCAAAGGGACTGTCACTGGAACGAGCTCATGACTGTAACAGAACTATTTTGAGTATACAGAAAGAAATGATTTAAAAATAGGTTAAAAAAATTTAGGTGCGAGTTTAACAGTGACAGAATAAAATGGCTGTCCAGAGACTGGCATAAGAACAAACTAAGAAACTCTGCATATGCAATCAGAAGATTCCCCCATTTTCTAACCACAATTCATCCACACTATCACTTTCAGATTTAGCTTAGGGAATCTATATCCACTGTTGAACAGCTGCAGCTGCTTTTTGCTCCATTATTTTGTCTTGACTAAGGAAAGAGCAAAAGGGGTTCCATTTTCAACATTATTCTGTTATGAAGGAAAACCCCAACATTCTTACAACCAGGAGATGATGTCATGCCTATATATATATGTAGAGCAAAAAAGAATATATTCCTGGATGGAAAGGTATCAGTGATAGAGATGATTCTGGATTCCTAGTCTAGACCCTATGGGAGTGAGGTAACAATTTCCTGCAGACCAAACACATGTCTATTGCTGCAGCTCCCAAGAGCCAATGATTGCCACTATCAGTTAGAAAACAAAATTTGCTTAGTATCAATGTGTCCTCAGCCTTCAGTGGCAAGACGGCTCTCTTCCTCTTTGCCTTGCTTGACTGGAAGGGAATCCACACTTCAAGCAAGCTAATGTGTGTCCCTAGGTTCTCCAGTCCTGTGACCTTTTGTGCCCTCTTCCCCTGCTTCTAGCAGGGTCAGAACTCAGCAAGAAGTGCTGGGGTGCACGCAGAGCTGCATCCCACAGGAACATCTCGATCCCCAGCATCGTAATTCTCACTTGAGCATCTGTGAGGACTCAACTTCACCTCCGTGACTGGGCAAGATTTCACATATAAAGGCTTATATTAACTCTGGCTAGAATTTACTAAACTACAAAGTTTGTCCAGTTAAGTGTTACACAATGGATTAAATTTTTTACCTTAAAAAAAATATAACAGTGGATTTGAGAATACATAAAACAACTGAGCAGAGTGCAAACGAGAAAAACCAAAGGAGAAGGGATGCGTAATTCATTCTGGAATCACGATCTTCTCCCCCTCACAAAAAAAGGTGCATTAGTTATCAAGTTGCAAAAATCATTAAAGCAAAGAAATCAAGAGCGAAGACAACCTGTACAGAAACTAACAAAAATATACAATATAAAAAGTTACTAATGCACCATTTAGTCACATACTTTTTTTTTTAATATATTCACGGATTACCAGAAATATCTTGAAAAACCCTATTTTGCTCCATGACCAGCACTTCCTGGCAGCAGAGTGGATCCTAAGTAACTTTTTGCTTAATGCTTGGTGTTTCAGGTCGGTGGTCCTTCCTCTCTGACACATTACGCTTGACCTTGGCGGTGATTGGGGATGACTCTGGGTTCAATGAAGGACTCGAGTGAGACTTCTTCAGTCCCGCAGCCTCGTTTTCATCGTGACTCAGGAGCTCCTTGCCGCCTTCTTTCAGAATGCCAACGTAAATTTCATAACGGGTTTTCTAAAGGGAAAGTTGAAGAAGGGTAGTCAGTACACGGCTCACCAATGCACGTGCCGCACACCTCGCGGGTGGACCACCCGGAGAACTGAACAACTGCCCTGAATGACTGGTGGGAGTTCGACTTCATTTCTGACATGACACAATTCATGCAGCAACAGCCATGGGACTGATTAATTGATTCAGATAGAAATTATGTCAGAATTTTAGCTATCATTTGTTCTGCATATTCTGATGGAATGCCGGCCTGGGTTACTGGCTACTTGATGGAGGAATTGTGCATGCTGAGCACTCAGGCACCAGAGGATCTCAGCCCTGGGGGGCTGTAACCTCTGGTTTTGAGTCACTGGAGCCTCCTCCACATGACCTAGGCCTTGTATGGACCTGGCTGGGATATAGCTGTTACTCTTTCCTACTCCAACTTGGCCAAGACTCACCTAGAGGGAAGGATCCTTCTATGATGAATCTACTCCAGGCTCCTCCAGGACCACAACTCTTTCCAGAAGCTGCTCTGGGTTTCCCTCCATTCCTTTTCTTTTTTTCTTTTTTTGCTGGAATGATCCGCACCTCATCCTCAGGCTATTGTGAATAGCAGCTACCAGTATAAACATGAAGTCTACACTACTTCAAATTATTTTCAGATGCTTTTCTCATCCAACAAATTCTCCTTCATCAACTACTTATTGAATATTAGCCTGGTTCAAACAATCCCTTGCTCCCTGATTTACCTTTTTCTAATCATTGAGAACACTGCAGAGACTTCTTTCCTCTCCTCTAGCCCTGCCACAGTTTTTGATGCTGTTTCTATGGAAGTCACTTATTTAGATCTTGTGTGTGTGTGCCCCCCCAACATATATATTGTGATTTATAGAAATGCTCTCAGATTCTTGATTTGATATATTTTAGTCAAAATAAGTCTTTCACCATGCTGCCTCCACACATGAAGAATTTACAAAGACTTAAAGTATTTTATTTCTAAACAAAAGAACATGTCAGTTACAAATCATCCAAACAAAGGCAGACAAATTCTGTTAAGACTATACATCTTTCAGGGACATTTCTAGTTAGATTACAGTCTTGCATATGTCACTTTTAATAACTGCACTAAGTGCTACCTCTCCAAGTTTCTTGGCTCCAAAGTGGGAAAGCTGCTGATCCTTATATTTGCTCTGGGCTTGGTGGGTCTCCAAGCAGGGTGCTGAGCTCTGGCTGATGATTTGGTGACTTTTACATTTTGGCTCCCATGCTGACTTCTAGTTACTCATACATATCACATATAATTGGTAGCATTATTATCCCTCTTTTACAGGGAAGAAAACAAAGGCAGATAAGCTTGCAGCCATACTAAGCAAGAAATGCAAGTTTGATTTGAACCCAGGCAGTCTGAATTCAGAACAGAATGTAACTTGCCAGGATGGTAAGCTACATTCCCTCTCTGGATATGAAGATACAGACACAGGAATGAATGTATGTTTCATAGTGACCTCTGTCCGGCACAATTCAGTGGCCAATCAAAAGCCATTCTCAACCTCCTCTTCTCCTGTGTCTCTCCTATCACAAAGGCTGATACAATCCACCACAGCTTCTTTCCCAGCCCTGCTTGCACCTAGGAGGGCCAGGTGACATCTAGCCAAGGAGATGGATGACATCTGCTAGGGATTTCTAGGAGAGGAATTCTGCTTTCTGTACCAGGGACAGGCTTTAGAGGAGAGGACCCTGGTACTAGCCCTTCCTCTCATTCTTGCCAGCTGACAAGAATGATGTAGGACAGTAGGTATAAAGACAAAAGCACAGTAGGCTAGGCTTGAGGAAGTGACAAAAAGACAGAAATGTCTATGCTCTTGATGACACAATAAGCTTGATCCAACCCCATGACCCCCTACTTCCTCTGGATTCTTAATTAAAATATTAAAATTCATCATTTAGCCAATGTTAAGCATTTTTATTTGTAGTTGAAGCCTTTAATAACTGATATATGATCCAATTTTGATATAGAAGTTAACAAAATAAAGAATAACATTATAAACATTATCTTAGAAAGCCACATGAGAACTTGAAAAGGGCATTTACTAATAAAGAAGGTTATCAGTATCACACATCAGTCTATGCATTGTGAAATCAGGAGACTGAACCAGATGATATCCAAAGGACATAAAGGTTCTAAAATCCTATTCATTCTCAGAATTGATTACTTAATCTTTCTCCAAAATGCCTGAGTGGCAAGATTAAATAGTACAAAAAGGCACTATTCCCAATAAGAACAAGATTTAGTAAAATGATCTAGAGGTAGTTTAAAAATTGATTAAGGAAGCCAGGATCAGGGCTACTATTTCATGGAGCTGAAGCATTTAAATGATAAAGAGTATGAAGGGCAGTTGATCAAGATGGTGTGAATGGGGACAAAAGAAGAGAAGGTGATAGGGCCAGTTTTCTATTCATTTTGGAAGAGACTGATACTAGAGAAAATTTACTTGAAAAATACATGAAGGAAAGGCATCTGATCCACACTTTCCACAATTCCACCTGTGAAGCTATTGTGTCAAATAGATCCCATCAGTTTGTCAATCAAGGAATAAAAGGTATAGCCCGGGGGCATGGCAGCCTATGAGCCATCAGATCAGAAGACAAGACAGAGCAGAGGAAAGGGTGAGGGGGCTAGAAAACAAGGGCTGCTCTCTTGTCATTAAGAGAAATGAAAAAGAAGCCTATGTGAGTTTATGAATTTCCAAATGGCTGTGCTCCATTTCTGATTAAAACGGCTTCCGGGTCAGCAGCCACAACCCCAGTAACATGGCTCTGCTTTTTACCTCTCAGAGTTTTCACTTATACCAACCAAATGTGCTTCTTCAAAACTTTTAGGAAAACATGACTTTAGCCTCATAACAATTCAGCAGCCATTAGCCTCAGCCATGTCTTTCAGGATTACAGACTCATCGAATATATGAACCCTTCTGTAGAGGCTTTGGAAAGCCTCTGAGTAAATTAAAATAACTCTGTGTGAAGCCAAGAGAAGCATCAGGAATGAATGCAACTTTAAAGCCCCTTCTCTGTTGATTCCCACTGTCTTTCTGGAGTGTAGAGGGTTAGCACTTCTCATAACGACAGTCCCATCTTTGGGAAGGCGGTCTTCTTCCTTCCTTTCAGAGAAGCCATGATTCTCATCCTTTTTTTCCTAAGACCAATAGTAAAATTTAAGTTTCAAGTTACAGCTGCTGTGTAAGGAAAAATAAATTGGGCGGTATATTTGTAAATCATTTAGAAATTATTTATTACTGACACAGCAATATCCAGGAGGTACCATGTGCAACGTGCACAAGGCGTGTAATGATCAGATCAGAATAATGGGGATAACTCAGCGCAGACTTCATCATGTCCTAGTGCTGGGAACATTCAAAATTCTTACTCTTCAAACATTCCACTGGTCTCATTGCCACATCTACATTATCCACTGTGTTAGAGAACATGAGGAGTTACTCCTCCAGTCCAGCTCCACCCCTGTATTGTTAGAATTCCCCTCTCTCCATCGCCCACCTTCCCAGGCCTGGTAACCACTGTTCTATTCTCTACTTTCTTGAGATCAATTTTTCAGTGTCCACCTAAGTGAGAACAGGCAGTATTTTCCCTTCTATGCCTGATTTATTTTGACTTATTTCACTTAATATAATGCCCTCCAGTTTTATCCATGTTGCTGCAAATGATAGAAATTCATCCTTTTTTAAGGTTGCATAAGATTCCACTGTACACACACACACACACATACACACTGTATTTTATTTATCAATTTATAGACACCTATGTTGATTCCATATCTGGATGAATGTGACTGGTGTTATGATAAATATACAAGTGATTTAAATTCCTTTGGATATACACCCAGTAGTGTATGGGTGTATACATGGTAGCTATAATTCTATGTTTTCTGAGGAATTTTGCCACTTTGCCCCAACAACTGTTGGAATTTACATTCCCACTAACAGTATATGAGAGCTCCTTTTTCCCTGCATCCTGGCCTGCATTGCCATCTTTTGTCTTATCTAACTGGAGTCAGGTATCTCATTATTGCTTTGATTTGTATTTCCCTGACGATCAGTGATGCTGATTGTCTTTTCATATACTTCTTGGTCATCTGAAAGGTCTGTTCAGGTCATTTGCCCATTTTCCATGTTCTCCTTCCCACACCCTCACCCCCATCTCCAAATCCTTCCCTACTGCCCATTTTCTAGTTGGATTTTTTTTTTTTTTTTTTTTTTTTTTTGCTGTCTAGTTGAGTTTCTTACATATTCTGGATGTTAATCCCTTGTCAGATGAATGGTTTGCAAATATCTTCTCTCATTCTAAAGGCTGTTTGTTCACTCTGTAGATTGTTTCCTGGGCTGTGCAGAAGCTCCTCAGTGTGATACGATCCCATTTGTCAATTTTTGCTTTTGTTGCCTGTATTAATGGGGTCATGTCCAAAAAAATCTTTGCCCAAAACAATGTTTTAAAGCTTCTCTCTCCCACTGTGTGTGTGTGTGTGTGTGTGTGTGTGTGTGTGTGTGAGAGAGAGAGAGAGAGAGAGAGAGAGAGAGAGAGAGAGAGAGAATGTGTGTGTGTGTATGTGGACCTTTTTAAAGGTCCGATGTATCAGAGCCTAAAAAACTTGATGATCGATGTTCAAATGGTCAACTTTGATCAAAGAAGCTTAGGGATGTTAAGGCAGGCGCTGTTGCTTCCCTAACAGCCTCTTCCCCATGCTAAAGAAATTATGACTTACTTTCTTTTTAAAATGTAGGTTGTCACTGTGGCCTGCGGCATGGGAGGAAACATGGTTTAAACCAGATGTGGTGGTGACCCTTGCCAGCTCTGCCAGGCTCCCCTGCAGGGATAGGGCTCAGCTGTGGCCAGTGACAAGGGTGCTTCTGTGAAAGTAGCTACTGCTATCATGGTAAAGGGAGTAGACAAAACGCCTGGAGCTTTGTTAGCTGTTTTGAGACCAAGAAATGAAAAGCACCAAAACTGAAAAGCCAATGTACCTGAGAAAGATTAGAAATTTAGAAAGACTGTACATCCTCCCTCAATGGCAATGATAAGGAGCCAGTTACTAACACTTGGTTTTTCTTAAGTGAGAAGAATCTTTACACTGTTTAAATACTTGGTCAAATTTTCCATTGTTTGCATCCCAAAACATTATTTTTTAAAATCTGGATTGATTTAAAAAATATTTTTATTTATTTTATGTGGTGCAGCTGAGGATTGAACCCGGTGCTTCACATGTGCTAGGCAAGCACTCTGCTACCGAGCTACAGCCCCAGACCCTAAGGCATTCGTAACTAATATAAAGGTCAACACCTCGATTGGTCTCAATAGTAAGTCCCAAGTGAGTTGCACATGCAACTCCTGTCTTGATTTTATTTAGGAAAAAATCAGCTGGTTAACCAGCTTTAGTGTGGTACAGCTCTGTTAGGATTTTCTCTGAATGTTCAACAAGTTATTTATGGACATTACTTCATTATGAGCACACTGTGGTTACATAATGAATATTAAATCAATGAGGACTTTATTATCCCCATTGATAATTTTGTATCATTTGCTTCCATGGCTGAAGTACAAGTCTCTCAGTCCTTCCCTAGGAGCATTCTACATGACGTTTCTAAGAGATTCTTTGAGCTAAACAAAAATCAGAGCTCCATAGCAGTTTAAGGTTAATGATTGGAATTCTAGACTATAAGAAGCAAACTAGAGATCATTTTTAAATCATGAAGAAGGAAATGTGGTTATTTTAGAAACTTCTGTGCTTTCTCTAACATGCATTATTGTTTGAGCGAGCCCTACTCTGTCCTGTCATTCTCATCACCTGCACACTCCTGCCTGCACCGAGCACCGTCATGCTATGCCTGGATTATTGCAACAGCTGCCTGACTCCTCTGCTCCCTTTTGGCCCTCCTTGCACAGTCTTCTCAAGAGACAGGGATCTCTTAAAATGTAAGACAGTGTGTGCCATCTCTGCTCAAGGTACTCTAATAGCTTCTCATCTTGAAAATCTTCTCAACTTCAAATTCTTAAAATGATGCAGAAAATCTCATTTCTGCCAAGGGCCCCCCCCCACCCCCAGTGCCCCACGTTTCTGGCCTGATCTCTTAGTGCTCTCTCTGGACTTGCTCTTTGCCAGTGGTTCTGCCTCCTGGCTGTCCTTGAGTGTGGGGACACACCCCTCCTGCGGGACTCTGGTACTTGCTTTCTCTCTGCCCAAAGTTCAAAGCTAGCCTCCATAAAGTCCACAGGTCTCAGCCCTCCTGTCCTTTACCCCCTCATCCGAAGGTCACCTCTACACCAAGGCCTTCCAAATCTAAAATCCCAGCACCTAAGCTTAGCCTTTTGCCATTTTATTTTCTCCTTAGCACTTCTTCTCATTTAACAGTCTTATATTTTAATTTAAAAACCAATGAACCAACCAACCTTGTTTATTCCCCTTTGCCCCCACACACTAGATGCAGTCACATGAAGGTAAGGCCTTTGCTCCTGTTTGCTAAAAGCACACACTGAATAAACACTTGATGGACATGATCGGGAAGAAGAAACAGATAGGACAAAATAAAATTTCCCTTATCTAGTAGACAATGTATTTTGAATATGTTCTACATGTCTAGAATAGTACAAATCTTAGAAATAAAAGCATGACATGGATGTAGATGCTGATGGTAGCTAGCTGATGAGTTTTTGATTCAAGAACTTCTTGGGATGCACCATTATTTTTTAGTGCTCCTCTAGTTCCACGTTTTCCACAAAGACACAAAGGCCTGACCATTTCAGCTGTGAGGCTCGAGGGCCAGCACACAGAGATGGCTTGCCCCCTTCCCCTTATCCATTTGACTCTGGTTGTCAAGACGCCGAGCAAGACCAAAGCTGCACAGTGTGCACCAGACTGCCAGATAGAAGCATTGTGTCTACCACACTTCTGAGGTTCATAAGTTGGACCTGTTTTCTGAGCATCTCTATGGAGCAGTAAGTGAAGAACAGATTTTATTACCTACTTCAAGCTTAAAAATAAAATAAGAAATTGGACCCTATACATGGGGCTCAGGCAGTTCTTCATTTGGATAGTTACTAGATCTCATTCTGCTATTAAGAGAAGCCTTTAAAAATATTGTCTAACAAAAGTATACATTAAAATGATAAGGATTTATCAAGGGTTATTTATATCTAGATTCTGCCTGACTGATCATCGTTGCATGTAATTTACCTATACTATATTAGGATCACATCTGCCACAGGAAACATACTTGGATACAAACCTGCAATTAAAGTCCGAGTTAGATAATATTAGTCTCATCAATATTAATTGCCAGAGGAAATGTAGTATTGGCACTAAAGAAATAACAACAAGCAGGGTGTGGTGGCACATAGCTGTAATCCCAGTGGCTCAAGAGGCTGAGGCAGGAGGATCAGGAGTTTAAAGCCAGCCTCCACAAAAGCGAGGTGCTAAGCAACTCAGTGAGACCCTGTCTCTAAATAAAATACAAAACAGGGCCGGAGATGTGGCTCAGTGGTCGAGTGTCCCTGAGTTCAATCCCTGGTACCACTGCCCCCCCCCAAAAAAAAGAAATAGCAACAATATTAAAGTATCAAACCTTTGACAATTTTTACAACTAGATGGGAGAAAAGGGGAATGCAGAAAAAAAAAAAAAAACAAAACTCCAGGATGTTTGAATTAAATTTCATGCCACACAGTTATCACTATACAAAATTAACATAGTCCTTGAGAGGGCACATTAAAGATGAGACGGAATGTTTGAAAATGAGTCCCTGACAAACACTGAGGCAGTGGAAAGGTGAGGCAGCAAATTGTTGAGATTACCCCTGGCTAATCAGTACAGCCTTAACTCATTCTCCTTCCCCATAACTCAGCCTTCATTATGAGGCCCTCTAGGGCGTATGTGTCTTTCTCAAAGAGCTGGAGAAAGAGGTGTGTCTCAGGGACAGTTGGCTACCTTTGGTCATGTTATTGAGATTTTTTGTCTTGGGTCTGCAAATTCGTTCTCAGATCAATTCTAAATAATTTTGGAGCTGCACACCCTGCTCCCTTCCTCAGGTATATTCCAACAGAGTAAGTGGACTTTCAGCAGTCTGCCTGCCTGACATAATTTCACTATCCAAAAAACAACTCAGGGCGGGGTTTTTACCACGACCAAGAGCAGTGGCTACTCTCTGCCGATAAGCATATAAGTACTGTTCTCTTGGACTGGCCCAGTCAGCAAGCTCTCTGTTGATTTCTTTCTTGAAATGAGCTATTTTCATGATGCCTTCTGTGACCACCCACAGCCAAAGACAACTCAATGCTTAATGGTTTCTTTTTCTATTAAAATACTTTCCTCAGTTTATAACCTCTTTACTACATTCTTTTCTGCTAGATCTATTAAGTCATTTTTAGTCACCTGTAAAAATTCTTCTCAAGTAGGTAGGAGGGGAAAAAAATCTCTTTTACTGGCAGGAATGCCTACCATGTCTAAGGCCATGTAAGCTGCTACTTGGGTTGAATGATAATTGCTTGCTGGGGAAAAAAATCGCTGCCATTAATATTCTTTGAAAGATGTTTAATCACATCCACATATAAGCTTACATGTATCTGACTGAACAACTTCTTTCTCCTGAGCCCTTCATATGATTTTATATTCATTTAATAGAACAGTATCTCCTCTCTGATACAGGAACACGACAGTAACAACCTGAATGAAAATAAAACTGCACTTCAATTTTAACTTACTACCTGTTTGCATTCAGATCTCACAGCTCCAGCAATCAAATCACGAATACATTTCCTCCTGGCATTTCGTTTTTGCATGCAGATTGGATAAAAGGCCATTTTACGATAAAACGAACAAAAAATCCAATAAGGTCATTTATGTAGCAAGGCACTTTTTGCTGTTGGATCTCTACCCAGGAAAACAAAGAAATAAACCCCAAATCAAACAATACAAGGAGCTTCTGAAGTGACTGCTTAAGAAAAAACTATTGATCTGCATTCTGCACTCGGGGGGGCTGATGGCAGAATTGAGTTGCAGACACCTTCTCTGTGATCAGTTGGTGTGCCCACCTCTACCTGCTAACTTAAAGCAGCAACATCTAGGGGTTTTTATATGAAAGTTGTGCTGGGGCTTAAAAGCTTCAAAAAGAAGAATTTGAGTCTTTTCCCCCCATGCTACCCCCACATCAGACTTCAGGGTACAGTTCCACAGCCTAAATAGGGCAAAATATGAAACATTTTCAGGGTATATAACTTGTATCCATGGCCTTCTAGGAAAACCTAAGGAAATGTGAATTCTGTTCTTTTGATTCAGTCTCCCTTCCTGCTCTCTCTCCCCCTAAATAAATTCTGTGACTTTAATTTCTATTTTTTTTTTAAAGAAAAGCTTACTTTTAAACAATAATATAAGCAGAAGAGGTCAAAAAGCCTGACATAATACAGACAGGAAGTGTTCTAAGAGCTTCACCTGTCTCCATTCTATGGCAGACATTGATATCAAAGGCCAAATAGACTGAAGCACCCCTTAATTCAGGCAAGAGGACATGAGAGATGAGGTGTCAACCTGGTCTTCCTCAGAGCATTTGTGACTCTCTGCTGGTGAAGAGCACTTTCCCAGCATACACTGCAGTTTACATACTGTGGTCTTCATGGAAGTCGAACCTTCCAATCCTACAGATGGCCACCTACCTTGTAGCTCCTTTTCTTTCCCAGGAATTTCTATGTCCTTGCCCCTTGAAGAATGGCTTTACCTATTTTCCTTTAGTTACTTCATCCCTTTCTCATATAAATAAGACATCTTGCTACCCCTGCCTACACCAGTCTAAATACTTGATAAACAATTGATGTCCTCCCCCTCTCCACTTGTGTTATATGCCTTTAAAACTTGTTTGAAATCACTCAGGCCCCAGAGCACTTAGCCAACACTGCTTGAAACTGTGTTTTCTTGAGAAAGAAACTCTGTTCAGCCCAAATACACTTCTTTGGCGTCTTAAACTTCTTTGGTTGACAGTGTTTGCTGACTCTGCCTCCTGCCATCCCTAAAGAATACCCACCCTAGAGCTGAATGCTTATGGAAGAGCTTCCCAGTCCTCTCCTGCTCCCCTCAAGCCCTGCTGCTGCTGGGAGCAGGAGTGGGTAGCACCTGCTGTCTTGGTGAGAACATGGTCATCTCTGTGGAGGAGGAGGAGTCATCTTGAGCCATTAAAGACAGTATTAGATTCTCAGCAAGAACCAATTTTTAAAATACTGCTACCATTCACATTCTTTCCAATTTTCTCTAAAGCTCTCAAAATTCTTTCATTAAACTCAGTCTTTAAAATCCTTTTAAAAATTAAACTCAAAATTCTTAATTTTATTTTTTTATCTTCATTTTTTGAGATGGAGTCTTGCTATATTGCCCAGGCTGACCTTGAACTTGAACTTTCAATCCTCCTGCCTCAGCCTCCTGATTAGTGTCACTGTGTCTTGCTCAAAATTCTTCAAATCCACAAAACTCACTTAGAAAATGTCATTTTGTTGTGCAGTGAGGAAACTTGAGAAGTACATCATCTAGTTCCAACTCTCAAAGGGGGCAACTCTGGCTCTAGAAGTTCTGTTTATGTCCATTTCTAATGGTCCCACCCAGCTTGATCTCCTGTGAAGGTTCTGATTATAGCTGAGTATAAAATTAACAAAAATAAAAATCCACTCTGAGAGGACCTATGGGATTAAAGAATTTGCTCTTCAGCAAAATGGAGAAAAGGTTGCCCTCTGAACCACGGGGATATGAAACTAACCTACTTGCCCTGGATAAGCAAGTAGGGCCATCTCTTGCTAAACTTTTCCTCATGTGATTTTTATCTCCTAAAACAAAAACTTAGCTTGTGATGACAGAAATTTTATACAGGTTTGGTTTATATTTTGTTATGCCTCTGACTGCACTGGAGTTAGCTGGAGCCACACGAGGTGTCATGCAGAAGAATGCTCCCAAGACCTTCACTACAGTTGGCTTGAACCACACCTGCTGCCCCCAAAGGGCCAAAAGAGGTCATAAAGGGACAGGGCTAGTCTTTCCAGGAGACCTGTAAGGTGTGGGGCTCAGAAGGAACTTGCTCTGAACTCTCTATCCCACTGGATTCTGAGCATTTCATCCCCAGGATGTGAACCTTTTGAACCCAAAGCATGCCATGGGTTGCATATGGGTTGTCCCATCTGAAACTCAAGTTGAAATTAAATCCCTGTTATGAGGTTTTAAGACGGGGGCTGTTAAGTAGTGATTTGGGGGTCTGTCCTCATGATTAATGAATGGATAAATAGCTTAATGTGGGTTAATAGGCTATCTCACGAGTGGATATGGCCAGGTCTCCTGTCTCTGGCCACACAATGCCTTGCACCAATTCTGGAAACTGCCCTCAGGAAGGCTCCAGATGCAGCCCTTTGACTTCAGACCAGTGTCACAAGCCAGGATAAACCTATTTTCTTTATAACTTACCCAGACTGTGGTATTGTATTATTAGCAGAGAAAGCTAACACAAAGCAGCTTTAGAGCTTCTGAATTCTCAGCTGAATGACCCTTTAAGTGGGAAGTACCATGAGCAACTACTTCAGCCTTGAACCTATATTGGCAAAGCACACTTAGCAAACAGAGCAGAGCTGAGTCATCATTTGCTACTTCCAGGTCAAAGGCTCCCCACACATGCACAGGATGATGGGATGGGGCCACTTCCGAGTTCTGTAAACAGGTACCAGCTACCTGAAAATAAGATACCTGAAAGAGGATGCAATACCTATCTCTGGGAGGGAAAGATGGGCTGAAGGCAGGGAACAGGGAAAACCAGCCAAGATGCACATTTCTTATTTCACAGTTTTGCCTAAGGCTCAGGGAAGAAGCATACTTTGAGAGTACTCTTTATGTTCTTTAGAGTATGTAAGCCTTACCTCAGGAGGCATATAACAGACAAGCAGTTAAATGCTTCTATGGAAATTCCATTACATGGATAGGACCGATTCCTGCCTTCCAATGAATGCTGCAAAGAATTCTAATAGCAAATGCCTCTTGGCTTGCTTATGATTTTCTCTATTTCTAAATAATTTTGAAAATATTTTAACTAGCCTATAGAGCAATTTTGGACTAGACATGTATAATTATAAACAACATCAAGAGTCTCTTCCAAAAAAAAAAAATATCTCAAGTCAGGTACTTACACAAGTTTAAAAACCCTTAAGTGAAAAGCACTTATGTTCCTCTAGAAAACAGCAAGAAACCTACTGCAGAAGACAAACTTCTCTGGGTTTAAAAAACAAAAACCCAACCAACCAAACAACAACAACAAAAGAAAATTTAAAAAGCAACAACAACACAAACTAAAACCCCACCCAAACTGAAAACAAAACCACAGTCCTTTTTAGCTAGGTAAGGATTAAGCATCAACAGTTAGCAAACTTACAGGGAATGGGTCATTTATCGAAGTTCACTGTGACGCAGGGATGAGGTCACCTACGATCTTTGAATGAGAATTTTCTTTTTGTAGAGAAATGTATGTGGTTTGCTCCTGTCTCACTGGGTACTGATATTAAAAAGCACACGACAGGCCTAGAGGAGACCTCACTTAGCTGGCAAGCCTCCTCCTTACCATGTTACCACCCAGAGAAAACGTTAAACCACTGGTACCACATGGGAACTGCTAAGCCAGAATGGACACTGTCCACAAACAATGGTGAAGTCTTACCAGCACATAACAGCTGCCTAACAGCTCAGCTTCCCTCTCTTACAGCACATGACTTGTACCCAGGTAGGCTATCAGGCTCCCTAACTGGCTTCTAAGTAGACTTCATGTCTATACATATGCCGTCCAACATGGCAGACACTAGCCACATGTGGCTTTGGGACAGGTGAAGTAGTTAGTCTGAATTGAGATAAGCTGTAGGTGTGAACCATATACTAGATTTTTAAAGTCCTAGTATGAAACAAGAATGTAAAATATCTTCATGATATTTTATGTTAATTACATGTAAAAGTGATAGTTGGATATATTTTGTTAACTTATTACAATTAATTTTATCTGTCTCAATTTGGGAGTACTTGAGATCTACAATTTTAACTACGTAATGATTATTTAGCAAGTCACCATACTGTACATTACGTGACCAGAACTGACATATATATAATAACTGCCATTTGTAAAATCATGTATGAACCTGGAAGACATTTTTAAAATATTTTTTCTAGTAGTAGATGGACGTAATAATATCTTTATCTATTTTTATATGGTGCTGAGGATTGAACTCAGCGCCCTGCCCCACATGTGTGGAGGCAGGCAATCTACCACTGAGCTACAGCCCCAGCCCTGGAAGATATTATTTTAAGTGAAATATGCTAGTCCTAAAAATACAAATACTGCATGATCTCACTTATATGTAGAATATAAACAAGTCTACTGGGCAGAGAGTGGTCACCAGCTGTCGGTGTGGGAAAAAAGAACACAAACTTTTAATGTTTTTTTTTCATACTAGGACTTTGGAATCTAGTGTGTGGTTTATACCTACCACATATCTCAGTTCAGACTAACCCACTTCACATGTCCCACAGCCACAAGTGGCTATTGTCTACCATGCTGGACGGCATATGTATAGATCAGGAAGTCTGCTAAGAGCTATTGGGGTAGGGAGGCCTGATAGCCCTCTTGGGTACAAGTTCTATGTGTAAGAGGTGGAAGCTGAGCCATTAGGCAGCTGTTATGCGCTAGTAAGGCTTTATTATTAAAAAAGGCGAAAGATTTATACGATCTGAAGAGAAACCAGAGTATTAGGCTTTATTATTGTTTATGGACAGTGTCCATTCTTGCTTAGCAGTGCCCGTGTGGTACCAGTGGTTCAATGTTTTCTCTGGGGTGGTAACATGGTAAGGAAGAGGCCCACCAGTTAAATGAGGTTACCTCTAGGCCTGTTATGTGCTTTTTAATATCAGTGCCTAGTGAGACAGGAGCAAACCCACACATTTCCCTACAAAAAGAAGGTTCTCATTCATTTTTAAGGCTGAATAAAATTAATTTTTGTATATTCACACATGTATGTACAACGTATGCCAATTCCTGGCTATTCCATATAAAGCTGAAATGCTAAGGAGAGTACAGATAACTCTTGGAGACAGTGATCCTCTCTCCCTCACCTTTGGATATATGCTCAGAAGTGGAAGAACTACATCAAATGGCAAGTGTAATTTTCTGATGAACTAACATAGTGTTAATACATAGAGGTTACCTTTTTTCCACATTCTCATCAAAAACATGGTATCTTCTGACATTTTGATGACTGTCCTCCTAGTACACATGAAGTGATAGCTCATTCTAGTTCTAATTTGCATTTCCTTGATAATCAGGGATGTTAATAATCATTTCAATATATACCTGTGAGTCATGGGTCATTTAAATGCCTTCTTAGGGGGGAAAAAGTTGATTTAGAATCTTTGCTCATTTTTTTAATAGAACTATTTGTTTATATTTTTTGCTTTTTATTAATTGTATAAAGTCCTTTTATATTTTACACATTAACCCCTTATATAATATATGGTTTACAGATAACTTTTCCCACTCTGGGGGTTATATTTTATTTGCAGATTGTTTCCTTTGTTGTGCAGAAACTTTTTAGCTTGATGTAGTAGTTCCACTTATGCTTTTGCTGTCTACGCTTTTGGTATCATATTAAAAAACCATTGCCAAGGCCAAAATCATGGAGCTTTCCCCTGTTTTCTTCTGTGAGTTTTACATGTTCAGATCTTACCCTTTTTTGTTTTTGCAGTACTGGGGATTGGACCTAGGGTCTCCAGCTTGCTAGGCAAGCACTCTACCACTGAACCTTTGGGTCTAACTTTAACATTTTTAATCTATTTGAGTTGATTTTTGCATACAGTATAAGAGCCCAATTTCCTTATTTTTTTGGTATATGGATGTTCAATTTCCCACACACCATGTTTTGAAGACACTATCCTTTCACCATTGTGTTTTCTTGGCAATTTGTTGAAGATCAGTTGATCACATATTCATGGGTTTATTCCTGGGCTCGCTCTCTCTCTTTTTTTAATCTCATTGGTTTCTAAGTCTGTTTTTATGTCAGTACCATATTGGGGTTTTGTTTTGTGTTTCTGGCAGTGCTAGGATTGAACTCAAGGCCTCCTGCATGCCAGGCAAGCACTCTACCACTGAGTTCCAGTCCCAGCCAAGTACCACATTGCTTTGACTACAACGCCTTTCCTATCTATGCTTCTTCCCTTTTTGTTGTGTTGGGCTTTGTCTGTAGTTCTGGGAACTGACCCCAGGGCCTTGAGGAAGGAGCACTCTACTATTGGGCTACCACCCCAGGCCTTTTTCTTCCCTTTTTGAGTGGGTCTTACCAGGCTGTCTTTAACTCCTGTGCTCAAGTCATCCTCCCAGGTCAGCCTCCTTAGCAGAGGAGACTAGTGGTGTGGTCTATGCACCCAGCTTACAATTTACTTTAAAATCAGGAGGTATGAGGTGTGTTACTCAAGAATTATTTGACTATCTGGAGTCTCTTCTGTTCCATACATTTTAGCATTATTGTTTCAATTTCTGTGAAAAATGACATTGGGATTTGATAGGGATGGCAATGAATCTGTAGATCACTTTGTATCACACAGACATTTAAACAACAGTAATTTTTTTCAAGCCATGACCATGACTTTTGCACTTATTTGTCCATCATTTGTGCTTTCTAGAATTTCTTTTGTTAATGTTTTATAACAGTTTTCTGTGTCTAGATCTCTCACCTCCTTGGTTAATAAATTTACAAATAATTATTTTATTTCTTTTGATGCGATTGTAAGTGGAACTGTCTCCTTAATTTCCTCTTTTTTTGATAGTTCAGTTAGTTTATAGAAACACAACCAATTTTTGCACACAATTGATTTTGTATCTTTCAATGTTATTCAATTCATTTAATAGTTCTAAGTGTTTTGGGGGGTTTTCTATAAGTAAGATAGAGCTATCTGCAAAAGAGAAAATTTAACATTTTCCTTTCTGCTTTGGATGCATTTTTCTTCCTTTTCTTACCTAACTGCTCTGGTCATAACTTCCAGTGTCATATTGAAGTGAAGTAGCAAGAGCACACGTAAGTTTTAGCTTTTCACCTTTGAGTGTAATTGTAGCCGTGGGCTTGTGATGCATGGCTTTTATTGAGTCAAAGTACCTTCCTTGTCTATCTAATGTGTCGACAGTTCCTATCATGTATGGATGTTGAATTCTGTCAAATGTGTTTTCTCTTCCTATCCATTGACCATATGCTTTTGTTCTGCTTTTTTCTGCAAAACTGCTGTACTGCTTGTTTGGATCTGCACATGTTGAACCACCCCACACCACAGGGATGAGTACCACTTGACCATGGTGAGCAAGCCTTTTAACGTGCTGCTGAACTTAGTTAGCTCATATTGTGTTGAGCATTTCTGCATTAATGTTTGTCAAGGATATTGGCTTGTAACACTTTTCTTAAACTGTCCTTGTCTGGCTTTAGTATCAGTATAATTATAGCCTCATAAAATGAGTTTAGAAATTGTCCCTGCTTTTCAACTTTTTGGCAGAGCTCGAGATCTGAATTCTGACATGAGGTCATCAGTTCTGGGCTTTTTTATTGATGGAAAACTGTTCATTACTGATTTAATCTCCTTTATCACTGTTAGTCTGTTCAGATTTTCTGTTTCTTCATAATTCAGCTTGCTAGATTGTATGTTTCTAGGAATTCATCTATTCCTTCCAGGTTATCCAATTTCTTGGTATATAATTATTCATATTAGTCTCATGATCCTTTGCATTTCTGTGCTGTCAGCCTCCTCTTTTTACTTATTATTCTAATTTCTTCTTGGTTTATCTTTGAAAAAAAATTCATTTATTCACTTTTTTTTTTTTTTTTTTTTTGGTACTAGAGATTAAACCCAGGGGCACTTAACCACTGAGTGAAATCCCCCGTCCTTTTTATATTTTATTTATTTTGAGACAGGATCTCACTAAGTTGCTTAGGGCCTCATGAAGTTGCTGAGTTGGTCTTGAACTAGTGATCCTCTTGTCTCAGCCTCCCATGTCACTGGGATTACAGGTGTGTGACACCCTACCTATTTTCATTTTTAAATGTAGCTATTAGAAAATTTAAAATGACACAAGTGTGGTTTGCAATATAATACTACTGCACAGCGCTGGTCTATGTCCCCTGACATTCAAATAATAATCTTGTTATGTGTCTAACACTCCTAGGGATTTTTGTGAGAATGAGCTATTCTAATAAAAACCTGATGTTAATGTGTCATTGTCTTCAAAAATATAAATTTGGAAGAAATCTTATTAGCTAGTTCACCTAATCCCACCTTATTTTAATTTTTATGTTCTTTTTTAGTTATACATTACAGTAGAATGTATTTTGACATATCATATGAACATGGAGTATAACTTCCCATTTTTGTGGTTCTCATCTCATTTTGATAACAAGGAAACAAGGCCCCCAAAGGATAACTCTGTGCCAAATACCTCAATGTTAAGACTAACATGACCTTCTCAAGCCCCAGCCTAGTGATTTTTAAAAATTGTACCATTTTATCTCTCAGCATATTTATCTTTTTCCTGCAGATTGTACCTCAACGGAAAGATGACCCTCATCAGAACAGGCATTCAGGCATTTAGTAATAACTATGGGAGGGATTTTGAGACAGGGAATCATGACTGGCTGCTTATTCTGTGTTATGGTTTGGATATGAGATGTCCACCAAAAAGCTCATGTATAGACAATGCAGGAATGTTCAGAGGTGAAATGATGAGATTATGAGAGCTATAACCTAATTAGTGGATTAACCCATTCAATGGACTAACAATTTGAATGGATTACTGGGTAGTAACTATAGGCAGACAAGACAAGGGGTGGGGAGCAGATAGCTAGGGACATTACACTTTTTTCCTGGTTCCTTGCCCTCTCTCTGCATCTGAGTTCCATGAGCTGAGCAGCTTTCCTTCTCCAAGCCCTTCTGCCTCACCTTGGGTCCAGAGCAACAGAGTCAGCCAAACATGAAACCATGAGCCTAAAACAAACTTTTCCTCTTGTAAGTTATTCTTTTCAGGTACTTTGGTCATGGTGATGAAAACCTGACTATCATACTCTGCTTCTCAGGTACGACCCTAGTTCTTTGCAAACATCTCCTAAATTATGGTTCCAAAAAATTCTGTTGCTAGCCTTCTCTTTCCTTCAAAGGCATCTGTCATCATTTACAGATTAAAATTCAGAGCTTTTTTTTATCACTGTGCCATCATATGATGCAAAATGAAGTTTAAATGACCGTAAGAATCATGTCTCTTATTAACTGGACTGAGCATCCAGACAACTGCTGATCTTAGATCACTAGCTTTTGACACATAAAGACTTAGTATCCCATCTAAAAAGGAAAAACAAAAACGCTTTTGAATTCCTCCAAGAATTCTATTAACCTGCACTATTTTCAGTTCCTCAGATTCAAAAACATAACCACTTTTGTGATGCTGTCTGTTCAGGGAACAGCATTCAATTCCAGGCGAGACTCAGTTATTAAGACCAAGGCTATGGCTACTAATCTTCTTTAAGTTAATGGAATTTCTCCTTTGCTTTCACTAGGAAGAAAAAGAGGGATAACTGCCACCTTTGTACTTTTATGATCAAGGCCACTTGTCACTAAATAGCTAGATAATTTTCTTTCAAAAGGTGGGTTTGCCTTTTGACAGTGGGCACAGTACTATACTAGGAGAGGCTATACACAAGATGAGACCCTAATGTGAAAATTACTAATTCAATGTTGACAAATAAAAGCTTAACAGTCTGAGGAAGCAATCAGATGATTCACTCAGAAGGGCATACGTCAAATCAACCATCCACTCAACCACATCCCAACAGAAAACCTGAAAGTTTACAACTTGAAATTTACCTCATGTGTGCCTCTAGATGTACACTGCTTTAGGTTTCCCCAATGATAGTATGTAATATATACTTTTTCTCAAATATACCAATGTCGGAAGAAATCGTGTCATTTTTAAATGCTGACAAAAATTAGAAACTCAGAAAAAAGATGCATCTTGTTTTAAGAATGTACCAGATTTTTCAGTTTAAAATATTCTGTCTTGGGAAACTTTACAGTCTTGTTACTGTAGACATTTGTTGTTTCTAAAGTTGAATTTCTCCTGGGTATGGTGGTGCAAGTTTGTAATCCCTGTGATTCTGGAGATTGAGACAGAGGATCTGAAGTTTGGGGCCAGCCTCAGCATCTTATTGAGACCCTCAGCAATTTAGCAAGACCCTTGGTCTTAATAACTGAGTCTCAAAAATTAAAAAGTAAAAAGGACTAGAGATGTGGCTCGGTGGTAAAGTACCCTTGGATGAAAGAAGAAAGGAAAGAAAAGAAATAAAATACTTTCTTAGTCATGTGGCTAGTATGGGCCTGTCTAAAATAAATGAGTGTATGCTGCTCTTGGTCTCAATTCAGAAGTGGGCACTTGGCTCAATTCCAGCCCAGTAAGTTAAGGGTACTGCTCCAAGTCTTGGTTGCAGGGAAGTGGGTTTCTCTTTACTGCTGAATTATAATCTAAGAATACATACCTGGAAGAATACTCCTTCTCATCATGAAAGAGCAATAGTTTCATGTTTTGTGCTGCTATGATGTAATACCTGAGACTAGGTAACCTTTAAAGAATAGAGTACATTTGGCTTGTGGTTCTGGGGGTTGGGATGTCTAAAAGCACAGGGCCCTGGCATCTGCAAGAAACGTGAGGCTGGTTTTCCTAAAGCTGAAGATGGGAGGGCAAAAGTGAACAAGAGAGGGCCAAGCTCAATTTCACAGCAGATCTTTTCTCCTGATAATCAACCCACTCCTGCAATGACAACATTAATCCACCTGGGAGGGCGGAGCCCTCATGACCTAAGCACCTCTTGATAGATCCTCTCTCTCAAAACTGTTGCACCCTGGGGAACACATACAAACCACAACATTCAACCTACAAAATTCAGGAACTTCACCCAATGTACAATTCATTTGCTGCTTCCCAATACACATGCTACTTACATGGAGTTATGCCCTGATAAACCCATTATATGTTGAAAGTATCATTAGGTCATAAATGCAATTAATATTTTCTCCATTCAGAATGATGCTAGCCTGAGGCTTAGCATAGATAGCTTTTACAATGTTGAGGTAAGTTCCTGTTATCCCTAGTTTTTCTAATGTTTTGAACATAAAGGGATGCTGTACTTTGTCGAATGCTTTTTCTGCGTCTATCGAGATGATCATATGGTTCTTATTTTTAAGTCTATTGATGTGGTGAATAATATTTATTGATTTCCGTATATTGAACCATCCTTGCCCTCTATCACCACTTCTATTCAATATAGTTCTCGAAAACACTGGCCAGAGCAATTAGACAAATGAAAGAAATTAAAGGCATAAAAATAGGAAAAGAAGAACTTAAATTATCACTATTTGCGGTCGACATGATTCTATACCTAGAAGACCCAAAAGGGTCTACAGAGAAACTACTAGAACTAATAAATGAATTCAGCAAAGTGGCAGGATATAAAATCAACACACATAAATCAAAGGCATTTCTGTATATCAGTGACAAAACTTCTGAAACGGAAATGAGGAAAAACACCCCATTCACAATATCCTCAAAAAAAAAAAAACTTGGGAATCAACCTAACAAAAGAGGTGAAAGATTTATACAATGAAAACTACAGAACCCTAAAGAGAGAAATAGAAGATGATCTTAGAAGATGGAAAAATATACCCTGTTCATGGATAGGCAGAACTAACATCATCAAAATGGCAATACTATCAAAAGTTCTCTATAGGTTTAATGCAATGCCAATCAAAATCCCAATGGCATTTCTTGTAGAAATAGATAAAGCAATCATGAAATTCATATGGAAAAATAAAAGACCCAGAATAGCAAAAGCAACTCTAAGCAGGAAGTGTGAATCAGGCGGCATAACAATACCAGATTTCAAACTATACTACAGAGCAATAGTAACAAAAACAGCATGGTACCAAAACAGGCAGGTGGACCAATGGTACAGAATAGAGGACACAGAGACTAATCCAGAAAGTTACAACTATCTTATATTTGATAAAGGGGCTAAAAGCATGCAATGGAGAAAGGAGAGCATCTTCAAAAAATGGTGCTGGGAAAACTGGAAATCCATATGCAACAAAATGAAACTGAATCCCCTTCTCTCGCCATGCACAAAGTTAACTCAAAATGGATCAAGGAGCTTGATATCAAATCAGATACTCTGCATCTGATAGAAGAAAAAGTTGGCTCCGATCTACATATTGTGGGGTCGGGCTCCAAATTCCTTAATAGGACACCCATAGCACAAGAGTTAATAACAAGTATCAACAAATGGGACTTACTTAAACTAAAGAGTTTTTTTTCTCAGTAAGAGAAACAATAAGAGAGGTAAACAGGGAGCCTACATCCTGGGAACAAATTTTTACTCCTCACACTTCGGATGGAGCCCTAATATCCAGAGTATACAAAGAACTCAAAAAATTAAGCAATGAGAAAACAAATAACCCAATCAACAAATGGGCCAAAGACCTGAACAGACACTTCTCAGAGGAGGACATACAATCAATCAACAAGTACATGAAAAAATGCTCACCATCTCTAGCAGTCAGAGAAATGCAAATCAAAACCACCCTAAGATACCATCTCACTCCAGTAAGATTGGCAGCCATTAGGAAGTCAAACAACAACAAGTGCTGGCGAGGATGTGGGGAAAAGGGTACACTTATACATTGCTGGTCGGACTGCAAATTGGTGCGGCCAATTTGGAAAGCAGTATGGAGATTCCTGGGAAAGCTGGGAATGGAACCACCATTTGACCCAGCTATTGCCCTTCTCGGACTATTCCCTGAAGATGTTAAAAGAGCGTACTATAGGGATACTGCTACATTGATGTTCATAGCAGCACAATTCACAATAGCTAGACTGTGGAACCAACCTAGATGCCCTTCAATAGATGAATGGATAAAAAAAATGTGGCATTTATACATAATGGAGTATTACTCTGCACTAAAAAATGACAAAATCATGGAATTTGCAGGGAAATGGATGGCACTAGAGCACATTATGCTTAGTGAAGCCAGCCCATCCCTAAAAAACAAATGCCAAATGTCATCTTTGATATAAGGAGAGCAACTAAGAACAGAATAGGGAGTAAGAGCATGAGAAGATCACCATTAAACAGGGTCGAGAGGGGGGAGGGAAAGACAGAGAGAAGGGAAATTGAATGGTAAAGGAAGGAGACCCTAATTGTTATACAAAATTACATATAAGAGGAAGTGAGGGGAAAGGGGAAAAAAAACGAGAGAGAGAAATGAATTACAGTAGATGGGGTAGAGAGAGAAGATGGGATGGGAGGGGAGGGGAGGGGAGGGGGGGATAGTAGAGATAGGAAGGGCAGCAGAATACAATAGACACTAGTATGGCAGTATGTAAAAAAGTGGATGTGGAACCGATGTGAATCTGCAATATGTATACGGGGTAAAAATGGGAGTTCATAATCTACTTGAACCAAATGTATGAAATATGTCAAGAGCTTTGTAATGTTTTGAACAACTAATAATTAAAAAATTAAAAAATAAAAAAATAAAAAAATAAATGCAATTAATACATCTAATCTGCCAATCACCACAGCCCAGCAACATAGGACACTGTCAAGTATTGATTGTTTACTTTCATGATTGTGTGATTGACAGGGAGTTACAGATCACTGCTGCTGCCCAGTATCACTAGTGTATGGTACTGCACATAACTAGCCCAGGAGGGAAAAAAAAAAATCAAAATTCAGAGTACATTTTCTCCTGAATCCTTAGGTCGAAAAATCCTAAACTGAACTAGCATAAATCGGGACTATCTGTAATCCCCCAAAGTCAGGATCAACTCTCAAGTCCCAAGTCCAGAGTCTCATCTAAGTCAGACTCCAGACACAATTAACCTGAGGCAAATGCAGGATTTCAGCAGTGAGTTGAAAATAGACATTCCCTTTCCAAAAGGGAGAAACATATGAGATAAAAGGGCTGACTGCTCTCAAGTAAATGTGATACCCAATAGGAAAATCATTAGATCTTCAAGCTGCAGAAGCTTTTTTTTTTTTTTTTTTTTTTAAACTCACTCCATGTTCTGTATGCTGGGCACACTGGGAAAGCTTTGCTGGGCCTATCCTAGGCAGCAGCTCCATGGATTTTAGTCTCCTATAGTTAGTTCCTTGAGGTTCTCCCAGGCTGGCACTGCAGGCCAACAGCTTTACATTCTGGGATCTTGAGGGCAGCTTTGTGCTTGGGGCTCCAATATTGCTTAGAGGGAACTGTGATGGCCTCCCTTTCAGGTTCCACGAGGCACTGCCTTAGTGGGAACCCTTCAGGGGCTTCTGCCCTAAGACAAGTCTCTGCCTCAGATTCCAGCTGTCTGCCACATCCTTTGAATCTAGGTGAGGAAGCCAGGTCCCTGTAGTGCCTGCATCTTGTATAACTGCAGGATCAGCACCATGCGCATACTACCAAGGTTTTATGGCTTGGGCCTTCCAAGTGGAGGGTCAAGTTGCTCCTGGGCCTCCTAGAACCATGACCAAGATGGCTGAGGGTAGCTACTGCCCTGCACAGCCTTGGAATTTGGGGAGCAGAGTTCCAAAGCTGGGCAGGACAACAAATGCTGACATCCCTTGGGTGCCTCTCTGGAAACTGCCCTCAAGGTCCTGCCTGGGGCTGTTGGGAAAGGTAACCTTGAAGATCACTGAAGTGACCCGGGTCTCTCTCTCGCCCGGTGTCTTAGTGATGATGTGCTCCATCCATGGTAATCTCTAGCAAGTAGTTGGTTGGCTATACCTGGTTTCTTCTCCTAAAAAGCTTTTTCACTCTTTACATGAACAGGCTGCAAATTTTCCAAATCTTTCTGCCCTGCTGCTTCTCTCTAAATTATAAATTCTGTCTTTAAATAATTTCTTTCCTCTTTCATCTGACTGTATATGTGGTTAAAAGTAGACACACAGTTCCTTCAAAATTTTGGTTAGAAATTTCTTCTACCAGATCTCTGAGCCTCATCACACTTAAAATTTGATCTTCCACAAAGCCCTAGGATTACAGACAATTCCACTGAGATCTCTGCTTCTGTGTGGAGGCAGTCTTTACTTCAGGCTCCATACTATGATTTTCATTTCCAAAAACTCATCAGAATGGTCTTTACTGTCCATATTTCTGCCAATATTCTGACCACAATCACTTGAGTAATTTCTAAGAAGACTTAGATTTTCCCTGTCAATGAATTCCTTCTGCTGAACCTGCACCAGAAGCACTCGTAATGTGCTGTTTATGGCAATTAAAGCTTTCCCCAGTATTCAAAACTGTTTCAGCCCCCCTTAATATTGTCAAATGTCCATATTACCCAAAACAAGATACAGATTCAATGTGAGCCCCATCAAAATATCAAAGACATTCTTCACAGAAATAGAAAAAACAGTCCTAAAATTCATATGGAAGAATGAAGACCCAGAGTGGCCAAAGCAATATTGAGCAAGAAGGGCAATGTTGGTGGCCTCCTAATACTTGATCTTACAATTATACTACAGAGTTATAATAACAAAACCAGCATGGTCTTAGTATCAAAACAGACATGGAGACCAGTGGAACTAACTAATGATAAGATAGAGACAAATCCACATAGATACAGTTATCTGATCCTTGACAAAGGTGGCAAAAACATACAACGGAGAAAAGATAGCCTTTTCAACAAGGTGCTGAGAAAACTGAATATCATATGTAGAAGAATGAAGCTAGAGTCCTCTCTCTCTCTGAACAAAAACCAACTCAAAGTGGATCAAACATTTAGGAATTAGACCAGAAACACTGCAACTGCTAGAAGAAAACAAAGGGTGAACACTCCAACATATTGGCATAGACACCAACTTCCTTAAAATATGACTTCAAAAGCTTAAGAAATAAAACCAAGAATCAATAAGGGCGATAGTTTCAAATTGAAAAGCTCCTGCACAGCAAAGAAACAAAAATGTAAAGAGAGAGCCTACGGAGTGGGAAAAAAATATTTGCCAGTTATTCTTCCAACAGGTACATCCAGAATATAGAAAGAACCCAATAAACAGCACCAAACAAATAACCCAATCAATAAATGGGCAAACGAACTAAACAGACAATCCTCAAAAGAAGAAATGTAAATGGCCAAAAACGTATGAAAAAATGTTTAACATCCTTAGCAATCAGGGAAATACAGATCAAATCCTAACTGAGATTTCATTTCACTCCAATTAGAATGCCAGTCAACAAATAACACTTGGGAGGCTGCGGCAGGAGGATCACAAGTTCAAAGCCAGCCTCAGCAATTTAGCTAGGCCCTAAGCAACTTAGCGAGGCCCTGTCTCAAAGCACAAAGTAAAAAGGGATGGGGATGTGGGTTAGTGGTTAAGTGTTCCTAGGTTCAATTCCTGGTACTTTTAAAAAAGAAAAGAAAAAAAAAAACAATAAATGCTGATGAGGACACGGGGAAAAATTGTATACTTATACACTGTTGGACTGCAAATTAGTGACCACTTTGGAAGGCAGTATGGAGATTCATCAAAAGACTAGGAATGAACTCACCAATCCTACTCCTCAGTATTTATCAAAAAGAACTAAAATCAGCATATTATAGCAATACATGCATACCAGAGCTTATAACAGCATAATTCACCATAGTCAAATCATGGAATTAACCAAGATTGTACATCATTAGACAAATGAATAAAGAAAATGTGGGGTGTGATATATATATATATATATATGCAACAGTGTTTTGATCAGCCCAAAATAAAAGAATAAAATCATGTCATTTGCAAGTAAATGGATGAGAACATCAGTTTAAGTGAAATAAGCCAGACTCTGAAAGTCAAGGGTCAAATGTTTCTTCTCATTTGCATAAGCTAGGGGGAAAAAGGGAATTAAAGAAAGCGGGGGTGGGGGGAATGTCATGAAAACAGAAGGGAGAATAGTGGAAAAGAAGAAGGAGATTGAAGGGAGGAAGGAGGGATGGGAAAGAGGAGGAACTGTAGAATGAAATCGACAAAACTATGTTATGTGCATGGATGAATATATCACAATGAATTCAACTTTTATGTCTAACTATAATGTTACCATTAAAAAGAAATTAATAGAAGGAAGACCAATAGGTTAGAGGAAGGGGATCAGGGGAAGGAGGGGAGGAGGGGAGGTGAGGGAAAAAAAAAAACCCTGTTCCAGCCTCTGCCTGGAACCCAGTCCCAAAGCCACTTCCACATTTTCAGATGTTATAGAAATAGTTCCACTTTTCAGTAACAATTTTCGAGTCCGTTTTATGTGGTTACAACAGAAAAACTGAGACTGAGTATAAAGAACAAAGAATGGTCTGGCTGGTGGTCCAGAGGCTAGGATGTCCAAGAGCATGGTCTGGACAACTGAGGAGGGTCTTCATGCTGCATCATCCTATAATGGAGGGCATGAGAGAACAAGAGTGGGCAAGAGAGCGTTCAACTTATCAGGCACCACCTCCCAACACTGCTGTATTAGGGGTTAAGTTTCCAATTCATGAACTTATGAGACCCATTTGAACTATAACAGAAGAGTTGATTCCAAAGCCTATGCGGAAAAATCCAAATAATACTCAACTAACACAACTGGCTGCAGCCTCCATAATAGGGTTTACAAACTCAATGCCTTCAGTGGTCAGGCCATTAACACAAAGTGGAAAGCTGTGGATATGATGTAACAGGGAGTAATGGGAAGAAGACAGCTTATCTTTCTAAATGAATTAAAACAGATACAACATTGTGCTGGCCACAGAAAACACAATGACCTTAGGCACCTATGACTCGTCTGGACTGTCTTGATCACTCTTTTCTAGCGAGCTCTACAAAGACTCTTGGGAGCCCTGGGTCAACCTGACCCTCAGGAGTCCCTCTTTAGTAGATCAGTCATGTTAATAGGTTTGGCCTGCTACCCCTTCTCCCGGCCTCTACTCAGTCTAGCTCAACAGAAGGATTACTCAACTCTATTACAAACATGTGAAAAATATCTTGGAATAAACATCATTTTCCCTTTCTAATCATGATTGCTTTTAAAGCTGAAGAAACAAAGCCCAAATATCGGGGCCAAGGATAGTGCTATCAAGGGGATTTTCTTTTAATGGTGCAGTCGGCATTGAGGATCTTCTCAGCACAGTTCAACCTACTGTGTTTCGGTTGCCTGGAGTCTTGTAAATTTTAAATCTGGTACAAATAACCCCTGTGATACAAACCACACATTCCCTAACATACCGGAAGTATGATGATGATGAAAACATTTAAAAGTAAAATAGGAGCTAAATAAAGTAGAAATACTTTATAAAGATATGAGGCCAATTCTTATACTTATTTTCATAAACTTGAGAGATTAACAGTGAGTTTCTCAATTTAGACCTGTGATGCTTAACAAGTCTTTCCAAAGTAAGATTAGCTTCCAAATGAACTCATCTGAGAAAATAACAGCCACAACTATGGGTAATTTATTTAAAAACAAACCAACCAACCATCTACCCCTCCTCCACTAATTAACAGTCAAAGAAGAGAAAAGTGCCAATCTGGTCAGTCACAGCCCATTCTGAGTGAAATTTGCTGCTTTAGGTAAAAATGAGACCTAAAAATGAGGTTGACACGGAAGTCCTCTTATAGTCTATGTCATCTTCTTATAGCCCTAACCCTGTGAATTTACTGGAATTTCTAATGATTGAGTATGAGTGGGGGTTTGGAGAATGTGGCTCGGCACGAAGAACTGTCTGTACTCAAAGCAACCTGGGACAGAAACCACTGAAATGCATAACTTAGGAACAGCCCTGGTGTTATCACTAACAGCTTACTATTGCACCAAAATAAAAATGTTTTTCGTTATCAAGACTCAACAAACAATTGTCCTGAAACCAGGGGAGTCTCTTGATGATGACCTACTAATCAACAGGCTAGAGAGCTAAACCAGGCTTCAGTTCCTCACTGCTGAACATGCAGACAGGCCTAGTCTTCCCTGTCACTGCACACTGAGGCCCCTGAACTTCAGACACTGCCGTCTGTTCTCACCTGCTTATCAGACTTGTTTTCATGGCATCTTCTGGCCCTGTAAAAATAACTAATACTAAGTAATTCCCAGAGAATTATTTCCTGTGATTTTCTTTTATACATAACGATAAAATTTCATTAAGTCTCTCAGTCTGTATCAAGTGCTCAGTCAATACTCTAGGATCTGAGGATACAGCTCTGCATAAAACACACACACACACTGGCCAATAGCTGTCTCCCTGAACTTGGGGAATGAAGCAACCACTTGGTATGATGCTTATAAAGCAAAGGATGCTACATAAGGACTGCCACAAGCACTCATAGGAGACCAATTCTGGTGGCTGAAATAAAAAGTAGCCTCTTCATGATACATTACTCCAGTTTTCTTTTAGTGAAAAACAATGACTCGCTTTCTAAAGAGCAGCGCTGATATGAAAACCTTTGTAGATGACATCTGTATGAAGTGAAGCACCTTCTACCTTCCTGGCGATACAGATTAATGCAGCTGGACACCAGCCTGACATGATGTGCCTCGGAGTGTGAGCTTGACTCTGCCTGGAATGCAGTCTTCATGCTCCTGGAGACACAATCTGATGAAAGCAGGATGTCATCCCACAAAGCAGGGTCTCACTTCAGGTCAGGAGACAAAACTGTTGGTGCTTGCTGGGCTGCATTGCCAGAAAAAGGGCACCACAGAAGATCCAAAAGCGGGTGGTGTGCACCAAGCAGCAGCAACGTCTCCATCATCTCACGGCTGCCCCGCCTTCTGGGGACAGGCTCTTCCCTTCAGAGTCAAGGGCTCAAAGCAAGGTGCTGAGTACTGGAAGCAGGGGATGGAGGTGTTGGGAAATTTAATTACAATGTGTGAAGCCAAACGGTCTGTGGCTTAAAGATACTCCAGAAGTGTGAAGAATAATGATTGCTTTTTGAGAACTCTCATTTCCCAAGAATGAACAAGACTGGGGAATGATGAACTACTTTTTTTTTTTCTTTTTAATATTTTTGTCAAGTCTTTTTTGCTGCAAGGCTTCCAAAGTTTTTGCCAGCAAACTTATACCTTTACCTAAAGAAAGATTCCTCTTGGGATAGTCATCTGACCAGAATGATGACTTCCTTGACCATGAAGAAAACTATCATTTGGATCTGTGATGGAAGTGCCATCTGTTAGATCTAATGCCACACTTGATGACAGAATATATATATTTTTTAACTCAGGAAGGCTTCTATGAAATTCTGTCTGATTAAACAAGCAAGGACAAGGCATAAGCTGAAAATGAACCCGAGATCCCTGCCCTTTAAGAGCTCAAAGTCTTTTTTAGGGGGATGTGGGATCTACTACAGAGACAGGCTAACATAACTTTATCACAAAGCAAATTGGGGCAAATGCTATACAGATTAACCCAGCTGGAGGTCCAGAGCAGGTTTGCTAGGAGGATCTGGGCTGCTCCTTGAAAGAGGAGCAGGACTTGCAGAAGATGATAGAAAGAGCATTCAAGGTAGAAGGAGTAGATGAGTGGAGGTATACACGTGTATTTAGGGAGAAGAAAAGAGGATGGTCAGATGGGACTGAAGGAGAAGGAAGAAGGAAATAAAGGGTCTAGACTTGCAATAAACATGAAGAGCCACAAACGGATTCAGCACATCCAATGGAAAAAATATTTGTGACATTTTTTTTTGGCCAGGGAGGGGGTACAAAGATACCTTAAGTGTCTAACGATGGTGGCTGAGGTGATGAAATGGAGGATTCTAACACTAATTGGGGAGAAAACTTGGCCAAAGGAACCATTTGGAACTATATTGCTTTCAGCTTGCTTTTAATTTTTCTGCCTTTCTGCGTCACATCACGTGGATCCTCACCATTCTTCCTAATAACCACACTTGCTGTCGTATACCAGTGTGCGGCAAGCCAGAATCCTCTTCTGAAGAGTGGTGAGTAGTACAGGAACAATACCCTGGTGTCGCCTAATGACAAGAATATGCGGGGAAAAGCTGGTGCTTCCCATCACCCTGTCACTCATTTCCTCTGCTATACTTTTCTTGGACTCAAACTATGCAGCAAGAGACCCATGGACACAGAGAGCAGCTGTGCACCCTGACAAGTCCTCTGCAGTTTTTTTGACATCACAGCATTTACACAATTCCAAGTGTGCATGCTGCTTGCTGTTAAACCTATAAACTGGCAGCCACTCTCTGATGTTAGTTTGGCACGTAAGTGGAATTCCAAACACAAACGGCCATCAGGACCAGGACTGCCTTAGGTATTGGTGTTAGTACCGAGCTCCCAGGTTAGAGCCAGGCTTGGGGCGAGCGCCTCACAGTCATGGTAACTTAAAAACCTTTCCTCCCACAGACCAATCTGTGTAACAGAATCATTTGTTAGCATCCGGTGCAGCATACCTCAAACTCCAGATAGTGATCTTTCAGCTTGTACTCGTCCACCTCCTTGGCTTTGACTTTCTTGTCAGGGGGATAGGAGCGGTGCTCAGCCAGCTCAGTGGTGATCTGCTTCAGCTTGCCTTCATGAGATTTCAGTTGTTCCTCCTGGCAGGAAATTATTGAGCCATTTAGTGCACAGAGAAGAAATCAATAAAAAAAAATGTGTAGAGTGCCTTTAAAAAATCCCTTATGGTGACTAACTTTCATTTACCAGAACAGTCTAAGGTGCCTCAGCAGGAGGCACATCCTTCCAACTAGCCAGTGTTGGTGTAATTTTTCCCAGGATGGCAACCCAGGCCATCCTAACTGGGCCTCCCCAACCAGGCCTCTGATTACAAAACCAAATGGCTTCAGAGCCTGCTAAGGAATGCAATGTCACCAAGCTGGGACAAGACCTTTAAAGAGAAACCAGATTAGGCAAGTCACCATATGAACAGCTAAGTGCCTAGCCTGGGCATCACATAACTTAGCTTCTCAAGTATGCCCGCTCAGCAATAACTGCCTGTGTGCCCATCTCTCGGAGTGAATGAGTGTCTGCAAATTTCTTTCTTTTTTTTGAGATAAGCAGTACTGCAAAGAAATACTTCTCTAAAATTTATCATATGCTATTCTAAAAAATGTGCTATGCTTTCTCCCTCCAAAGTAGCAAGAGGGTCTCTCACTTCCTTCAACTTCATTGACCTGAACTAATCATTCAATTAAAATGCACTCATTGACTGACTGCTGCCTGAACAGCATAATTATAGGTTCCATCTGCCAAGGTAATATAGTTGGTCCTATGTCAAAGAACTTCCATTCTAGGGGTGCCATTTATACCTCCTTGGCAACAGTGACCTAAAAAGATATGATACTGAATCCCCTTGCAGAATTTTAAAAATAGTCTTGAGAAAAGACATTGGAATTCTCTTGCATTCCTAAAGTTGGGTGGCAGCTTACTATTCCACTTCCACATGTAAATTATCCAAATTCTTGATTATAAATTTTATATGTATAAGAAACAAAACGATAAATGCAAATGAAGAACTGATTAAACGAGGCAATAAGCATGTTTTACATAACACCAACATAATTTTAGAATATAAAAGTTTTATTACAGAATGAGGGGAATAACTTAAAAGACTACCAGATAATTAATAATTATGAATGCCAAATTAAGATTATATAACATCCTTGTAAATTTTTTGGAAGATATCCAGAAACTATAAAGTCACATATAATATCTTAGGGATTTCTGTAATAGTGCACATCTTAAAAGCCAAATAAGAAAAAAATAATTCAAGTCTAAAGCCTTAAAAAAAAATATATATATATATATATATATATTAAAAAAAGTAAAGTTTTGGGCTGGGGTTGTGGCTCAGTCATAGTGTGCTCACCTAGCACATGTGAGGCCCTGGGTTTGATCCTCAGCACCCCATAAAAATAAATAAAGATATTGTGTCCAACCAAAAAATAAATATTAAAAAAGTAAAGTTTTAAAAAGCAGAGAACATTAGTGCAAAGATGAACAGAAGAGGTAGCAAGAATACATGGAGTGAAAGAAAGATGACAAGATTCATTTTTAAATGCGAACAAACATTCCAAGAAGGTGAGATACGTGTGCACCGTGGTCACTAAAACATTATTCACAATAGCTATGATATGGACACAACCTAAGTGACCCACAACAGATGTGTGGATAATGAAAATATGATATGTATACAAAATGGAATACTACTTAGCCTTTAAAAAGAAGGAAATTCTGTCCTACATCACAGCATGGATGAACCTGGAGGAAATTATGTAAGGTGAAGGAAGCTACGTACGGAAAGACAAATGCCGTACCATCTCACTTATATGTGAAATACATAAGAAAAAATCAAGCTTTTAGCTGTAGAAAGCAGAATGGTGGTGACAAAAGATGGAGGGACAAGGAGATTGGGGAGATACTGGTCAAAGAATACAGAATTTCAATTAGAATGAGTTCCTGAATTCTTTTGTATATCATGGTGACTAAGTTAATAATAATAACGTGTTTCAAAATTGCTGAGATGGGTGTGATGGCACAGGCTATGATTCCAGTGACTCAGGAGACTGAGGCAGGAGTATCACAAGTTGAAGGCCAGCCTCAGCAACTTAGTGAGGCCCTAAGCCACATAGTGAGACCCTGTGTCAAAATACAAAAATAAAGAGAGTTGGGGATATAGCTTAGTGGTTAAGCACCCCTGGGTTCAATCCCCAATACCAATAAATAAATAAATATAAAATTGTTAAAAGGTTTCAAATGTTCTCATCAGAAAAAAATCAGTACATGATTTGACAGATACGTTAATGAGCTTGACTTAACTGCTCCACCATGGACACACGTCACACTGTATCTCACAAACACCTACCTTTGAACCTTCTTTTACACAGAGTCTGAGGAATTGGAAGCCTCCTAAGGAGACCCAGGCCACTGCCCTTTAGAATGAAACAGAGACCCAGAGAACTCAAGCACCTGCTCCAGGCCACCAACACGGCAGGAGTCCATTCTTCCAACTTCTAATCTTAAATTCACTTGGGGACCCTTTCTTAAACACACACCCAAGCTTCAAAACCTTCTGCTTCTCAGTGTGCTGGTGCCGAGCTCAGCACCCTCAGAGCTCCTCAGATCCCTCACCCCCCATGCTCCTGCCACAGCTCTCCAGCTCGCGGGCTACAACGCAGGTCTTACGCACCCTGTATGCTCCAGATCTTGCAATCTCTTTCCAGTTACTGCAGCATTGAATGTGTATGCCACCTATTTGCCACAAAACTCACTCTGACCTAAGTGTGAATTTTACCTCCTTGACTGAGTACAAACTCCAAGAAGGCAAAATAAGGAGGATCATTTTCCCTTTTCCTTTAATCTTCCAGTGTCTAGTAAGGAACTCAGCAGAGACAATACTAACAAAGACCTTATGCTTCTACGCTGGGAGCTGAGGCCACTGTCGCACCCATTTCTACAAAGCTCACTGGACCTATCCCTCAGTAAACAGTAGCTGAAAATGATTAAAAAGAGGGTGCTCATATTATTTCTTCTGTGTTTTCAGGGAGAAAGGTGATTTGGGAGGCAGTGCAAATTATAAGTAAAATCTGTAATGCTTGAGATCTATTAAACCCAAGAATAAAGAGCATTTAGCATCAAGGGCATTTGCCAACGAGTCCATTTGAGAGAGAGATTGCTGAAAACACCATCGCTAAGGATTTTCTTTAATCATTTCAGGTTTAACGCACTTTAAAGACCTTAAACACAGTGTCCTTAAACACACTTTCACATGATTCAACTAACTGTTTTACTGAATGTTTAATGTATATTAAACACAGACTCTAAGAAATGAATAAGAAATCTAGCTACTCGGGAATAGTGTGGTCACCATGTAAGGTCATGCCAAGGAGCCTGGACTGTATCTTACTGGCACAAGTGAGTACATTAAGGAAAGTGCCATGGTTGGACCTGTTTTAGTCAACACTGGGAAGGGTGGGCTGGAGGAGGGCACCTCAGGAAGGCGACTTCATGAGGTACAAGTATCCAGAGGAGCAGCGCAGACTAAGGGAGGCAGAAACTGAGTGGAGGGAGAGGGACCTCAGGTGGCTAGACAAATAGTCCTGGTCAGAGTTTTATGAAGTGGGGCGTGTGCAGCTTGCCAAAATGATCCAATGGGGAGAGTTTTAAAAATCAGTATTGAGATACAATTTTAAATTTTTATAAAAACTATTGTATCCCATAACTGTGCTGAATTTGCTTACAAGTTCTATAAGTCTTTAAATGGAGTTCTTAGGCATTGGGAACAGTTTTTTAATTATTTTTTAAAACCTAAGCACTGTGAAATGCTACTATCTGGGACATGTGGTATATTTTATTTAAAAATACACATCGCTCAAATATTTAGTATTAATAAACTGATTGATTAAAAGAAACCCAGTGACATAGGTCTAAGATGACAAAAGCTTGAAGTAAGGAATGTCGGGGAGGATGTGAAAGATATTTAAGAGGTAAAGGGACAGGGCTTGATGATGGGGTGTGACACTGGTTGGGGTGCAGGGGTGCGGTTCTGGCCAATGAGGGAGGCAACTGTAAGCGCATAGGCTCCCAAAGCCTGCCCCTGTGCTCCTCCTTAGCACTACCTGAGGTCCAGCACAGGACAGGAGGAGGGGTGGGGTTACTTCCCTGTGAAGGGCGAGCACAGGACCCACCCCTTTGTTTCTGATCAGTGTTCTCACTTGACCTGCACCCAAAGAGTTAATACTGAGTGCTTATTCATTGGTTCAAACTTTTGTAAGAGAACAGCTGGAGTTCAAAGAAATTGGAACTCGGTATCTATCCATCAGGAAGGTGACTTCATGAGGTACCAGTGTCCAGAGGAGCAGCACAGACCTAAAGGAGGCAGAAACTGACAATGTCTTGTGCCTCAGTGTGATCTGCACCGTCTGCTGGTCAGTCATCTGGAGCATATGAGAGAGAAACATCAAATTTCCAGGCATCAGGCTGCATCTGAACCACCTGGTGGGATATTATGCTGCCCCCAGATAATTCTTGTGAACGCTCCAGCTTGAAAATGACTGTTTTGGTGGGTATAAAAGTGGCCCTGAATAGATCCCAGAGGGGGCCAATCATAATTCTGTGTTTCCAGAAGAAGGAAAAAAAAATCTTGAGTTTTCAGATTAGTTTCTCCGCCCTCAACAGAAGAAGAAGAAAAAAAATGTGCTTTGGCAACATTGCCATGAAAAACAACCAGAGAAGGTGACTCCTACACAGCGGAATTGTTCAGGAAGAACCACACTGCACTGACAATAATCAATTTTAATAACTGAGGCTAATATGTTTTGGATAGCAGACAAGAATAAATTAAAGTGAAGCTCATAAATGACAGGGTGATGAACAACATGTCTTCAAAGAACCAAACAATCTTTTAATTGAAAGTTGGATTTTTTTCCTGAACACTGTCCCCCACCCACCCACCCACCCAGCAGGGTACTCACAGTGCTGTAACATATATTTTATAAATGGAAACTACCCAAGAGGCCCTGGCATTTGGGGGAATCATGGCCAGCCTGTGGGGGCATGGAGAAAGGAAAGGTGGCCAGTCTCACAGATGCAGGACCACTGGGTCAATGCAGTGGTTCTCAGTGGGAGTGGGTAGCTTTGATCCCAGAGGACATTTGGCAAGGTCTGGAGACGTTTCTGGTAATTAAAATTAGTGGAGATGCAGTTGCCATCTACTGGGTAGAGGCTGGGGACACTACTAAACACCCTGCAGTTCATACGATAGCCTCACACAATAAAGAATTATCTGGGCCAAAACATCAACAGTGCGGAGAGTGAGGGTGACCAGGCTGAAGAAGAGAACAGTTTGTGAAGCGATGGAGAGAGGAGGGACGCTTGCTTCAGGATGCGCTGGAGGTGTGCTGGGACTCTGCACAGACATCTGCAAGAGTGTCCACTTATGTGGAGGGAAAATCACTCCCCTGCGCCAGCTGCGTGCCAACTCACCTCTCTTTAGCACCGCTAATCACCACATGCATGGTTTTACACTGTGCTTCCCATACTGTCCTGTTACTCTCAGAGGTGAAACATCTTTAAAAAAAATTGTTAGTACATGAAATGATGACCTGGGTGAAGAAATGATATGGAAACCTTAAATCTTAAACATATTCTAGAACCTCCTCTTTTCCAGATGGAAGCTTGGTGATTTAACTGGTGGTGGAAGGGAGATACTCATCACATCCCTTTCTCTAGAAGTTAAGTCCCTAAACAGCACAGCTGTCTTGTCTGAGGTAACAATGGTGAATGCTTCTCTTTGCTATTGCTTTCCTACCTAAAATTCAATCATTGATCACTAAACATGTGCTCTCCCCTACCTTTGTCTCTCTGTGGATGCACATGCAAAATGAAGAAAAATATTTTTAAGATTATGCATTCTATTTTTTGTAAAACACTGGTTTTTTAAAAAAGAGTCTGCTCTAAAAAAGGTGCTTGCTGCCTGTTTTCCTGGCAGAAGCACACATAGAGATGAACACATTTCCTCATGCTTGTGTCTTACTGGGGGACAGCTCATATACAAATAGGACAGCCGGCCTTTTGAAAAATAGGAAGAAAATAAAACAGTACATTCTATAGTGAGAGAAGAACAAGGAAGAACTCTGATGTTGCTCAGAGCTCCACAATGTTCCTGTGAGTGACACACTTACTAAAGCCCCTCTTAACCTCAGTCACTTTCTCTCCTGCTGTTTTCATAGAATAAATCGTGAGATTTATTAAAAATGATCTATTAAAAAATGATCACTATTGCAAAGTCTCACAGTGAAGTGAATGAACAAAACTCAACATCTGAAGACATTTTTTTGCTTCACATTTTCTCCTCCTAACTTCATAGAATATGGTTTGCTATTCATGTGCTCTGCTTGTGACCGTTTATGTGATATGTTGCTGAGTACCCAGATTTAAAGCTGGGAAAGGATTTGCCTTTTGGGTTTGTACTGTAGTTGGACAGACGGAGAAATTGGCCAGCATTCTTTCTGGTTATCAGTAAAAGCTGCCTCCTTTCTCTTAGAATGCTGTAACTATTATCTTTGAAAACTACATGCCTTTCTGTCCTGTGAGTTGAGCTGGCTTGGTCCTTTCTACTCTCAAAACCGTGTTTTGGGTCACATGGGAACTATACAGTCATAATAATGCTTATGTAATAACCAACCAGTACATGTTAAGGATAATTATGAATGAGGGTGGAAAACACAAGAGTCTTTTTCCAGAAGCCATGTGTCTCTCTTTTTACTACTAGTCTTTCTGATTTCTGTAATTTATGGCAAGACTAGCGCATGTTCTCTTCCTTCACCTACTCACTATCTTCCGTCCCTCCCTCAAAGACGGCCAGTATGGTCTGTTTCCATCAGTCCACCAAAACCGCTCTTGCCAAGTTTACCCAAGGACCTCACTGCAATCTACTATCAGCTAGGTTTTGTCTTTATTTTACCTAATCTTCTCCTTCTTAGCATAACATCCTCCATGTTTGGTTATTTTAACTTAAATAACTTTTCTTAAAAGTTGTTTCTCAGGTATCTCAGTCTGCTTCTGAGCCTAAGGGCTATATCACTTACAGAAAGAAAGAAGAAAAGGATTCGGAAAAGACTCTGAAAGAAACAACAGGGAGGAAAGCAGGAGCTGGTGAGGCGAGGTTCCTCGAGCCAGGTCAGACACTGCAGTCCTGGGCGACGCCCTTCTTCCTCCACTTGAGCCATGAGACATCTGTTCTGTACTCTCATGAACTTCCACTCGACCCATTTCTTTGATAACTAACTTAGCTATTTCTCCTCTAGGTTACTAGATGGTCCTTGAGGGGCCTTTCTGCTTCTCATAGTATCTTCTTCTAATGCTTTTATCATATGGCAATGGAATAATTTTTAAAGTGCAAATATGATTATATCACTTTTCTGCTTAAAAACTACTGTCCTAAAGACACCCAGGAACCGCTGAAGCTTCCAAAATCATGCACATGACAAATAGGCCTGGAATAGTTTGAAAGTCCCCCCTAAAACTCATATTGAAGTTTACCTTCCAGAGAGTATTGGAGGTGGGACCTTTCAGAGGTGATTAGGCCATGAGGGGCCACCCCCTGTTGCGAGTGGGTTAGTTATCATGGGAGCAGTCTGCTCTAAACCTGAGGCTGAGGTGCTCGACTTTCTCCTGCTCATGCCCCTCACCAAGTCATGCCCTCGGTGACGTTAAGACTCTGCAAGAAGGCTTGATATCCGACTTCCCAGCCACTAGAACTGTAAGGAGGTAAATTAATTTTCTTTAGAGATTCCCCAGTCAGGGGTACTCTGTTATGGCAGAACGGCCTAAGACAAGCCTTTCATGATTTTGCCTACCTCCACAGGGTCCACTTCTGACTTTTTCTCAACACCGCTCAGGTCATGTTAGGTAACTTGGTGTGGCTCCTGCACCCCAGTCTCTCTCCTCTGGGCCTCTGTTCCTCTGCCGGATCACCCTGTTATCTCATCCCACACCTCACCTATTTCTCATCCTTTAAGCTTCACGGAATATATCACACCTCTTCTTCACCTCCAAGGCCACCCTAGCTGTCCTGCCTTGTGCCCACATGGCCTTAACCCTTCCTGTGTAGCTATCAAGTGCTTAATTTATATTTGCCACCCTTCAGGAGAGGATCTGGGTTTCATCTGTCTTTCTAGATCCACAGCCTAAAACCATCTTTGCTATACAGTAGGGACATAACATTTACTAAATAAATGTCATTGATAATTGTGCTATGAAGGAGGGAAACAACAGCTAGTTAATACCAAAGCATTCATTGATCATAATCAGATTAAGTGATTTCTATTGTTACAGCAATAAGAGTTCCACAGAGACATCAAAGTAGCTCCAAAATCCTTGACTGGTCAATGTCATCAGGGGTACTGCAGAGAGGGTTAAAATTGGCAGAGCCTCAGAACAGAGTTTTTAATGAAAAGATGACAAAATTTGACAAATGGTTTTTTTTTTTTAGAAAGATTAAGAGAATTTTATGTAAATACATGTGGAACAGAGCTCTGATGCACTTTGTCTTGAGTAGCTTAGAAAATGCAAATATTCCACTCACCTCTTCTAAGGGGTAAGGAAGGCCTTTCCTGCTCTACTGTGAACAGGGGAATCCCTGAAAATGTTTTTATATCTCTAGCACCAAATATGGTAAATGCTCAGTTAAATGAACTAATAATCAATGGATGAAAAGCTTGCTAACAAGCCACGACATCACCCCAGTTTTAGCCAGTTAAAAACAAAAACAAAAAAACAAACCAGGAAAGTATAACTGAAATGTAAAATATACTGGTATATTACATTTTGCCCCATTTATACAACATGGGGCAAGGTCTTCCATCTGCTTTCCAATAATGGAGAGCATTATTCATATACAAATATTAGCAAAATTACAAAGGACTTCTTTCCAGGCACAGCAACATCAAATGAGTTACCTGAGATAATTTTGTCGTGGTGGCAGGCAGAAGCGGGCGGCTAAACTTCTTCTGAGAACCAATGGCTGCTGGAAACGGTGGTGCAGAAAAGACAGCTGCAACACAGTTGATTTTGCTTATCCACCCCTGCATCTCCTCTGGACTCCTATGAGAAACAACCATGAATATGTCAGGCTATTCCTGTGTCTAAGTGCATCACACCTGGCCCATTGCTTATTGCTGATATAAAATGGCACATGATATCATTTATTCTTGGTACAGTTAATCACTGACACAACCCCATTGGAGGTTAACAGTCTCAACAGCAATCACCAGGCAGTGGAAGGCACTGGAATCCTGAAGCCTATCTATGGTCATCAAAGGATAAGCCTATGACTATGCTCTGAGGATACAGAAGGAAAAAAAGAGAAATGTATTCATTAAAATACTTTCTGTTGGAAACTAGCTTAGGCCAAAAGTTAATTAAAAATTTAATTCATCTCTTTTACTCACATAATTTTATTTTAAAATCTGACTGAAGCATACAGTCAGATTTTAAAGCATACCCACTTTGGAAAAGTTTGGTAGTTTCTTCAAAAGTTAACTATAAATTTATCATACACCACAGCAATTCCACTACTTTGTTGGTACCCAAGATAAATAAAACATAAAGCTACACAAAGATTAGAATATCAATTTTCATGACTTCCTTATTCCCAAGAATCAAAAAAGGGAAACAAATCCAAGCGTCCATCAACTAGTGAGTGGATAAAACAAAGAGAGATAAATCTATATAAACAGTATTCACCAAAAGGGTGAAATACTGATTCATGTTATACACAGCATGGATGAACCCCCAAAACATGAAGTGAAAGAAGGCAGAAATAAAAGATCACAAGTTGTATGATTCCATTTACGTGAGTAGTCCAGGAAACAATAGTACAGAGACAAAAAGAATTATCGGATGTCTGGGGCTGGAGATGTGAATGCAGGGTGACTACAAAATAGGGCACTGCTCTGGAACGAAGGAATGTTGTAAAACTGGACCGTGGGGCCAGCTGCACCATTCTGTACATTTAGTAAAAATTGTTAAAATATATGTTCAAAACAGGAGAAATTATGGTAGATAAAGTGGAGCTTCAAAATGCTAAAAAATGTCCATCTGAGAGGAGGTGGAAATCATTTGATATCATATTTTTAATTCACATGCCATTATATCCAGAAAGCCCCTCACTGACAACACTTAATATCTGTGACTTCATAAATGAGGGAAAGAAATGGTCACGAAACAGAAAAGATTATCCGCCATGCATATGTCCAACAAAAAGGTGAAATGATCATTTAATCACTTCCTTTACTGACTGACTACTCCAAAAGAACCCCACTAACCTGACACTGTGCTACATATTAATTCCTCAGTACAGCCAATGTGTGTTTCTAGTTGAATCCCTCCAACTGACGAATTTTTGTATGGGTTCTACCTGAGTAACTAGATCTCCTTAAGTATTATATCAGATATAAAAAATACTAGAGAACAGAAGAATTTAAAATATCCTTTCCACCTAATAGCTGTTATTACACATTTGGTTATGAGTCCCTTTGTAGAATATCCTAGTCCCAAATTCAAAAACTCTGTGTCACTTGTTTTCACACAGAACCTCATGTCAGCAATTTTACTCCTTCACAAGTTCAATGACCATAAGCCTCCAGAGGTCTAGCTCTTGCTCTCATTTCTCTCTTTTTCTGATCTTACCTTGCCTTGATCAGGCATAGAGATAGATACTTGTACTATCTTGATGTCAAACTTGAATTTAGTTTGGGTCAGCTGATAATATGATGTTGAAAGTGATTCTAGAGTTAGGCTCAATCCACGAATCATTAACCCTGTCCTGCTCTAGAAGCTCCATTCTAAAAACCCAAAGTTCCTCACTTCACAAGTCCAGGATTCTTCAAGTGGAATGCTCTGCTACTAATCTCAAGTCTGTCACTGGCCATCTCATTTCCTTATGCACAAATATGATTTGCATTCCGAAGGAAAACGAAACAAGGGAACAGGATGAAGATGTTCGCTTATAGAGCAGTTTCTCCACACCAGGCAACCTGGGATGCACTTAATACATTTATCGAATCCCCACCAGGACCCACTGAGACAAACATGATTACCCACAGCAGCTACACACCAAGGTTCACAGAGGTTAAAAATTATGTGCCTCAAGCTAGGAAATGGTGATTTGAATCTTGGACTACTTTATTCATGTTATGAGAGAACTTGTCTACTAAAACTCTCCCATCTTATTAATGAGGACACTGAGCTCTAGAGAGGGCAAAGAGCTTACTAAAAGACACAGGGCTACTTTATAGTGCACAAAAAACTAGAACTCAGGGTTCTATGTTTTTGTGTTAATTTTCTTAGGCAGCTGTCTTCCCTAACGAAACCAGTTCATGACATTTGACTACAACTCAACAAATTTCTCCTACAGAACCTGATTCTATTCCTTAGCATAAAGCAGTGGCAAGCAAACTGAAAACCAAAACGAAGTCAGGTGTGGTGGCTCATGCCTGTAATCCCAGTGGCTTGGAAGGATGAGGTAAGAGGATCTCAAGTGCAAACCAGCCTTAGCAATGGCGAGCTGCTAAGCAACTCAGTGAGAACCTGTCTCTAAATAAAATACAAAACAGGGCTAGGGATGTGGCTCAGTGGTTGAGTGCCCCTGAGTTCAATCCCTGGTACTCTAAAAAAACCCAAACCCAAACCAAACCAAACCCAACCCAACCCCAAACCAAGTAAGAACCAAACCAACAACACATACTGAGTTTGAAACAGCAAGACCCTCCAGTCGGCAGTTTTTAGCTTAAAGACATTGGGCTTCTTCTCGTAGTCGGTGGCCTTGGATGCCAGGGCATGGTGCACACTCACGGCATTTTTCAAGTCCTCCTCGGACAAGGCCTTTTCTGGCTTATATTCATCCTACAGATAGGCACAGAGAAAGCAAAGACAAGAGTGTGAGATGAGATTCTCTTTTTAAAACCTAATGGTAAAAAATTTTAAAGTCCATAAAAGTGCATGAAAAAAAGTGAAATGAACGATGAGTAAGAATTTGCAACTTCATAAAAGTCAAAGGGTATCACAATGTACCAAACATTTGCTACCAATGAGTACCTAAGAGGCATTAAAAAAAATTCTGAAATATGATAATTGAGGCAGAGAGATAAGGAAGGGCTATCTATCACCTGCATTTTAAAGTCATGTGAAATGAGGCTAGATTTGATAGTTACTGTGAACTGGCTTTGAGTTTAGATGGATAAATGCAAAAGTGGGAAGAAATCCATCAACACAATTATAAAGGAAAGTGGAAACACAGCCACTGTGTTCTTTGCTCTAAAAGACACTACATTTTCCTGTTGCTTTCTTTTCTGGAGCTTAATATTACCAGAAGAAAAATGAAAAGTAAGTAAAATAAGAATGACATGATCCAGCTCTTCTGTTGAAAGTAAAAAATCAATTTAATAAACAAGAGAAAGCTTAGCTCAATTGCCATACTTTTTTTTTTCTGAAAATTCAACATTACATAAGAAGGCAGGTGACATACACAAATGCAATTTTATTTCTGGACATCAAATGCATAATTCGTAGAATTTAAAAAGGGTCAGTGTGGAATCCCTTAAAAATATCAACAACAGAAAACTCCAAAAATTGTGCTCTATATGTGTAATAAGAATTGTAATGCATTCCACTGTTGTGTATTTACAAAAAACTATAAAAATCAATAAAAAACCCAGAAAACTCTAATTAGTAGAATTAGAATTTAAAACAAGTTTGTTACTACCTATATATTGCATATGCTATGAATTGTTACAGGAGACTGACATCCAGAGTTCAAGGCCCCTCTTCCCATATCTTATAAAAAAGGGTGAATAAACTTGTATTTCTCCTATAAAGAAAACACACTCACACACTCATGACCCCCCTTTAATTCACAGGAAAAGCCTAAGGGAAGATTATTCTCTTACTGGTTTCACAAAATTTCAGAAAAACAATTAAAATCTCTCTATATGTAATGATCTCTATATCATACACAAATCAAGCAATTCAAATGTATAAGGTTGCTAATTCAAACTGAAGTTTTATTTTTATCACATTAATGATCAGTGTCAGAGGCAGTCCTGGAAGGCAAAAGTTTTCCGTTTAAAATACAAAGCAAATACCAGTAGCAAAATAAAGATTACCCAAACTTATAACACTACATGACAATGTTTCCACATTGGGATTCCCACAAGTCTTATTTTGTTATGCCTCAGAAGTCGCAAACTGCTGTTGACACTGCCAGTCTTCTAGAAAGATAAGATAATCAAGAAAAGGAAAATACAATAATAAGTACAGGAGGTGTACATGTTCTCTGTTCTTACATAATTGCTGCTAATTCACACAATTATGATCTAGTTATGATTTGAAGTCTTTCTTGTTCTTTTAAAAAGGGGTCCCTGCCCCTTACCCCCCCCCCGCCCCCCCGCCCTAGTGATTTAGCATTCCCAAGACCCATGACTCTTCTTCCAGGGGAATTTTTATTAGAGCTGGAGTTTGAAGACGAGGTGCATGATTACAAAATCTGCTCCAGTCTCAGGATGACGCCATGAAAAAAAACCCTGCCCCTGCCTGTCTGGTCCACTGCCCAATGTGACCACTTAGTTTCTAGACAGGAATCTGAGGCAGATAAATAATGGGAAGGGAAGAAACGGACCAGGGTCAAAGTGACCTTCAGAGAATTAGTATGCTGCCTCCATTTCCACACGTGCTGATCTGCTAACAGCTGATATTTCAGTTTGCAGAGCAAGTAACCTAAAAATGTATGTGTGCCCTTTGTGCTATTCTAGGTCAATGAACTGGGCTTTTATCTTAATTCCTCTTCTCTACTTTTTAGTTGTTGTTGTCTGACTTTCTTAAGATGACTATTTAGCTCCTTTGTTCTTCATATTTCTTTAAGAAAGAATTTAAGGTTATGTTTCTTCTTTGAGTATGAGTCATAATGTGTAATGGTTTGGAAATAAAATGCAGTTTTTTATTGCTTTCTAGATAGTCTGTAATTTTAACTTTTTAAATCTCTCCTTTAATCTTAATAGTATCAAGAAATGTGGTTCTCACATTTAAGGCACTTAAAATTTTAGTTATTTACCATTATAGAGTTCTAAGTTTATGGGCTTGTGACCAGAGAATGTGATCTATAAAAGGTATATTTCCCCAAAATTTATTACAGGTATCTACATGTTAACTTTTCCTTAACGTTCCATGGGTATGCTAAAAGCTTATTATTTGAGGGATGAATGTTTATATTCAACTTTACTGACTCAATTCTACTATGTCCTTGCATTTTTTTTTTCCAGTTCACCTCTTGATACAAGTATACTGATCATGTCTACTGTGGATTTCAAGTTCTCCTTGTGTCTTTTCTAAAAATTTTATGCATTCTAATTTGTTATATGACAGCAGAAAGCAATTCAATTCACATTACACAATTAGAGCATAATTTTTCATGTCTCTGGTTATATACAGAGTCACAGCATTTGTGTTTTCATACGTGTACTTAGGGTAATGATGTCCATCTCATTCCACCGTCTTTTCTGCCCCCATCAAGTTCTCCTTGTGTTTTGAACAGCACTTGTTTTACACTTTAGTTACTATGCTGTTTGGTGCATTTGGGTTTATAATTATTACTTTCCTCATAACTATGTATTATCATTTTAAAATATTCTTCATCCTGTTCAGTGCTTAATCTTACATGATGAAAACTTATAAGAATCTCTCCCATAAAAATGCTCTATTTCTTTATTCCTTGCACATTTCTAAATAGATTTTGAAAGACATTTTCGACCCATCTCCCTCTTCCTCATTAATCCTAAAGTTTGCCAAAGCTGTTTAGTACATTTGTTCTGCAGTCTTACTAAAATTATCTTGTATTATGCACTTTGTTTCAAAAGACTTATTTTGTACTTACATTACACATTCCCTGTCTCTCCTATTCCTTTATTCTTCTAGATTTAATTGTGTCCATGTTTCCTGCTCATCTGTTTGCTTTCTTTTTTCCATTCTGACATCTCCATTCTAACCCCTTATTATTTTCTCTTCTCTCAAGTATTTGCTTCAGGTGGGTAATGTGCTCTTCAATCTTCTCAAATCTTTCATTTTCTCTGACAGGTACAGAATTGCGTATGGAACTTGTGCTTGCAATCCTTGCTACTCATGTCACATATAGTCTGGAGATGCTATTCTATTTCATCTAGCTTCCAATTTTACAGAAGGCCAATGCTGCTCTGATTCTTATTTTCCCTTTCTTATCCCTTCCTTTTCTGTTTGGAATCTCAGAGTCTTCCATTTATACTTAGAATTCAGGAATTTCGGCTAGGACAGGCCTTAATTTTCTCATCTATCCAGTCTAAACCTGGAAAAGTCCACCCTGATTCTCCCCTATGTGACCGCTCCTATGTGAACTGCTGGGAGAGATAATGAACAACTGTGCAGACTTCCTAGCAACACGTGGGGTTCCAGCTTGCACTGCACTCAGTGTCAACTGGTAATTCTTCTACACATCCATGATCATCTCTCTGATTTCCACAACACCCTAATTCACCACAAGTGTGGTTAAGAGCTCGAGTATCTGGAGTTAAAACCACTATGTTCAAAGATCTCGTTGTAAATTTTTCTGTGCCAGGTTTAACTCGTTAAGCTCCAGTGTCCTTTTATTAAGAAGTAGTGATAATACCTTTAGAAACAGAGTTGTATTAAACGATACTGTTTTCTGAATTATGTTCAGAGCATACATATGTTCTCAAAAAATGCTAATGTAATTATTAAGAATAATGTTTTTTTAGTAGCATATCATTTCACCTTGTATTTTCTTTTGTTGTGTGTGGTGCTGGGGATTGAGCCCAGAGTCTCTCACATGCTAGAAAGGTGCTCTGCCACTAAGCTGCACAAGCACTGGATCTAGCTCTATCACTGAACTAATACAATTGAGACAGCAAGCTAAGTTGCTGAAGCTAGTCTTGAACTTGTGATTCTACAGTCTCAGTCTCCCAATAGCTGGGATTACAGGCATGTGCTACCATGCCTGAAAAAAATCTGTAAATATCAAACTTTGTGCTGTGCCTGTATACTGTAAAGATACCTATATTTGACCTTATTTATCTTCTCTTCTCCAACAACAGAAGAACCTTTTGCTCTCAGTTCAATCTCCAGTAAGCTTTCCTAGGATCCTGTTTCATTGCCTATTATTGTTCTTCTATACTTTTAATCATTCTTTATCTACTGGTTTCTTCCTGCAGTCTATAAATACACATAATTTCTTTATTATCTTGAGGAGAGCCCCCCCACTACTGCTTTCTTTGCTGGTTGCCACTCCTCTCTCATCCTTTTCACCTGGCGTCACAGTTCATACTGTTTTTATACACTGGCTTCCAGTTTATTCTGGAGTCCACCTCTATGCTTTAGTAAAACTGCTCTGATAAAGGTCAGCAATAACCTCTATTGTAAAATTCAATTGACTCCTTTCTGGTTTCATCTGGTGGCACCCTAAGAAGTCAATTCTTCCTTGGCTTATCATTATAAAATTCACCTGGCTTCTCTCCTCCCTCTCATTACTTTGCTCTTTCCTCTTCAGTCTGCCATTCACATGTTCTCCTCAGGATGTTCACAACTACTTCTACAGTCTCATCTCCTTCTTACATGTTTATCAAAACACAGTGGATAATAAGAAACACAAGACCAACTGGTACCTATTAATACTGAGTAACTTAGACCTTCCTTAGCTCTTTGGAACCATTCACTACGAATATTCTTGGAGCATATTCTCTTTGCTATTTTCATTTAAAATCAAGCTTAAAGGATGACATTCTTAGACTGCTCTAAAACTGCAAATTTTATAAAATGCTATATTTTTTATGGACCTAAGTACAAGAAAATAATAATAGTCCCTTTTTGCTGTGGTTTAAATATGGTTTGCTCCCCATAATTATCCAGGAGCTTAATACCCAGAGTTTTATGTTAATGATACTAAGAGGGTGGAAACATAATCTAACTATAGGGTTTAGAAACTGATTAGAGTTTGGAAACTGATTAGAGTAGATCAACAGGGTGGAGACCCCATGACTTATAAGGAGAGGGAGAGAGATCACATAGGTATAGAGATGCATATGTATTGTGGCCATTATGTGGTACAGCTAAGAGGGTCTTTACCAAATCTTGTGCCATGCTATTTGGACCTTGTAGCTCTAGAACTGTAAACCTGTACCTCCTTTCTTTATAAAGTAGCTTGTCTCAGGTATTTTTGTTATAATAATGAAAAGCTGACTAATAAACCTTTAGAGATTAGTATCACTGTTTCTGAAGAAGATTCTATTCCAAGGCAGCTTCCTGAACTTGAAGATGCAGTATACCTTATATACGAAGGAAAACACTCCATGGGGCAGAATAGAAGACAGGGTCCATTTAATTAGAACTAAACTGAAGTCAAGGAATTTTAAGTCTAATAAGCTTCTACTTTTTTAGTTAATAGTAAAACCAATTTATATACTTTTTAATAAGGCAAAATATAAACCTTAAAATATATTCAGCATTCTAAATTCCTCCTAGAAACTGAATCTCCAAGACCACAAAAGAATGAGCAAAACCCAGGGCAGAGTGGACACATTAGGGTTGACACTGGGATAAAAAGAAATAACTTCATTCCTGAAGTTTATTCTGACACCTTTATTTTTCACTAAACTAGAGGGTGGATTTAAATGATAAGTTTGGGAAGGAAGAAATAAGAATAAATTATTGTAATCAAACCATTTCAAATCTAAGACTATTTGCTGTGCAAACTAAATGTGAAATAGACAGCAAGATAAATCCAATCAAATTTGCTAAAGAAAACAAAATGCTCTGTGATATCTAATTACCATCCATTTTCTCAAACAAATAGAGGGTGAAAATGACACTAAAACATGTTACTCTTGTGTTCCCCCCAATCTGCATCTTTTTATCTAGTATGATTCATCAGAGCAGGCCGCTGTCCTCACAGGCACTAAGAATGTGGTTTCACAATGCTATTGATTTCAAATTCATTTAAAGCACGAAATGAAAAGCTTTTTTCCCCCTAAGATGTTTGTTAATTAAGTCTCTTGTAAAGCTGACTCATAACACTCTAACACAAAAATCATCTACATATACACAAATTGGCATCAAGTCCGAATCTGTACTCTCAGGTAAATATAAAGTGACCAAATTTCAATCAAAATTTATCAGTTAAAAACACCATCAGTTAAAAACATACTGAGATTTTGGTTTTATTTACTTTATGCCTTATTGTGTAGGTTAATATGCTATATGCAATTAAAAACAAATTTTTAAAAAGTCAAAATAGTCTTGATTTCCACTGAGAGAATAAAGAAAAATTGATAATATGTTCTTGCTTGAAGCTATGAGATACCAATAAAAATACCAGTAACTGAAGTAAAAATGCATCCTAAATTGTCTACCATTTCCTGATTTTAGAAGTGGCATTAACATCTATGAATACATGACTAGTATAACTACACATCACGCACAACCACAAGAATGGGAAGTTTTATTCCATGTATGCATAATATGTCAAAACACAGTCCACAGTCATGGATAAAAACAACAAGTAAAAAAATTTTAAAAACAAAAAAAGTGGCATTAATAGTGTTTTTCATAATTTGATGACTATATTTTTTAAAAAACTCTAGCATTACTGGTTACCTTCCTAAAAATAACTCAGCAATATCCTATTTTTTACTACAGAAAAGAGAAAAGTGCTGTTCTTACAAATTTGGAAGCCAAGACCAACAGCAAGTCCAGTGGAAGCATGTTTTGGTCCATCACTCAACAACACACTTGAAAATCACTAAATCACAGATTTTAAAGCTGAAAGGGGCCTGGAGATCCCTTTAATCCAATTTTCTCATAAACAATACAATAATCAGAAAAACATGCCCTGCATTGATGTAGAAAGGAATGAGAGAGAATGAGCAGAGTCAGTGGAGTCACAAGTTTCACACTGATCTACTGGCTCAGCAGGGACACCCTCTTTATGCACTCCAAGGAGGTGGCGACCTGGTTGCAGCAGGACTTCCATATCTGTCAGCACTGAAGGCCTCCTTAGTCCACTGACAGGGACACTAACAGTCCTGGTGGGCCTTGAAGTGATCACTCATTAGGTCTTAAGCTTCTGTGAGGCACAGCACACTCTCCAGGGCAAACCTGACACATGGACCAGGAAGTTGGGAAGTATCTGTTTAATGACCATGCAGAGGCATGGAAAGGCACTTAGGGCAGATAACCATCCACAGCCCTTGCTAAAAATGATTACAACATGCTTCAACGCAATATATAAAGATGAAGTTGTCTTAAACATTTTTAAGCCCCCAAAAGGTCTGAGCGCTTACTCATCCATGTTTCTTCCACTGGTCTAATTAATACAATGAGCAGAATTGTGATTGGTGGGAGGCTCCTCCTGCTTTCCACTCAGGGCAGGCCTTGCTGGCAACCTGTTCAAGGCTGCCCTTGCACTACCCTGACCAGGCTGTGGTGTCTGCTCACCTCTCACTCCCTTCCCTGAGGCAGAGCCTGGGGAGGGCCAAGCTCGGGCTTTATTCCTAGTTGACCCTTGACACATTCACATGATCCCTGTGGGGACTGTATTCATTGAAAAGAAACAAGGGAGGGGAAGGAGGGCTGGTGGGACAAGGAGGAGAGGGAAGCAGGGGCAGACCCACATGGCACAGGAGAGGCCACGCCTGGCTGGCCCTGAAGAGGCTACCACCTCTGCATCAGCTTCTCTGGAGGGCTAAAAAATTTCTTAGAAACAAACTGGTTTCTGTTTGCTGGGCATCCAAACTAGAATCATGTTTTTTAAACAGTCCACCAGAGCACTGCCTGCATCTCTCCACTTGCAGTGTGTTTCTATGAACGTAAAGTTTTAAAAACATTTTAAATACACCCTAAATACCCTTTCACAATGGTCAAACCTCCATGCAGGTCTGGGCCATTCATCTAAATTACAACTAAAAGAAACTTGGGTGTGAGCCTCATTCTTCCAGGCTTCAATGCCTACTTCACAATTTGTTCTTCCAAGCATTTATGAGTCCAAATATCGCTTTCAAAGAAAAGGCCCCGAACACACAGGAAAGCAAGAAGAGCTAGAGGGGACCCCACCCGTGACTGGCCTGCCTTAGGCTGTATGGAAGGTAGCATACTAGTCTCAAACTGGCTGCTGTCATCATGTCTGGGAGGTCTGGAAACTTCTGTGGTTTCTTTCTGCTTGGCCCAGGCTCACCTACACTTCAAATATTGCAAAAACAACAAAAACAACAACAACAAAAACCTCCCTTTCCAATTGAACTTTTAAAAAAATCTTATAGGCAGCTAGATCAAATCTCTCTTTCAGTGATCCAAGGAATGAAGAGAAGATTCTGCATCAAGGACAGAGAGCTCCTGGGTATAGTGTGATAGCTAGTTTCATTTTTTTTTGATAATGAACTAATTTCATTTTTTAAAGACATGATAGAGGCAAATACATTTGCAATTTAACAATTGTGGTTTTGGAGCCTAAAGATAAAAGTCATTAAAGTTTCTCAAGAGCCTGGTCTGGTGAATACAATAATCAATAGCCCAACTCAAAGCATTTCACGGCAGCCGCCTGCGCCAGTCACTCTTAACCACTTCATCAATCACTTGACAGTTTCTGTTTAGGGTAGTTAAGTTTTGTCACAACCAGTCCTGTGACAAGAATACCATCATAAACCTCACAAAGATACTTCCAAGGCTGACAAGGACAGACATAAAGCCCCTGACAGAAACCAAAGCAGAGCTCCTGGAGCTGTGTGACAGCAAAGGCTTATCTAAGCACTGGGCTAGCAGATGACTCACTGTTAGCAGAATGGGTCTGAAGCTAATATCTAAATGTCAACAATGATGGATCATTAGCATCCATAAGAATTGAATCATCTTTATCATTAATTCATAACAATTCCTAATTTTTAAAGAATATATGCACTGTGCTGTTAAAATAATAGATTCCTCTGCCATGAATATATTACAACAGTAATAATTAGCAGAAAGGCATACATTCCTTAGACATGAGCTGCCTGGGTTCAGGGGCATACCAAGAACTAGGAGAAACAAGAACAGGAGTGTGTTCTTAACTGTGTGAGTTGGACAAAATCATTCTATCACAGATGACCTTTGGTGACTGATCATTTCTGATACCTGGACTCTGGAATGGTTCTGGGTGGGCACATATTTAAACTTGTCCCTAGACTGGTGTTGTATCTCATGGACTCTACAGAGTTTCAGAAATTGGAAATTCCATTTACTCTGTTTTTTCCAGTGCTTACCTGCACTCTTGGTTCACCCATCATGTTACCACATGCTTTTTCATGAGGGGATTTTTAAGAGCTCATTAGCTTCTCGCTGCATGAACAGTCTTCTCAGCTACCCTGTCATCCCAGCTTTGCAGGGAGTAAACATTATGCTTATTTCTTGCACTGCTCCCAATATGGCATTCTTAAGTGGTTCTGACACTACTATCCTGATAATCTGTGGATTTACTTTTTGCTTGAAAGTTAAAGAGGCAAATGTGATTCTGCAACATTAAGTCAGGGGGCCTGAAAGGAAATGAGGTGAATGGTGATAAGGAAGATTGTGTGTAACCTGCAGAAGCAAAACAAGGGCTTGGGGTAATGTCAGGAACCCTCTGGGGGAAAGGAAAAAGACAAGGACTTATTTTACTTGAGAGAAAAATCAATCATAGGAAAGAAAAGAGATTCAGTAGAAACAAGACAGGCACTGGGGATCTGCTATTTGCAAACGTCTCAGGAAGGAAAGGCATCAGAAGAGGGGCAGGGGGTGGCAGGAAACCATAAATGGTGTTTCTAGTGTCTACACACTCCCTGCCTCAGTGGCCTCAACTTTCTCTCCCATCTGGCTTCCACATCCACCACCCCACTGAAATGGCCTTAATAATTTTCTGGTTGCTGAATTCAGGCAGCACTTTATAATTCTGACCTTATCTTTCTACAAAATGGAACATTTCCAACATCTCTTGCTGTTTGTGGCACCACTTGCTTTATAATAAAGTTTTCTTAGCTTTGCGGCCACATTGCTCAGGCTCCTTCAGAGTCTCACATACAAAGTCTCTGTGCTACTGGTTCTCTCCTCCATGTTCTCCACACTCTACAAAAATCTCTGAACAATATCATTTCCTCCCATGGCTCAAATAATCAACTATTTGTGGACAATTCTCTGGATGGGCATTTCTAGGCTCTCTCCTTGAGTCTAAATCTAAATATGCCTAATTTGTTATTGGACATATCCCTCTTTCACTCCTCAATGCTGAATTCAACACAGCAGCTAGAACTTTCCAGTAAGTCTCTGCTTCTCCCTCCCAGTTATCCTGTCCCAGTTCAAGCCAATCTGGTCCGTGTGTCTCTGGTCCAATCTGCTTCTAATTTGTTTCCCATTCTCCAGTCAGAATGATCTTTCTAAACTATTGATATGATCATGTCACACCCCATTGAAACACTCTTGTAGCTTTGACCTCTCTGAGCTCTTTGATTAATATGGTTCTCTAGGCTTTTCAGAATCTGCCTTTAGTACCTTTATATATCACTGAGACTACCTGTTCCCAAATAAGCTGTTGCTTCCCACCTGTCTGAATCCCCTTATAAGACTAACTTCTACTTGTATTTAAAAGTGGGGGCTTAGATACAGATCCCTTACTTTGTGAATTCTTCCACAATCTTCCTTCTTTCCTTATTTCTCAGTACAGTGTCCTCTATGTGTACTTCCACAATACATTACCCTCTTAGTGGCATTTATCAAATTGAATTCACCTGGTCTTTTCATTTATCTTCTTAGTTGGAACAACAACTCCACTTTGGGAACTATATCTTGCTCACAATCATATCTCTAGTGTATAACATTCTAAGAAAACTGGCAGAATCCTAATCTTATAGACGCATTCATTATTGATCTGCTTCCTAACTTACATTATGACCTTCTACATCAGAATAGTAGTTTGTTGGCCAAAGTTCAGCTGATAATGGATACTTGAATCACTTAATAGCTGTTAATCTGAGCAATATGAAATGATTGAGGTGTTGATATTTCCATGGTATTTCATGATTTCTGGTAATGACAGGAAGAATACCTGACAAGGCTATGCCAGAAAACCTCAAAGTTTACTTACTGTTAAGAACATTATGAGAGACAGTCCCATATCAAATGAATAGTGGCTGAGGTCAGGGGAGCACAATGAGAGGAGGAGGGTGCCCATCAGACCTTACTAAAGCAAGGATAATGCTTGTCATGTATGAGCCAAGAGTTAACTGAATCTGGTTGAAGACAAGTTAGGGATCTCTCCCCCCACTTGTAGTAATTAGAAGGGTTACACACTACAGCTTTAGTGTTTAATCAAGAACAGTCTGATGGAAAAAGCACTAGGCTTGGTTACTAACACCTTTAGAATGTGAGTAGGTTGAGTCTTAACTTCTCAGTCTAAAAAATGGGACTAGTGTCTACCTATGAAGTTGTGAAGTTCAAATGCATAAAGTACCCTAAATCTGTGTACGATCTAACAAGCCAGTCTTATTTCTGGCTGGATGACCACTGAAGCAAGCTGGCTAGGGAAATCTGCCAAAGCATTTCCTATATTTGTCATGTGTGATGCTGATATGGGCATGATTTATTTATTTATTTATTCTTAGATATAAGATATAAAGCAACATTCTGCAAGGATACATGAGGAGCTTGTGTTTCATGTTTCCTGCCATGTGGAATGGGTGTATAGTTGTGCAGCCTGTTCTCTTCTAAGAGAGGACTCAAGGCAGGGAGTAACTAAATCTCCAGGGTTAGGGGTAGTGGGAGGGATAAGGAAAGGAACTATGTTGATATCTGGTGAAATTCTTCTACCTGGAGGTCAGTTTGCAGAACGATTGTTATATGTATGACTGATGTTGGTGGGAATGAGGAACAAAGGTCCCAACAATCTCTGACTACTCTTTCTGCTGCGTCACCAACCCCAGGACATGAAGCCCTGGTTTGGCCTATTAGTCCCTGTGCTAGTCCCAAGAGGGTGTTTATGCAGGCATGTTTCTGATCTAAGTGGAAAGAAGAGGTGGAAGGAATTATTTATCCTTCAATAAAGCTAGCAGGGAAGAAAGGGTTATGCATCCAGAGGGCTGACACGGTTGGCCTGACCAACTCCTAATCATTTCATACTCAGACTGCTGAAGCATTGTGAACACGAGGAAAAAAGTCTAGTGGGAAAAAATGAGACTGGCAAGAATTAGGAAGGGAAGAAAAGGGCAATCACTCCCACTTCTCATAAGAGTCCTCAGGAAGGGAACAAATGTTTACTATGTCATCATTGATTTATTTTTATTCTTTGTGGTGCTGGGGATTGCACCCGGGGCTTTGTGCATGCCAAGCAAGCCTCCTCCACATCTCCAGTACGCGCAATATTTACTATTAACCTCCTTATGCATTTTCATATATTTAAATGTTCATTATTATCAATCACAACATAATTTTCCCTGATTTTACAGATAAATGAGTTGAGGTTCCAAATCAGAAATTGGTTAAATGGCAATCACAGAGTCTAACAAGAAGATATGTCTACTTCCAAAGTCCTACCCTTTCTGTACATAGTCCAAGAGACACCTTTTCCTAGGTGGATTTGAGGAAGCTGAGGAGAGACCCCCAGCCTAACAAAGTTCTCATGTTAGGAGTGGGAGGCTGCTGTACTGTGTGGATACCTTCAGGAGGCAGCAACACAGACTGGCACAATGCCTGAGGGGTTTATAGGCATGAGAGCCTTGAGATAGTAACTCTTTGGAATTTGGGCTTCAAATTCCCTCAGGGAAAAAACAGCTTCTTATGTCAAATGAACAGTTTATGACATTGAGACATAATCTCTTTAATCTTTATGATACATTTGTTACTTGAAGCATAACTTTTCATCATCTTTCCATCTTTGATTTCCTATGGGCTGCTGTAAACCTTTGTGGCAAGTCTCTTTGGTTGAGAAGGAGCAGGGAAGGAGTTTGAGGGAATGGAGACTGAGAATTTGGAGCTCTTCCCCGGTATGATTTCAATCGTACTTGGTCTTTCTTCTGACAACAATTATTTTTGGTTTGTTTGTATTCTGAAGAAGTGAAACTTTTTACTATGACTCTATTTTTAATGAGAAAATACTAATTGTGTTTGTCTGTATGGGTAAAAATCATTATTCGCTGTTTTGTAGCTGAAAAGTCTTGATGAAAGGCTTAAATAATCGATGATCAATTGACAACAGATGCTAGACACACTGAGGGAGGGTTCTCACGCATGGTGTCTAGGCTTGCAGTCATGTGGTCTTTAAAGGAGGAGTTACCTTTTGATCTCTTGAGGAGAACTACTTGATTCACTTCATCAAGGAAGCAGAGGCCTTGCTTCCTTTTGTCTCTGGCAACAGTATCCAGTGCACTGGCAGACACAGTAAGGGGGTACAGTGATGGAGTACCTGCTCATCTGGAGAAAAGGGAAGACACTCAGGAGGGAAGAGCTACTGGAAGGCTTCAGACAGAAATCTTTGATGCTGAAGAACTTGGGTAATATCAGTGTGCAAAAGAGAGAATAGATGCAAAATCTAAGTGAGCTATTGATAGCCTTAAGGTCAGATAGTAGGTCCTATGATCTCTGTATCCCTACTCTTGCCTCAGCCCCCATCATATAGTAGACTGACTTAGTACCAAATTGAATTAAAATAGTCTTAGGCTGGGGAAAAGGTGGAGCTTTTGTGATTGCCCCTTGCTCAAAATACAGATGTGCTCCTTAATTTATGACAGGGCTATGTCCCAGTAAACGCATTTGAAAATGTCCTGAGTCAAAAATACACTGAATCCACCTGTTAACTGAACACCACAGCTCGGCAGCACAGTGCACAGAAGGGTATCTTACTGAGTGGCAAAATGGAAGGTGCAAGTCACTGCTGCTGCCTGGCACTATGAAGGAGGATTATACTGCCTGTCACTGGCCCTGGAAACCACCAAAATTCAAAGTATGGTTTGTATTAAACATGTACTGCTTTTGTAATACTTTAAATTAAAAAAAGAAAAAGGTAAGCTGAACACTAAAATTTGGGTCCACGTATAGAAGAGAATTGGCTGAAGAAATGAAGCAGAAAACAGGTATGTCTATTTTTCTCTCAACTAGACCTAAACCCCAAGAGTGTTAATACTGACATTCTATGAGTCCAAAGGGGACAGCAATGTACCACTCATTGGGCACATGCTTTTCCCTGTAGGTCCTCTGAGAAGGGTGCCCACCATGGAAGATAACATCATCTAAACCCTTTGAGTACACGGGTGTCAGTGGGAGCAATAGTGACCTCAGACTGGGCTTCAAATTCCTTCAGGGAAAAATCAGCTTCTTATTTAAAATGAACAGTTTATGACATTGTGACATAATCTCTTTAATCTTTATGATACATTTTTTTACTTGAAGCATAACTTTTCATCATCTTTCCATTATTTGCTAACCTCCATCCATCCTATAACATCAACGTCAAAAGCTGTTTGCCATTCTATGAACATGTCACATCTCCCAAACCTGCATTTCCCTCCTCTCTGGCAAAAATGCTCTCTCTTGCCTTGTCTGACTAGGAACTCCTGTTCATCCTTAAACATCAGTTCAAGATGTGTTCACATCTCAGAGATGCATTCTCCAATCTTTGCAAGCACAACTGGATGGCCCTCTTAAGATTTTTCTACGGCTGTCTTATTTTGTTCCATTGTTTCAGCGAATGCTCAATTTACCTGTTTTTCTCCTTATTTGCTGAGCTTTTTGTAGGTAGGAACAATGTCTTAGTCATTTTTGGAAGTCCAGAATTTTAGACATGATCTGAAATGTGATAAACTCTAAATAGCTATGAAAAGATACTGTATAAACCCCAAATCATCTTGCAAGCATGCCATTTACTTTTTACGTAGCATCTGCCATCATGTTCCAGCAGATTAGGCTTCCAGCAGGGTTAAGGAGCAACCGACAATGGGACATTGGTAGCCTTCCATAGGACACATCCATCACCAGTACTGAACCTCTAATATACTCCAAAACCCGGGGGTAATTACAAGAGGAAGAGGTCGGTCTAGGTACCTGATACTGTTGTTTCTGTGGGCAGCTCACTATCCCAAAGGTAACTCTGAAGCAAAGGTCTGCTCGGCAGTGGATAGCAGCCTGTTAGCTGTATGGTGCTAGGCCTTTTCAGATAAAAGTGCCCATAGATATTCATAATCAATAGTCACCTGCCTTTCTGGTTTTTAACTTTTCAAATCAGGAAGACAAAAAATTTAAAAATCAGGTAAGTAAACCCACACTAAGACCCAGACCTGCCAAAATTAAGCTTCCAATCATGGATTCTCTAATTCCTAGCTTTCGTACAAGGTTTCTGTGAACAGACATTTGTTCACTGGTAGTTGAGATTTCAAGCATTTGTTGTATTTTTTCCCAGACTCTTTTCCGCTTTTCTCTCTTTTTAGAAGCATTAACAACAAAGAGATTAGAGATTTGTTATAAAATGTGGCTGCCATTTTGCAGGTTTACTTACATCTTAAGTATGCCTTAAGAAGATACTTGACAGCCATGTGTCCTTATTGATTCAAATGAAATGGCCACTGGATAACTCATAGCCCAGCTTTCTATTCTCCCACAAAAATGTTCTTAGTGCCAGTCTCTTCTCTTTATAAAAGGAGTTTCACCCAGTTAACCCAAATGTACATTTGCCACACTCCCAAGGTACCATAAATCTGCAGAAGAAATCTTTGGGGGGTTCTAATCCAAACAGCCTCAATGTTTACAAAGTTTTCCCCATGCCAATATTTATAGCCCCCTTCTCTTCAAACATCTGGATGACTCAAACTCATACCAGTGTACTTTTGAGAGGACGATAACCTAGGAAAAAGCTGATGACTTGGAAACTGCATCTCTCTTTGCATCATTTCTGTTAAATGTTGAGTGCAAGAGTATTTTCCTCTTCCCAGGTCCACCATGAGATGGAGTGGGTGGAAATCCTGTGGCTAGGTATTCAAAGAAGTGGTTTTGCCAAAGACAGCTGTGCCCCTTACAGAAATTCTAGAGAAAGTGGAAAAGTGAGCCAAGAGAACAGGATTTATGCAGGGAACAGCTGTGATATGTGAAATTTAATTTCAAAAAGGGTTGTTCCTGCAGAGATAAAGTTAACTGAAAGGACCAGTGTGCCCAGTGTCCATACACATGCTGTTTTGGTGGAGGTCACAGAAGTGGACTTATAAATTAGAAGCTGTGCTCACTCCATAAAAAAATAAAGACAATACAAGATATGTGGCCACCAAAGAGCATGGATAATCTTTGAATGTCAACAAGTGTTCAGATGGATCTAAGTGAACTCCTAAGGAAGGCTGGTTTTACAAAAGAGTAATTCAGTCTTATTATACACGGCATTATTATAACTTTTCAAAATGTTTAAAATAAAAGCACATCAAATACATTTCTTTCCAACAATTGTGTCTCCTTTCCATAGCAGTTTACTATCTCAGTGGCACAAGTGTGGGTGCCGACATATGGGGCTTTCATCTGATCCGATCCCGTAGATGCTGTATCAAAGGGGAGTCCTTTTCCCCAGTGAAAGGCAGCCATAGCAGTGTGTAAACTATATAAAAACATGTGTTTGTGTACCAAAAACAAAATCTCAAAGTGAATACGATTCTTTTCTAAAAGTCCATATACTGATAAAGTGTTGAAGAGAGATGGTGATGAGACACAGCTTGTCACAACTGCTGTAGGGAATGAAAGCTGGAACAATCTTTCTAGAAGTAATTTAGAAATATGTCTGAAACACTGTGAACAGTCCCTACCCTGCTCATGAGAGTCATGAGACTCTCAGGAAACTATCTTAAGGAAGTAAACAAATAATGTGCAGAAATACACATATGTGCCAAAATTTAAACTGAAAAATTGAAAAAGGTATGTCTGAAAATGGAAAAAGAGGTTAAATATGGCAAATCTATTTAGTGGAAAACAATTCTCTCTCACCCTTGACAAAAAATCAATTCAAAATGAATCAAAGACCTAGGAATTAGATCAGAAACTATGCAACTTTTAGAAGAAAACATAGGTCCACACTCTAGGATATAGGCACAGGCAATGACTTTCTCAATCAAACCCTGAAAGCTCAGGAAATAATGCTAAGAGTTGATACATAAGATGGCATCAAAGGAAAAAGCTTCTGCCCACCAAAGGAAACAATTAGGAATGTGAAGAGAGAATCTACAAAATGGGAGAAAAATCTCTGCTAGCTACTCTCCTGACAGAGGATTAATATCTAGAATATATAAAGAACTTAAAAATTAATTATTTTGTAAATCTTAGAAAGGGAAAATAAAAATGTGTTGATATATTATTTCACAGTCACCAGATACCAGACTGACACACAAAAAAAATGCTTTAGAAAAAATTTAATGAGAAAGTATTTATTATAGTGTGTAGAGTGAAAAAAACAAGATGCCAAAACTATGTTATGGTATGAGGCCAAATAGATTTGAAAATCTTTTCCTGGGAATGATGTTATCAAGAGAGCACAATAGGAAGTCCCAGCTGTCATACTCCCACAGAAATACTGATTTAACAATGATATATAACCAAAATACCTATTAAGAATATGCCAGAATCCAGTTAAGAGGTTGCAGTAGTCCAGGAGAGCACAAAAATGAGAAATACACACTGAAACAGGTAAGAATGACGATCTCACTTTACTCACATCAGCTGGCACAGCTCGGCACCAGAAGAGAATGGCCTGGTCCACACCTTCTCCCTCAGGAGAAAGGGAAAAGTGGAGCATGCCTTTAGTGTTCTGGTTTTTCAGAGGGCTACCCAAGTAATGAGTTGATCTTGGCTCACAACAAGCACTGACAGAACTGGCATTCTGTGGATGCCTAGGGACTGAAAAGAACAAAGGGAAGTGGTGGGCGGCTTGCTGTAGCCAGCACAGCTTGGTGCAATGGGAGAAAGGCACTCAACTTGAGGAGAGGCCTGTGAAGCCAGTATCTGAGCTTTTCAGAGGGCTATGGAGGAACTCATTTCTGTCTTACCTCATTCAGATCACTAACAAAAATCAGCATAGTCTGGATGCCTGGGGGCAGATCTGAGAATAAAATGATATATAGCTTGCTCTAGATGGTTCAGCTATGGCACAAAAGGGAGGAGATACGTAACTTCAGATTTCTTACTTGGGGGGTGGGGGCAGAGAAAAGTGAAGCATGTACCTAGCATTCTGTTTTTTTAAGAGGACTGACTGAAGGACTGACATCTGATTTGCCCGATTCAGCGTACTGACGCTGAGCTGATATGAAATCGAATGCCTGATGGCTATTTAGAACAAGGGTGAACTTGATAACTTGAAGCTGTGCAGCAGAGGATGCAAAAATTATGAGTTCCTACAAAAGAACCTGGAAAACCTCTATACTTGAGAAAATTAATGCACAGGTCCAGAGAAGGAAGGCCTATCTCCCAAGAAAGATTCATGGAATTTCTAGCCAGGCTGAGTAATGAAAGTCTTCCTATGTACCAAATAATCTCCTAACCTGAGAAAGCTGGTTGCTTCTTCAAATGTGCAGATACAAAAAAAAAAAAAAAAAAAAAAAGTTACCAGAGACACAAAGAAACAGGGAAACATGGTCCAAGGGAACAAAATAAATCTCCAGTAAAATATCATTAAAAAAATAAATCTCCAGAAATCAACCCTAAAGAAATTAAGGTGTATGAATTAACTGAAATACAAAATAACCACCATAAAGATATAATGAACAAAATGGGAGTCTGAATATTACATATTCAAAAGAACCAAACAAATATTACAAAGAACCAAATATTAAAATGGACCAAACAAAATTTTAAGCCTAAGCTTATATGTGAAATTGAAATATTTAGGTGAGGGGTTCAACAGTGGACTTGGTTAAGTAGGAAAAATTAGTAAACTTTGAAAAGAGATCATTTGAAGTTTTCTAGTCAGAGAAACACAGAGAAAAAAATATTGAAGAAGAAATAAGAAAGCTTAGGGAACTAACAGGACAGACACTACCAAGTGGAACAATGTGTGCACTATGGACTTTTAAAAAAAGAGAAAAAAAGGAGAAAGGCCCTTTAAAGAAATACAAACAGCCAGGTATGTAGTACATGCCTGTAGTCCCAATGACTTATGAGGCTGAGGATCCCAAGTTTGAGGCCAGCCTCAACAACTTAGGATCTAAGTAATTCGGCAAGACCCTCTCCCAAAATAAAAAATAAAAAGGGCTGGAGATGTTCCCAGTATTAACTAATTTTTTAAAAAGAAATAAGAACAGAAATTGTCTCACATGTTGGAAAGGAAACAGACAGACACCCAGATTCAATAAGCCCAATTAAATCTAAATAGTATGAATGTAAAAATCACAACAAGACTCGTTATGATCAAATTATAAAAAGTCAAAGAAACTTTTTTGAAAAGTTTTTTTTTTTTAATGAAAAGTCAAAGAAATGGGAGGCGGGGGGGGGAAAGGAAGGAAGGAAGAACTCTTATGATCAAATTATGAAAAGTCAAAGAAAGCAGAAAACAAAAGTGATTTCTTACAAACCCATGAGACTATCAGTGGATCTCTTAGCAAAACCAGTGAAAGGCCAGAAGGAATCCTAGTGATATATTTTGACTGCTCAAAGAAAAAAACTGCCACAAGAATACTATATTTGGCAAAAGGCATCCTTCAAAAATGAAATCAGATTTTCCCAGATAAACAAAACTTGAAGGAATACATTATCAGGAGAACTGCCTTGCAACAAGTGAGTTTTTTTCTAGTTGAAACAAAAGGATGTTAAACAGAAACACAAAAGTATCAAGCTCACCAGTAAAGGTACACACACAGAAAAGCACATAACACTTTAATACCATGCTAGTGTTATACAAATCACTCTTAATTTTGGCATAGAAATCAGAAAAATGAAAACATAAAATACTTATAAAAATGCATGAATGGAACTCAATATAAAATGATGTCATCTGTGACAACTGAGTAACAAAAGTATGTATGTGTGTGTAGTGGAATAAAAGTGTAGTTTTAGTACACAAATGAAATTACCCTGGTATTCTCTTAAAATACATGAAAACTATTATCTATTTTATGTAAGCCCATAGTAACCACAAAGGAAATATCTATGGAAGGTAAAAGAAAATGAGAAGACTCAAAAAGCAACATTACAAAAGGAAAAAAAAATCAGTGAAACATAGGAATACTCAAATTGTGTAGTAAAACCAAAGACAAAAAGGAAACAAGAAACAAAATGTCAGGAGTATGAACTCTCCATGAATAATTACTATTGATAGAAAAAAATAAAACTAGAAATTTGTTGCTTCCATGAAACTGACAAACCTCAGCTGGACTAAGAAAAAAGGAGTTAGCACTCAAATTCAGAAATAAAAGCAAGAGACACTAGAACTGGTGCCACAGAAACCAAAGGATAGGAGAAAACTGCTATGAACAATTATACACTCACAAATTGGGTAATGTAAAGAAATGGTTAAATTACTGGAAACAACACAACCTACCAAGATTAAAGAAATACAAAACCTGAACAGATCTATAACTGGTAAGGAGGCTGAATCAGTAATGAAAATCTCCCAAGGAAGTCAAGCCTAGGACCAGATGGCTTCACCACTGAATTCTACCAAACAGCTAAAGAGTTCACGCCAGCCCTTCTGAAACACTTCCAGAAACTGAAGAGAAGCAACACTTCCAAACTGATTTTGAGGCCAGAATGACCTTGATACCAAAAATGGGGGGCGGGGGGAAAAGAAAGGAAGGAAGAAAATTACTGGCCAATATTCTTGATGAACATAGATGCAAAAATCCTAACCAAAATAAGCAAATTGAATTCAACTTTATATTAAAAGGATCATACATAAAATCCAAAGAGGGATTTATTCTTAGAATGAAAGGATAGTTCAACATACAAAAATGAATCAAAGTGATGCATCACCTTAACCAAAAAAAGATTAAAAATCATATGAATATCTTAATAAATGCAGAGAAAGCCCTTGAAAAATTCAATATCCTTTCATGATTAAAACATGCAACAAAGTAGGAGTAGTTTGACATGATCTTAGCCACAATCATGTATATGCCTAAAGATTATACAAAAAACTATCAGAACTAATAAATCAGCAAAGTTTTGTGATACAAAATCAATGTATAACAACCAGTTGCATTTCAAACAACAAACAAGTCAGAAAAGGAAATTAATAATCCAATTTATAATACTGCCAGAAAGTATGAAATTTATTTAGAAATAAACTTGACCTAGAAGACAAAATAGTTCCACACTGATAACTTCAAAACATTGCTGAATAAAAGAAGAAAAAGTTAAATGGAAAGATGTGCCATATTTGGGGATTAGAAGACTTAAATATTATTAAAATTCCACACTATTCAAAGCAATCTACAGATTCCATGCAATTTATATCTATAGTCCAATAACATTTTCTAATAGAAATAGAAGAAACAATCCCAAATTCTACATAGCATCACAAAGGACCCCGAATAGTCAAAACAATCTAGAGAAAGAGTAATATTAGAAGACTGATTTCATTACTGATTTCAAAACATTATAAAATTACAACATCAAAACAGTACAGTGTTGTCATACAGATGGGCCACTGGAGGAGACAGGCCAGGAAAATCCCACATGTAAATGGTCAAATAACCTTTAATATGGGGCCAACGCTACAAAATGGGGAAAACATCTTTAAAAAATGATGTTGGGAAGCCTGTTTATCCACATGCAAAATAACGAAAGCAGAGCCCTCTCTATCTTATACAAACACAAAAATTAACTAAAATGGTTAAAGATGTAAATACTTAAGACATGAAACCATAAAATTTCTAGAAGGAAACAGAGGAAAACTTGGTAATGATTTAAATGATTAAACTTGGTAATGATTTCTGGATTACTAAAAACATAGGCAAAAATAAAACAAAAGCAAACACAGATAAGTGGGGCTATATTAAATGAAAACTCTTCAACATGGCAAAGGAAAAAAAAATAACTTTCTGAAATGGTAACCTGAAAAATATTTGTAATACATTTAAATTATTTGTAATACATTTAAATAAGTGGTCAATATTCAAATTCAAAATATAGAAGGAACACCTACAATTTAATTACAAAGGAAGAACAACAAAAAGCAAAAACATATACACCAAAAAAGACAGCTTGAAAAAGGAAAGGACTTAAACAGACATACCTCTAAAGACATACCAACAACCAATAGGTATTGAAAAGATATTACTAATTATTAGGAAGATGCAAATGTGATAGTATGATTTATATTATTTGGTCATTATACTTGATTTCTGGCAAAAGCTCCTAAAACTATTGGAATCTCTAGCTTGATAATATGGCTGGTGACCCCTAGAGACCCCTAGAATACAGACTGGTGGCTCAAAGATCAAATCAGGACTTATAATAGCCTCACCCCATAACCTCACTAGAGAAGGCTGACTGGGAGGGTCTAAAAGTTGAATTGATCTCCAAGGACCAGTGATTCAATCAACTGTGCTTAGAAAATGAATATTCCATAAAAACGAACAAGAGCTGGGTTCAGAAGAGCTTCTGGACAGCTGGGCAGGTGGAAATTCCTAGGATGTGATGCACTTGAGAACCTCCACATCCTCCCATATCCTGTCCTGTGCATCTCTCTTATTTGGCTATTCATCTGTATCCTTTGTAATATCCTTTATAGTAAGTGGGTAAATATAAGTAAAGTGGTGTCCTGAGTTCTGTGGGCAACTCTGACCAACTACCTTGAGGTGGACATGGGCACTCCTGATTTATAGCTGTTGACTGGAAGTGTAGGTGACAATCTACTATTTGCAAATGGTATTTGAATGAGGGGGCACTCTTCGGGGGCTGATCCCCAATCTGTGGGATCTGAAGCTATTTCAATGTCGACAGCGTCAGAGTTGAATTGAATTAGCTGGTATCTGCTGGAGAATTTGGGCTCACAGAAGGATTCTGTATTGGGTGTTGAGAATACAGAGTGGGAAAAATACTTTTTTTTTTTGAGTTTTTTCATTTCTAGTAACAAATCCAAATTGTAACTAGATATCGCCTTATTCTTGTTAGGATGGCTCTTACAACAAAAAATGACAAGTGTTGGTGAGGATGTGGGGAAAATGGAACCTGTGTGTTCTGGATGTAGCTGGTACAGGGACTTTGTAAAATAGTATGAGAAAAGGAACACACCATTCAACAATTTGGATATTTACCCAAAATAGATAAATTTAGTATTTTGAAGAGATATTTGTACTCCATGTTCATTCAGCATTATTCATAAGAACCAAAAAGGTGGGAATAACTCAAATGTACACTGATGAATGAATGCATCAGAAAAATGTGGCATATACACATCAAGTAATATTATGCATTAAAAAGGAAAAATATTCTGACACCTGCTACAACATGGATGAGCCTTGAAGACATTGTGCTGAATGAGATAAGCCAGTCAAGAAGGCCAAGAAGGCTAAAACAGCCAAACTTGAAGAAAAAAAGTAGAATGGTGGTTGCCAAGGATTGAAGGGGAAGGAAACTGGGTATAAACCTAAGATGAGAAAGTTTTCTAGGTCTGCTGTACAGCACTGGGCTCATGGTTAACAATACTGTGTTGCACATTTAAAAACTCAAGAGATTAGTTCTCATATTATGTGTTTTCTTTTTCACCATAATAAAAATGTCTTTTCCTATTGACGCCACTGAAGGGAATGTTGCAACTGTCTTGTTTCCTATTATTCCTAATCCAGTGGCTGTCCCTTCAGTGGATGCTAGAATCCTTCTGGAGTTTGGGAAGCTGTGCTCCTTCCAGCCAACACACAACTTTCCCATCTTCACCCACACAGATCCAGGGACATGGAAGCTCCAAGGACAACCCTGAAGGGGCCAGGACCTATCAACTGAATCCTGGAGATCCAGACTTTGGGACTAGAAGAAAGAATCCTCACAGGAAATGTACCCAGGCAATTTGGAATCTCTCTGCACTGTTAAAGTACAACTATTTCAGGAATCCAGTGGAAATGTGTACGATCAGCTTTTAGTAGGGTCAAAATCAAGATAATGAAAGAACAATATACAAATGAAGGCTGTAACTAATCTAGAGTATAAATATCTATGCAGACAGGTGCTGCCGCAAGTCTGTTCCTGAACAGATCACTTGAGATCTAACTTACGAACCTATGTTCCGATCTTACTGAAGTAAAACAAATCCCATCCACTCCTCTCATTGTTCATGCGTATCTAAAGATGATTTACACATAACTTGCCCAGAATTTAAGCATCTGTTAAATAGTCTTATGGGTGATTGATGTGGCTTTTTTGGTACAAAGTGAGAATTTGGGGGTACCTTGCTTAAATATCATTTTATAAAGTTTTGTAGATTTTATTTTATATCCATTGTACTTTTACCTTTTGTAAGTAAAGAACTGTTCCCTTCAGGACAGCATAAAAGGTTTTCCATCCTCGCTTTCCTCTTGGAGCTAGAAAAAGAAAAAAAAAATTATTAGAGAGAAATCAACACTTCAGAAGAATATAAAACATCAACCTGGTGCTTATGTTTCCATGTTCCCAGTTAATGAGCTATCAAAACAATGTTGAGAACTAAAATTTTCTTGAACTTTAGTGTATATCAGGCAGTATTCTAAAATGTTTCCCAAGTGTTGTCTTATTTAATCCTCAAAATATTTAATTAATCCTGCAAGTAGGTTCTAGGAACCTCTTTTTTAAAAAGGCCAACACACAGAAGTAAATTGCTTATGGTCACATAACTGGGAATCGGAGAAACTAAAAATAGGAACCCAGGGAGCATGTCTCAACCCTCTGCCCTCCAGTGTAGGTGACTCAGACTGAGAAAGCAAAAAAGACAGATTGACAATTGGTATCAATCCAAGAGAAAAAGGCATGGTTATGAGAGGGCCACTCTCCCCCATATTTCTTCCATACCCCCTCAATCAGATTTGAGTTTTGTTATCACTCCTATGGCAACTAGGGCAGATTTCTGCTGCAAAGCACTTTTCTGGTCTAAGTATCTTTCATTGGACTGGGAATAACTTGAAAGGCTTCCTTCATTTTTTTTCCATTTTTTAAAATATTTTTTAGTTGTTGATATATCTTTTTTTTATTAATTATTTGTATGTGGTGCTGAGAACCGAACCCCAGTGCCTCACACGTATCAGGCAAGTGTGCTACCACTGAGCCACAGCCCCAGTCCCTTCTAATTTTTTTTTATTGGTGCATTATAATATTGCACATAAGGTTGGGGTCTATTGTTACATATTCACACATACACACAGTATAACAATATAATTTGGCCAATATCACTCCCCAGTATTTCCCCTTATATTCTTCATCTTTAGAATTTATAGAATCTAGCATAGTGCAAGGCAGACATTAGGCACTATCATAAAGAGTCTCCAGATTAGTTAATTTTTACAGAAGTCTTTATATTCCTTTTGTTTATTTTTCTGGTGTACAATGTAGAACTATCCTATTCACTTAAACTCATACAAATTGTCCTAGAGAAAGCATAGATTAGCAAAACAGCTTATTACATATTCTTAACCCTTTAATAAAACTAAAATCGGCACTGGAAAACATTACCACCTGAATGTCATTTTTCTAAGCATTAGCCAACTACATAGGTAAGACCATTTATTTATTAATATTCCTTTGTCAAACATTTGGCTGGCTTCAGGGCACCTTTAACTTGGACAAGGTAGGAAGTGTATCACTCTCTAAAAGCATACTCTTTAAATTTCTTTTGACTTAGGCTTGGAAAAGAGGTGAATATTCCTCTACAGGACCCAAGTGATCCTGCCAGCGCCACACTGAGACATCCACCTGGCAAGAAAGGCCGCAAAACATCCGCTCCACAGGGTTTCAGGGGAAATATAAAATACCATCCCTTCTGTTTCCACTAAGTGGCTTAAAAAAAAAAAAGTGTATGCGTGGAGGGGGGCACACCATGATATCCTTTGTAATAATAAATAAATAAATAAATAAATAAATAAAGGCTAAAAGAGAGGCAGAGCTCAAACTTATAATAAATACTACATTGCTCAACAGAGGACAAATTCAGGCACCACCTGCATGAGAACCGTGCACACAAAAGTGACCATGTGCCATGGGGGCTGTCACTCTGCAGGACAGGAGACAGCATGATAAGCTGGAGGTGGCAGCCTGGAAAACAGACCAGCTAGCTGGTTTCCATCCCCTTCTAGGCCTCACCTTGTCCTAAACCCATTCTCTCGCCCTCCAAGCCCTGGCTGGGAGAGTCCTGACCAGTCACTCAGTTCTCAGGACTTCAGTGATTCATTTTCATAAATTGGGTAATTTGTATAACTTTAGGCAAAGCACTGGAGAAATACTGGAGAGAAACCATTTTGTTCTCTATAGGAGCAAAGAGGTCCTGCCATTTAAAAGCTCTCCTTGAAGCCCTGAAGTCAGTTTAGTGGGATCTCGAGACTCCTGCAGTTCAAAGATCTACAAATCTGTTTTGCTACCTGTGAAGTAAAAAATAAAATAAATACTGGTGTAAGTTATTTTCATTGTATACAAAGCCTTTTAGAAGCAGATTCCAAAGAGCTCTCCAATTGAACTGTGATCTTAAACATTACCCCCGAATGACTAGAGTCCACTGAGTCACCTTCTACCTCATCCTCTACTCTCCCATCTCCCACAGAAGATTTAATCTTGTCCATGGTCAATTACAATTTAATCATTTAGGACTTGAATGAAGCCACCTAAAGCCCTCCCAACAAGATAACTTAGAAGTAAATTCTCGTCAATGCACAACTAGAGTGCTATAGAGGCAGTTCCCTAAGAGCTTTGACTTATGTTCATCCATTTAACTCCTACCATACTAGTGAGGGTGGCCTACTATTATTACCTCTGGTTTACACCAGTGGAACTCAGGGAAAGGGGACAACTGAGCTCCACAGCAGGCTGGGGGGGCTCTCCAGTGGCAGGCCCAGCTGCTCGGACTTCACCCCACACACTCAGGGCTGCTACTGCTGCTGTACAGGATGAAGCCCACCATGTGGAACAGGGGCTGGATGCACATGAAGGAAGAGCACCTTTCTTCAGAACCATGACTGAGGAATGTGTAGCCACTGACTTCACAGCACTTGTGTTTATTAAGCACATAAGACTGGGCTAAGGAATTGTAATCACATAATGAACAAGATGGAAGGAAGGAAAAGATCATGGTGTGGTCACCAGCTTATCTGAGAGGCTTTGACTGCAGAGGTGGTGGGAGCTGGTAGACACATTTTGATGAACAGCCAGGTGGCAATTATGAGAGCGCGCATACAGAACTTAAAGACACCACTTAATATCTACATCACACCTTCAAAGCAATTAGTATGTCTACTTTAAATCCAAAAATAATCAATTGTTCTCCTTTCCCAAACTAAAAGGGCCTTGGAATGTTTTAATTCTGGTCATCTGCCTCCAACCTTATATAACACTATAATTTAGCTTTTTTAAAAACTGCTACTGAAATAGACATTATTTTTTATTAACAGTTACTGCTTAGATTTACCCTGTTTTATCTTTCTTCATCACTTCTTTCCAAGCCTCCAACTATTGTTCAGAGAACATTTTCAATTATCTCTTGAAGTAGATCTTGAGAAGTCCCTTTAGTAAGGATCTTCTGGTGGTAATTTTTTTTCTACTTTTGTTTATTATATATACATTTTAAAAATTCTAGGTTGACAATTACATTTTTTATGCAGATATTGTTTGACCACCTCTTCTGTATTATAGGGAGGTCTACCCTAAGTCTAAAGGTATGACTAAGTAAGGGTGCTGGGCTTCCTGTGTATCATTTTGGAAAACCTGTGTCCCTTCCTCCACTGTCTCCAGAACTGTCCCCGTGCTCCACCCTGACTCCTCACTGCCTTCCCTGTGTGTCTTCTCTGCTCCCTCGTGTACTTACTCTCTGTCCTTCGGTGCTGAGAGCTGTGTGGTTTTACTTCCAACCCTGGTTGGCCACCGGATCCTGAAACACCTTGGAGATTAGAGCCCTAGGAGTAGCTTCCCTCCCTGGATATGCACTCGGGTTTTATCCATATCTGGCCTCCCCAGATTTCTCTTTGACTGTTACAAGTTCGTCCATTGATTTAAAAGGTATTTAATTTTTTCCCCTATTACCTTTAAATATTTTATAATAGAAAGTTCAGAATCCATCCATAGTCTATTATAATGTGATAAAGCGACTTTTAAAAAGTATTCATTCATGAACTTTGTAATCTAGGAAGCGTTTGGAACAAGATACAGGATATACTGGGGGGTAAGGCGAGGGCAAGGGAAACCAGTAAGAGAGCTACGGTGATGGCCTAGATGAGAGAAAAGGCCAGAACAGTGTGCACAATAAAGAAATGGAAGGAGAGATGTGGGTGAGGACGATGATGACCAACGATACAGTGGGGTGTCCATCAGGCTAGCGTTATACACAACTCTTCCATTTGATCCAAACAATCCTTTGAGGTAGGCATTGCCTTTTTCTTATCGACATCATCATAACTAGTTATATCTGCCATTCTGAAAGGTAAGCAAGCTGCTGTAGAGGTCACCCATCTGAGGATTTCAAAGTATCATACAGGGTAATTCAGGCGAGGAGAGATGTTCTAGGGAAACGATCTGGGTGACACTCCTTCACAAGGGTGAGACCTGCAGCCTCTGTGAGATGGGTGCTGAGGGGAGGAAAGCAGGTGAGGAGACAGGAGCGGACCAGAAATCAGGTACTCTCTCCAGTTGCTCTTAATTCTAGGGTATTCACAAGCATCCCTGCTCAGGGATAGAAATCTCAGATGAGAGGCACAATCTCCAGGTCTGCCCACTCAGGTGCTACTAGCTCAGCATTGCTGCAGGAAAATACACTATGCAATGATAATTACAGTAGTAGTGATAGCAGCAGCTCATGTTTACTGAATGCACACCGTTTTAGGCAATGTTCCAAGAGCTGACAAGTAAAAACTAACGCCTGCAACTCTGTGAGGGAGCCACAATAACAACCTCCAGTGCACAGGTGTGGAGTCTGTGACCCCCACCTGCCACGTAGCACCTGCCTGCCTACAGCACTGAGCATTTTCACTGTGGTCTGAAGATAGGGAAAGGCCAGTTAAAACAGACTCAGGATATAGTATCTTGGATAACTAAGACACAGAGGTGATCAAATTATTTATGGACCAATTCATCAGAGACCCTGATCTGTCAGGAAAAATACATCATCAGAAAAAGACTGAATAGAAATATGTGGTAAACAGTCTGTATGACTGTCCCTGTACATATTCCTGGCTTGGGGATGGCTTCCTGTACACTGTGGAAAGTAAAAAATGAGAAAAGTCAACAAATTTCTGAGTGTTATTCTGCATCATGAACACACAAAGATACATGCACACAGAGCATACATATTGCTAAAGAAAAGTTGGCACTTGCTACAAATATGGGTGCTACTGGAACTATCACTGAATCTTCAATATTTTAAATCAATCACCTCATCTTTATTGCATATTTGAAGAAATCTATTTGGAAATATAAAGTACCATGAATAATATTTTGGCTTCAGTTTACCAGTTATCTTTGTAAGTGGGAAATACACAACTGGGAATGAAAGGGTGGAATTGTTATCTTTTTTGCATAAAGAGGAAGGTATAAAATATTCCTAAGCAATAAAATATTTGGTAATGCACACATACTAGCAAAACTAAGTTGCTTGTTTTTTTTAAAAAATCCCTCCAAACGCTGTAATATTTATATAAAAGTTTATATCTGCAAGCTATATCTTTCAACTTTAATTTCTTCTCAACTGAACTGGAAAAGGATCATCTTTAAAATCTTACTGCTCCAATTTTTCTACTTTATTCAAAAGGCAAAATATTTTGTCCTACATCAAAATATTGTCTTATTTTTGAGCACTCCTCCCTCTGGATTCTTCAATCATCTATTTTTTCCCTTTCTTTCAAGTTTATTACCAGAAAGACATAATTTGCAAGGATAGAATATCCGTATTGCCTATTTTTCCATTTAATATGTCAACCTTTCCTTCTTATTGTCTTGAAAATATTCTTCCATTGTCCCATGTGCAAAGACAAAAATATCTCTTAACCCCACAAGAGCAGAGGTCAGCAAGCCATATCTGCATCAATGAGAAAGGACTCCTGTGCATGGCCTAAAGAGTGGCCATGGCCCCAAAGCTAACAGTGCAGGCTCGCAGGCTCGGCCAGGCCAAGAAACAGCAAGCATACGGGAAGGAGATCGTTCGTAATGTAAAATGCTTTCAAGTTCTTTAGGTTCATGGAGAAAGACATTCAAAATGAACTGCAACCCCAATGAGGACATTCCAAAATAATATCAACCTCCTATGCATCCAGGGACCCAGAGAACCACTGAGTTAAAGATCCTGCTGAGCATGCACTTCTGCAAAGAGCAATTCAAATAATCTATGGTAATTGTAAAACAGCCTGAGGCTCACTGGCACCTTTAAATGCCTCAGGGCAAGCTGCTGCAGGTCAACAAAAATGATTCACAAAGATGAGGATGAGCAGCCCCCAGACACACAGAGAATGTGACAGGAGCCTGATTGCTTTCCCCAAGTTAGAAGCTCAAGGAGAAACTTCTTACTCCTTCCTCTGAGATGAGGTTCCTGACCCTCACTTGGGGCCAGGGGTTTGCCTTACAGTTCACACCAAGAAAATAGTCCACCCCCACAGATTTCATCTTAAGTAATGCTACTGAATGTTTAACTCGGGTCAGGCCAAACTTCTTTCATTTATTGGATTTCCAGCACTCTCAAATGCTTTCCACCTTTCTGTAAAAGGGCGACCAGGAGTGCATCCTCAAGAGCATCATAATAGCAGCCTTTCTGCAAATTACTCTGTGCTCTGAAAACACTAACCCATTTATCTTGCATTCCCAATTTGTTTACTGTAAATGGTACAGTCAGCCTTCTGTACCCTGTGTCCCACAACAAAAGATTCAACCAACCACAGATATTTTAAAAAGTCAGAAAGTTCCAAAAAAGCAGAACTTGAATTTGCTGTATGCTGAGCACTATGTTTAATCCCCTTGAGTGAGCTGCTGCCTCAGCATTCTCTGCTGTAGCCTCCCATCATTTCCCACTTCCTCCAGTCTCTCTCCAGGGCTCCTAGTTTGAGCATCACTCACCTGGTGTGTTGTTTGTGTACTGTATAGTTAAGCCTATGAAGGGTCCTACCCTTGATGATGATGTCATCATTCCCTAAGCAATACAATATTAACAACTATATGCAAATTCTACATCTACTAGCTGTCCTGGAACCAATCCCCTGCACATATCTAAGGAGGGCTGTAGACTGTACTATGACAGCCATTAACAGCATTTTTAAAAGAAAGGGAAAATACCCACAAAATCATCATAACCATTGTTTTTTAATTGGCAATCATGCTGTGACAAATGTTACACCTGTTTCTATCTGGCCTAACTCTGCAAATGTTTTTTAGATTTAATTATATTTCATTATGACTTTAAAAATAGTCCCTTCTATTAATGTTATATTTAACTAACAAATGTTAAATAAAACATTGATTTTCCCAGACAGCCACTACCAGTAATTTGACATTCAACCTTCTAATCATTTTACTATGTATATATTTGCCACATGAACTGTGATACTAGTTGCCTTAAAATTTTTCTAATTATATATTATGTCATTAAAAATAACCGCAAAGTATGACATGAGGTTGCTCTATCATAATTTTATTCAGTGCACCTTTTATTGGCCTTCAAGCTGCTTGCAAGAGGATGATATTCTGGAGCTAAAATGATATCTGGGTTTCTTCTATACAGCAGGCACTCTGCTAAACACCATGACAATTACTGGCCTCAGTGATTAGTCCACCTTAAGGCCTCTGCATTGTATGCTGGAATATTCTTACGCTTAATCTCTATGACCAAGGATTTCATGAACTTTCTCAGTTCAGCACTTAGCTCTAAGCAGAATGACATCCAGGTGTCTCCCACCCCTCCCCACCAAGAGTAATACTGGCAAACAGCTGGTGGAAAAATAATTTGAGTTTTAAAGCTCAAATTCTTAAGTCAGTTCAATCTAGTAACATTTTTGGACATGAATTTTTATCACTAGGATTAGCTCCTTCAGGAAACAGGTGGAGTAGTCCATCCTTATCTGTAGACTCCCTTTCTGTGGCTTCAGTTTCTTGTGGTCAACTGCAGATTGAAAATATTAAGTGGAACATTTTGGAAATAAGTCATTTGTAAATTTTAAATTGCATGCTGTTCTGAGTACTGTGATGTAATCTCAAGTCATCCTGCTCCATCCGGCCTAGGATATGAATCATCTGTGTCCAGCACATCCATGCTGTTTACCCAGTTAGTCCTGTAGTAGCAGCCATCTCAGATTCACTTGTCTTACTACTGTGGTATCTCAGCTTTTGTGTGCAAATAATCAATATTTCATTTAATAATGGCCCAAAGCACAAGGCTAGGTATGGTGGCAATTTGTACTAAAAATAAGCCTTTTAAGGAGCTTCCTTTCAGAGGAAAGGCAAACATACAAGGAAAAGGAAAAAAGTATCATAGGCTGAGGCTTCTAAATTCTATTGTAAGAATGAATCACACCATGCAATTGTTAAGAAGGAAAATGAAATAAAATCCCTGCTAGTTTTGCTGTCACACCTCAAACAGTCATGGTGCATGGTAAGGACTTAGTTAAGGTGGAAAAGATATTACATTATTGGTTTCTGTATTGTCTATTATTCCAGGCTTCCACTGGGGTCCTTGGAACATACCCCTGTAGCTTAGGGAGACCAGAGTACTGAATTAGATGTTTTTCATGCTACAATTGAACCCATGCTGTCATGTATTCTAAGCCTTGGCTCTATCCCTGCCCCATTAAGACCCAATGCTGCATTTTTAATTTCAAATTTTCATCAGATTATTGAAGAATCTGATATACTGCATTAATTTACCATAGCAGAGATACAAACCTTTTTTTTCTTAAGTGTTAACTAAACTTAAAGGGTAAACAGAACGAGTCAAGAGTAAAAATAGAAAAGTTATTCCAAAAATCAGATGCAGTGAAAACCGCATTCCTCTTTCAGAAAGAAATACATCAGAGATTCTGCATACAGATTTTTTTTTTTTTGTACTAAAAGATTGGCAGTTTATATTCCACTGTGCTCTGTCAAAAGTACTGCTTCTGGGGAGAATGGTGGGTGGCCTCTTCTCACCAACTTTCCTGCAGAAAAGGGTGGATTTTAAATTAAAGACATCAAAGTGAAACTCGTAAGTTTAAAACATTCTTTTGGTCTGAATATAGAATTGTGAAGGGGCACTCCTCACCTAAAACAGACAAAATTCCATCAAAACTCCAGAGATGTGACAAACAACTGCTTGAGACCAGCATGGTCACCCTCACTGAACTGCTCCTGGACCCCATGTTAACAGGGTGGCACTTCACCCTGCCGCCACAGCAGCAAAGGGCAAACAGGAGGGAAAACTTTAGTCTAGTTTTTAAATATTTGCTTTGCTTTGCCTTAATTTAAAGAGTCTTTCTCTAACAGGAGGAGACAACTGTCTTGTGGGGAAAAAAAATTCCACTTTTATTATCTCTTAATTATAGTGTCGCTGTTCCCAATGTTATACAATAGCAAAGAATTCTGCCGGCACTGCCATCATAAACTATTTTCAGTATGTGTGACTCAGAATAACATCTACTCTCTCACATTTGACATGTGGGTATAAATTTTTAAAACTTTCGATTACAGGCAAGTGTGTAAATCCGTCTACACTGAGTGAACCTCCCTAACCATGCCAGGTGCCACCCAGCTGTCTCTATGACTACTCCTCATGCCCAAAGTATTTGAGACTGACAATTCATACCATCAAGAGGAACTTGCCATCCTGAAAAAGCAGTTCATGTTAAAACACTCCAAATTAGAAACTAATCTCAGGTGGGCAAAATGACAGAAGAATCTATGCTGAAAATGTAAAAATGTGATTAAAATGTTTAAAAATAACTAAGGTGATATGTTCACACAATTTGCCTCTTTGGATTCACTCCTTTCCTACTCCTCTGGTCCCTTTTTCCAAAAGAACCTACTGTTTAACATTGGAGCTATTTCTCCTGATAGTTAATTACCATCATAGACTGAAACAAGGTGCTTCTACCACTGTCACAGTAGATTATAAACATTCTCTGCTGGTTTCCTGCTGTGACACCCCACTACATCTTCCTGATATATGTATTTTTATTTATATTTTTATTGATGATCTCTGTAGTTTAAATGATCATGCTGACATGTTCTTCTTCAATGAAGGTTTTTTTTTTTTCTGTAGCTTTACTGAGGTATTGTCAAATTTAAAAAAAACTACATATAATGTACAATTTGATGTTTAAATATATACATACATCATTAAATAATTACCGATATCAAGATAATTACTATACCTTTCATTTTACATCATTATCAATTTCCTATTTATTTTTGAATCAAAAAATTATTTTTATTTCCTAAGTATCAGCAGTATCTTTTGACCTCCTCTCCACAAAAGGAGCTTAAAGCTCTTTGTTTCCTTTTGGCTCTCTCTCCACCTTTACCTTTCAACTTCTTTCACTGGATTCTTACAGGGAGGAGGACAACATTTATGTTCTATTTTGTAACTATAAGTAAAGTGTTCATATTTCTGAATGCGAACAATGAGCAAAATTCGATTCTTAACATTCTTAAATATTACACTGGAGCAATGGCAATCAAAGGTTTTTTTTTTTTTTTTTTTTAATCTTGGTACTCAGTTTTATTTTCTGGGGTATACCGTTGCTTGTACAGATTTCAAGAAACATATCCTCATTAGTTTCTAAATTTTACATGCACTCAAACATTGAGTTTTAAAAAATGTATATAAAACATGTAAGACATTCAGAAGTTATCAAACATAACACAAGTGTGCATGCACCACCAAATACCTTAAACTATTCATCAGTACAATTTAATTTCTTGTTTCTACTCACTGCATGTTATTCTCCCTGGCAGAGGTAACCTCCATAGGTAATAATTTCTATAAATGAATATTTCTACTAAAACCAGTATTGTTTTGTATGCTTTAGAATGTTATTGCATAAGCATATTATTCTGTTCTTTTTCATTTAACACCATTTGTGAGATTCATTCATGTTGATAGATGGAATGCCAATTCCTTTCTTCTCAATGGTACACAGGGTTCAATTACATGAGCACTACACACAGAATCCGTCCAATCTCCTGTCAAAGGGCTTTCAGGTTGTTCTGAGTTATTATAATGCCATTATGTCTATGCTTCCACTTGTAAAACTAGAAATTTTTTTTTGTGGGGGGCAAATACATACCTATGATAGATTACCTGACACACAAGATAGCTGATTGTTTTTGCTTAAGGCTTATTGATTATTGCCAACTGTTTTCAAAAATGATGAGACCACTAATACATTTGTAGGATAAAAGAGAGCCTACTGCTCTAAATCCTTGCTAACATTTGATATGCTTTCAAATTTTGGCTAAATTCAGCATGTGAAATGACATTTTACTGTGTATTGATCATTAGTATGGATTTGGTTGGATTGAGTATGTCTCCATATATGTATTGATCATCTAAGTTTCCTTTTTTTTTTTTGTGAAAGGCCTGTTTTAAATGTTGCCCATTTTCCTACTGGGTTGTCTTTTTCTAATTAAGGATTTCTTCACAAATATACACTGTAGGTCCTAATCCTTGATTAGAAATATGCTGCAAGTAACTGCTTTCAATCTATGTATAACCTTTCAACTTTTTAGAAGAAAATTTTAAATGAGGCAGTCTTGAACTGGGGGTGTAGTTCAGTGGTAATAGCAAGTGCTTGGCATGTATAAGCCCTGGGTTCAATTCTCAACCCTGCAAAAAAGTCTTTAACATTAAATGTAATTGTATAATAATGTAATTATGCATATAAATGTCTTCCTAGTTTTCTTCTCCTAAATTAAAAAAAAACTATACTCAAAATTCATTAAGTTATTGTTCCACATATTCTTATAAAAATCAGTTTCAAGTAGATTAATCTTAACTTTTTCTACCTTTTACCTTTAATCTACTTGAAACTGATTTTTATGTAAGGTCTAAGAGAATATACACAATACCACTCAGCATCACTTACATAAGCATTTTTGTCACCCTTAATTATCTAAGTTACTTCTCATGCCATAGAACAATTTTTCATAAATACTGGAAATTGTTGCTTCTAACCTTCTCCTTTCCATTCTATTGTCCCATCTATTTCTGTCTTATTACTTGGTAAAATGTCAGCATACTCCAGTGCATTTCTTCCCCTCATTTTCAATACTGTATGTGTATGAAATGTTATTTAGTTAATAGAATATTATTTAGAAGTTTATACTATAAATTACAAATTATAATTGCTTTCTACATAGTATACCCATAAACAAGTTCTTTGGGGGATAGGGGCTGTGTTCATTGTTTAAGTTTTTATGGATATAGAGTCTCAGGTACTCAAGAAGTGCTTAATCCATGTAGAAAACAAATTCATTATTTGCATCTTAGCTTATGTAGCCTATGGTAATAAAAACTAGACAAGCATTTCATTACTGCCACATTTTTACCACTAAAAAATAAAAGTACAATATTATGAATGGTGTTTATCAGCCTGTTCCTCCTGCATGCTGTGTCAGTATAATTGGGGGAGTCACTCTCCGAAGAGGTTGGGGACAGGAAAGTAGCAATTACTGTGTGAGGAGCCCTGGTGTGAGGCCATAAGGAGCTGTGGAAACTCTAGTCCGTCAGGAAATGCCTAACTTGCTTCAGCTAATTCCATTTTTAAAAAGTATTGTATTGGCCAAATAAATGTTCAGGCCCTATTGCTCCTAGTTTAAGACCTATTTATCTAAACGCATGCTACACAGTGACAACACTGCCCCAACCACATAAAGAACGCAGAACCTAAATGTTTTCTAAGTATATTTTCTCATGGAAATTGTTCTTAACAATAATAGCTAAAACCAGATATACTGTAATTCTATACTATAACTTGGCTAAGGCCATTAAGATCTATTTCCTCATCTGTAAAACAGGGATAATAACAATATTTGCTTTATGATTGAAGAGTGTGGAATAAAGCTCTAACAGTGAGTTTAGTCATCATCATGGCCATTTAGATCAATCATATTTTGAGTACATTATTTCTGGTCACTTTCTTGATTTTTACAAGGGACTACCATCAGACTGAGAAAACTAAAAACTTACCAAACTTTCTGACAAAATCCAGAAGATACATTTTGTTTTTTTCAAATATGAGTTTCCAAAGCTTTCCCTTAATGTCAGATTTAATGGGTCTGGTAAATGTATCTGAGTAGATATAGCACTTTCTTTTAATCCTGATTTGTCTTCTGGAGGTATAATGTCTGAGCTGAGAAGATCTTTTAAAAGGCAAAAAATAAGGTGGGTGCTGGTGTTGCACGCCTGTAATCCCAGTCGCATGGGGGATTGAGGCAGGAGGATTTCAAGTTCAATACCAGCCTCAGCAATTTAGAGAGACCCTATTTCAAAACAAAATAAAAAAAAAATACAAGACTGGGGAAATAGCTCAGTGGTAAAGTGCCCATGGGTTCAATTCCCAGTACTAGGGGGCGGGAGGGGGAGAGGTCAAAATGAAACAAGAAAGCCTGCAAAAGTTTAAAATATATTTATATGAAAAATTATGGATGCAGTCTGAAAAACTTGTGTTTAGAATTAATTAAAAATGCATAACACGTCAAATCCTGAGTGGAACAAGTGGTTCCTTCAAGACAAGTCAATCAACACTTAATGGGAAAACAATTTCTCAAGAGGACTTTGACCCAAATCCTTACTTATTAAAAACTTAGAGTAATATCTGTCATCAGAGCACCTTGACATATTTATGTACATGTGTAAATGTAAGTTAGGTCTAGCTCTACTGAACATGCTGAACCCAAATAAATGTTTACAGACTTGACAACAGAATTACAAAAAGTATCATCATGAAGGTGTCTCAAAATTACTTGTAGCTTCTCCAGCAGTCTCGTTTTTTTTTTTTTTTTTTGGCGGGGGGGTGGGGGTGGGGGGGAGGCTGGCTTTGAACTCACAATCTTCCTCTCTCAGCTCAACTCGCTGGGATTATAGGTGTGTGCCATGGCACCCAGCTATTTGTATTGGAAATATAGTATTTTTCATTTTACAGATAGTATTTTTTATCTTTGAACTTAGCTGGAATGTTTGTATTCTCCATTTCTCTGCTTATCAGGCTTATGTTTTTCTTCATGTCACTGAGTATATTTATGATTTTTATAATACCTGTTTTAAGGGCCTTCTCTTCAAAACCCTTCTCTGTCATTTCTGAGACTATTACATTGATTATTTTTTTCTCTCTGTCATACTTTCCCTTTTCTTTGCATTCCTATTAGGTTTTTGTTTGGTGGTTTGTACCAGGGATTAACCCATGGAGGGGCACTTAACCACTAAGACACATCATCAGCCTTTTTTAATATTTTCTTTAGAGACAGGATCTCAGTTTCTTAGGGCCTCGCTAAATTGCTGAGGCTGGCTTTGTTTTTGCAATCCTCCTGCCTCTGCCTCCTGAGCCACTGGGATTATAGGCGTGCACCATCCCAGCCAGCTCTAATAGGTTTTATTTGAATACCAGAGATTATACATTTTCCTTTTTTCCCTAGGCTCTTGGGCATACACACACACACACACACACACACACACACACACATTTTGATGTTGGATTTTCTGCTGATCTGCTGATAAGTAAAATTGTAGACAAACCAAATTCTTAAATTCTTTAGAAGCTTGCCTTTATCTTTTTTGTTATCATGGATCTAGAACAGCCTTTACTCTGGGACTTCTTTAGTTTCATTAATAAAACATTATTATTCATCTTCAGACTACCCAGTCAATGCTCCATATATTACAAAGTCCACTCTGGCTGATGAAAACACAGATTATTCCAGGCCTCTGTGAGCTCTTGAAATTATTCATTTTACAACTGCTTGGTGATTCTTTCCCATGCCTTATCTCCTTTTCCGTTGTGCTCAGATTGATGCTCTAGCCAAGATCTTAGAATTTCTCTTCAGTTCTACAGAGCTCTTCCTTTGTACATTTCTACCTCCAATCTTACTCTACTCCAGTCCCCTCTGCCTCACCAGACTCTGTCTCCTCAAGTCAGCAGACTAACAAGCTGTTTAGATACTTCCTTTCACTAAGAGGGCTAGAAAACTTGCTCCAAGTAGCAGTGGGCTTGCCTCCAGTGTTTCTTCCTCTTCAGGATCAAGAGATCTAACATGCAGAAAACAAGTCTCAGAAGGAAGGTGGGTACTTTAAAAAATGATGGCTAAAACTTCCTAAAGAGTTAAAAAATATATATACAAACAAAACAAAACAACATAAGCCAAAAATCCAAGAACACCAAAAACACCAAACAAGGAAAACAAAGAAAATTACAATACGACAGTTCATAATAAAATTGCTGAAAACCAGAGGCAAAGGAAAAAAAAATTGAAAGCATCCAGAGGCAGGGAACAGCATTAGGTTAGAGGAACAAAGACTGACAGTAAAAAAAAAATTCTAAACTCACTGAATATAAGTTCCCACAATCAAGGCAGGATATAGACTTTTTCAGACTGATAAAACAAGAAAAAATTTCTTGCTGAGAGGCATGGGGGTAAAAGTAAAAATAAATTGCTTTTCAAAGAAAAAAATGTTAATAATGTGCTACTGTGAATTTTACGACACACAAAGAATAAAGAAATGGGAACAGTACATAGGCCAGTAAGGGAGAAATGGAAGAAACCTGATGCAAGGATCTCCAACTACATACCAAGGGTATAACCTGAAGGTGGAACGAGACAGGTTAATGATGTGGTGTAAACCCTACAGCTGGCACTAAGACAACCAGGGTACAGTCAATAAATCAAGGGAAGAAAAACAAAATCACAAAAAATAACTAATCCTAAACAGGAAGGAATGAAAAGGGGAAAAAAGGAACAGATAGAACAAATAGCACAAGAAAATACAGCAAGATGGCAGATTTAAAATCAACTGTACGAGTAAGTACTATATATCTAAGTAGTCAAACATCTAGACAAAGAGTATGAGCTCAGGTAAAAAGCAAGACCCACCAACATGCTATATAAAAGAAGACATTTTAAAAGATAAAACCAGAGATTAAAATTAAAACCTGGGAAAATAGCATAAAAAAGCTAAAAAGAAGTTCAAGTGGCTATATTAAGTTTAGACCAAGTAATCTTCAAAGTAACTCAAACTGTACACTTTAAATTGGCAATTTTTAGTTTATGTAGAATTATTAGAAATCATGCACTTTGCTATATTGGAAAGGTTAAATTATCTGACTACTCTAAAGTGATTTGGAAACCCCAGAAAATCATAACGAAGATCACCAGGAAGAGCCTGAGGAATTAAAGAAGGGTAAAATGTCCAATATCCCTCTAACTCAGAGGTGAAAATTCCTCCAAGGATAAGTTAACTGAAAGGAATAAAGCCTGGAAACTGGAGCCCAGTTGGCAGGGTTTTATCCCGTCTTTGAATTTTGACCTCTGATATGAGACAGGAGACGAGACCAAAACAGCAGAGGCAGGTTTCTTTGAGAAACAGGCAGAATTTCTTTAGCTGCCTGAAAGACAAAAATGTCCCATGACATTTATGATTGTCCTAACCAATCAGAAATTCTCAAAGTAGTTAACTGAGGATTTAAAGGAGTTGTATTGGCAGGAAACTTCCAGTGTGATACAAGGGGTCTGTGATAGCTCAGCTGCCAGGCAACCCTTGGATTTCACGTTCACGTGCATTGGGTTCTCAGGAATCAGAGCCTCCAGCAGAGCAATCCTCTCCAATAATCCTCAGAGATGGCCCAGGAACACAGAACACAAAGAGAACTTCCCTCAGGAGGAAGAGCCTGAGTATGCTGAAATAAGTTAACCAGCCAAGCCAATCCACTGCCAGGAAGTGCATCAATGAGGGATGCTCACATGGGTGACTCTGCTCTCCTTGTCTAGCAGGATGCTGTGCATATTTTGAATCAGTGGGAGCTGTTTTGCTTCCCTTTTTTTTGCCTTTTTTTGAGCTGGCATTTTAAACTGTGTTATTCTGGTTTTTTGTTGTTGTTTTTTGCCTCCAGTACTTTATATGTAGTAGGTACATCAGATATTTCTATATTTTTCATTTAGTTCATAGATTGGCACTCTATTCATACCTAAACTAGAGAGAATATACACAGCCAACCAATTTTATCCTTGGCAATAGAAGCTGCAGCTGGACATAGCATGCTGCAAAGTATATCTGTGGTTATAAATGGAAATTTTTACTATGATTAATGCATTGTTCAAACACAATGTATGTGCATGCTTGAACAAAGAGACGGATATCTAATCCTTTGTTTACCAACAAAATATCCCTTTTTTTGTGAGATCTGTATCTCATTCCTTCTTGAAGGAACTTTCATCTCAATACTGCAATAAAGTAGATGTTGTCAATCAAGGTATTTCATCTGCTTGGTCATACAGATCAGAATCCTGTCCTAAAGGACAGAAGGAAAATTTTCCTCAGTGTCAAAACCGAGTACATGATCTTTCATGTTGCTAATAGCCATATATCCAGCCATGTATAAAATGCCCCATTTGAAAGAATAAAGCTAACATACAAAATTGTATACACATAGAAATGGAGAGGGTGTCCTCATAATTCTTCATCTTCAGGTGTGACCTTTTTCTAAGTTAGATTGACTTGCCATCACTTGCAGCTATGGGAACTCACACAATGTTGTCAGATAAAATTAAGTAGCTTCCTAGGCTAGCGAATAAGATGTTCAGAAAATATGGTGGAGGTACTCCTAAAGAACTTGGAAACACTAAGAAACTTGCTTAATATCACATTGACTGTTAAAAACCACTCCAAGACAATGCTTCCCTTGAATGCAACCTAATAGAATCTGCTAACACCTTAAGTCAAAATGTCCAGTCACAGATTAAAAACAGAGGTACTGTGCATCCCCCTCCATGTTATTCCACATCTGTGTATGCAGAAGAGCAGGGACACCACAGAAGTAAAGTCCTCTCATTTTGAGCACATACATCAGTTTGTCTTAAACTATTCAACTATATCAAATTGTTATTTGACTTTCTGCAATTATTCTGTGTAAACATATTCCATTCCTCCCAAGCTTTAAACATTATCTACCAGATAACACCATTATCTATCAGAAGATAATCACATCTCATACTCCATGGAGAAATTGGGATGGGATTCCTTCAATTTCCCAATGCTACTCATGCCATGCTCTTCTACATCTCACCTGCTCGCCTCATCAAGGCCATCCACTCCACACATGCTTTAGATATGAAATCTCCCCCTTCTCCCTTTGTTCCTGGGACCTTACGTCATTGCTTAATCTGTGTTATAAATCATCTTTTCTTCAACCACTAGAAATGTGAACTCCATGAAGAGAGGGATCTTGTCCATCCTATTATTTTTGGTGCCCAGCATATAGCAGACAGACAGTATTATTTGTTGAAACCATGAAACATAATAAATAAGAGTCTGAGAAATAAGTCTTCTGTAAGAAGTCATCCGTTTCTTGAGTTCTAAACCATTCTGCTTAGAGAAGATCGGTGCTACAGTGGATCTCTGATTTAGGATTAGAGACTTTCTCAAGAACACTTCTCTAAATAAACATTTTATTTATTTATTTCTCTAAATAAACATGATTTTTCTTCATCCATAATTTTATTTCAAACAAATTCACTTCAAAATTTAAGCTAAAGTACATGAAACAAAACAACGAATGAAGCTTACTCTTTTTTCCATCCATATCTGCATGGATTTTCCGAGCCAAGAATCCGCTTTTGTACACAGCAGCATTTGGGTCATGAGGAATGTCCAAGAATGGGTTGGTCGTGCTCCCAATGCGACTGATGGTCTTTGGATGTGTTCCATTGGCCTTCTCATCAGTGCCTTCTGAGGGGGACTTTTTTTTCTCTTCGTCATCTCTAAGAGGGAAAAAACACATAAAGACTGAGCCAAGCAACTACCACAATATTCAAACAAACACAAAAACAGTGTAAACTCCCTTGCTTTCTAACAAGGCCCCTCTTGAAAACAAATCACCATGATAATAGCCATTTATGAAAGGGCCTCCTATGTGAGAGGATTAATGATCATGACAATCTAGTAAGATCAATATAGCATTCTGTAGTACAGATAAGAAAACAATCAGTGAGTCCAAACGTATATACCAGGCTAAGACTCAGTAATTAAAGCAAGAGATGATGAGGGTATAACTGTAAAATTCTAAAGCCTGGGCTCTTCCCACCCACAATGATGCCTAAACCAGTGGGCGCATTTTGACAGGAATCATGATTTCAACTTTTGTATTTCTGCAGGACCTAGCACAGGTTGGCATATAGAAAACAACAAATAATTACAGACTGAGTCCACTGAGTAATATTGAACTATATTTGCCAAATAACCAGGCTAATTCTTAATATCAAAACCCCAGGTGCCTCCTGTCCGTGATTTAGATGGTGCCATGACATCTTACAGGTGCCATTGTTTCAACCACCACATAAGCGTGGGGCACCCTATCAGCCACTGAGAAAACCCCTAATTGCCTCTCTTTTCTGAATCCCTGATCCTACAAGTGCAGCAAGTTTAAACCTGAGACTATAACATATACAAAGCACAGAGGAGGCAGAGAACAATGACCTTATCGGTTAACAAAGAAGAGGGAAGTCAATGAGCTCTGATACACCCCTGGAAAACAAAACACCATTATAAAGGCATTTGCTTTTGCTCAGCTTTTTCTACTTCTAGAGTCACCTGTGGTTTCTTATTAAACTCTGCTTATATATTCTGGTTATTAGGGCTCTATCTGAAGTGTGTGGAGTAAAGATTTGTTCCCAGGATGTAGGCTCCCTGTTTATCTCTCTTATTGTTTCTTTTGCTGAGAAAAAACTTTTTAGTTTGAGTAAGTCCCATTTGTTGATTCTAGTTGTTAACTCTTGCGCTATGGGTGTCCTATTGAGGAATTTGGAGCCTGATCCCACAGTATGTAGATCATAACCAACTTTTTCTTCTATCAGATGCCGTGTCTCTGATTTAATATCAAGCTCCTTGATCCATTTTGAGTTAACTTTTGTGCATGGCGAGAGATAGGGATTCAGATTCATTTTGATGCAAATGGATTTCCAGTTTTCCCAGCACCATTTGTTGAAGATGCTATCCTTCCTCCATTGCATGCTTTTAGCCCCTTTATCAAATATAAGATAGTTGTAGTTTTGTGGATTGGTTACTGTGTCCTCTATTCTGTACCATTGGTCCACCCTGTGGAATCAGCCTAGATGCCCTTCAATAGATGAATGGATAAAAAAAAATGTGGCATTTATACACAATGGAGTATTACTCTGCATTAAAAAATGACAAAATCATAGAATTTGGAGGGAAATGGATGGCATTAGAGCAGATTATGCTAAGTGAAGCTAGTCAATCTTTAAAAAACAAATACCAAATGACTCCTTTGATATAAGGAGAGTAAACAAGGACAGGGTAGGGACGAAGAGCTTGAGAAGAAGATTTACATTAACAGGGGTGAGAGGTGGGAGGGAAAGGGAGTGAGAAGGGAAATCGCATGGAAATGGAAGGCGATCCTCAGGGTTATACAAAATGACATATAAGAGGAAAGGAGGGGTAAGACAAGATAATACAAAGGGAAGAAATGATTTACAGTAGAAGGGGTAGAGAGAGAAAAGGGGAGGGGAGGGGAGGGGAGGGGAGGGGAGGGGAGGGGAGGGGAGGGGGGATAGTGGAGAATAGGACAGACAGCAGAATACATCAGACACTAGAAAGGCAATTTGTCAATCAATGGAAGGGTAACTGATGTGATACAGCAATCTGTATACGGGGTAAAATTGGGAGTTCATAACCCACTTGAATCAAACTGTGAAATATGATGTATTAAGAACTATGTAATGTTTTGAACGACCAACAATAAAAAAAAAACTCTGCTTATTTAATCTTTTATTAAAACTTCAACCAAAATAACCACTACCAAAACATTTTGAATAAATCACAACATTAAAAATCATCAAGTATGTCTGATGATGGTGGTAGTCAAAAGAAAAATAGCCTTCTTTCATCCACTGGTATTTTATAAGTAATTGTGAAATATATGAAAGTAAAACTGGACTCTTAAATATCCATATTTTTTATTTTGAAATAATTTTAGATTTTCAAAGATAGTACTTTGAGTTTCCATATGCTCAGTTTCTCCTGTCAGCGTCTTACATAACTACAGTAAATTTTTCTAAACTAAAAATTTAACATTAGTAAAATACTATGCATTGAACTTGAGACTCCTTTCAGATTTCACCAGGTTTTTTTCATTAATTTATTCTTCTATTCCAGGATTGCATCTATAATCGCACGGTGCATTTGGTTGTCACAGCTCCTTTGTCTCTTCCAGACTGTAACAGTTGCTCAACCTTGCCTGGTTCTTCTTGGACTTGACAGTTTGAAAAGCACTGGTCAATCATTTTGCAGAACATCCTCAACTTAGTTTTGTCTTATGTTTCCTCATGATTTGATTGAGGCTGTGCATTTTTCGGGGGAGGATACAACAAAATGCAATGGACTGGGGGGGGGGGGTCTAGGTTTTATAGATGGTGATATTAACCATGATTACTTGGTTAAGGTAATATCTGACAGTTTTCTTATATAAATGTTTAGGGGAAAATATTTTGCCAACTATGCAAACATCCTGTTTCTCTAGCTTTTGCCCATTAACATTAGCATTCACAAATGGATCTTGCCTGTGATGATTATTATTGTGGTGATCTAATGGTTCCTTCATGAATTTTACATTCTTTGGTACAAAAATCAAGGACATTTATATTATTCTCTGGATTATACCACTACCTGGCAATCAGAGGTCTGATTTTCTTGCCTATAGTCTTGCCTTTTTTAACATGGAATGTAAATGAATTCTTTTATTTGGCAAAATGTGAATTCATCCGTACTAACATGCCAATCAATAATTCATTCTTTGTTATTGTGAAGCACTATTTCATTTTACAGATGTATGTTTGTTTAGCTCTTCACTTATTAAAAGATATGAGGATAGGCTCTAGTTTCTATGAGAGACAGGGTTTTATCAACTATTAACAGAGTGAAGAGACAGCCTCAGAAGGGAGAAGACACTTCAAATTACACACCTTGCCCAACATCCAAAAGGGCCTCAACAGCAAGAAAACAGCATTATCAAAAAATGGGAAAGAACATTTCTCAAGAGATAACAGTAGCCAACAGATAATTAGAGAGGTTGAGGTTTTGTTCATTTATCAGGGAGATGTGACTAAAAACCACAATGAGATGTCATGTCACACTTATTAGGACAGCTATGATCAAGACAATACAACCAACGATAAATGCTGGCAAGGGTGTGTAGTAAGGGGATCCTTATAGGATGCTGATGGGAATCAGTACACCCATTATGGAAAACTGAATCAATTACCTGAAAAATTAAAAATAGAATTATTATGTGATCCAGAAATCACATTTTTGGCATAAATTCAGAAGCATGGAAACTGGAATAATGAATAAACATCTGCATTTCAATGTTAATTTCAGCATTATTCACAACAGACAAGGTAGAGAAGCAATTTAAATTGTGTCCAAGGATGGATGGATGGATGAATAAAGAAAATGTGGTACATATAGCAAGAGTTCCCACTCATCTACCATCCTATTTTCTGAGGTCTCAATTACCTATGATTAGCCCTGGACTGAACCAAGGGTTACATTACTATGAGAAAAAGGATAGTGTGGTATAGAAAGATATGAGAGAGAGAGGGGGGGGGAGAGAGGGAGAGAGAGGGAGGGAGAGAGAGAGAGGGAGAGGGAGAGAGAGAGAGAGAGAGAGAGAGAGAGAGAGAGAGAGAGAGAGAGAGAGACTCCACTTACATAACTTTTCTTATAATACATTGTTAAAATCATAATTGTTATTATTAATCTCTTATTGTGCCTGATTTATAAATTAACTTGATCACAGATACGCCAATGTGAGTCTTGCAACATTATCTCCTGCAGATTAAGGGGGGACTTACTCTATACTCAGTAACAATACACATCTGTGATACAGAAAGGAATTCTGTTTTTTAGGACAATGTGGATGGAACTCAAGAATATTAGGCTAAGTGAAATGAGCCTGGCATAGAAGGATAAGGGTTATATGATCTCAGTGACATGTGGAATCTAAAAGAGTTGATCTCATAAAAGAAAGATGGTTATCAGAGGATGGGGGCAGAGAGAGGGGTGGGGCAGGCAAAGATGTTTATCAAAGGGTACAAAGTTTCAGGCTGAAGGAATGTTTTAGGGATCTATGGCACTCACGGGGACTATAGTTTATCATAATACATTTTAAATTTCCAAAATATTAGAAAAGAGTAAATTTTTAACTACCCTACAAAAAATTAGATAGAATGAATCTTTCTGCAATGCATACATCGATGAAAATATCACATTGTGATCCATGAAGAAAAAAATTATTTGTCCACTAAAAATAAAAAAAAATATTCTCTAGTATAATAAATTTGAGAAATAAAAAAAAATCCCTTGCATTGAAAAAAAACAAATCCCCACATTCACAGTCAAATCTTGCTTACAGAGGACCACCGCATTGTGTGATAAATAATTTGGTGCTGATGCAACTAATTACAAAAAGTAATTTTTGACATGAGTAATCTAAAATCCCTATACCTGAGAATAAATATATCACCTTCCAACTTTACCTATTTACAAGATGCTTATTAATACTAGGTACTTTTATCATTGCACTACCTTAGTTTATTACACTTGATAATCATTAAGGAATATGCATCAGTTTTTTATGTCAAAAATTTTAACATACATTCACATGCAGCACATGAAAGCCATGTTTGTTTTCAAAACAATTTTGATTGCTTTATAAATAAGTAAATTGAGGATAAAAAAATAATGAATTTTTGAGTTTTATTTTTCATAAAATGGCATTCTAGATTGATCTCACTGAATGTATTGCTGTCATATTTCAAAAGAAAACAGGACACAGATTACACAAGAATTAATGAACTATCATTTGTTCGACTTTATGACTTAATCATAAATCTGCCCTCAGTACTGGGGATTATTGATGGTTTCAGTGTGTAGGAGTTGTCACTAGAATATAATGATTATTCTGGGAAACAGAATAGATGTTTTAAACATCAAGAGCCAAAGAAATTATTACAATAGCCACTGTTTCCAAACATGATTTTAAGCAGATCAATGTGTATCTTGGAGGGGATAAACTAAAGTTTAGCATATAAAGTTAATAAAACATTTTTGTGATTCTAATGTATAATATGTATTATAAAAATCAATTAGAAAGGTGAAACTTAGTTATTGAGTATAACACTAATGGTCAGCCTTAGCATTTTTAAAATTTTGTATTTTAGATGGTTACAGTTTTGTAGAAATGCTGATTCATACAGAAAAGCAGCAGCAAATGGCAAATGCTTTGTTTTAAAGGCCCAATTTGCAAACTTGGGAGAAATCTTTAATAGAATAGTGAGATGCTGGTAAGAACTTTATCTCAAGTCTATGCCAGAAATCAACATGCTGGTGAACACTTGAAGGATTAGTACATGCAAAAACATTTTGTATTTTCAACTGGAAGACATTTTAAAACGTTTTAAAAATTAAAACAAAGTTTAAAACATTTAAAAATGAATACAGAATCAAAATCCTGAAGAACCCAGAGGTACTAAAAAGAACCCTAGGATTTTGATGGCCATGAACACAATTTAAAAAGCGCTACAGAACTGAGATTGGTGCCAAAGGCAACTCCTGGATCCTGCAAATAATCCACTGCAGAAAGTCAGATGACGGCTCACAAAGCACTACAAATATGTAGTTTCTAGTACTGAAAAGGGAAGATGATTAGATATGAATCCCCAAGTCACTCCCCAAACACAGTAAAAATTCCAATGTAGATAATCACGTATGATATAAAATGTTTAAAATATTGATATGTTTCCAATAACTGTTTAACAAATGCTTTTAAGCTGTAAAAGTTCCTCATTAAACTAGCAACATTCCAGCCCAATGAAATTCTCTACTAACTTTGAGCACTTTTTTCAAACGACTACAAATGATGGATAAAGTTTTAATGACTGCATCTGTAAATCACTTGAGACTTTACCCACACCCTGTCTTGTTTAAAATATTGTCCTGAATGTTAAGGGATGCAAATATGTACCTTTTCTACATAAACATCAGCCAAAAGAAGTTTATGGTGTTCTGCTTTCCAATGTGGTAGAAACTAGCCATATGTGAAAAGTCAATTTGAAATGGGGTAAGTCCAAATTACAATTAAGTCTAATTTCTAAAGACTTAGTACAGAGAAGAACAATATTTCAGTAATTATTTGCATTACTTATTGAATATTCTGAACAGGATCAAACAACAATACATTTAAAACTCATTTCACCTGGTTCTCTTACTTTTATAATGAGGCTACTAAAAAAATTTACACAACGTTTATGACATTTCTTTTGAAAAGGAAAATGTTTACAGAGGTTTATATTTTCTATGACATTGGATATTAAAAACGGAAAGACATTCTACTACGAAAAAAATCAATGAGAAAACATTCAACAAAGTACATCCCAGTAAAGCCCTAACAAGTGAAGGTCCAAAATATCATCCTCCAAAACAAGTACTCTGGATATTTACTGTAAGGTTAATGATCCCTCTCATGGGGCTCTGAGGGCAGAAATGTATCCTGCTCTCAGATACAGGTGATGCTGTCTGTGGTGGCTGTCCTTGAATCTTCAATATATGGAACTGTGTTGGCAGTGACTTCCAGGGCAGAAGCGACATCAGTAGTAATACTGTGAGGACTTTCCCCAAACCACACCCCCACTGCTATAATCCTTGCCCTTTTCCCTATAACATCTCCCATTTCTGAGAAGATTCTACACCAATGTTTATTTGAGACATGGAATTGACTGAGAATATGAGCCAATGACCTTTTTTATACTAGGATTCACATTATTCCTGACTGCATCATTACAGAGTTGTATTTATTTGTTCATAGATAAGTGTCAGTGCCTACAGACAGGCTGTTTCAATTCTGTATAGGAGCAGACATAAATCAATACAATACTGATGACAAAGAACTCTATAAGGCTCACTCATTTCCATAGTAAACGACCTACTGAGACTTTCTTATACTCTGAATGACCAAGGCATTTTCAGGATTATAAACTAATCTTTGTTAAAGTAAAATGGAGAACAACAGAGCTCTGCGTCTTGCTTGTTAGAACAAGTCCGATTCATGCATAAATACTTTGGACATATTAAAAAAGAATCCTAAGTGAGTATTTTTGCCGAGATTACAACCATCTCAATACCTGCTGACCTAAGAAATTCTGCAAAACATTTTTCACAGCAATCTGTTCCATCAGTAATGAACTATGTGGCTCAGTGGTAGTCTAGGTCCACCCAGACTTAACAATGCAGCTCATTTCAAGAGTGAAAAGCACACTAGTGCTGACAGATACCTTTCCTAAAAGGCAACTGTTAAGTCATGAATTTCCTCCGTTCTGTGCTGCTTATGACAAGGAGTTTTTTAAACAAAAATATAGGAAATCATAAAAATCCACTGGAGTCATTTTTTTGGCAGAATTCTACTAAAAATAAAAACTCTTTTCTTACATTTAATTTTCTTAAAATTTAAATGCTGACCATTGTTCAGTTGATCCACTGACTGAGCAGATTCTTAAATAACCCAACTAAGTTTCAACAGCTCTATCCAGTTATTACACCAGCACCAAATGCAAAATTTTTTGTATTAAAGGACTCAATTCCATTGAATTGAAATGCTGAAATCAAATAGAAATGTGTGGGGCATTTTTTTCTCTTAATTCTGATTTGTTATATATGACAGCAGAATACATTACAATTCATATTACAAATACAGAGCACAATTTTTGCTATCTCTGGTTGTACACAATGTATAATCACATCATTTGTGTCTTCATACATGTACTTAGGGTAATTATGTCCATCTCATTCCACCATCTTTTTTACCCCCCCTCATTTTCCCCTCTCTTGCCCTTCCACCCCTTTCCCTATCTAGAGTTCATCGAATCCTCCCATTCTCCCCCCTCCCAACCCCAATACGAATCAGCCTCCATATATCAGAGAAAACATTCGCATTTGGTTTTTAGGAACTGGCTAACTTCACTTAGCATTATATTCTCCAACTCTATCCATTAATCTGCAAATGCCATGATTTTATTCTCTTTTATTGCTGAATAATATTCCTGTGTGTGTGTGTGTGTGTGTGTGTGTATATCACATTCTTTTTATTCACCTAGGTTGGTTCCACAGTTTAGCTATTGTGAATTGTGCTGCTTTAAACATTGATGTGACTGTGTTCCTGTAGTATGCTGTTTTTAAGTCCTTTGGGTATACACGGAAGTCCTTTTGGGTATAAGTCCTTGGGCTACACAAGGTGGTTCCATTCCCAGTTTCCCAAGGAAGCTCCATACTGCTTTCCTTATTGGCTGCACCATTTTGCAGTCCCACAAGCAATGTATGAGTGTGCCTTTCCCCCCCACATCCTAGCCAACATTTACTGTTGTTTGTATTCTTAATAGCTGCCATTCTACTGGAATGAGATGAAATCTTAGTTTTGATTTGCATTTCTCTTATTGATAGAGATGTTGAACATTTTTCATATATTTGATTGATTGATTGTATATCACCTTCTGAGAAGTGTCTGTTCAGTTCCTTGGCCCATTTATTGATTGGGTTATTTGGGTGTTTTTGGTGTTTAGCTCTTTGAGTTCTTTATACACCCTAGAGATTAGTGCTCTATCTGATGTGCAAGTGGTAAAAATTTGCTCCCAAGCTGTAGGCTCTCTATTCACCTGATTGTTTCTTTTGCTTAAAAGAAGCTTTTGAGTTTGAATCCATTCCATTTATTAATTCTTGCACTAAAGGAGTCTTAAGGAAGTAGGGGCCTAATCCGATATGATGGAGACTTGGACTTACTTTTTCTTCTATTAGACGCAGTATTTCTGGTTATTGATCCACTTTGAGTAGAGTTTTATGCATGGTGAGAGATAAGGGTTTAATTTCATTTTGCTGCATATGGATTTTCAGTTTTCCAAGCACCATTTGTTAAAGAGGCTATTTTTTTCTCCAATATATGTTTTTGGCATCTTTGTCTAATATAATGTAATTTAGTCTCTGTGTCCTCTATTCTGTACCACTAGCCTACTAGTCTGTTTTGGTGCCAATACCATGCTGTTTTTGTTACTATTGCTCTGTAGTATAGTTTAAGGCTAGTATAGTGATGCTACCTGCTTCACCCTTCTTGCTAAGGATTGCTTTAGGTATTCTGGGTCTCTTATTTTTCCAGATAAATTTCATGACTGCTTTTTCTATTGCTATGAGGAATGTCATTGGGATTTTGATTGGAATTGCATTAAAAGTGAATTCAGCAAAGTAGGATACAAAAATCAACACCCATAAATCAAAGGCATTTTTGTATATCACTGGCAAACACTCTCAAAGGGAAATGAGGAAAACTACCCCATTTACAATATCCTAAAAAATGAATAAAGCAAAACAAAAAAACTTGGGAATCAATCTAACAAAAGAGGTGAAAGACCTCTACAACAAAAACCACGGAACACTAAAGAAAGAAATTAAAGAAGACCTTAGAAGATGGAAAGATGTCCCTTGTTCTTGGATAGGCAGAATATTGTCAAAATGACCATACTACCAAAAGCATTATACAGATTTAATGTGTGGGGCACTTGTGTGCACACATAGTTGTGTGAAGAATAGTTGCAAAGATAATAAAAACATTTTCCAGATCAGAACTGGAATATTGGTCAACCTGGACTCGATGGGAAGTTATTGCAGAGATTCTAACATTGGAGTCTGACAGTAAAGAATAAGGATAAGTTTACTAGGCAGCATTCACATTTATACATGAATTTCCCATTTTTCTTCATTTGGGGAAAATATCCATATCAAATTTATAATTTTAACAAATTTTAAATGTACAATCTGTGGTGCTAAGTGTAATCACATTGCTATGCAGCCATCCCAATCCACCTCTAGAATTTTTCTTCATGCCAAACTGAAGATTTGTGCTTGTTAAAATCGATAACTTCCTAGTCCCTCCTTCTCCCCAGCCATCAGTAATACCTTAATTACTGTTTATGCTTAGTGATTATAAACATACAGGCACATTCCACTCACTTTTTATGCTTTTTACAAATCATGTTTTTATTTTTCCTTTTTTTCCTACCATCATTTGGAATTTCTCCTTCTTTGCTGTTTTTTCAAAAAAAGATGTTCTAGAACAGTTTTAGGTTCATAGCAAAATTGAGTTAAAGATAGGGATTTCTCATATACCTCCTTCCTCCACAATCCTACTATGAAAACATCAGAGAGGCACATTTGTTACAACCAATTAACCTACACTGACACATCATTGTCTCCTAAGTGTCAGCTTTTGATGTTGAATTTTTACAAATACACAATGTTGTTTTCTACCTTCCAGTATCATGGAGACTATATTCACTGATCTAAATGCCTATTCATCCATCCTACTTAACTCCTGGCAATCACTTTTGCTTTCATGAATGCCTTCAGTGTTGTGTCTAAAGTCATTACTGTACCCAAGGTTATCTAGATTTTTGTCCTATCTAGTATGAATTTTCATAGTTTTTTTTTTTAATATTTAGGCTTATAAGCAACTGAAAATTAACTTAAGATGTAAGGTCTGTGTCCAGATTTGGTGGGCAGGGGGAAGGGAATGTGAATGTCTACTTCCTCCAGAACCATTTTTTGAAAAGACCATCTTAGTTCCTTTGTCAGAGACAAGCTGATTATTTATGTGGATTTATTTTTGGACTTTCTACTCTCTTCAATTGATTGATTGGCATATCCTTTCACTATACCTCACTGTCTTGATTACTACAGCTTTATATAGGTTCTAAAGTTGGGTAATATCAGTTCCTTGACTATTCTTTTCCTTAGATATTGCATTGGCTTGTCTGAGTCTTCTGTCTCTTCATATTAACTTTAAACAGGAGTCTGTCAATGTCCACAAAAATAACTTGCTGAGATTTGAATTGGGATTGCACTAAATCCTCAGATCAAGTTGGGATAGACAGACATTTTGATGGTACTGAGTCTTCCTATTCATGAACTTGAAATATCTCTGTTGTCTGTTGTTCTTTGATTTCTTCCATTAGGATTTTAATTTTTGCAGGTGCCAAAATAAATGGTATTTTGTTTTTAATTTCAAATTCCACTGGTTAATTGCTGGTATATAAAAAACAACTGATTTTTGGGTAGTAATCTTACATCTTGCAATAATCATTGATTACTTTCAAGAGTTGTTTAGAAAATCATGCCATCTGCAAACAAGGTCTTATTTTTCCTTCAGAATATACATGACTTTCAATTCTTTTCTTGTCTTCCTGCATTGGCTAGGATTTTCAGCATGATGTTGAAGAGGGACACACACACACACACACACACACACACACACACATTATGTGGTGCTGATGATTGAACCCAGTACCTCACACATGCCAGATGAGTGTGCTACCACTGAGCCACAACCCCAGCCCAAATTTGTGAAAAGCTTTCTGTGCAGCTATTAAATATATGAATGTGTGGTTCTTCTTAGTTGATATGATGGTTTTCATTAGTTGAATTTAAAATGCTGAACCACTTTTTGCCCATTTTGGATAAATCTCAAATAGTCGTGGTGTGTAGTTCTTTATATATATATATTTTTAATTTGATCTGCTAAATTTCGTTAAGGGTTTTTCAACTATGAGAGATACTGGTCTATAATTTTCCTTTCTTTTAATGTGTTTCATTTGGTTATTATAGCAATGGTGTCTATTAGAATGAGTTGGGATATATTCTCCTTGTTTCTACATCCTAAAATATACAGAATTGGTAAAAATGTATCCAAAAAAGTTTGGTAGAATTTACCAGTAAAACCAACTGGGTATGGTGCTAGTTGGGAAGACTATTAATTACCGATTCTATCACTTTAATAGATACAGGCCTAATTAAATGTTCTGTTTGTTTTTGTGTGAGTTTTGGCCAAGGATATCTTTTAAGAAATTGTTTCATTCCATGCTGATTATCAAACCTTTCAGCATAGACTTGTGTATAATATCCCTTTACCATTCTTTCGATGTTAGAGGATCTGTAGTTCTATCCATCCCTCCATTTCATGTCTGATATTAGTAATTTAGGTCTTCAATCTTTTTATTTTGGTAAACATAACAAGAGCTTATTAATTTCATTGATCTTTTCAAAGAACTGGCTTTTGGTTTTGTTGATTAACTCCTTTAATTCTCTGTTTTCAATTTCATTGATTTCTGCCCAAATTTTTATTTCTTCTTCTTTTTAAATTTACTTTGGATTTAAATTGCTCCTCTTTTTTAGTTTCCAAAGGTGGGAACTTAGATTGCTGATTTGAGATCATTCTTCTTTTGTAATACATGCATTAAATGCTATGATATTAAGCATTTACAGTTTTCCCCTGTATCCCACAAATTACAGTAAATTGCATTTCCATTTTCATCTAGATAAAAATGTCTAAAAATTTGTCTTTAGAGTTCTTCTTTCACCTATTATTTAGAAATTCTATATAATGCTCAAGTATTTGGGGAATTTTCCAGATGTCTTTCTGTTGTTAATTTGTAATTAAATTCCACAATTCCCTGAGTGCACATACTGTATTTTAAAAATTTGTTGAGGGTATATTTTATGGCCCAGAACGCAATGATCTATTTTGGTGAATATTCCATATGACCTTGAGAGGAATATGTAATTCTGTTGTTATTGGATAATGTTATCCGTAATGTCAATTATGTACAGTTGATTGACTGTGCTGACTAATTTAACAATTTTCTTATTTGCCTGCTGGATCTGTCAATTCTTTGAAGTCTATCAGTTTTTGTCTCACACATTTTGACACTATTGTTAAATGCACGTAATTTAAAGATTGCTATGCTTTCTTGGAGAACCAAATCCTTTATTAATCCAATACCCTTTTATCCTTTATTAATTTCTGGCAGAAATTAATATAGCAACTCTCACCTTCTTTTGATTAGTGTTAACATAATATGTCTTACTCTCTATGCTTACTTTTAAATTATACACACATTTATATTTAAAATAGGTTTCTTTGGGCCAATATATAGTTGGTTCTTCCATCCTTGCCCCTGCTTAGATGTTTTTCCTTTGTGGCTAATTTCAAGATTTTTCTTTTTTATCTTTTTTTTTCATTTGCATTTATTATTCTTAGTGTTTTCTGAGAGACCTCAGGTTTGTTGCCTGAACCATTTATGGCTTCAGATACTTCTTTTTCATTATCTTCTGGTCTTTCTTCTGATAATACCAAGCAGTTGCATGCTTTCTCTATTTGGGCTGTTTCTCAGATATTCTGTTACTCTGTTCTTCCTCTAAGTTTCTGGTCTTTTTCCTCTTTGTTTTTCTATTTTGGAAGGTTCTATTGATGTCTTCTCAAGTTTGAATTCTTTCCTCATATACATGCAGTATATCCTCACAAATCCATCAAAGATACTGCTTGTATCTGCAAGCGTTTTTATATGTAGCTTTTCTTAGAGTTTCTATCTCTTTGCTTACTTCTCTCTGTTCTTAAATGCTGTTTACTTTAACCACTAGAGTTCTCAACATCTTCATCAGAGCTATTTTAAATTCTTGCTCTGATAACTCCAACATCCCTGCAATATCTGATTCTAATTCTCATGCTTGTTCTGCCTGTTCAAACTGTGTTTTCTCCTCATTAGTATGTCTTTGGTGACTAGGCCTTTGGGAATATGGTGAAGGTATGAGGGGAGGGGAAGCACCCTACCGCCTTGAGATGGTCCCAGTGTTCAATGAGCCTGTGTCTGTGAACTTCCATGTGCCCTCAATTTTCACCCCTCATGCCCTTGGATTGGAGAAGGCAGCTAACAAGGCCAGGTAGGCATTTCTCCTTTCCCATATTAGCCAGGCTTTATGAAAACTAAATAGGCTCTAGTAAAAGAGTTTCTCTTGAGGGGAGACTTTCTCAAGAATGGAATGCTGAACTGTACTTCAAAAATGTTCCTTTTCCTCCACCCCTGCCAGAAGCCTGGGAGTTTTCTCCAGTATTCACTGTGATGCACTGATTGAGCTCCTAGAAGTAAATGTGCCCCACCCCATGCCTGCAACTGGGTTCCCCTGGAGTTTCCACCTTTCACACTTGACTGATATGAGCCAGAAATTTGTCAATTATAGTCAGTTTTCCTATCATACTAGAATTTTCCATGCTGGATTCGGCTTGGGAATTTTCAGTTCACCAAGTTGTGATTCTTTTTTTTATTCAACAGTCCTTCTGTCCAATTTTGGGGGAAATGGCTTGCTCTGAGACTTCACTTCTCCGATTAATCTATAGAGTTATTGATTTTTCAGTTTGTTCAGATTTTCACTTGCTAAGATTAGTGTTGACTTCCAATCTCCTTACACGCCAATCAGAATTTGCTTGGTTATTTTAAAACAATATTTATGTCTGCTGATAGGGAAAAGATATGATTAAAGTGAGACTGATATCCTTTATTTTTTGTTTTCTTCAGGTGAGTTAAAAGCTATCTTAGCTTTCCCCTACCCCTTTGAGTTCTTTCTGTACCATGTTTGATTTTAAAGTTCTCAGAGTCTCATCCGGGTTTCTTTCTGAGGCATTAGATGCTCTACTGTGTTTCTGTTCCTGTAATCTCTTGCTCTCCCAAGACCTGATATTTAAAGTGTCAAGGTACCACTACTGCATTCTGTGGCTTCCACCACTCTGAGATCAAATTATGCTGCCATTCCTCAACTTTTATCAGTGTCTGGCAAAAAAAGAAAGAAAAGAAAAGAAAATTTCACTTCAGTATGACACAGACGGGCCAGGATGCTGTGAAGTTCTCTTTTCTAAACCCCATCCAAAGAAGGGAACAACTAAGGATTAGACTTCTTCCTCTGGACTTTGCCAAACCATGCCAGGGAGGGTAACATTGCTATGAAATTTCTTACTATTTTGAATACAGCTTTTATTTCAAGTTTGCTTGGTTACTGTAGATCTTTGGTTTTCAGAGTTTAGATGAACTTATTTTACTAAAAGTCTTAGTTATTTACTTAGTTTCCATGAAACAAGAAAGATCTGGAATTCCTAATCCACCACCTTGCCCATTTTCCTTTTTTTTTTTTTAAATTCTGGATTTTCTTAGTGTAATTAGTTGAACTGTGTACTGTGCCTGCACCACCCACCAAAGATAGTGAAGGTCTAAACCCCACTATGCACAAATGTGACCCTACCTGGAAATAATATGATGGACCTGAAATAATATGATGGACCCATTGGAGTGGGCCCTAATCCAATATGACAGAGGTCCTTAATGAAAGGAGAAATGTGGAGAGTAGGACACAGAGAGAAGGACAAGGATATGGAGAAAACACGGGGAGAATGTCATCTCCAAAACAAGGAACCCCTGCAGCCACCAGACACTAGCACAGAAACTGGAGACATTACCCTCACAGCCCTCAGAAGGAACCAAACCTGCTCACATCTTGACCTTGGACTTTTACTTCTAGAGCTGTGAGACAATAATTATGTTTTTAAAGCCAGTTTATGACATTTTTGTTAAGGTAGCCATATGACACTAACTCATTTAGATATCACAGTACCACTGTTGCTTCTGATTAATTCATCCTTTCTGCAGTGGGGTATGCCCTAGAGAATAAAACTCAAGACATTTGTGTCCGAGTACTTGTTTACAAACAAGCTCCACTGTGCCCAAAGGAAGCTACAGCATCTCTTTAGGTCTAAGTTTCCTCACACACAAAATCATGGCTTGCTCTAGGTCAGCAAACACAGGCTGTGAAGGCCTATCCAGGGAGTGGGAGACCAGGATGAGCAGAGAGGTCTCTGGAATCCTCGCTATTGCCTTGAATCCATTCCATTCCATGACCATAGGATTCTGTAGATACTGATTCAAGGCATAAACATACAAAAAGATCAGGAAATCTCATGTTTCTCTACAGCAGTTGACGCCAAACGGAAACCTATGCCTATATAAGTTTAGGCCAAATGCTACCAAAATGCCCTCTTCTCTTCAACATAATGCATATACTCCAAGACATGGCATGCAAGCCCTTCACAACAATAAAACTGAGGACATTTGGGGGAGCAGATGGAGGGCTACAAAGCAGCTCCTGTTCTTTGCTCCTTACATAGGGAGCAGAAGTCAGTAGCCCCATTAACCTACCTTTCAGTGACTCACAAACTAGGTGAACTCTAGCCTGGCCCCCACTTTGCTGATATCAGGCAAAGCAATCTTGCCCTGTTGCCTTACTGTGTAGCAAACATGGTGGAATAGGGCTCACCTCTGCCCCTTTAGTTCTGGTTTCTCAGTCTTGATTGAGTTAAGCTGGTGAGTTCAGGGGTCCAGTGGTCACTCAGGTCCCACTACATTCTCCAACGTAAATTTCTGAGGGAACTTTGCACTCTGGGTCACAAAAGTGATGCTTGATTCATTTGACTCAAAACTTGCTCTGTGTACATTCTTTTAGCCAAAAACATAAAAGGGAATGGGGTATGAATCAGGTGCCAAACTACCTTGCTCTTCTCCAAGCATGACCCATTTGTAACTTAATGTTCTTTACCTCTAAGACTAGGTATTATCATCTCAGTGGAATACCAAGGTCCAGCCAGGTGAGAGAATCTACGGAAAGCAAGAACTTACTTTAAGTGGTCACACCTTATAGGATTCCTGGGGTGAGGGTACTCCCCAATTTAAATTTTTTATAGGCACTCTGTCACCCATAGGAATGCCTGTGGAACATGGCAAGCAGCAGGAGGTCAAGCCCTGCTCTCTTCCAAGAAGGAAAAGCCTAGAAATAGTATCCCTCAGGGCATATTCAGTGCTGGCCCAGCAGTGATCAGAAGCTCTGAGCTTCCGGGAGGTGAGCTAGGCAGTGGCAATATCATGATGGTGAAGACTCCTGAAGGAACTCATAATCCAGCAGGGGAAATACACATAATAATGGGTCATACATTTTGTTATGAAATATTGTAATATGTGTCTCAACAGAGATGTAAAAATCGGTGCAGAATCAGAAAGGAGAGAAGAGTGGCAGTTAAAAATGCTTTTGGGTGATGGGAATGACATGATAGATTGTGGTAAGCAGATAACTCTAAATTTATTTTTTAAAAAACATGGAATTGGACACTTGAATAAGGGCAAATTTTATGGTATATAAATTACAGTTCAATAAAACAATAAATATAACACGGTGATTAAATGTAGAACACTAAGTGGTTATCATTCCAATTTCATGATCAGATGATTGTTGAAAAATGAGGTGAAGCATAAACTTATTTAAAAAAAAAAAGTGCTGACTTATCATGAGGTTCCTATCATACCACATCATTTTATGCCAAGAGGAAGGATGAGTTTAAAATAGATTTGTCTCTGTCACTTACCCAAAAAAAGGGCAGGGGGGGAGCAGTTAAGTTTTAAAATTCTGCTGAAAATATAACATCTTATAGAAACCTCTTATTTTGGCATAAGTATTTAAATGTAAAAAGGAGATTATTAAAAATGTTAAGCCCTTTAACACCAAGAAGAGTGCTGTCAGATGTAAGGAGGATGTAGGCTTATACCTCGGCTTTCTAAATAAAGGGTCTGGCTGTATAACAAGTCTAGTGTGCCTTCCAAAACCAAGACAAACCAACTGTGGATATGAAGACATTTTGGATATGAAGACGTTTTTTAAAAAAAAATTTAGTAATACAATGAGGTCAAACCAGATGCTGGATTTCCAAAAGATCTACTGGAAACTTTTTTGTTTGTTTTAACATCTTATTTTACTTTCATTTACTTGTCTTCATTTATTTATGTGTCAGGTGTTTGGTTTTTTCCCCAAAGCAAAGAACTGGGTAGCCAATCTTTCCCGTTTTTTGTATGACTGAGTTCTGCATATTTAAGAAAAACATACTTTACACTGAGGAAACAAGTACTTACAGATTAAATATTAAGTGTGAGCTATAATTCAGGTTCTTAATAAAATTACATTTTACAGAACTGTATGAGGGAATTTTTTCTAATTCTAAACCTTGAAAATTTTCTTCCTTTAAAGGAAACACCAAAATCCAGCAGATTGATCCATGCCCAGTAAGACTTCTATCTAATAAATTTTTAAGTAATATTAATTCTTCAGCTCAAAATCTCCAAGTCAATGGTCAATTTTTCATCATTATGACATTTTCCCATTACTTTTATTTTTTAATATTCAATGCATTTTCTCCAAATTTATAGATCAAATCAATAATTATCCTCTATGTAAACTACATGTGTGTGTATTTACTCTTAATCTTTATAGATATTATCTTCTAAATTTGTGGTAAAATATTAACATCAGAATTATTATTTTACCAAGAATGTAGAATGTGAGATGTTCCAACAGAGCGGCCATAGGGGGAATATTCAATCTAATTCCAGTATTTCACTGAGGCAGAAGACATACCGAGGAAACATGGCTTAATAGCATGAGCACCCAAATGGGGAGCTGGATTATATTCCTTCTTTATAGTTGTTACTTTTTCCTGTTGAGTTCTTACCAACACCTCCTAATGCCAACTCTCATAATCTCTTTTCCCATATACGCAAATTAAAATTTGTTCATAAATTTACCAAATCTTCTCTATCTACAACTTCTCTTTGCCCTAGTTTTTTCATTAGTCAATATGGCCAATCTACAGACGATTTTTTTTTTTTTTTTTTGGTGGTGCTGGGGATTGAACTCATGGCTTTGTGCATACAACGTAAGCACTCTACCAACTGAGCTATATCCCCATCCCTTACAGATGATTATTTTGAAATTTAAAATGAGACTTATTTTGCTATAGTATACTCACTTAAGTCCTGGTCCAAACTGGTTAGATAGTAGTTAATGAAGGAAAACTAAGATACACAATTCTGATTAAGCAATTTCATATATCTAGATTCACCAGGGCATTATTTAATGTAACTAATTTTAAAAAGGAAATTACCATGAGGTATCTGGTTTTGTTTTATTTATTTTTGTGTGTATATAAATAAAATAATTCTACCTTGATGTAAAAAATGACACACATACTTTTCTTTAGGCCAAACCTAAAAAGTACACACAAGGAATTTCACCTTTTTTTGGCTGGATGATTCTAATGTTAGAATTTTTTTTTTTTTTATGAAGGATAATCAGAAGGAAAGAACAAGAAAATAAAGAGCTTAAATAGTAGGCAACATATTAAGTTACAAGGAAGGCACAAATAGAAGGTAGCATATCATAACCAGTCTAAATAAAAAACAAAACTGTTGTATGGAAATAAAACCACTTGTCCCTCCTGGAAGACCACTTTCCAAGAGCATCAACTGAGATTGCAATGTAATTAATATGTATTATTTCTGAAAATACAATTAAAATCAATACTAAGTAAACTATGCAAAGGAATCTTTTCTTGGAAAAAGACTTTTTCAGAAATCACACAGCAAGAAGAGTTTGGAATCAGATAGTAACGTCAAATTCAGACCCCTTGCACTGAATGAGAACAAGTTACTCCACTGCCCTAAAACTCTCCTACAACATAGACCAATACACATTCTTGGCCAAAAGAAGCAGAGGAAATCTCTGATGTTTTTTCTACTTCCTGATGGTAGGGAATCAGCCACTACATGGGCAGCTCTGGTTTCCTGAAAAGACCAGCCATGATTAAAATTCCCAACAGAGAAACGATAAAGATGCCAAACATCAAACCACTGATAGCTCAGAATCATACTTTGAAAGCTGAAGGCTACTGTTAATGCATGATCAGAGGGATAGAGAGAGCCTAGTGTGCTACCACCATGCCAAATTAACCAGTACAATTCACTGTGGGCAGACAGGAAACAGTTTAATTTAGAAGCAAAGGCCACAAGGGTTTTAAAAAGCTCTTGGTGCAAACTGAGTTGCAGGGCAACATAAAATAGTAAAGATTAATCTGTGAAGCAAGGTTGTAAAATGCTTGTTCAGAGTTAAAAGGAGCAAATGTACAAACCGATAAGCAAGATCAGCACAGCTACAATGGAATCACCAGAGGACACAAGTACAGGCGGAACCCCTGGGCTGACTCTGCCTACACCTAGCTTCACTGTGCCTTAACGTGAGCCTGGATACATGAATTTCCATTATTTTTGTTTTTTTTTAAAACCACGGTAAGGGAAATTCCTTGTAGACTTTAAATACTGTTTATTGTTGTAGTATAACAGCAATAAATATGGAAGTCAAAAGGTAGGATGTTCATTAACTTACCTAAAGAATAATAATACTGCATTTATTGTACTTTCCCATTTTTTGAAAATTCAGCTAAATTTGAAACAACTCTAACCAAAGTTATAAGCTCATATTTTATCTATTTTATCCTGCCCCATCAAATCAGAGTAATTATTCAGCGTTTTGTTGTTGTTTTTTAATCTATGTTATCTACTTAAGTTACCTTAATTCAAAGGAAAATGCCTTAATGCTATTTACACTTTTGTTCTTCCCTAATTCACAACATACTAGTTGAATGTAGTTCAACAGCTGCTTCATAAACAATGAACCATGGTGCAAAGGGACTTGGAAAGAGAACTGGTGCATGTCCTACCCCATGTAGCCAGGCCCTCTTGCTAGTCAGGGGACTCACTGCACTATCACCACAACTTCATGTTTTTGTCTTTGTATCATTCTTCCCCTCCTCTCATGCTGTGTTCTCATTAGGCACAGAAGGAACTACTCACACCTGTAATCAGGGGTACAATGCTGGGACCCAGGATGAATTCAAGGTCCTTTACTCCTAACTTTCCTGGGGGAAAACACTAGTAATTCCATGAGCAGTTAGTGAGACTGATAAACTTGTAAAAACCTCTGGTTTGCTCTATATCAAAGGCTGGCACAATCCAGGTACCATCACTACTCTCCAAAGCCTGTACACTACTATGTGGCTACAGAACCAGGCAACAAGGCACAGCCTTGGGGAGCTACGACACCAGGGAGACAAATCCTTTGCGGCCACTAGTAGTACATCTTTGGGCCAGGTGAATATTTCTTGATTTCACTTTTCCTCACATATGAAATGAGGACACTGGATTAGATCAATACTTTTCTAATATTAAATGAAACATAAATTAGGTATTTTTAAAAAGGTAAAAGTGGAACTGTGTTGGTCAGTTGAAATAGACATGATTTGGAGGATGCAGAACTGGGACCCTCTCCTCTTTTCCCTTCTCCTTACTCACAACTAGGGAGGACCCCGAGACATCTTCCCCGGAATCCCCAGGATCCACGGAACCCAGCTAGTAAGCCAATGAATTAAAGTCCACTACACGGTCCCGCTAATTAAAATATTCCATGACTCTATAATTCACTTTGCTCAAAGGTTCTAAAGTCAACATCAAGATACTTTCCATGCAAATACATTTTATCCTACATATTTTTGCTACAGCGCCATCTTTCCTGTAACCATATTCTAAACTATACACTTGTTGACTTATCTTTCAAGAATGCAATCCTCGAGTATTATAAATGGACTTTCGTCCCAATCCCCATGCTGGGGATTAAAACCAGCTCACACACTGAGCTACACACCTAATCTTTTCTATAGACAATCATGGATCTTCATTACATATCTGAGGCAAAGGAGATTAAGGAAATGATACACATGTGTCAATTAAAAAACTTACAGTCTGATGATACCTTATGATAAAGAATTATAATGGGAAGTAAAATTTATGGTGTCATCAAATAAAGTAAAATGGACGTTTAAGGATTGAGATGATTTCCAATTGGCAAGATCAGGCAAGACTTCAAGGAATGGGTGTTACCTAAACTGGGCTGTAAGGTAGGGCAGATACAGATGGCAATTAAAGGTCACTTCATGGAAATGACCAGGAAGCCATAGGACAAGCACAGAGAACTGTATCTAATGGTAGCCGGGTTGAAATGAGAACAGCATGAAGACATTAATGAGGAATAAATGAGATTATCGGTCAAGTGCACAGGGACTAACTGAAGTTTACCACATGGGGATGTTTCAAATGGGTTAAAGGAAAGAGACTGGGTTAACAGGCAAAAAGTA